>NC_142541.1:976250-1670000 GCF_056151865.1 Erythranthe guttata | reverse complement strand
ACAGGGGGATGGTTTGTCGACAATGAGGAATTTTATAATCTTTGTAATTCGACAAGGGTTGTCCCCTAAGTAGATGGGAAACTCCACTTCTCCCATGGATAAAACGCCCTCTCCCGTGAATCCTTTTAGTGGGGTAGTGATGGGGCTAAATCGGGCGTTATCTATGCCCAGCTGCTTGAACGTGTGGAGATACATGATGTCGGCTGAGCTCCCACCGTCCATTAATGTCTTCTTAACCAAAAAGTTGGCCACCGATGCTGTGATTACCAACGCGTCTACATGATCTTCATTTGGACCTTTAATGTCCGATGAGTTGAAGACTATGATATGATCAGGTCTTCGTATCTGATAGACAAATGCGGATGGAGAAGCATGCTCTTGATTCATACGTGCTGATCGAGCAAGGGTGCGTCTCGCATTTTGTGAATCACCACCTGCTGGTCCTCCGGAGATAAAGGCAATGACTCCCCGGGTGGGTTAGTTATCATTGTTATCTTGGTCGCGCCGATAACCCCCCTCCTCCCGTCGTTGTTGCTGATCTCGATTGTTATCTCGGCGTGGGAGGTCATCACGGCGCTTATTTCGAGGCTTATCGATGTATTCGCGTAAGTGGCCCTGCTTGACCATTTTTCTCTATCACATGAAGGATTTCAGTGAGCCGAGTGTTGAGTGGAGTGAATCGATTATAAGATGAAAATGGTTGGCTTGAGATGGAGGTGGAGGACGTCGATCATCTCGTCTCCTAATATCCTGGCGATCATCTTCTCTCTTCTTCTTGGGAGGGGCATTGGGAGAGGCTTCCTCCGTGCGTATGTACTTTTCAGCTCGATTTAACAACTCATCTAAGTTTCCAGGAGGCCTTCCGGCGATAGATTCTTTGAACCTACTCGACTTCAGGTTTTGCTGCATGATCCCTGCAGAGAGCATGTCTTGTCCTACACTGGGAACTTCATGAACAGTTTCCACAAAACGCCTGGTATAGTTGCGGAGTGTTTCATTGTCTCTATGTACGATAGATAAGAGGTGTGCTGGGGTTTTAGCGTATTGTTTATTGATGACGAATTGGTTAGTGAAGCATTGTGATAATCGAGAGAAAGTGTCGATTGATCCTGTGGGTAGAGCATTAAACCAATTCATGGCTCTCTTGGAGAGAGTGGTGCGGAACATCTTGCACATTGCTGCATCCATTGGGCCATGCGAATCTGCCATAGCGTGAAACTTCTTTATGTGTTCCTGCATATCGGTGGTTCCTTCGAACTGAGGTAAGCCTGATACTTTCACTCCTTGAGGCAATACCTCGTTGAGGATGTTCATGGTGAAAGGACTGCGCCTTGTTGGGACTGACGCTCTTCCGTCAATTGGGTTGTTCACTTGGGGAAAATAGTTTTGGCGAGATACTTGTTGAGTGTATATTTTACACTCAATGTATACTTTCTTACGAGTATTTTTGTATACTTTTATTGATTTAATGATGCTTAATGAGTGGTTTATTGTATTTTAGGTACAATCTGGAGATTTGGGAGTTCCAAGGATCAAACAAGCGAATAAATGTCAAAAACGGGGAAAAACGAAAGAAAATATTCGGAGGCTGAAAATTGGCTTGGCGCGGCCGTACCAGATTTAGCCTATTTTTGGGCGCGGCCGCACTAACTGCAGAATTTGGGCATAAAGTTTTGGCGATTCTCGCGCGACCGTATGAGAATTGTACTGATTCTCGCGCGGCCATGTGAAAACACGCTGGAGACAATTTTGGAGTTTTAATAACACAAGGAAACTAAAATCTTCTACCAAGTTGGGACATCTATTTAAGGGCAAACCAAGCACTAATTAAAAGAACTTTTGAACACAATCTTAGAGGAAGAGGAGCGAGAGAACGGAGGAACGAAGACGAAGACCTGACGAATTTTCATCATAATTCTTCTTTCACCTATCTTTTCTAAATCTATGACTTTTATTACTTTTAGTATGTTTTTCGTAAAGAACATGAGTAGCTAAGTTTTTAATCTAGGATTTTGTTGGAACCCTATGTGGGGATGGTGAACCCGTTTTCTTGAGATTATGCAATTATGATTTTATTATTATTATTTCTTCTACTTGTTATGATTGTTAGTGCATGAACCTAATCAATTTATGTGCTTTATCTGTGATTATTGGGATTGACTTGATAGAGCTATTTTAATAATTAGACGTTAAGTAAAAGAATCTTCGAGTAGTTTTCACCGTATTAGTGTGTTAATTGCATGTGGTATCGTAGACATACATATATTCACCTTAGGTAATTATTGTTGAGACTTATGCTTTAATGCTTTATTCATGATCGGATTGCATAGACATATAGTAATTTAGTTTTGGATAATAGAATTATAATACACGCAACATCGGGTTATAATTAATATAGTGCCTCAGGTTAATAATCATGAATCATATATTTCATAATTGAGGGGTTTTGGGTGAGCAATTCTTGCATAGGGGGAAGATAAAATTCTAGGTCCGTTTTTATTGATATTTTCTCGTGTTTATTTGCTTTCATAATTAGTTTAATTATTTAATTGATAAAATTTGACAGCTTTGCGCAGGCTGGATAAAAATCATAGTTGTTAGAATTCGGTACTTAGGATTATATAATTTGAGTATTCCCTGTGGGAGCGATATCTGACTCTCACGAGTCCACTATTACTACTTGTTTGCGATACTCTACTATTTATCTCGTCTTCTCCTTCATTAAGGAAATGAGATCTTCGTGGAGATCTATTACTCCGTTGGGGTGAGTGCTGGTGTTGTTGTCTGGGTTGTGGCTCCCCGTGATTGGTGGATAGCTGCATCCGGGACCGTGGGTCCGAGGTGGATGAGGACACACTTATCCGATTGTCGTTGTTCTGGGCCGGTTGCTGTGTCCTGGGTGGCATTGCGAGTGGAGCATTAGCTAGGATCGCGGGGGAGCATTTGCTCCCGTGGCGATGTATTGGGCCACCGCCTCAGCAGCGGCGCGAGTAGAAGCTTCTGTTATCATTCGTTGAAGAGCCTCCTCGGTTATCTGAACCGTTCGGAAAGCAGGGAAAGGTGGAGCCGGTAGTGGAGGATTGGCGAGTGGTGGGTCCCGAGGGGGAATCACCTGAACCTCGCGAGGTGGATCCAGAGCACGCGGAGGAGGTGGCAAGTCATAGCCTCCGCGAATTGGAAGGTTGTTAGCTGTGTCATTCTCTCTCCGAGTGGATGAATCAGGAGCATCTTGCTGGCTACGTGATCGGGTATGCATTCCCACAGACGGCGCCAAAATGATGATGTTAGAGTTAGATCACCTTAGATAATTGAAGTAGAAAGAGCTAGGAGAGCAAAGTAGGTCCCGTGCTCACGAGCTAGATGGTCCTAAAGCACTCTAATTAACTCAACAATCCTGCGAACAGAAAACACGTAATCTAAGTCTGGGGTTGATCCGGCTGAAATCCCTCCGATGCTCAAGTCAGACGTGCGGATAGTTGATAATTGTAGAGATAATTCGAATAGAAGAATTGATTGAATAATAATAGCGTACCTTCATTAAATGAATTTAAGTTCTATTTATACTTTATTGATTGTGCCGAGATCAATTTATCGGGCACAACCTTATTTGGATGTGATTGGGTCTCCGTAGAAATAACTATTAAACTGGGCCTGTGACTCAGTAAATATGGGTCTATTGGACCTGTGGCCAATAGACATATCACATTTATTTCTAAAAGTGGAAGTATTTGTTAACTAACTGGGAAATAAGCTCAATTAGAGAAAAACAGCTATTTGGGTGCTTTAAAATTATAATTTCAAGAGAAACAAAAATTAAACTTCTTTTGCAAAACACCTGAAAACAGATGTCCAAAAAAGGGTCAGAATCTATTTCTAGAAACATTTACCAAACACCATCTTAGAACACGGGAAATTAGATAGTACATCTGGTTATTTACATTGAGTGAATTTGAACCATATATTTGATTAAATAACTATCCACTAAATATACATGCATATATATATGCGTGATTATATGTAGATTTACAATTTAAAATTTACCCAATATAAATAATCAGGGGCAATATTTAATTTTTCCTGAGAGCTAGAGGACAAGGTCACCGATACAATTATTGCTATTAAATATGGCACGTTATAAAAGCATGTCACAAAAATCATATTTTCCCTACCAACATTATTAATATTGTGATGCATTTTCAGAATTGAGGCATGATACAACATAGAGTTCAGAAAATGGTTGGTCTCTATTGATTAGGGGTCCAATCGAATAATTGATGCATGAAATTTTATTTCTATATAATTTTTTTATTTTTTTAATTACATAAATTATATTTAGCATGAAAAGAAACAAACTCTTGTCACTTCGTAATAATGACGTCATCGTTCACCGACGAAAAAGCCTTTACTAGATGCCACCCATTTCTTCAATTAGCAAATCCAACGTCAGCATCGACGAACCCCTTTCTCTCATTGCGTCAGCCGCAGCACCGCCAAGCTCCGCCGCCTTCCGCCGCACCGCCGCCCCTTCCTCACCCCCCATCATCAGCTCCCTCACCCTCCCCTCCACCTCCTCCGCCTCCACCAACCCCAGCACCGACGAACCCCCAGCCGGCCTCATCCTCAGCCCCACCCGAGCTTCCTCCGCCACAAACCTCGCGTTCATGTGCTGCTCCGCCATGCACGGCAGCGCCAGTAGCGGCACTCCGGCGGAGATGCTCTCAATCACCGAGTTCCAGCCGCAGTGGCTCAGAAACCCCTTCACGCCGCCGTGCCGGAGTATCCCCACCTGATCCACCCACCCCTCCACCACTACACCCCTACCCTTAACCCTCTCCGAAAAACCCGGAACAAATTCCAAACCCTTTGCTTTCAAAGCCCAAACAAAACTCACCTCAGATTTTTCCAAACCCTTGGAAATTTCCAGTAACTGCTCCTCCGACAACTCCGCCTGAGTGCCAAACGCCACGTACAACACATCCACTCCCAACCCCAACTTCTCATCCAGAAACCCTACATAACCCGGCTTCTCCGGCGGCGGCGGCGGCGCCGCCGCCGTCACCATGCAAAGCGGGCCGACGCAGTAAGCTTTCGGACAAAATTTATCGTTCCAAAAATCGATGTAACACTTTTCGAGTTCGTAAAACGTGTTCACAATCAACCCTTGACTCATAACCATGGATTTTACCTGCTCCGCCATGAAATCGACGTACGGTCCCGATGGCTCGATTTCGTTAAACGGCGGAGCGAAATCGTTTCTCGTTAATTTCAGATGAGGGAAACCGGGCATCGAAAAGGGCTCGTCGAGAGAATTTGTTTCTGCATGTGGCCTTTCTCTGCCGAAGATTTGGTACATGGTGAAAGAAAATTGCCCCATCCCGAAAAAAACGAGCCGAGGAACGTTAAATCTCTCGGCCGATCGAAGAGTCCAACCGAGGAATAAATCGGAAATCACGCAGGAAACGGGCGGTTTTAGGGTTTCTAGGGCTTGCTCGAAGCTTTCCTGCATGAGTCTAGTGGATTCAACAAACGGCACGAAAAACGACATCGACGGCAAGTCGTGCGTGTTTTCGACGCCTTGCGGGACCCCTTGTATGTTTTGTGGGAAAGGGAGTTCGAGTATGGAGATGTCGGTGTCGTGGAGGGCGGCGCGGATCGGAGGGGAGTTTCCCGCGGTGGTGAAGATTGTGACGGCAGCGGCTGATCGCCGCCGCCTGAGGAGGCGGGAGAGGTGGAGGAGAGGGATGATGTGGCCTTGTGACATGAATGGGAAGATGGCAAAGTGTGGTTGTGGATGAGAACCCATGGTGATGTTTTTTTTTCTTTCTCAATTTGTGGTTTGAGTGAATTTATAGGTGTGTGCAACTTCATTTTGGCCTTTATTAAATATTAATTAAGGTCGACTAAGTTAGGTGCGGGAAGCCACACCTGATTATTTATATATATTTAGAGAATTTCAACATAAATCTTTATATATAATTAATTATACACATTCATATTGATTTAATCAATCAAATTTATGATTGAAATTAAGAAAATATAAATAATTAAGTGTAAGCATCTAATTCCTCACCGCATACTGTGCGGCGGTGTCGCAACAAATTTAATAAAGTTTATCTTTATCGTATTTAATAATTGGTATTTTATAATATATATATATATATATATATATATATATATATATATATATATATATATATATATATATATATATATATATATATATATATATATATATATATATATATATATATATATATATATATGGGGTTATTTTACATACTCCCCTAGCCACCAAATAAACTAGGGATAAACCCAAGCCCAAATCATCCTTTGACATACCCCTGGGGAAGCGAAAGTACTATACTACCCTTCTGTGCAATTTTCGGCCAAACTGCATTCAGCATTTATGGTCCTGCATTTATCATTTTCGCTAGGGTTGAGCAAGTCGGACCCATCAACCCGCTACACCCGTCAAACCCGTGAAAAACCGCCCCGTTGGGACCGGACGGATAAATTCATCCATAGGATTGGGTCCTAAAATGGTGAAGAACCGTGAGTTTGGGGCTTAGACGGGTTCAATTTTTTTTAATACCCGTGAAACCAGTCCCGCCCCGCCATAGAAAACTACGTCCTTTTGCTTACATTATATAGTATAATAAATTAATAATATTAATGAATAAATAAAGTATCTCTAGTGTATTGTGGAAGTAATAGTTATAAAGATTATGAAAATCTCTAAGAAAATGTAGGAAAAAAAACATATATATACAACGGTCAACACACAGCAGAAAAAAAAGGAAGAAAATAGTGTTGAATGGAGCTGAATAGCGTTGGTTATGCTTAAAAATGTTATATTTATTTCATTTAAATTTTGTCTTTTAAGTTATGAATTAGTTATTTTTAGTTTTATATTAATTTTTATTTACTCTTGACATTTACATTATTTATGTTTGGTTTCAATGTAAGATTTTAGGTTATTCATTTTAGTTTCTAATTATTCTCCCGTAAAACTTATAAATTATATATATATATAAAAAAATAGTTTAGACGATAACGAGTTTCGACCCGTGAAGGTTGGGTCCTACTACAAACCCGTCATGGACCCGCCTATCGTAAACCCGTTAAAAACCCACAAGTTTGGTTCTTCAAAATCAAGAACCGTCGTTTGACGGGACGAGGGCGGGTTTTAATAGAACCCGCGGGTTTATGGCCCGCGCACACCCCTAATTTTCGCTGATTTATTTATTATTATTATTTTTTTTTCTTTTTTAATAAATCTGTTTGTTATATATATATATATATATATATATATATATATATATATATATATATATATATATATATATATATATATATATA
Source organism: Erythranthe guttata (assembly GCF_056151865.1). NCBI lineage: Eukaryota > Viridiplantae > Streptophyta > Magnoliopsida > Lamiales > Phrymaceae > Erythranthe > Erythranthe guttata. The sequence continues at coordinate 1,662,641 of NC_142541.1, read as the reverse complement.
TATATATATATATATATATATATATATATTTAATTTTTTAATTTTTTTTATAAATAAAAAAAAATATTTTTTTTTTATTTTTTTTAATTTTCAAAACAATATGTTTACAGTACTGAAAATAACTACATGTAACTATAGTACCTATAGTAATTCATAGTTATGTTCGTTTTTTCCCCATATTTTTAGTCGATCAATTGTACGTATACACACACGAATACTGACTTATACAAAATAAATTCATAAAACCCCAACAAAAATTTACAAATTTAAATATTTTTATTATAAATCACATCAGAACCAATAAAATACAAATCGAAAATACATAAAAATACGCATATGTAACTACATGTAACTACATGTTACCAAGGTTCTAAAAGGCGGTTATCGGGTACGTGGCGGTTAGGGACCGCCACACGATAAATCGGCGCGGCGGTGATTTATCGGAGATAAATCGGAAATATATCGGTTTTTAAATATAGTGTAATATATTTCTAAATATTATTTGTAAATACTTAAAATATATATAAAAGAATACTTAAACATAATTCTATCCTATCATTCATATGTTATTATATAATTCTAATTACTCAATAAATAATAAAAATTTAAAAAAATAATAAGATCATAATATAATAAAAGATTCTTACGAAATACAAATACTACGCAAGTCTTTCGCATCAACAATTAATATAAACACAACAAAGCATAAATTGCGGAGTAGTACTTGATTTGGTTTTGGAAGTTGAAAGAATTGGAGAAAAACAAAAAATCAAAACATATTTTCATTTTAATTTTAATTTAAATAAAAAAAAAAAAAACCGATTTGTTGACCGATATATCGGTTTGACCCGCCAAAAAACCGCCGCAAACCGCCTCGCCGTAAAAAACCGATATTCCAAACCGCCTCAACAAAATCGTAAAGGTTTATAACCGATACCGATATGGCGGCCGATATATCGACCGCCACGACCGCTATTTAGAACACTGCATGTTACTATACTAATGTATAGTAATGTATACAGTCTGTTGAACAGATCTGATGTAACTTAAAAAAACAAGAATTTGACACCTTCAAGGAAAGGATCAATGGCCTTCATTAAGCTGCAATTGCAAAATCAAAACAAAAAGAAATTACTTTAGTGCAAATCAACAAATTTGAATAAAAACATCAAAACACTCAAAATTCACCAAACATTAAGAGATCGAGAGATAGAGAGAGAGGTTATTGCTGGGAAATGCAAAAAAATATAGAAATAAATCTGAAAAGATAAAAATTAACGAAATTACCATCAAAATATAGATCCCGACGAGAGGAATCCAACGGTGGATGACTCGTCAAATTTCGACGGGTGGAACACAAAATAAAGCTCCGGCAAGACCACCGTCCTCGAATGAAAAAAAATTGCAGAAACAGATCCGCGCTCGAAACTGAATGAAATCACCACCAAAAGAAAGAGCTCGACGAGAGGAATCCAACGGTAGTTAAACCATCGAATTCCGACCACCGGAGAGAGAGTTATGGCTCCGGGAAGCAATTTCGCCGGTGAGAGGTTTGTAGATGCGGGATTTTGAATCTGGGAGAAGAAGAGAGAGACCGTGAGTGGCTAGGGTTAAAACTGATTTTAGAAGGGTATTATAGGAATTTCAGGGTAGCCCAGGGGGGTATGTCAAAATATTTTCGAAATGAGGGGGGTTTCACCTAGAGTGTAATCCACTTGGTAGTTAGTTCTATATAATTTGGAAATGAGGGGGGTCTACAAAATAATCCCTATATATATATATATATATATATATATATATATATATATATATATATATATATATATATATATATATTGGCGAGGCCATAAAGTTTTGTGAGAGGGCTTATGTCAATCACTTTAAGAAGATAATACCAAAACGAATCGCGAAAACTTAATTGCTATGAAAATTTAAGAAACATGAATATCAAGTCGATTATCAAATTGACACAATCGACTTCTAATTGATATCCAATCTGAAAATTAAGATGAGAGAGAAGTTGTCAAATGCTAAACGATTGCCGGTGGGTGGCAATTTAACCGCTATTAGTGTGACTGTGGAAGAGAACAAATAAATAGGGGGACTTTGAGTAATGGACTAAAAATAAGTGGGCTTAAATGAAATAATTGAATAGACTATATATATATATATATATATATATATATATATATATATGGTTTTTGTGCATAAGTCCCCAACTAATCATGTTTATTATTCTAGGTTTAGGGGCTATATCTCTTTCACCAATAAGCCCATCCCTTTAATATGTATTATAAATAAAGGAAACACTCATGTATATCTCAATATTACCCTCAACCATTTATACCCAATTCTTAATTGTAACCCCAATTTAATCAATTTTGTCCACAAAAATCCAATTTTGACCACAAAAATTCAATTTTGACTTTTTTTTTGAGCATACTTTAATATGCTCCAATTTCATCATTTAACTTAATTTAATCTCAATTTGACCCCAAATTTCACAAATTATTCAATTTTGACCCAAAACTTGCTCCAATTTCCGGCGTTGACTTTTAACAAAAAAAAATTTTGTTTTTTTTTCTTTCTGATTTTTTCGACGGTTTCCGGCGTTGACTTTTTTTTTTTTGGTTTTTTGCTTTTTTCTTTTCTTTTCTTCCGGATTTTTTCGCCGGTTTCCGGCGGTCTCCGGCGTTGATTTTTTTAGTGTTTTTTTAAGTTTTTTTTTTTGGTTTTTTTTTTTTTTTTTTTACGTCCGCCGCTAAACGTTGACCGTAATTGTGCCGTCACTGACAGTAAATTAACGTAATTATACTGTCAATGACAGTAAATTAACGTAATTGTACTGCCGTTGACAATACATTTATGTAATTGTGCTGCCGTTGACAGTAAATTAATGTAATATTGTTATTATTATTGTTATTATTATTTTTTTTTGATTTGTTGACAAGTCAACGTAATTATATTACTGTCGTTGACAGTAAAATAACTGTAAACACAATAATATTATTGTCAACAACATCAATATTATTATTTTTTTGGGTTTTTTGTTTTGTTTGAGTTATTCACGGAGTAACGTAATAATATTACTGTCTATTATTGTAATATTACTGTAAACACAATAAATTTTTTTGTGGTTGACGGTAATATTACTGTTGGTATAGTAATATTGCTGTCAACCACATCAATATTATTATTTTGTTTGGAATTTTTGTTTGTTTGCGTTATTCACGGACTAACGTAATAATATTACTGTCTATTATTGTAATATTACTGTGGTTGACGGTAATATTACTGTGGTTATAGTAATATTACTGTCACTCACAGTAATATTAATTCTTTTGGGTTTTTATTATTTTTACATTTGTTGAACGGTCAACATAGTAATATTACTCTATGCCACAATAATAATGAGTTTTGTTATGTTAATATTACTCTGCTAGAGATTAATATAGCAATATTACTGTGTTAAACTGTAATTCAGTTTAATTTTACTGTGTTTAACAGTAATATAGTTAATATTACTGTCAATCACAGCAATATTGCGGTTTTAAACGAAAAAAAAGGTTCCAGAAAGAAAGAAAAGAAGAAAAAAAACCGGAAACCAGCGAAAAAATCCAGAAGAAAAAAAAAAAATTGGAAAGTCAACGCCGGAGACCGGCGTTGACCGCCCGTCAACGCCGGAATTCGGCGGGAAAAAAAAAAGTTTTTGAAAAAAAAAAAATTTTGAAAAAAAAAGTTTTGGGTCAAAATTGAATAATTTGTGAAATTTGGGGTCAAATTGAGGTTAAATAAAGTTAATGATGAAATTGGAGTACATTAAAGTATGAAGGGTTATTTTAGTCCTTTACAAAAATCTGGACCATGTGTGGACTTATTGGTAAATGAGTTTTTTGTCTTGATCTCTTTATAAATAAGTACCAATTGATGGACTTATTTGTAAGGGTAAATGGCAAATAGACCCATGATAAGGGCACTTAATTAAAAGATGGACATCCAACTTTTTTGTCTTTCAAATAAATCCAGCCCATTCAAACTTATTTGCAAATAAGGAAAATCCCTTTATATATATCAAAATTACCCCCAATTCATTGAAACTCAATTCAAGTCCAATTTCATGATTTACACCCCAATTTAGCTCAATTTAATCAATTAACCAATTTTAACCCTAATTTCAATTTTGACCCGCCACCATCGGAGACCGCCGGTCGCAGCCGTTGACCGGCGTTGACTTTTTTTTTTTTTGAAAAACTTTTTTACCTTAGATTTTTTTTTTCCGGCCGGTCAACTGCCGTTGACCGCGGTCTCCGGCGTTGACTTTTTTTTTTTAATAATTTTGTTTTTTCTTAAAAAAAATATTTTAATTAATATTACTGTCATGGCTGTTAAATAACTGTCTCCGGCAGTTATTTAACTGTCGGAGACAGTAATTTAACTGTAAATTGACTTTTTTTTTTCTTCAAAAATATTTTAATTAATATTATTGTCTTTGCTACTAAATTACTGTCTCCAGCAGTTATTTAACTGTCGGAGACAGTAATTTAACTGTTAATTGATTTTTAAAAAAATATATTTTAATTAATATTACTGTATTCGTTGCTAAATTACTGTCTCCAGCAGTTATTTAACTGTCGGAGACAATAATTTAACTGTTAATTGACTTTTTTTATTCTTAAAAAATATTTTTAATTAATATTACTGTATTCAGTTATTTAACTGTCGGAGACAGTATTTTAACTGTTAACTGACTTTCTTTTTTTAAAATTTTTTTTCTTAAAAAAAATTATTTGAATTAATATTACTGCCTTGGCTGCTAAATTACTGTCTCCAACAGTAATTTAACTTTCTTAGACAATAATATTACTGTTCGGGAAAATAATATTCATAATATTACTGTCCCAAATAGTAATATTACTTTCTGAGACAGTAATTTAGTAGTCAAGATAGTAATATTAATTAAAATATTTTTTTTCTAAAAAAAAAAGATTCAACAAAAAAAAAAAGTCAGCGCCGGAATCTGGCCGAAAAAAAAACATTTCAGAAAAAAAATTATTTTCTGAAAAAAAAAATTTGGGGGGTTAATGTGATATATTTGTTTAAATCCGGGGTCAATGTATAATATTAAGGAAGTTAGAGCATAATGGGTGGATTGATAAGAATTATATTATGGAGGGTATTTTAGACTAAAGACATGGCCACATGGGGATGAGTTTAATTGAGAGACTGTTTTTTTTTGTGGACCAAAATGCATTTAAGTCTCATGTGATGAGCCCTTTTGCCAGTCGCCCTAATATATATATATATATATATATATATATATATATATATATATATATATATATATATATATATATATATATATATATATATATATATATATATATATATATATATACACACACTGTAGATGCACACATATAAAAAATTTAAATATAACTTATTTTAATCATAAATTTAAAAACAATTATCCTTTAAGCATATTAAGAAAGTCATAAATGAACTATTCTCTACAGATAAATACTTATTAGTAATTATAAAGGGCAAAATTGGTGGACAAAAACAAAAGCTTAATTAATATTCGAAAGCAACGCATAATCTGAAAAAAAAAACTTAAAAAGTATACATTGTAAAAGATGTTGGGAAAAAAATATAAAAAGCAGTATTTTGTAAAGGAAAAGAATTGCAGAAGCACTCACTGTGTATATCATTTTATAAAAAAAATGTAGAGATGCTTCTTTATTTATAGAAAAAAAACAGAGCTTTTTCACTATTAACTAACCACTACTAATTAGCTAAAAATTAGGAATTTATTTGACTAACTCAAAACATAATATTAGACCACTTCTAACTAATCTAAATACTTAGTCAGACTTTGAATTAGTCTTCAACAAAAGAGACACATAAAAGGAATGAATATACTAGATGCTTAATAAAAGATTAAAATCCATACTCTCATAAGAGTATGCGTATGCGCGTATGCGTATGCGTATGCGTATGTCTATTAGTTTCAGTATCATTATTATTAGTATTAATTGATCTAAAGATTGTTTTACGTTCTTCATTACAAAATTAAAAGAAATTAAAAAAAAAAAGGGTTTTTGTGCATAAGTCCCTAACCAAACATCTTTATTATTCTAGGTTTAGGGGCTATATCCTTTTCACTAATAAGCCCATCTCTTTAATATTTATTATAAATAAAAAAAACATTCATATATATTATGACAATATTACCCCCAACCCTTTATACCCAATTCTTAACTGTAACCCCAATTTAATCAATTTTGTCCAAAAAAAATCCAATTTTGACTTTTTTTTTTCAAAACCTTTTTTTTCCCGCCGGATTCCGGTGTTGACTTTTCAATTTTTTGTTTTTCTTTCGAATTTTTTCGCCGGTTTCCGGTGTTGACTTTTTTCTTTTTCTTTTTTTGTTTTCCGCCGCCGGATTCTGACGTTGACCTTTTTTAGTGTTTTTTTTTCTTTAGTTTATATTTTGTGTTTTTTACGTCCGCCGCTAAACGTTGACCGTAATCATGCTGTCACTGACAGTAAATTAACGTAATTATACTTTCAATAACAGCTAATTAAGATAATTGTATTGACAATGCATTTGTGTAAGGATTCCGGAAATATCGGATTCAATCGCGCTCTGCTTGTTGGAGCTCCACATCACCTTCCAAAAGACCCGTTTCCAGTTGGAGGATTGCAGCTGCGAAGGCGCGAAAGCTGATGAAATCGAATTCGGTTTCGACCCATTTCCAAACCCTAACTCGGGTCATCGCAACCACACTGGATATTCTCCTCCCTCTGAACTCGATCGGAATCTCGCCGGAAATTACGGAGCTGGTTCAGATGCTGTCCACGCAAGCAAGGCGGCAATGACGAAACCTTCCGGTTGAGCGACGTAAACTTCCTCTTGCAAATCACCATTAAAAAATGCCGACTTAACGTCGAATTGATACACAGGCCATTGTAGTTGTGCAGCCAACACCAAGACAATCCTCACGGTTTCGAAACGAGCTACCGGAGAGAATGTTTCTTCAAAATTAATACCATATTGTTGTGCATACCCTTTTGCCACAAGTCGAGCTATGTGTTTTTGTATGCTTCCATCCGCAGCAAACTTAGTTTTGAATACCCATTTCAAGCCAATTGCATTTTTGCCTTCTTGTAAGTGCATCATCACCCATGTTCCGTTGTTTTCTATTGCCGTCAATTCCTCCTTCATAGATGCCTTTTGCCATTCTTCTTTTGCAGCCGCTTCTTCATATGTAAGAGGGTTTGAAACAATAAGAGCAAATTGACAAGATGCATATATATCTTGCAATGATCTATACCTTATTGGTGTTGACTCATCCGAAGAATCTTCAAGAGTTGACGAAGAGTTTTGGCTCGGTGATGATGCAGTGGACGAGCTGGGTGATGTTGGTATATATATATATATATATATATATATATATATATATATATATATATATATATATATATATATATATATATAACAATCTGCGTAAACGAAAAATACTTACTTGTTTGTCGAAAAGAGGAATTGTGAAAACCACAAAGAACGATCGAGGCTTGCCAAAGCAATTCCCTTAAGACAATATTTTCGGGCTGTCAACGGTGCACAGTCTCTTCCCGGTAGTCTCCCAAGGTACAACGATCGGTTGTCGAATATTTGCACGAATATTCGACCCGCGGCGAACTTGAACAACGAACGGAACTTCGACGAAGAGAAAGAAAAATATGAAGAACTATCTCTTAATTGCCGATTAAATTCAGTGCAGAATTGGCCAGATTCTGCCTTTTTTTATAGGTTGTAGAGATCCATTCACAGAGGGTTGCAATGGTTGGAAAAGAAGCAGAATGATGTGTCTGTTCTTTTTACGAGTTAAAAAACGTAGGAAAATTAATTGGTCATGGGCCAATTAATTAAATATTTGGTTTGGGCCAAATATTTTATTATTTGGATTTTGGGTCAAATAATTTGACTAATTACTAAATGTCCCCAAAGTAATATTTGTGGACACCTAAACCCAAACTAGTCCTATCACTCGATCACATCGAGCGCACATCTTTCGAACTTTAACCATTTACTCAAGAAAATTTTCATTCACTTTACTTCATGATTATGATCAAGTAAATAAATGAAATTAATCTTTACATAATTTAATTAATATTACTCAATATTAATTATTGGAAATCATGAAAATTCCAACAGGTGATGCCACTAAAGAACCAGGTGAAGAATTTTCAAGAATTTGCCTTTCACTTCCATTTGGAAAATTTTCCATGGGCAGAGGAATATTTTGTTGCTCATTGTCATCACGTTTATGCCAATCCCACTTTGCATTTTCAGCAAATACCACATCTCTTCGAATCAAAATCTTACAACTGAGAGGATTATATAATCCATATGCTTTGGATTCCATGCAATAACAAATGAAAATACATTTTTCGGATTTTTTTATCTAGTTTAGGCATCAAAACGTGGTCGGAGTGTCGTAAAGAGACCCGGTTCTTGGACGATCGGATACGGGCCGAGTCCGACGAGAGAGAGGTTCCGTTGTTGAGCGGTTTGCTCGGGTTTCTTAGCTACTGCAGAGCAGTTTTATTCGATGACTGCGATTTTAATGATCATGATTCCGATGGGAGGAGTAGTAGCGGTTTCGAAGCGATTAGTTTCTTGAGTTTTGAGGATTTTCGATGCCCGATTTCGCTCGAGTTAATGACCGACCCGGTGACCGTGTCGACCGGGCAGACGTACGACCGTGTCTCGATTCAGAAATGGCTGAAACAGGGGAGTTTGCTCTGCCCTAAAACGGGGGAGAAGCTCGAAACCGCGGATTTAATCCCGAACACGAATCTTAGGAAGCTAATTCAACGATTCTGCACCGAGTACGACGTCTCGCTTGCGAAGTCGAGGAAGAAAAATCGGGATATATCGAGCACGATTCTACCCGGGAGTCCGGCAAATGCCGAAGCTATCAAATTCCTGTCCGAATATCTCGTTTTGAACCTAGGTTACGGTACGGATCATCAGAAGAACAAAGCAGCCTACGAAATACGAATGCTTGCGAAATCGAATATTTTTAACCGGGCCCGTTTGATCGAATCGGGCTCTGTCCCACCACTACTCGAAATGTGTAATAATCGGATGTTGCAAGAAAACGCGATTTCTGCTTTGCTGAAGCTATCGAAGCAGCCGAGCGGACAAACATCGATACTCAAAAACGGTGGATTGAATCCGATAATCGAAGTGCTTAAAAATGGGGTTAGTCAAGAATCCCGACAAACTGCGGCCGCCGTTATATTTTACCTATCTTCGGTGCACAAATACCGTAGAATAATCGGCGAGCAACACGGAATATTCCCTTCCTTATTGGAGGTAGTGAAAAACGGGACGACTTGCGGGAAGAAAAATTCGGTGGTTGCAATTTTCGCGCTACTATTCCACCACAAGAATCGGACTAGGGCAATCGAAGCAGGTGCGGTGTCGACACTATTGAACCTTCTAGAAGCTTCTCCCGATAAAGCCGAGCTTCAGACGGATGCTTTGGCGGTTCTATCCGCATTGGCCGATTGAGTTGACGGATCGGTCGAAATAGTACGCGCTTCCTCTTCGGATTTATCTTTGATCTTGAGATGCTTGCAAAACGTGGAAACGCGTGCCGGAAAAGAATATTCCGTTTCGATTCTTCATTCTTTGTGCCTCAATTGCGGGGACGATGTTCTCGATGTGCTATCGAAGGAAGCCTCGCTTATGTCGGTGCTGTATTCGCTTCTGACCGAAGGCACTTCGCATTGCGGGCAGAAAAGCGAGGTCGCTTATTAAGATACTGCAGAAGTTTTGCGAGACGAGATTGTCTAGTATGATCGGGGAGGTCGGGCACGAACAACGATTCGTCAATGTTCGTCTAGTATGATCGGGGAGGTCGGGCACGAAAAACGATTCGTCAATGTTCGGTGAATTTGCGGAAAAAAACCCAATAAGATTCGCTTTCGTGTTTTACGCGAATATTCGTTTGTTTTGTTGTGTAGTGTATGTATAGATAGGTTGATTGATTTGTTGAGGTGGTTAGCTCGATTTTTTTTGAGAGCTAATTAGTACCTATGTAGAGATACAGATATACGTGTATGTATCAAATTCTTTTGCTGTAATGAATATTGAATACAGTGTGAGATTATATATATGTTTGGAAAATTACCAAATAGAACTTTTGTGATAGTAATATTGATTATTTATTTATTTATTTTTATTTTTTACAATAAGATAAAAAGTTGTTGATTTAAAAAAAAAATGTGGAATTTTCACTAGCAATGTTTTGCAGATGGGCTATTTATTAGCAGAAAAAATGTTATGGATAATCAATACATATTGTTTTGTATTAGAAATGAGAGAGAAGATTATTCCAAAAATTGAAGTAGGTTATTTCAAATTTGTAAGTTTGAGAAACTGTATGCTAAGACCTCGTTTGGTTGGGGCAATTAGACATAGTTAACTAAAATAATTGAACTTTGTTTGATGTTTGGTATCGGTGTTGATGCTAAATACCTAACACGCAAGTGCACGTATCGCAAATAAGTAATAAAAGTGGACTCGTGAGAGTCGGATGTCGATCCCACAGGGAATACTCAAATTATCTAATCCTAAGTACCAAATTCTAACAATTATGATTTTTATCCAGCCTACGCAAAGTTGTCAAATTTAATCAATTAAACAATTAAACTAATTATGAAAGCAAATAAACACGAAATAATATCAATAAAAACGGATCTAGGATTTTATCTTCCCCCATGCAAGAATTGCTCAGCCAAAACCCCTCAACTATGAAATATATGATTCATGATTATTAACCCGAGCTACTAATTTACTCATAACCCGCTGTCGCGTGTATTATGAGTCTATTATTCATAAACGGTTCACTATATGTCTATGCAAACAAATTAGAATAAAGCATTAACTAACAAGTCTCGTAAATGGCTACCTAAGATGATATCTGTATGTCTACGACACCACATGCAATTGACACACTCATCCGGTGAAAACTACTCGAAGGCTCTTATACTTACCGTCTAATTATCAAAATAGCTCTGTCGAGTCAATCCCAATAATCACAGATAAAGCACATAAATTGATCAAGTTCATGCACTAACAATCATAACAAGTATAAGAAATAATCATAAAATCATAATTGCATAATCTCAAGAAAACGGGTTCACCATCCCCACATAGGGTTCCAACAAAATCCTAGATTAAAAACTTAGCTACTCATGTTCTCTATGAAAAACATCATAAAAATACAAAAAAGAAAAGATAGATAAAAGAAGAATTGTGATGAAGATTTGTCAATTCTCCGTCTTCGATTCTTCGTTCTCTCGCTCCTCTCGCTCCAAGATTGTGTCAAAAGTCCATCGATTCGTGCTTGGTTTGCCCTTAAATAGATGCCCCAACTTGGTAGAAGAATTTAGGTTTCCTTGTTTGATTAAAAGTCCAAAATTGTCTCCAGCGTGTTTTGGCGCGGCCGCGCGAGAATCAGTGCAATTCTCACACGGCCGCGCGAGAATCGCCGAAACCTTCTGCCCAACTTCTGCAGTTCGCACGGCCGTGCCAAAAATAGGCTAAATTTGGCACGGCCGCGCGGGCCACTTTTCAGCCAATTTTCAGCATATTTTGTTTTCTTCCGTTTTTGCCCGTTTTTGACCTTTTTTGGCTCGTTTCGTCCTTGAAACTTCCAAATCGTCAAGTTGTACCTAAAATACAATAAACCACTCATTAAGTATCATTAAATCAATAAAAGTATACAAAAAATCCTCGTAAGAAAGTATACATTGAGTGTAAAATATACACTCAACACACCCCCAAACTTGAACTTTTGCTTGTCCTCAAGCAAAAACTAGCAACTATCAAAGCAACACTTTCAACAAATGCCTCTCATCACATAGATTAATGGTCAACTTTCATGTTTTCAGAACTTGCAATTATCATGACAATTCTAAAAAATTTACAAGCTCGTAATTCAAAGATACGTATTCACTCACCCTTGCCAAAAACCACAAACCATGCTATCGCTTCAAGTATCCCATATTTGCAAATTAAAAATGGAGAAAATTTATACTTACATAATAATATTCAACTCCAAAGACTCACCAAATTTCTTTACTCGGCTAGTATCAAATAATTGAGCTATTGGGATCATTGGGACTTTTTGGCTTTCAAATGTTGGGCTTTTGGTACAAGGTAGAAAATATGGGTAAAAGTGGCTACTCTTCTCATTTCATCTCACAATTAGTCACTAAGAGTTGCACTTGACGGAATTTTTAACTCTCGTTCTTGACTAGAGGTGTTTTTGCTAAGATTTAGCTTTTGGACTTATTACTTCACCTCGAAGGACTTATCACCTAACTCGATTTGTTAAGAGTTCAAAAGTCTCCACTTTTGCTCTTAACATGATGTTTCGAGTTTTTACTTTAAAATCTTTCTCAAGTCATTTCTTCCCCTTCTATCTTTCTTCTTCTTCTTCTTTCTTTTTTTTCTTTATTATTATTATTATTATTTTTTTCTCTTTTTTTATTTTTTTTTTATTTTTTTTATTTTTTTTATTTTTTTTTATTTATTTTTTTTTTTTTTGCAGAGAAGAAAAACTTAACAAATTTTTTTTAACCAAGCTCCAAGGGAAAAATTATCAAGAAACCACCATCTAATCTACCCACTTTACTTCGGCTAAAAGAAAGAACACCGTTTCTCCAAGGCTCAATCAAGGCTCGAATAATAAAAATTTAAAGGTAGGCTTGAAAGGCTCAAACGGTTCAAAGATGACCCAAATCACTTCCCAAATTGCTCAACAATTTAATATTTCACTTTGTAAATTCATAAGGCAAGTTCTAAAACCGAATAGCATATGATATAGTATAAATTAATTCCACGTTTTAAAACACAAAACTTTCAACCAAAGCAAGGCATAATTCATGATTCCTAACAATGACTCCTTCCTACGACACTTTGAATCAAAAGCTGACCAAAATTCAATCACAATCAAGATAAAACAAGCAATTTCATCATTAAACATCAACCATCTTTCATCATCATGATTCATCGAAGCATTTATCTCAACACATTTTTTTTTTCGAAAGAAATAAATAAACCAAAACAACTAAACATAAAAAAAAAATCTTGTGCAAACTAAAAAATTAAAGCACATAAAAGCAAGTAATTATCCACCCCCAAACTTAAAATTTACATTGCCCTCAATGTAATTAGCACGAAGTTCAAGGATAGAAAACACCTGACTAGTCGACATGGCCATCTCCGCGGGTTGTTGAAATTTTCGCCTTTTATTGTGCTTCTATACATCTGGCACGGCCGTGTCAGTTTTTGAACTGTTTTCCGCACGGCCGTGCGAATTGTCAAAAGTGGGCAGTAGCTGTCTGTTTCTCGCACGGCCGTGTGAGATTATAGTATGTTTTTCGCGCGGCCGCGCCCCAAGCCAAAATTGGGCAGTAGCTTCCCAGATTTTCCGGACGGCCGTATGATCTTTTGCCTTGTTTTGGGACGGCCGTATGAGCTCCAGAGCTGAAATTTTTTTGTCCTAAAAATTAAAACATGTTTAAATTGTTAGCTTGCATGCTTATAAAATAAATAAATAAAATAAAACAAGAAAAATAAATAAAAAAAAAATGAAAATCTCGGGTTGCCTCCCGAGAAGCGCTTAGTTTACAGTCTTCAGCCAGACTTTGTTCCTGCTCTTCAATTCCTTAGCTTTTGAACCCATCTCCTTACTTCTTTTTGGAGAAAGTCTTGAATAAATGGGTTGATCCGATTCTTCTTTCGACTGGTTCGCTTAGGAATGCCCTTGAATTTATTCTTCTTGATGTCATGAGGCTTGCCAACATCGTCTTTTATCACGGTGTTTTGAGTAGGTGTTGTAACCAACTCAAACTTTTTCTTTTGGTCTCCTACATGCACATTAATATCCACAAAAAAATTTAAATCATGTAATTTAACAGGAAAAAGTTTAGAATCACTTACCTCATCAAGAAGATAACATCCATTAGCCGTAATAGGCTTTTCATCCACCCGGTACACCTTGAAGATCACTGTTTCTTCCCCCACACTCATTCTTAGCTCTCTCTTTCCTACATCAATAATTGATCTACCGGTTGCTAAGAAGGGGCGTCCTAAGATAAGGGGAATATTTTCATCTTCCTCTATGTCTAGTACTAGAAAATCGGCCGGGAGTATGAACTTATCTACCTTGACCAATACATCCTCCACTATACCTAAAGGGTGAGTAAAAGATCTTTCGATCGGCTAGCTGCAAGGTCACGGAAGTGGGCTTAATTTCTCCTAAATTCAATTTCTCATAAATTGATAAATGTATTAAATTTACGCTCGCCCCTTGATCACACAACGCCTGCCCAAAATACCTAGTACCTATTGTGCATGGAATGGTACAATTGCCCGGATCTCTAAGCTTCGGTGGAATTTTATTTGCAAGGATAGCACTACTTTGCTCATTGAGGTCTACAATTGCTGCACACTCCGGAAGCCTCATCTTCTTCGATACAAGTTCATTTATAAACTTAACCCAATTCGGCATATGCTTAAGTGCCTCAACAAAAGGAATATTAACATGCTACTTTTTAAGATAATCCAAAAATAACTGAAATTGCATATCAAGCTTAGAGTTTTGAAAACGTTGAGGGAAAGGTACCTTGGGAGTAGGTTCACTTACTGTGATCTTTGTGTTGCTTGGCCCGACCTCGGTCTTTTCTTTGGGCTCCTCTATAATAGGCGGTGGTGCAACGGACTTTTTAGGACCTTTCTCTAATTGCCTCCCATTTCGCAAAGTTACTGCATTGCACTGCTCGATGTTGCTCTTTCGAGGATCTTCCGTATTGGACGGCAGTGCTCCCGACGGCCTCGCGTTTAGCTGGGTTGCAAGTTGACCCATCTGTGTTTCCAAATTTCGAATGGAAGCTTGCGTTGATGTCATAAATTGAGCTAAGATGTTTGCGAGATCTCTACCTTGAGGTGGAGCTTGAGGCGGATTTTGGAATCCGGGAGCTGGCCTTTGTCCTTGCTAATTTCCTCCCCATCCAAAGTTGGGGTGATCCTTCCATCCCGGATTATAAGTGTTGGAGTACGGGTTCCTCTGTTGTCGGTTGGTGTCATTCACGTAATTTAGAGACTCCGTTTCTTCTAAGCACCGGTCGGGACCTTGGACTGCATGGACTTGCTGAGTCTGCAAAGCTGCTACTTGCTTTGATAGCTTTTCTAACTGGGCGGTGATTGCGGTGACCCCGTCTAACTCTAAAATTCCTCCCGTCTTAATGGCTCCGCTATTTGACCGGTCCGATGCCCACATGTATTTGTTCCTTGCGATCCGCTCCAAAAGTCCGTAAGCTTCGTTATATGTCCAGCTCATGTACATACCGCCAGCTGCTGAATCGAGCACCGTTCTCGAATTATCTTGCAATCCGTCATAAAATATTTGAAGTTGCCGCCACTCTTGAAGACCGTGATTCGGGCATCTCCGAATAAGTTGTTTGAACCGCTCCCACGTCTTGAATAATGCTTCACCGGCTTCTTGTATGAAGTTTTGTATTTCTCTCCGGATTCTCTCAGTTTTTGTTGGGGAGTTATATGTGTTCATGAAGAGTTGTGCTAGCTGGGACCAAGACGATATGTAGTGTGGTGAACGAGTTTGTAGCCATTCTCTTGCGGCTCCTTGGAGAGAGTGCTTGAAGAGGCGGAGCTGCAGTGCTTCCGGTGACACTCCGTTCATCTTATGCGAATCACACGTTTCGAGGGAGTTGACCAAGTGGAGATGCGGATCTTCATGAGCTAATCCGCTGAACAACCCATTATTTTGGAGCATAGTAAGGAGTCCCGCTCTAATTTCGAAATTGTTGGCTTCAATGGGGGGCTGCTGGATGCTTGATTGAAACCCATTGAGTGTTGGAACAGTGTACTCATGCAATGCTCGTTGAGGAGGTGGTGGATTAATTAGTTGAAGTTGCTCTTGCTCGTTGACGATATTTCCTGCCGCATTCGGTAGGCGCCCTTGGTCATCTCCCCTACGATTATTCTCTTCTTCCATTGTCGCATAAAAGTACCTAAAATAAATAAAATAATTAAATAAAATAAATAAAACGGCCGAAGTAAGAAAAGTTGCTCAAATTTAATATTAGGATAAATAGATAATTTAGCCGTATTCCCCGGCAACGGCGCCAAAAACTTGTTGGGGCTAAATACCTAACACGCAAGTGCACGTATCGCAAACAAGTAGTAAAAGTGGACTCGTGAGAGTCAGATGTCGATCCCACAGGGAATACTCAAATTATCTAATCCTAAGTACCAAATTGTAACAATTATGATTTTTATCCAGCCTACGCAAAGTTGTCAAATTTAATCAATTAAACAATTAAACTAATTATGAAAGCAAATAAACACGAAATAATATCAATAAAAACGGATCTAGGATTTTATCTTCCCCCTATGCAAGAATTGCTCAGCCAAAACCCCTCAATTATGAAATATATGATTCATAATAATTAACCCGAGCCACTAATTTACTCATAACCCGCTGTCGCGTGTATTATGAGTCTATTATTCATAAACGGTTCACTATATGTCTATGCAAACAAATTATGAATAAAGCATTAACTAACAAGTCTCGTAAATGGCTACCTAAGGTGATATCTGTATGTCTACGACACCACATGCAATTGACACACTCATCCGGTGAAAACTACTCGAAGGCTCTTATACTTACCGTCTAATTATCAAAATAGCTCTGTCGAGTCAATCCCAATAATCATAGATAAAGCACATAAATTGATCAAGTTCATGCACTAACAATCATAACAAGTATAAGAAATAATCATAAAATCATAATTGCATAATCTCAAAAAAACGGGTTCACCATCCCCACATAGGGTTCCAACCAAATCCTATATTAAAAACTTAGCTACTCATGTTCTCTATGAAAAACATCATAAAAATATAAAAAGAAAAGATAGATAAAAGAAGAATTGTGATGAAGATTTGTCAATTCTCCGTCTTCGATTCCTCGTTCTCTCGCTCCTCTGGCTCCAAGATTGTGTCAAAAGTCCTTCGATTTGTGCTTAGTTTGCCCTTAAATAGATGCCCCAACTTGGTAGAAGAATTTAGGTTTCCTTGTGTGATTAAAAGTCCAAAATTGTCTCCAGCGTGTTTTGGCACGGCCGCGCGAGAATCAGTGCAATTCTCACACGGCCGCGCGATAATCGTCGAAAACTTCTGCCCAACTTATGTAGTTGGCACGGTCGTGCCAAAAATAGGCTAAATTTGGCACGGCCGCGCGGGCCACTTTTCAGCCAATTTTCAGCATATTTTGTTTTATTCTGTTTTTGCCCGTTTTTGACCTTTTTTGGCTCGTTTCATCATTGGAACTTCCAAATCGTCAAGTTGTACCTAAAATACAATAAACCACTTATTAAGTATCATTAAATCAATAAAAGTATACAAAAAATCCTCGTAAGAAAGTATACATTGAGTGTGAAATATACACTCAACAATCTGTATACCCGATAACTTCCCGGATCGAAATGTAAATACTATGTTATCGGTTTATCTTGGCTTAGAATGTTTTTTTTATTGGATCTTTTATGATCCAATAACATAATCGGGTTTAATTACAGATTATTTACTCTTATCTTGGTTAATCTTATATATCAACCAAACGAGTCCTTAGAGAACCTTTATCACGTCGATCCGCTGCCGAGGAAGCAAGGATCGATCTTTTTGAAGACGACGACGAGTTTGAAATCGATCAAGGTATATATTTGATTCAGACATTGTTTATTGCATTTAGGGGGCTTGTTTTTTTGTTACAATTTGTTCCTTAGCTTTATTGCTCTGTAAATTCTTGTTTGGGGGTGTTTAAAGGCTCTCTACAAACAACACTTTCGATTTTTGATTTTCGGAGATATATCTGCAAATTTTACGTATCTTCAATATATTGATTTTCGGAGATTATATGCCTCCGGCATTGTTTTAATTTTGTCCCTTTTCATGTATGTATCGGAGGTCCCCCTTGTTTATAGATTCGATGTTAGCAATAACACTACATTAGCAGTCGACAGACAGACTTTCGTACAGTTCTTTGTTTCTTTCCTGCCGATAAATATGAGATTTTCGGAAACGGTGATCTCTACAGCATAATAGTCGAAAATCAGTTTTTTTTTTTTTTTAATTGGTTTTTCCTTCTTAAAACTGAGTAATCATTTCTTTCGGTTAATATTGGATCGATTGTTTTATTTTGAAATGTATGAATATAAAAATAACTTAAAATATGGAAAATAATTCAAAATTAATAGGATGATTTGCTGGTTCACTTCCTCCCTGATAAGTGTTCGTTTTGCACGATTTTTGCTTATCAAATCTTCGAGTTTTGGTCTTCGTTCGTCCGAGTTTCGGCTATATTTGTATATATTTTTGTGTTTCTTGTTTTATTTCCATTTTAAGGTTTTGTTAGCTATTTTTGCCGATTCGAAACGATTTTGAAAGCGAAGGCGAGAATCAAGTCAAACAAGAGCAAAATTAGCAATCAAGTGGATGGTGGCATCGTTCTGTATTTTACGCATAACTTCTTCATACAACCTCCGATTGAGCTGATTCAAATGGATTTACAAAGGCAACTGCGAGGGCTACAACTTTGAAGAAATGCATTTTTGCCATATTCGGATTGAAAAATGGTTAAAACAGAGCTTGAAGTTATTGCAGTGACTATATCGCGATATAAGCTCCCATATCGCGATATGGCAGAAAACTAAACAGAGCGATTGGGCTTTTGCCATATCGCGCGATATCACCTCCCATATCGCGATATGACAGAAAACGAAACAGAGAGCTTGCAATTTTACTATATCGCGCGATATCACCCCCCATATCGCGATATGGCAGAAAACGAAACAGAGAGCTTGCAATTTTACCATATCGCCCGATACTGCCGCCCATATCGCGATACGGCCTCGGGAAGCGTAAAAAATATCTAAAAAGGCAAAGTTTACTATAAATAGAACATGCCTCACTCTTCAAAAGGGAGAACTTCTTAGACCGACTCTTCGACTTCTTATTCGGTTTTCTCTTCGGTTCTCGCCAGTTCTTCGCGGGAAGCTTCGACGAGGGTTTTGTCTTAGGTTTTTCATAAGCTTTTTCTTTACGTTTAGTTTATGATTTCTCATGTTCTTCATTTTGATCTATGTTTGTAATGAACTAAGCATTTTTTTTAGGGAAATGAAACCTTGTATATATTGATTTTGATTTCCAGATCTGTGATCTATTTGTCGTTCTTTGATTCTGTTTATGTTTTCCTGTATTAAATGCTTTCGATTGTTTGGCCAACAGTTGAATTGATTGTAAATGGGAATGAACTCGAGAGAGGATTTCTCGTTTGATTTTAGGAAAACATAGCTCGGGTTGTGGAAACGGAGACGTGATGCACCTCGGGTAGCCCTTAAGGACTTGACCTAAATGCTCTCTTAATATCAGGTTCTGAACGGAGACGTCGGACCTGTGGGTAGACTCTAACTACACTGGAGACGGGGATTAGGGTATTTTAGTGTCTGGGTTAGCGAATATAGAATTGACATTAGATTCGGATTTGTAGATCTTTATCGATAGTACATTGGTGGATTTTACCCTAGAAGCCATCACACGTCGGAATTCCTCGCTTTTACTGGCGGACCGTTGCTTTTATTATTGGTTCTCTCTTTTTAGCTTCACCCCCACCCTTTCGATCGTCTAGATAAAGTGTAGGATAGTATAATTACGGTACTTGGTAGATTTAGGAACTTAATTCCCTGTGGATCGATATCTGGAATTCACTATTCTACAAAACGCGATACTGTACACTTGCGGTTATTCATACGTAGGTTTTACGCGTATCACTCCCCATGAGGTGTAATCTTTATAGCAAATAGACTTTATAATCTATATAATATATAAAAGTTGAATTTCACACTTAATTGATTGATATTTGGCTATTGCAATTGGTGACACGTCCTCAATTTCTTCCCAAGTGCCAAATTGATTGGTGGAAATAAATCATAAAAAACATGTCATCATTTTCCAAAATTAAAGGTAATTAAATATATCTTATTATTTTATTAATATATTTATATCCTACCATTTATAAAATGCTCTAAATATATCAACTTTCTTGGAAACTTTAAATAAATTTATTTTTGAATTTAATTTTATAATTAATTTAATTTGAATTTAGTTAAATTCAATTTAAAATCTTCCCTTATTATTAATTGGTGGTGTTACTGAAATTTTGTATTTTAATTCATAAACTTGGATTTATATTAAAAAAATACTGCATAATAAATTATTTAATATTATATATTTTACATGAACATGACCAGAGAATACGTTTTTATTTTTACTAATTTAATATTATATATTGATATTATTGTAAAAAAGAAAGATAAATGTTCGAATTTACTGTATTGCGAAAATTGACAGCATTTTTTTCTGTCATGTGTAGAGTAATGTACTCCCAATTATTTACCATATTGAAAATTATACTACATGAATTTCATGTTATTATTAAAAAAATTATTTTATCTTCACTGAATTAAATCCAGTGACAATAAATTTTACGATTGATTTAACTTTTTTAAATTGTATACTAACTAAAATACAAACTTTATCATGATTATACTAATAAATTGAATAACATAACTTAAGTTTAATCAATTGATAAAAAAAAAACGAATTGATTTTATATATTTCAAAATATAACAATGTTATTCTAAATCTTTGGTATTAAATTCGTTTATTCACTTTATTTAATACCAAACATTAAAAATACCAATTGTTTTGTTTAAAATGTATAATGAACGTATATATCATATATTGTATTCCACTAATAAGTATTTCATTATAACTCTGATAAATATAATCAAGTAATATCTAGAGCAAATCCAAGCCAAAAGTATCAAAATGAGTTTGCAAATGTTTATGTGTCATTTAATATTTTATTTTGATATTTATCTAAATTTATTTGCTCCAACCATAGGTATTAAATAGTTGTTAATTAAATTTAATTAAATTTATTTATATATCTAATTGCCACATGTTATTTTCTAAATGAACATTCAGGTGGTTAAATTCATAACTCATGTTTGATATTTTATTCTACATGATTGTATAATGTATTTTTACATACTGAAAGATCAAATATCAAAATACAACCCTCATTTCATAACACTATTGGAATTAAAGATTACTATTTTTGAGTATGAAAATGGTGATTAAATGTTTTGATAGCTCATTGAATAACCCCACTCAAGGTGCTCTTGCCGTAAATAGTTTATATTAACAAATACAATATCAATCGGCAAATCAGTAGTTTATACAATCCATTTTTAGTTACAAACTCAATAAAATATTTATATATTACATAAACGCACTACATTTATATGAGAAATTGTGTCTTTTCAAATTGAGAAAGATTGATGCAATATTGTGGCTATATATGGATGGAAAAAGTTCTCAAATATCAAGTATTATAGTATACCAACAAAATATTATCTATAAAATACGAGCTTAGTGGTTATCATTTCATTTGGCACGATATTGGTACTATATCGAACTTATATGAGATTTACTACAATCCTATAGTGTGGGCATTCGGGTCGGGTTATTCGGGTATAACCCGACCCGGTCGGGTATTACCCGACCGGATCGGGTAATTTGTTACATAGCCGGGTTTTTCCCGGGTTCGGGTACCCGGTGATCCCAAACCGGGTCGGGTCCGGGTAATAGAAATTCTACCCGGGTACCCGATCGGGTACCCGGTTTAAAAAAAAAAAAAAAAAAAAATTTTTTTTTATATATATATAAAGATATATATATATATATATATATATATATATATATATATATATATATATATATATATGTCTATATTTGTATGTATATATATGTATATGTCTGTGTGTGTATATATATATATATATCAGTTATATATATATATATATATATATATATATATATATATATATATATATATATATCTGTAATACATACTATATATATATATGTCTCTATTTGTATGTATATATATGTATATGTCTGTGTGTGTATATATATATATATATATATCAGTATATGTATATGTATATATATATATATATAAATATATATATGTATATTGCTATATATATATGTATACCTTAAAAAAAAAAAAAAAAAAAAAAAAAAAAAAAAAAAAAAAAAGAGGAAAATAGCAAAACCCGAACCCGACCCGAACCCGACCCGAAATAACCGGGTACCCGGTTGCCGGGTACCCGGTTATCTCGGGTCGGGTTCGGGTAATTTTTTTTTTGCAAAAAACCCGAATAACCCGACCCGAATAACCCGAATAACCCGACCCGACCCGAATGCCCACCCCTACTACCTATCATTGGAAAAAAATATGTCTAGCTACAAATATTCTGACAAATTTTTAAATTAATTTTGAACCATATGAAAATAAAAATATTAATATAGGGTATTAATTATAGCGTAAATAATTATTAAATATTTTAACACTGTATATATTTCACTATATTTTTGGTATTGAAATACATGAATTCCTTTGTCTAACTTACAATTTATGTATCTAAATTAGTGGAATATTATTAAGTTTTCTGTTTCCCCATCATAATAAGTTATATTTATTTTCTAATTTCCATTTTTAAAATTTTGTAAAATGAAATTATTTATTGTATAACGTTTATAGTATTAGTATAAGTATTAGTATTAGTATTAGTATTAGTATTAGTATTAGTATTAGTATTAGTATTAGTATTAGTATTAGTATTAGTATTAGTATTAGTATTAGTATTAGTATTAGTATTAGTATTAGTATAAGTATTAGTATCAGTATCAGTATCAGTATCAGTATCAGAGTATCAGTATTAGTATCAATATTGATATCAATATTGGTATCATAATTGGTAGTGGCGTATACATCTTATCTCTTTTGCAATATTTATAAGTTGTGTTGTTGTTTGAGTCATGTGCATGACTAATTGAATGTTGTTACTGATAAACTTGCAGGCTATTTGAGTATCTATGGTGTTACCTCTCTGCTTCTGTGTTTGTTATTAAGTTAGTTATTTTGCAGAAGATTCACATGGTGTAGTAGATTGCATTCCATGAAATAGTGTTATAGCATATGTTTTAAATGATTTCACTTAATCTTCATATCGTGTTTTGCGCGCTTCGCGTATTCTTCTGTGTAATATTTAATTGAATTTCATATGTTACAAGTCTGAATTAAGAGACAATTTTTTTTTTATTTCTTCCCATTTTGTTTTGCAACGCACGGGTGAAGTACTAGTTATTTATAAAACTTAAACATACTAATGAATATTGATTCTTATTTCAGGTATACAAATAAATAATTAAGACATTATAAATTTAATATTTAGGGCCTCAGATATTTAGAAAATTGTAAAAATATCTATTGATTATATATTTTAAATTTATTTTAGAACTGATTTTCTAAAATATTGCACATAATAAATTTTAAAAAATAAGTATTAATATAAAAAGTGTGCAAAATAATTTGGGGGCCTTAAATTTTCGTAAAAATCCGAGGGCCCTAGGCGATCGCCTAATTCGCCTCCCCTCAGAACCGGCCCTCTCGTTAGGAGGGAAATCAAATCTTAACGGGTAATTTTCTTTTCCTTCTCTAATCTGATTGTCTATTGAGGTTTATGTTGACTGCAGTCAACAATATTATGACCTCACTTGGGAATATGATTTATAGACAATATAATCATGCAAGTTGTGTCAAATGCAATGTTATCAAAACCGGACCGGACACAAAACCGGGTGAGGATTTGGGTCACGGTTGGACCGGTTCGACCGGGGTCAACCCGAGTTTTTTATTATTTTTATTTTTTAATTATTGAATTATTTTTATAAATATAAAAATATTATTCCCTATATTTTTTATGTATTCCTCTAGTTTATTTCACTTTTACTCCAATATTTATAATTCAATTTTAATATATCATTTTTTATCCTCAAAAAAAAAAAAATTTAATATATCATTTTTTAATTTATTTTCTCCTCTTACGGCTTACCTCTTCACTCACCTACCCCACTCTCAACTTTTATTTCCTCTTCTTCGTTCTGCATTCTGCAACATCCAGGCCCCAATCCCTTTTCTTTTTCTTTTTTTTTTTTTTTTTTTTTTTTTCTTTTTTTTTCTCCCTTTTCTCCCGAGAAAACATCACCTTCCTCGTCTACTCATGTTTCTCTTTGTTTTTTCTCCATCTTTACGCTTCACTTCTTCATCTTTTTTGCTCGGTTTTGTTTTTTCTTCAGCCCACAGATCTAGCCATTCACAACTCCGACCTAGATCCGACCGTCCAAGGCAATCCCCTGCCCAGATCCGCCGAGCACGGTGATCCTCCACGCAAATCCGGCCATCTACCATCGTTTTAGCCTAAAACCCGGTTCTTTAAATGGTTCCCGGGTCTACCGGGTTTACCGGTCGAACCGGGTTTTCGACTTAATGACCCCGGTTAATGAATTCTCCGGTTTCTGAGGTTGAACCAGACCTTATTTTTGGCGGGTCGCGGTCGAACCGGTCGGACCGGTCCGGTTCTGACAACATTGGTCAAATGTTTGAGGTTTAAGTTTGAAGTATGTGATTACAAAACGTTTTTGAAATATAATCAAGCATATGATGATATTTAGGGCATCTTCCATCCTACACCATTTCCTATTTTTTACACATAATTTAGGTGTTTTTAACCTTCCAGCCTAAATCACTAAATCGTCATTACACCTAAAATTATGATAATTTGGTTTTAGTCTCCCATTGTGGTCAAAAACTATATCACCATATTACCAAATCCTATATTTTCACCAAATTTTTTGGTGAAGAAATTTGCATCTCCCACCCTTCCACCATTTTACCATTTTTTTCCACCAAATCCTATTTTTCATATCAAATATAGAAATTAAAATAGAATTTGGTGTAATTAACACCATTTTATAATTAGCATATAAAATTATTATATTAGCTAATTTCACGTGATTACCAATTTATGAACATATTTATAGTAAATATATTATTGTTAATTAATGAATATGATAATATATAAATATATTAGTATATTAGTATATAATATATTTATAGAAATTATATTAGTATATCAATAGAAAATATAATAATAATAATAATAATAATAATAATAATAATAATAATAATAATAATAATTATTATTATTATTATTATTATTATTATTATTTGGTGTAAAATTTGATAATGGTGAAATATTATTATTTTATTATTTGGTGTAAAATTTGATAGAATTGATGGGAGACTAAATATACTATTTTTTCACCAAAAGTAGTGAAATTGTAGAATAGTGTGCTAAGGGTGGGAGATAAACCCATTTTTTCACCACAAAAAATAGGATTTGGTGAAAAAATAGTGATGACGTTGGAAGATGCTCTTAGAGCATCTCCCACCCTTAACACCATTTTTTCATCAAATCCTATTTTTGGTGGTGAAAAAATGGTGTTATCTCCCACCCGTAACACGCCATTCTATAATTTCTCTTTTTTTAGTGACAAAATAGTGTATTTGGTCTCCCACCAATTCCATCAAATTTTACACCAAATAATAAAATATTAATATCTCTCCATTTTACCATTTATAGAGAATAGGATTTGGTTTGGTCTCCCATAGCATTTCACCAAATATATTACAAAATTATAATTTTAATGTTAATCGTAAATTTAGTCTATTTTATTACCAAAATATTGATTATGAATTTGATCTTAAACAATGATTTTATTAAGTATATAATTTAAAAATTATGATAAATATCAAAAAAAATTATTGAAACGTGAATGAAAATCGACTTAGATTATTATACATATAATAAAACCACGAATAAACAATAGTTTCATTAATTATTTCCTAAAAACCTTACAACATAAATTAATTATAAAAACATTACAACATAAGTTAATTATTAAAGTATTACAACATTTGTTTTTGGCCAAAAAAAATATTTCATTGATAACAGGGGCCTCGTTAAAACCTTGTTTGGCCTAACAAGGAAATAGTACCCCTTATTAGCAGATGAGTCTCATTCTCCATTATTATCGTTATCATCTTCAACATCATCTATTTGATCACTTTTATCCTACAAATGTGCTACCAATCTCCTCCTTAGTTCATTATGCTCTCCTCGATTTATCAGATTTCGATGTCGACTAAGAAAATTAACATATTTTGTATTATCTAAATCTCTTGAAAGCATAGCAGGCGGGACAGTGGATAAACTTTCATAGTAAAGGTTGCCGTGTAGATATCCACCACGTTCTTCTTCAACGATCATATTGTGCATAATAATGCATGCAAACATGACTTCGTGTAAGTCTTATTTCTTCCAAAATCGACCTGCTCCTCTAATAATTGCAAACCGAGCTTGAAGAACTCCAAATGCCCGTTCTACATCTTTGCGATATAATTGTATATGCTAATTATAAAATGGTGTTAATTACACCAAATCCTATTTTTACTTCTATATTTGATAGAAAAAATAGGATTTGGTGGAAAAAAATGGTAAAATGGTGGACGGGTGGGAGATGAAAATTTCTTCACCAAAAAATTTGCTGAAAATATAGGATTTAGGGATATAGTGATATAGAGTTTGACCAGGGTGGGAGACTAAACTAAATCACTATAATTTTAGGTGTAATGGTGATTTAGAGATTTAGTTTGGGAGACTAAAAACACCTAAATTAGATGATAATTATAGGATTTGGTGATGGGTGGGAGATGCTCTTAGTCCAATCACAACCGCTATTATATTTATTTTAAATGACTTTAATTTACATTCACCCAATAAAGGACACACACAAAAAAAAAAAAAAAAAAGTAACTTCAATATTAAAATAAAGGGTTTATTAGGGATAACCCCCTTGTTCATATTTTCTAATGAGGTAGATCCAATTTTTTTTCCACTTTGTGAGATAGACCCAATTTTGCCAACTTGGCAAAATATATTATATAATTTTCCTTTAATACCCCTGTTTATTTTTAAACGGCATTTAATTTCTTTAATACGTGATTTGAGATTTGCTGATAAGTTGCCTAAAATTACGGAATAATATTACGTGAGATCATTGGCCGTTATACCAAATCGTGTATAATATTTTCGGATGTTCTCTTTCAGCGTTCCAAGGGTTTTTTTATCTTTGAAGATTTCTGCACCGTCGTGGAAATAGGATCGAATTGAGCGCTCATCTGTTGGACGTTGTTAACCGGGTATGAATGCGTTTTTCGATTTATTTTTCGTTCAATGGCTAGGATCGTCGTGTACGGTGGTTAGAAATTTTAAGAGTTGTGTTGATACTTGATTATATTATGTAGAACATTTTTTAACAAAATTATTCCGTCATATATACATCGTTAATTTTGGCGGATGATGTTTGTTTGGAAGAGGATTGACAGAGTTAGATAAGGATTGTTCACGCAGATTGGACCAGAGTTATTTTATATGAACATCGTAGTTGGTTTACGTAGTAATTGAAATAACTGTCCGCGGTCGTGGAGTTCATGTGTCTGATCCCGGTCGATAGTTGATTTATTTGTTTATAACAGCGGATTTTAGGACGCTGGGTAGTACATTAAAATATACTTTGTAGTCTTTTTTAAGTTATCGTATGAATTTTGCATTTTAAGTTTATTTTTTATCATATTAATATATTTTTTAGTATTTTGTATTTTTAATGTCGTATCATGATTCAAGGTTTTTATCG
The DNA here is from genome assembly GCF_056151865.1 of Erythranthe guttata. Taxonomy (NCBI): domain Eukaryota; kingdom Viridiplantae; phylum Streptophyta; class Magnoliopsida; order Lamiales; family Phrymaceae; genus Erythranthe; species Erythranthe guttata. Next base: position 1,634,809 of record NC_142541.1, on the reverse strand, counting down.
ATGGCGAATTTTGTACGGATTTTGTTGAGATTTGGTGGGTTGGTTGCTATAAAGAGATGTTCGATACTCGCGGTTCATTGGTTGCATTTGTTATTTCAAAGTGGCCACAACTCGATGGGTGGGATATAAGCATGACATATAGGCTGGAAGGCGTTGGTGAATGTATCTTGGCTGACGATGAGGACATGATTTCGAGGTTTGGTGGGTTGGTTGCTATAAAGAGGTGTTTACGATGTAATGGCTCGGTAACGTCGGTTAAGTGCTAAACCGTTGTAATACAGTAGTATATTATTATGAATACCATATGATACTACCATTATCATTTTATTATACTATTATGAGATTATTAATGTACTAGAGTTTTTTAACTCGACATATTGGTTTGATTGTGTTATGATGTGTTTTAAGTATTTTATCAAAACCCTAGATTGAAATTATGAGATTATTAATGTACTATTTTATTGGTTATGTTGGAATACTTTACGTTGGTTTTGTTCTCAATGTTCTTGTCATTTCAGTGGTGTATTGTTTGTAACACAATTTCATATCACTACTATAACCGTAATATACTATCATAGCAGATTAATGTACTATATTGAAATTATTAATATACTATGTGGTTGAATAATACGGGATCCATAGTCGATTAACGAGATCCATAGTCGAATTAGATCAATGAGATAGTCTATTACATGATATAAGGAAAATTACCCTAATTGATTAGTATTTCAAACAAACATATTATTCAGTTTCCATTTATATTATTATTTTTTCATATATATTTATTATTTACCCTAATCGTTTTCATATAATAAGGAAAATTACCCTAATTGATTAGTATTTCAAACAAACATATTATTCAGTTTCCATATATATTATTATTATTATTATTATTATTATTATTATTATTATTATTATTATTATTATTATTATTATTATTATTATTATTATTATTATTATTATTATTATTATTCTATGGTTTTGATGATTCTTCGGCCCATAGTCGATTAACGAGATCCATAGTAAAATTATACCAGTGGGATAGTATATTAAATGATATGGGATAGTATATTAACACACATGTAATTCGACTATGCATCTCGTTAATCAACTATGGGCCGAAGAATTATCAGAACCCTAGATTTGAGTAATCCTAGATTTGAGTAACCCTAGATTAGAGCAGTGACGGCGGCCCATAGTCGATTAACGAGATCCATAGTCAAATTATATCAGTGGGATAGTTTATTAGTATATTGTCGGTTTCGTTGGGCCAAATTACGTGAGTTTGCCAGAGATTTGCTGCCCAAGTATTTCAAGCACAACAATTTCTCCAGTTTCGTTCGGCAACTGAATACTTACGTGAGCTTTTGCTAATCGAATCCTTCGATCTGTATCGAGGAATTTTGGTTTTTTTTTTTTTCAGTTATTGATTGAGTTGCTTATCTGATGAATTTTTAGGGATTTGGGAAGGTTATGCCTGATCGGTGGGAGTTCTCCAATGAATGCTTTCGAAAAGACGAGAAAAGGCTGTTGTGCGAAATCCAGCGCCGGAAAATTGCTACGACGCTGCACCACAGCGGACGGTGTCTCCATCGGACTCCGGCGAGGAGCAAGTACTTTCCTCATCTAATTCCCCCGGCACCGTCCGCGAGATCCGTATAAATTTCTGGTTTTGAGAGGTTTGCAGATTTTTTGGTAGTGAGTTTGTGGGGATAGTGTTTTAACGGGAAAATAGGGTGGGATTTGATATTATTTCAAAAGGTAAAGTAACGGGATTTGTTGGATTTGATTGAGGGTACTTATGTAATTTAGAAAAGTTTGGGTTTTTATCAAAATGGCAAATTTAAGTTTGGGTCTACCCCTATTATTTGAATGTCTAAGGGGGTTATATCTAATAGACCCTAAAATAAAATTAAGTCAAAACATATTTTCCAACCATGAACTGAATGATATTATTTATACTCAGAGATATCTATCACATAGATTTGACCATGTATTATGTTTGTAAAAACTTGTTTAAAATTAGAAGTTGCTAATTTTATAGGGATAATTAGTGAAAACTCCCCAAGTCTTTTACTTATATTATGCTGGATTCAGCCCCTTTTGTATTATTAGTCATACCCCTCACTTGTCATTTAAAATTAATATTTTAATAAAATCTTATACGATAAGACTATTTTATCCCAAAATTATAATTTATTTATATTATTTCAGATTTATTATTTCTCAAATTGCCAAACCCTATCATGTTCAATGGTATTTCTTCTTCTTCTCTCCCTTTTTTCTCTACGCCGCCTTCTCTCCCCTTTCATCTCAGCCCCATCGCCGAGATCGCCCCTTTCCACTTCAGATCTGATGCCGCCAAGTTCTCTCTTTTCCCTCCGCTCGCCGCCGCCTCTTTACTGACGAAGTCTTTGAGCCGCTCTGCCGAGGAACTAATCAGACTGCCCAAAATAAGTGTAATGAGCGGATGAGAAATCTCATTGTTGCCATCTCCGACCGACGCTGCCAAAAGCCGCTTCTCAACGCCGTGATGGTGAAAAATTCACTCAATCTACCCAGTACTCCCATGACGAAACATTCTCAAAAAAATCTCATCTTCTCGGTGTCGTTGTCGTTGCAATCGTTGCTATAATTTTCGATACAGTGGTATAAGACAAGAACAAGAACGCATAAATCCCTATTTATCTCTACCCATCGTCTTCACCACCGGATCTGGTGACCCAGCCGCCGCCGCATCTTGTCCCTTCCACCCCGCCGCCGTCTTCTTTTTAATTTTTTTCTGATGCTTTTGATGTTGATTATCATTCCCAGAATATAGTTGGTTTTGCTATTCTCCTATATTTATAGTTGTTTTCGCTATTATGCTATTTTTATAGTTGATTTCCTTATTCGACTATTTGTTTTACTTGTTTTCGTTATTCTGCTATTTTTAGTTGTTTTCGATACGTTTTTGTAGTTTTTCAAATAGTTGTTTTACAATTAATATATGTTTTTTATTAAAAAATGGAAAAGAAATAGTTGTTTTCTAATTCCAAAAATAACTGAAAATTAAAATTAAGAAAAATGAAATAAGAAAATCAAAATTATAGTCGATTTCGGAAATATTATAGTTGGTTTCAAAATTTTTATAGTTGATTAACAAAAAAACTGAAATTAAAAAAATTTTAAAAAAAATTAAAACATTTTTTAAATAAAAAATTAAAGAAAAATATTTTTTTAAAGCTATTATTGTTAGTTTTTAAATAAAATAATAAAAACGAAAAATTTAAATTTATTGAAATTATATAAAAAAAATTATAGTTTGCAGATGGCAGTTTATGGAAAGATTTGGAAAGCAATTTTTTTGTCATATAATTAATCACACACGATTGTAGGGATCTTTTTTTTGGAGATATAATCAATCACACACGATTGTAGGGATCTCAAATTTCCGTATTTTGTGAATTTCCGGATTTTGTGATGTGTGTCTTTCAGAAGGCTATTTCGGGAATCATTAAAATAGTGGGTTTTATACTAATATTGAAAATATGGCCGGATCCCCCCTTATTAAAAAAACACTAGAGGGGGTTATGGCTAATAGTCCCAATTTTATATTATGTTGGTATTAAATGTTTATTTTTATAAGATGGAGGTGTTTGTAAATTAAATGGGAAATAAGCTCAATTAGAAAAAAACAGTTATCTGAGTGCTTTAAAATTATAATTTCAAGAGAAACATAAACAAAAACTTGTTTTACAAAACATCTAAAAACATATGTCCAAAAAACGATCATAGTCTATTTCTAGAAACATTTACCAACACCACCATAGACAATGGGAAATTAGATGGTACACCTGATTATTTATACCGGGTGGATTTGAACCGTAAATTTGATTAAATAACTACCCACTAAGGTGGTGTTTGCAAAAAGCTTATGTAAAAGCAGAAGTTAGTAATTTTGATTTAAGTTCGAATTAAGTGCTTATTTCTAAAAGTTGTGGGTCTTTGCAAATTAGTTAGAAAATCAACTAAAATAGAAAAGGCGGGTACATGACTGCTTTTAAAATTATAGCTTAAAGCAGCTTATTTTAAAAAAAACAAAAGCAAAAGCTTGTTTTGCAAACACGTAAAAATAGATTATACGCAGAAAAAAACTCATAATCTAATTCTATAAGCTTTTGCAAATACCACCTATATATATATATATATATATATATGATTATTTATAGATCTACGATTTAAATTTATCCAATATAAATAATTAGGTGTAAGCATCTAATTTAACTGAAAACAAGGTCAAAGGCGGACAAGGTAATCGACACAATTATTGCTATTAAATATGGCACGTTATAAAGCATGTCACAAAAATCATATTTTCCCTACCAACATTATTAATATTGTGATGCATTTTCAGAATTGAGGCATGATTAGGGATGGCAATTTGACCCGCCCCGACGGATCCTCGCCCCGCCCCGCCCCGAAATTTTCGGGTATTACCCGCCCCGAAAAAAAATGGGGCGGGTATGGGGATTGAATTTTTTTTTTGACCGGGTACGGGTACGGGGATGGGTTTGCCTATACCCGCCCCGTAGACCCGCCCCGTACCCGTCCCCATACCCGACCCGCATTATTTATATATATAATATATATTTTTTAATTATAATATTAAATATAACTAATTAAATAGTAGTAATATATTAAATATTAGTTAAAAATGAGGATTTTTAGGTTTCCATTATATAATTACATATTAGTATTATAATTAAATATTGATTTATTTGTTGAAATAAACATTTAAATTATAAGTAAATTATTAAAAAAAAAGAAAAAAAAAATAGACGGGGATTTTTACCCGCCCCGATACCCGTGAGGATTTTATGGGACGGGTATGGGGATTCTTTTAATATCCGTGAGGATTTTTAACGGGGATGGAGATTTTCATTGCGGGGCGGGGATGGGGATTGCAAAACCCGCCCCATACCCACCCCATTGCCATCCCTAGGCATGATACAACATAGTGTTCAGAAAATGGTTGGTCTCTATTGATTAGGGGTCCAATCGAATAATTGATGCATGGAATTTTATTTCTATTTAATTTTTATTTTATTTTTATTTTTTTTAATTATTTAGCATGAAAAGAGACAAACTCTTGTCACTTCGTAATAATGACGTCATTATTCACCGACGAAAAAGCCTTTACTAGATGCCACCCATTTCTTCAATTAGCAAATCCAACGTCAGCATCGACGAACCGCCTTCTTTCATTGCGTCAGCCGCAGCACCTCCAAGCTCCGCCGCCTTCCGCCGCACCGCCGCCCCCTCCTCACCCCCCATCATCAGCTCCCTCACCCTCCCCTCCACCTCCTCCGCCTCCACCAACCCCAGCACCGACGACCCCCCAGCCGGCCTCATCCTCAGCCCTACCCCAGCTTCCTCCGCCACAAACCTCGCGTTCATGTGCTGCTCCGCCATGCACGGCAGCGCCAGTAGCGGCACTCCGGCGGAGATGCTCTCAATCACCGAGTTCCAGCCGCAGTGGCTCAGAAACCCCTTCACGCCGCCGTGCCGGAGTATCCCAAGCTGATCCACCCACCCCTCCACCACTACACCCCTACCCTTAACCCTCTCCGCAAAACCCGGAACAAATTCCAAACCCTTTGCTTTCAAAGCCCAAACAAAACTCACCTCAGATTTTTCCAAACCCTTGGAAATTTCCAGTAACTGCTCCTCCGACAACTCCGCCTGAGTGCCAAACGCCACGTACAACACATCCACTCCCAACCCCAACTTCTCATCCAGAAACCCTATATAATCCGGCTTCTCCGGCGGCGGCGGCGCCGCCGCCGCCGTCGCCATGCAAAGCGGGCCGACGCAGTAAGCTTTCGGACAAAATTTATCGTTCCAAAAATCGATGTAACACTTTTCGAGTTCGTAAAACGTGTTCACAATCAACCCTTGACTCATAACCATGGATTTTACCTGCTCTGCCATGAAATCGACGTACGGTCCCGATGGCTCGATTTCGTTAAACGGCGGAGAGAAATCGTTTCTCGTTAATTTCAAATGAGGGAAACCGGGCATCGAAAAGGGCTCGTCGAGAGAATTTGTTCCTGCATGTGGCCTTTCTCTGCCAAAGATTTGGTACATGGTGAAAGAAAATTGCCCCATCCCGAAAAAAACGAGCCGAGGAACATTAAATCTCTCGGCCGATCGAAGAGTCCAACCGAGGAATAAGTCGGAAATCACGCAAGAAACGGGCGGTTTTAGGGTTTCTAGGGCTTGCTCGAAGCTTTCCCGCATGAGTCTAGCGGATTCGACGAACGGCACGAAAAACGACATCGACGGCAAATCGTGCGTGTTTTCGACGCCTTGCGGGACGCCTTGTATGTTTTGTGGGAAAGGGAGTTCGAGTATGGAGATGTCGGTGTCATGGAGGGCGGCGCGGATCGGAGGGGAGTTTCCCGAGGTGGTGAAGATTGTGACGGCGGCGGCTGATTGCCGCCGCCGGAGGAGGCGGGAGAGGTGGAGGAGTGGGATGATGTGGCCTTGTGACATGAATGGGAAAATGGCAAAGTGTGGTTGTGGATGAGAACCCATGTTGTGTGTGTTTGCGTGTGTGTGTGTTTTTTTTTTCTCAATTGTGGTTTGAGTGAATTTAATGGTACCTTATTTTATAGGTGTACAACTTCATTTTGGCCTTTTATCAATTAAGGACGTCTAAGTTAGATCTGGAATGCCACACTAGATTATTTATATCGGATGAATATGAACTGTAGATGAATATAAACTGTAGATCTACATATAATTTATACATCGTATTCACATGTATTGAATTAGATTTACCATTGGAATTCATTCATGGTGAATTTTTGTGTACAATTAAGAGCATGCATGTTTGGTCAATTGAAGTAGAGTTAATGCCCACGACTGGTGGTTACTAAATAGTGATAGGGTAGCCCACTAAAAACTTATAAAGAAAAAGACAAAAAAAGAAAAGGTAGCCCACTACAAGTATTGACTTTTAAATTCATGAATACTTACACCATTTAAATTTATGGCAAATGGCAAATAGATAGGACAAGGACCCATAAAGATGTTTTAAAAGCTGATAAGCTTACGTCTTATTTTTATGATTAGTTTTTAGAGCGTTTGAATAATTAGCTTATTGGGTAAATAGCACATAACCCCCTTGTGGTTTGACCATTTGGCACATAACCCCCTTGTGGTATCAATATAAGCACATAACCACCTTGTGGTTATCAAGGGGTAGCTAACGTTAGCTAAACTAACAGAATAATGTAAATGTCAAATATACCCCTCTAAAGTTCATGTATTTACCTTTTGCAATTAGGTGTTATTGCTGGGACTTCGGAGTTAATTTACGTTTTCTTTAATCCTCACTCTACCAGGAAACAAAAAGTCAAGATTCCAATGTAATTATTCAATCTAAACACTTTTTTTTTTCTGCTAAAAAAAATCAGATTTTTCTTTGATTGATATTCTATGTTCATAAAAAAATTATCTTTCATATCAAGAAAACCATTTAATCGATTTTTGGGTTTAGATTTTTTTTTCTTTCGAGAATCCTCTGCATCGAATCGAAAATCACAAAAACGCTCTCTTCATTTTATCAATTTTGCGTTATGCCACCAAACATCACCAATTTCAGTATTTCTGGTTTGACTTCACCCTTGTATTCGTAGAAGTCATTATCGTATCTGTTAGAGAATATTGAGAATATTATATTATAGAACTCTTGTAATATTAGGATTCTAGTATGATTCGGTTACCTAGATTAGTTAGGATTTAGTTACCTAGTCAAACTCTATTACCTTGCAATATTTCTCTATATATATTACATGTAATCAACCCATAACATAATGGGGGTTTCAATTCTATTCTTCCTATATGGTATCAGAGCACCAGGTTTTTTAACCTAGCCGCCTTTCTTCTCCATGGCGGCGACCACCCAATTTTCTCCCTCCCGGTGGTGGTACTCTTAATATCTTTCTTCTTCTTTATTTCTATGAACACCACCCGAATTTTCTCCCTCCCCGGTGGTGCTTCTCTATCTTTTTCTATCTTCTTCTTCTTCTTCTTCTCCATGGCCTAAAACCTAGCCGCCGCTTCTCTTCTTCTCAATGGCCGGCGACCACCAAACCGAATTTTCTCTCTCTCTCTCTCTCTCTCTCTCTCTCTCTCTCTCTCTCTCTCTCTCTCTCTCTCTCTCAGTGGTGTATCTTCTCTATCTTCTTCTTCTTCTTCTTCTTCTTCTTCTTCTTCTTCTTCTTCTTCTTCTTCTCCATGGCCTAAAACCTAGCCGCCGCCTCTCTTCTTCTCCATGGCCGGCGACCACCACCACAATTTCTTCCCTCCCCCGGTGGTGGTAACTTTCTTTTTTTTCTTCCGACATCTTCTTCTTCTTAGTCGATCTTCTCCCTCTCATATCTTCTCTCTCTCGAGAAAAAAAAAAAAAACTCTTTTGAAGAGCAATTTATTTTCTCTCTCCCGTTATTATTTTTATTATTATTTTTAAAATTTGGCAGATATTTCAACAGAGGAATTCTCTAGCGATGTGTTTCGCGGTTTCTCTCCAGTCTTCACGTTTGAAGTTTCCAGTCTTCACGTTTGAAGTTTATTCGTTTTGAAGTTTATTCGTTCCGACTGCGGGAGCGTGCTAGCAAGTGAATGTCCAGTCTTCACGTTCGTCACGTTTCGACTGCGGGGGCGTGTTAGAGAATATTGAGAATATTATATTATAGAACTCTTGTAATATTAGGATTCTAGTATGATTCGGTTACCTAGATTAGTTAGGATTTAGTTACCTAGTCAAACTCTATTACCTTGCAATATTTCTCTATATATATTACATGTAATCAACCCATAACACAATGGGGGTTTCTATTCTACGTATTATTATTTCTCTCTTTCTCCTATTCTATTCTTCCTATAGTATCCACCCTCTATCATCTTCCCTGGTGTTGAATTAGCTTTCATGGAAAAAGGGATGCACCATCTCTGCTATTGCTGGAAGAAGCCATAGAAATTGAGGGAAATAATTGCGATGTCTACAGAGAACTGAGATGAGATGAGAAGAGATAAACCAAATCAGACCAAACTAAAATATTTATAGAACAATTTGGGGTGGGTGTTCATCTTTCTTTCACAAAGCCCTCTGTTTTTTTGTGAAATGGGTGGGGAACAGACTTGAGAAGAAATTGAAAGAGGGCTGTTGAGAAGAATGTATGAGGAAATTTGTTATGCTTTTAATTAAGGGTAAAAAGCATTTTACCCCCTGGACTTTGGGGTGTTTTGCACGGCGCCCCCCCAGCTTACAAAATTTGCACGTTTTTACCTGAACTTGTTAATTCATTGCACGGTGCCCCCTAAACTCAATTTTCCGGCAATTTGGACCGGAATGTTAAAACATGTGCTTTGTACGTGAGATTTTGAGGGGTAAATTCGTCCCTTCACTTGCATCTTTAATATAAAATACAAATAGATATTAAAAAAAAAAGAAAAAGAAAAAAGAAAAAAAAGAAAAAGAAGCTGTTATCCATTTGCCATAGGAAAAAGAAGCTGTCATCCTTTTTTTTCTTTTTTCTTTTTATTTTTTTTAATATCTATTTGTATTTTATATTAAAGATGCAAGTGAATGGACGAATTTACCCCTCAAAATCTCACGTTCAAAGCACATGTTTTAACATTCCGGTCCAAATTGCCGGAAAATTGAGTTTAGGGGGCATCGTGCAACGAATTAACGAGTTCAGGTAAAAACATGCAAATTTTGTAAGCTGGGGGGGCGCCGTGCAAAACACCCCAAAGTCCAGGGGGTAAAATGCTTTTTACCCTTTAATTAATAGAAAATACAGTTATCAAAAAAAAAAAATTGATAGAAAATAGAAAAAGGGCACTTTGGCATTTTTAAAAAGTTCACACATAGGAAAATATCACCACACGTTTTTGGAGCGGTTGAATTGCACGCGCTGTTACTTTTCACAGAAAACTTAACGGCAGCTACCTATGGACAACCACAGGGTGGTTATATGCTTATATTAATACCACAAGGGGATTATGTGCCAAAAGGTCAAACCACAAGGGGGTTATGTGCTATTTACCCTAGCTTATTTCTTATTTTTACTCATAATAAGATCTTAAATAAAAAGGTGGGGTAGAGGTGTTTTTTTAAAAAGATCTGATTTGCTCTCCAACAGCTTATTTTTTAACAAATTAAGATTTTTTTAAAAAAATTACCAAACACTTTGGAAGAGCTTATAAGCTCTAAAATATCTTATAAACTCCTTTTAACATCTTATAAGCTTAGCCAAACACCCTCTTATTTGCAAATAAGGAAAATCCTTTTATATATACCAAAATGTCCACCAATTCATTGAAACCCAATTCAACTCCAATTTCATGATTTACACCACAATTTAGCTCAATTTCATCAATTAACCAATTTTAACCCTAATTTCAATTTTGACCCGCCACCACCGTAGACCGCCAGTCGCCGCCGGTCTCCGGCGTTGAACTTTTTTTTTTTTTTTTTCGGTAGGTCAACTGTCGTTGACTGCCGAGTCTCCGACGTTGACTTTTTTTTTTAAATAAATTTTTTTTTTCTTAAATTTTTTTTAATTAATATTACTGTCTTGGCTGTGAAATTACTGTCTCCAGCAGTTATTTAACTGTCGGAGACATTAATTTAACTGTTAATTGACTTTTTTATTCTTAAAAAAATATTTTTAATTAATATTACTGTATTCGTTGCTAAGTTACTGTCTCCAGCAGTTATGAGCTGTCGGAGACAGTAATTTAACTGTTAATTGATTTTTTTTTTTGAAATTTTTTTCTTAAAAAAATTTATTTTAATTAATATTACTGCCCTGGCTGCTTAATTACTGTCTCCAACAGTAATTTAACTGTCTTAGACAATAATATTACTGTTCGGGAAAATAATATTCATAATATTACTGTCTGAGACAGTAATTTAGTAGCCAAGACAATAATATTAATTAAAATATCTTTTTCTAAGAAAAACAAAAGTCAACGCCAGAATGTGGTTGACCGGCCGGAAAAAAATTCAGGAAAAAAAAAAGTTTTCAAAAAAAAAAAAAAAAAAATCCAACGCCGGAATCTTGCCGGAAAAAAATTCATGGGGATGTGATAAAAAAAAAAAAAAAAATCAACGCCGGAATCTTGTCGGAATTTTTTTTTTCATGGGGATGTGATATAAAAAAAAAGGGTAAATTACCAACACCCCCCTGAGGTATGGTCAAATTACAAAAACACCCCTCTTGTTTGGATAATTACAACCACCCCCTCAACTCCTCAAATTTAGTGGAATCTTCGAGATTATATGGAATATTATCACTTTTGTACCCGTTTTATCTCATTCAAACTCTACATTATGAAGCAAGATGATCATAATATGTGATTTTTAGCTTGTATATATCAGTTTGTGATGCATCGGAAACTGTATTTTTTACACAAAACGAGTACAAACTATAGCACATTTCACGGAATCTAGATGACTATGTTGAATTTGGCACCATAAAGGTGGAGGTCTAAGAAAAAATCATAGTTGAGGGGGTAGATGTAATTATCCAAACAAGAGGGGAATTTTTGTAATTTGATCATACCTCAGGGGGTTTTTGTAATTTACCCAAAAAAATTTATTTTCTGAAAAAAAAAATATTTTGTGGGTTAATGTGATATATTTGATTAAATCCGGGGTCAATGTGTAATATTAAGAAAGTTAGAGCGTAATGGATGGAATTGGTAAGAATTATATTATGAAGGGTATTTTAGACTAAAGACATGGGGATGCGTTTAATTGAGAGAATGTTTTTTTTTTGACCAATGTGCATTTAAGTCCCATATGATGATCATTTTTGCCATTCACACTTAAATTTAAATACCATTAAAAGTATTTTTGCTGAAATCATTTTTCGAATTTTTTTTTTAATTTAATAGTTGTTAATTTATAATATATAATTGTTACATAATTTGATAAATTTTGTAGATTTTATTATGGAAGTCCGTCGTGAAAAAAATAGTCTTATTATTTATATATTAAGGCCCCGTTTTGTTGTCAAGATAAGGCATGATTAATTAAATAATAAGACTTAGTTTGATGCTTGGTATCCTCAATAAATTACCGGGTCGACCCGCCAAAATTATATAATCATGGTTTATCTTGCCTTACATTGACTTATCTTGCCTTCTAATGAATTTTTTTTGGTAAGCTTTTGGGCTTCCATTTCCATTTTATTTTGGGGAAAGATGTTTTGGGAGAAGAATTTGAAAATTAAATAAAGTTTGTTTGTGTTTTGGGAGGAGACAATTTGTACTGTAGCAAGTCAAATCATGTCTGAAAGGTGTTGGGAAAAGGTATTTTGGAAGAAGAATTTAAAAGATAAAGTGATTTGATTTTGTATTTTAGTGAAGACAATTTTCACTGTAGCGGTCAAATCATGTTTGTTAGAGAGAGAAATATTTGAATTTATTTTGGGGAAAGTTTTTGAAAATAGTGTAGAAAGATAATTTTTATTTTGGGGAAAGTGTGAAAAGAATTTGGAAAGCTTAACAAACATAACCAATGATTTTAATCATAAACCGGAAAAAAAAAATTATCTTTTAAAGAATATTAAGAAACTTATAAAGTGAACTTGTCTAGAGACATATTAATACCTACTAATAATTCTAAAATTGGTAGACAAAAAGGAATTTTACCTTCAAATTTGAAAGCGACACATAATATGAAAAAAGTTATATACATTGTTAAAGAGATACATAGATGAAAAGTTATATACCGGGTTATTTGCGTCGGATGATTGGAAACAGTAGATGAGATTAGATGACTACACGGAGTAAATAATCCGATATATCATAAGATTTCCCCGCTATTTGATAGCAGGATAATAAAATTTCAAAATCAATTGTTACGAGGGTTTAGATGCTACACTGAGTTATGTACACCGAATGATTTTGTCAATTAATGGAGTGACAATCCACCCACTAAACACACATACACATAGATATGTGTGCGACTGTGTGCAGATAAAAGATTAAAAATCACCCTAACATCACTTAACCTAATTATAATTATTGATGTAAATAATTCCAGTGGAGATGAATTAGTTATTGTTCCGAATGTGACATAAGCTTTATTCAAATTTAGTTTTACTGTTAAAAAAGGATTGACTGGAAAAGTATTTAATTGAGTATATCTTGAACAATTTGACCAGAATACTTAACATATCAAACAATATTTGGATCGATATTTGAAGTTAATATTACTTTTCATTTCTGATTTTTATTTTCTATTTTTCATCTTTTATTTTATATATATATATATGGGCAAATTACGGTCACCCTGAGGTATGACCAACTTACGAAAAAAACCATCTTGTTTGGATAATTACAGCCAGCCCCCTCCTTTTAAATATTTTTACATAAATTTTATGTAATTTATTTACCAAACCAAATCGTATATTTAGTCGGTAAATGGAATGAAACGTCGGCATAACGAAATTTCGAATCGGTTTTACTGATTTAACATCCCTAAATTTACCTCTAGAGGATTCTTTTCGTTAGATAATACATATTTGAGGGTGGCCGTAATTACCCAAACAGAAGGGGGTTTTTATAATTTGACCATAACTCAAGGGAGTGGCCGTAATTTGCCTCAAAATATAAAATTCAAAATTGATCACCTGGTTCAATAATTCTTACCAAGACTCCAAAAACTCTGCCTGTGCATAACCAAAATAAATAATTTCAATTTGGGAGAGAGAACCAAAAATCAAGAATCAAGAATCACTATACATAGTATATAAAATATTACTAAAGAATCAAGAATCAAGAATCACTAAATATAGTATATAAAATATTACTATGTTGTTCTAACAAGTAGTTGCAATTGCACCAGTTCTACAAATTGGACAAGCACCAGTTTTAACAAGCCACAAATCTATACACTCAGCATGAAAAATGTGATTACACTTGGGCAAAATCCTGCATTTTTCACCTGCGCCGAAACTCTCGAGGCAAACCGCACAATCCACAATCCCGACTTCTCTTTCTCTTTCATAATTAAAACACGGCAATTCCTTTATACTCTCCGCATCCATGCTCGGAATCCGCACGATCGGACTCGGAATCGGATTCCCACCGTTGACGGAATCTCTTCCCCCGAAAGCTCTTCCCACAACACAAACATGAATTGTAACCAGAACGGCTATTCCAACTAATAGTAGAATCACAGATATTATTATTTCCACTACCATAATTAATTATGCCCTTCGTTTTTTTTTACGAGCTAGAAAACATCGAATAATCGTAGCTTTTGAAGATCAAGAATAATTAATCCCATACCTGATTGCCAAACACTTCCTTATAGCACCTAATTTTTTCTTACTTGCAATAGAAAGAACACACTTTCTCAAAAATTACACTATCAAATAGATGATATTTAATTTCATTGATAAGGAAAAGACATGTTTGGTGAGTTCATTTGACATTTTTTTTCATTTGATAGAGTAGAATTGAAACAATTTCTTGAAGTAGGAATTATTGAAAAAAAAAAAAAAGGGAAAAAGAGTTTGGTGGGCAAACATGAAATTGAAAATGGTATTTTGATACAAGTGGCCTAAGAAATTGTTTTCTTGTGATATACTATATACACGGCCACCCCACCGATGGAAGACCAAATTAAAAAAAAAAACCATTCATGTTTGGGTAATTACAATCAACCGTCAATTATGAATTTTTTTACACGTCCACCATTATGGTATCAAATTCAACAAAATTTTCTACATTCCGTGGAATGTTCACTAGTTTGTATCCGTTTTGTGCACAAATAATGTAGTTTATGATGCATTACAATCTAATATTTACATTTCAAGAGACACATCTTATGATCATCTTGTTTCAAAATGTGGAGCTTGAATGTGGTAAAACGGGTACAAATTAGAGAATATTCCACATAATCAGAAAATTACACTAAATTTGACACGCGCAAGGGTGGACGTGTAAGAAGATTTATAGTTGAAAGGTGGTTGTAATTACCCAAACATGAGGGGTTTGTTTTGTAATTGACCTTATCTCAGGTGTTGCCATAATTTACCATGTATATATATAATAATTGTTAGAAGAATCTCGGTGGGATTCTAACTCCACAACACCAAGTGGAATTCTATGGAGATTTGTATTAGTATGAGGTCTTCACAAGAATATAAAAGGAGTAGCTAATGCTGACGTTATTTGCTGAGTCTTTTATCACGTGAATGATTTACCACGTCACCCTCCACCGCCCTCCAAGTCTACCAAGCCAAGTACGCAAAGGGAAATAATGAAGTCATTTACAAGAGGAGTTGCCCAAGTACCACGTACAGGAGAAGAAACACATACAGGGGGAGCTGACTCCGTTGTGAACCACCTGCCGAAGCCATTGGAACAGTTGCTCTAACTGTGGCACTTACTGTCGCAGCAGTTGTGAGGTACAGGTTCTTCCAAATTCAGCCATAGATCCGTAGAACCAAAGAAATAAGGGAAGAGAAATAAAACTGTAGAATGAATTAGAACGGCTCGGTTCCCTTTTCCAGTGTTCATACAGTCAATCCAATGTCAGGTGGTAACACCAAAACGAAAAACAAGCACCAAGCAACAGCCTCTGATCCAAAACCCTAGATCTGACCCCCGAACTCACTCTGAGTTGACTCACCAACACATGCACAATCAACTCAGTGAATAACTCACCCTCTCCACTCAGCACAAACCCAGATTTCTTCAGTCAGACTACCAAAACCCTCACAGAAGAGGATTAAGGCCAGAAAAGTCTCGGTTTGAATAAAAGGTGAATCACACTTGTCTCTCTCTCTCACCACAGTATTTATACACGAAGATTCAACGGTCTTCAGCATTAAATGAGCTGCGACGGCAAGGACACTCATTGTCCGGCTAGACCTGCGACGGTGTCACCGGAAAACGACAATGAGTGACGATATACTGTAGAGAGAGAAGGGGACAAGGAGAAGAGAGAGAATTGGCGCAGAAGAGAAATGCTGCTAGGGTTTGAGAGGAGAGTTAAAGAGTGGGGCAAATGAAGGGCTGAGATTGAAACCCCATAATAAACGGTCCAGATGTAGGTTTGACTGGATCAGTGGGCTTATGTTGATTTGGGCCCGATTTCAGGAATTGGGCTGCAATTTATTTAAGTACATGACCCATATCCCTCACAGATCATTTCATTGGGCTCAAACTTTAACAGCAATTTATGCCACTCTTGCTGCCGAAAGAGATTATGATGATGAGTTGTTCCTTTGATGCTGATGATGATCTTAGCTTTATTGGTTTTCTTCAATCCTCTATTGTTTTATTTTCAGGCATTTTACTAAGAGGGAGAAAATAATTAGAATCAATCGATGACAAATGGGGAGATTGTTAGAATCTAATTGAATTCTAATAAACAAGGGATGTAATGACTTGTGCAACAAGTCCTTATGTACCGTGAAACACAAAAAGGAAAGTCTCCTTGTTTACTTTAATTCTTTAATTTGTTATTAATTGTTTCTTTTATATAGGAAACTATCTTATTAATTAAAAATTGTTATTCTTAACTTAATGACTTGTGTAGAAGTCTTGTGAAAGAAGAATTCCTTATTTCCATATATTTCACACAAACGTGTGAGAATCAAGAGAAGGGATAATTCATTTTTATATTTTCTTATTATTTGTCATTAATTGGTATTTTATATTTTTTGGGAATTAGTGTTTGAATAGAAGTTAATATCTTTTGATAAGATTTATTCCTAATAAGCCTGATACGTATTTGATGTTGGACTCTTGTAGGATTCTTTATCAGACTTATAAAAGAAGAGCAAAGATACGTTAGTGCTGTGACTTTTTATCGAGAGGAGGTCAGAGAAAATATTTTTTTCCTCTCGTTTTTATTGCTCCATTGTTATACGTGATTTTCATAGAAAATATATCGGTTTTAAGGCTTTGTGGTGAAGACACCAAGATTAAAGGATTATCACAAGTTTGCTTCTTCTATACAAAAAGAAGATCGATTCTTCGGGAAAGGGGCTTAAACAGATCTCGGGAGGAGATCGATCCGCCGACTGAGGGATTCAACATTGAAGGGAGTTCAACCGAAGGGACAGGAGACTGGCACAATCGGAGTCACTAGTTTTGAGTATTGCACAAGAACGGGGTCAAGATAAAGAGGAGTCTTTAGTTTATTGTTTAAGTTCTAACATTGTGCTTGTAAAACTAAAATAGTGAATATGCATTTTGCAGATCCTCGTGGACGTGAGGTACAATTGTATCCGAACCACATTAAATTTGTGTCTCGTTTATTTCTGTTTTTACAAACTGTCTCACGAACTATTGCAACACATCACGCAACCGTAACAAAAAATCGAATCTGACACAAATAATTAATATCTTCACGAAATAAAATTTAATCAATAATAATAATAATAACATTATTGTTGGGATAGTATAATTAAAGTTGATACTATCTTATGTCAAAGTCACATGATTGAACAAGTAATGATTCATAAATTGATGAATGATAAGTAGCTAGAGAACTTGGATCACAGACAGAGATACAAAAGTAATATTATAAATGACATTAGTTTAAGATCCTAAGTTAAGAAAATAAATTAGGAACATACATGATACATGTATATGTAGACGATATATTAGAATTATACCCGCAAGGGTGGCCTAGTGGTTGGAGCAAGAGAGCTTGGGTCAATTGACCCAAGTTCGAATCCCCTTGCCAACGGTCGCTAGGTTGAGTTTGTCACACATGGTTAGCCTAGTGTGGTTTACATCTCTCGTATGGTTTGCAAGCTATTATACGAGAGTGTAGGTTTACCCAGTGCACCTATATGGTTGGCTGCGGGTTCCTTCATTACCAAAAAAAAAAAAAAATAAAAAAAAAAAATATATATATATATATATATATATATTAGAATTATTAAATTTATTTCCAAATTGAAGTCATACCCACAAAAATAAATCTAATAAATTATTTTTATATTAGTATAAATTAATATTTGAAATTCCTCAGCTATATAAGTATCAAGTTATTTGAAAATTACATATTTTTTTTTCAAAGATTTCTACCAAATATTTTCACTAATTAAAAAAAATACATCAATTGAATAGTTTAGTGAGATGTTTTTTGTAAGAAAATATAGGTTTTTCAATAATTCGTTGTGATTTTTTTTTTCCGCATTTCGTAAGCTCGAAATTATACTGTGATGGAAGAAAATAATAATTTTATTTTTTTATTTTGCAGCATGAAAATAAAAAAAATCAATACAAAATGAAACTTCTCTCATTAAAGTTTAAATACTTAATTCAAGGTGCGAATAATTTCTTGTAATTCAAGAGTGCAAAGTATTATTATTATTTTTCTCAACGGTGTCAAGGGCCAAAATGCAACTGCTTCGAAGGTGCAAAGTATAAGTATGCCTCAATAAATAACATTATAAATTGCAAATTGCGAAAGTCATTACCTTTCCTATTTATTTCCTATTTATTTCTTGGTATTGCTTCAAAAAGGGAAAAAATAAATAAATAAGCAAAGACTCAGAAAATTAATAATGAAAAAAATTAAATGACCATTATGTCATAACATTGACATTGGAGATATACTTAATTCAAAATCTAATCTAATAATCCAAGTGGTAATCATCTCAAAATATAGGGATTAATTGTGACCACTAACTAAATTAATTAATCACTTTGTCTTCATGTAGACGTGGTTACATTAACACCTTGATAATTTTTATTTTTTATTTTGTAATGAAGTAATCCACAACTAATTATATAGATGTATTGCGCAAATCTACGGTCTCGTATAATAGCTTGCAAACCATACGAGAGACGTAAACCACACTAAGCTAACTATTTGTGACAAACCCGACCTAGCAAACGTTGGCAAAGGTATTTAAACCGTGGATCAATTGACACAAACTCACTTACTCCAACCATGAGACCATCCATTGCGGGACCATCGATAATTTTATAACTTATGTAATGTGGGACATAAGAATCCTTGTAATTTATTTTGTATTCAATTCTTAAAGGGTAAATTATGGTTACTCCTGAGTTATGGTCAAATTACAAAAACTTTCCTCCTGTTTGGGTAACTATACTGTCACCCCCCTCGACTACGTATTATCTTACGAAAATATCCCTCCAGAGAAAATTTAGGGATGTTAAATCGGTAAAAATAAACCGTTTACCGAACTGAATATACGATTTGGTTCGGTAAATAACTGAATTACATAAATTTTATGTAAAAATATTTAAGATAATAGATAGGTATAATTATCCAAACAAGAGGGTATTTTTGTAATTTGATCTAATCTCACGTGGGTGATTCTAATACGCCCTTAATTAAATAATTCGATTTTGTTTGGTGTTTGGCAAATAATTTTTATCACGATAGATCTTGACTTTTGACTTTTGAGAGATTATTGTTGAATTCGGAAATAATACAATTGAATTATCATAAATTTATTTAATTTAACAAATAATATTACAAATTATTATGTTTTTGCTATTTCAATTGTTCCCATTTCATGAATCAGCAAATCCAACGTCAGCATAGAAGAACCGCCTTCTTCCATCGCACGCCACGCGGCATCTCTATACTCCGCCACCTTCCGCCGCACCTCCGCCCCTTCCTCACCTCCCATCATCAGCTCCCTCACCTTCCTCTCCACCTCCTCCGCCATCATCAACCCCCTGACAGACCCACCCCGCGGCCACACCCTCAGCCCGGCCCCCGCCTCCTCCACCACAAACCTCGCGTTCAGATGCTGATCCGCCATGAACGGCATCGCAATAACCGGCACGCCGCCGCAGATGCTCTCCATGAACGAGTTCCATCCGGCGTGGCTCAGAAACCCCCCCAGAGCACCCGCACCTGGTCAACCCACTCCTTCACCACAACTCCCCTTCCTCTAACCCTCTCTTCAAACTCAGCAGAATCAAATTCTTCTAAATCCAACCCGCCGTTCTCCGCCGCCGCCGCCGCCGCCGCCGTCCGTAAAACCCACAAGAAACTCACCTCCGATTGCTCCAAACCCTTAGCAATTTCTTCAAACTGCTCCTTCGCCAAATCCCCCTGGCTTCCAAACGCCACATACAAAACCGGCTCCCCTAGTTCCAACTTCTCGTCAAGGAACCGGATATAATCCGGCTTCTCCGGCGGCGGCGGCGGCGCCGCCAAACAGAGCGGGCCGAGGCAGTAAGCTTTCGGCCCGATCTTCTCGTTCCAGTGATCAACGTAGCGCTTTTCCATGTCGTAGAAACTATTGACAAGAACCCCTTGGCTCATTCTCACGGATTCCATATGCTCGAAAGCCATCGCCATGAACGGCCCGGTGGAGGGCTCGATATCGTTGAACGGCGGCTCGGAGTCGTTCCTCGTCAACGTGAGATGCGGAAACCCCGGCACCGAAAAGGGCTCGTCGAGAGAATCCACGGCGGCGTGCGGCCTTTCCCGGAGAAGTATTTGATACATGGTGAAACTAAACTGCCCGGTCACGTTGAAACACAGCCTCGGGACGCCGAACCGCCGGGCCGACCGGAGGGTCCAGTCGAGGAACACGTCGGAGACAATGCACGATACCGGCGGGTCTAGGGTTTCGAGGGCTTGTTCGAAGCTATTCTGCATGAGCTTTGTGGATTTGACGAAGGGGAGGAAGCTGGATAGGGAGGGTAGTTTGTCGATGTTTTCGACCCCCGGGGGGACGCCGTCGATGTTTTCCGGGAATGGGAGTTCGACGACGGAGACGCCGTCGACGCCGCGGAGGGTGGCGCGGATGGAAGGGGAGTTTGCGGCGGTGGTGAAGATGGTGACGGCGGCGGAGGAGGCGGGCGAGGTAGATGATAGGGATGGTGTGGCCTTGGGCCATAAATGGGAAGACGACAAAGTGGGGAATTCGTGGTAGAGGAGAAGCTGCTGCCATTGTTGTTCACTGTTTGGTTTGTCGGTTGAGTGAGTGATAATATAATCCTCCCAATTTTATATTAGGTGAAATTAATAGCATAATTATGAGGTAGGGTCTGTTTGGTTGCTATGATTAGTTCTGATATGATAATTTCTCGTATAAAATAATACTCCTTCTGTTCCATAATATCCGTCTCTTTGAGAATTTTTTTTGTTTCTTATTATCTGTCACTTTACAATTCCAATGCTGCATTAATTGCTTATTTTTCAATTTTACCTTTATTAACTCTATAGCACTCTTCCTGCATTAATTAATAAAAAATGGTATTTTGGTCCATCAATATCTATTTTTTTTTCCTAAAATCAAGACATATTTATTGAGATTCTTAAGATTTGTGCCAAGGTGAAAAACGACACCTATTTAGAAACGGAGGGAGTACGATTTATCAAATTCTGAATTTCTTAGCTTTCCATTATTCAATAGTGTTTGATGTTTGCTTTTTTTTAACATCAACGCAATTACTAGAGAAAAATGATTGAATTACCATTTTTTTATTTTACATAATTTTTTTTCTTCTTCTTTTTAATATTTATCTTTTTTAAATACAGAAGAAATTATAAGTTTCAAATATTCATGGTAAAATTCTATGGACTAGGTAAATATTAAACAAAATAACAAACAACAAATAAGATAAATTTTAGGGGTAATATGCTATGACTTCCTCAAACAAAATATAATTTGAACTAAATGACAAGTCTAAATTGATTTTTTAAATTAAATCCTTAGTTTGAAATAATATATGACTCACATCCCTAAAAAAAATTTAATCTCTATCTTGCCCTTATACTCTAAATCTTATAACTACATATTTACGTTTCTCCATCAGATATATCTCTCTCTCTCTCTCTCTCTCTCTCTCTCTCTCTCTCTCTCTCTCTCTCTCTCTCTCTCTCTCTCTCTCTCTCTCTCTCTCTCTCTCTCTCTCTCTCTCTCTCTCTCTCTCTCTCTCTCTCTCTCTCTCTCTCCCTCCCTCCCTCTCCCCATGATTGAGGAAGGTGGTGGCTATGGCGACGACCAAGACAGTGGAGGGGGCGGCATAGGGAAGACATTTATGAAGGTAAGGAAGCGACGACGATGGAATGAGGTGTTGTGGTGGTGCGGCGTTGGGCCACGGAGGATGACTCTAGCCAGCGGCGGCGCTCGGGGTTCGAGGATGATGCTGGTGGTGCAGTGATGGTGGGGTAGACGATGGCCGCGTGGGTGGGGGAGGCAATGATGGCGTGGATGAGGTGGGTGGCCTTGGCGTCACAAGCTAGGGTTTGGTTGGGAAAATCTAAAAAAAATCGATTTGATCTCTACATTTGTCTATGAGTTACTATGGGTGTCTAGCGGCTAGAAAATAGTTAGGGTTTCTAGAATATGGGATCAGAGATGTCTACGGATTACTACGATTTCCTATGGGTGTCTATAAATGTCTATGACCGAATTTTTTTTTAAATTCATAATTTTCAATATTATGTAGAAATAAGGGGAAAAAATAGATTTCTATAATAGTGAAAAATACGAAAATAAAAAAAAAAATTAAAAAAATAATAGAGTAACGTGTTTCTACGTAAAATAAAATAATAAAATGTTAGATACAAAAGTGAAAATGTTAAATACAGAATAAAAAAATGATAAATGCACTTTAAATATTACTTAGTGCATATTTCATGTTTTGTGTATGGAGGACATTTGTGGAATGAAATTTATAAAGGATGTGAAGCAAAAGTTTAGTTAAACTTGTCATCTAGTTCTAATAAATTTTATCACCAAGAACCTATATCTTAAGACCCCTAAATTTTAATAAACATGGTAATTGATTGGGTAAAAAGTCGAGTTCTGATAAACTTTTTATTTGTTAATAATGATATTTAATTTTCATTGTCTTTATGTTAAATTTTAGGGGAAATTACACCCACACTCTTAAAGTATGTTAAAATAACTTTAAGGTCTCTGTGGTATCGATAATTACACTAACACTTTGAAACATAGTTAGAAACTCTAATAGGATAATGCATTTGATACGTTCTTCCGATAGTGTTCTAACAGACTATTACTTTTAGCTAGTGGTAGAGACAACATAGAGTTAGAAGGTGACATGGTTCCCCCAACATTTTTTAAATCACCAATAGTTCTTTGTTGTTTCCACCGGCCACTTCCTGAAACTAATAGTCCATTAGAATTCTATCAAAATAACGTATCCAATGCATTATCCCAAATGAGTTTCTAACCATGTTACAGGGAGGTGAGTGTAATTATCGATACCACAAGGATCTTAAAGTTATTTTAGCATACCTCAGAGGTGTGAGTGTAATTTATCACCTATGAGGTATGCTAAAAACCGTCACAACTAATATTATCACCTATTCTTATCCGAATAACCGTTCCCATTGCTTCATTTAATTAAATTGATTTCTTTTTTTGTCTGAAATTTTGATATTGAAACGTGATGACGTATTAAATAAATCACCTGGGTGTGAAGCTGGGAGGGCAAAGTAGGTCACGTGCACACGAGCTAGATGGTCCTGAAAACTTTAATTTACTCACGGATCCTGCGAACAGAAAACACGTAATCTAAGCCGGGGGTTGATCCGGCGGAAACCCCTCCGACGCTCAAGTTAGACGTGCGGATAATAATAATAGCTGAGAGAGTTTCTGTGGAGGAAGTGATTGAATAATAAAATGCGTACCTTCATTAAATGAATTTAAGTTCTATTTATACTTTATTGATCGGGCCGAGACAATTTATCGGGCCCAACCTTATTTGGATGTGATTGGGCCTCTGTAGAAATAACTATTAAGTTGGGCCTGTGGCCCATTAAATGTGGGTCTATTGGGCTGGGCCAATAGACATATCATTAAGCCCCCCACTCTCGAATCGATGTGGGAGCGAATGTAGAGAGGTGTTGGATCGTGTCGAGAGTAGAATTGTATATCGATCTTCTTGTTTGTGTCGTTGACGTGAGGATAATAATAAATAAAAAAAATTATTATTACTTTGGGCTCCAATTGGTGAGCGGATCCATATTTAAAGTGCTTTAAATATAAAAATTTGCCTTGGAGTAGGTAATTCCTTGTGAAATCGGTAGAGAGGAGTATCAAGAACCACGTCGAATAAATATGGGTGAGTAATCAAATTTATTATTTTATATATCTCTCTCTTTTATTTTGCTCCATATACTTCGTTGTAGAAAAGAATATATTATCTGGCTGAGAAGATCAACAGATTAAATAATTATATGTCCCAAGTGGTGAAGGCGAAACAGTTGAAAATAATCCTGCGAAAGTCGATTGTAGAGACCGAGATGACCTTTGGAACCGTAGGGAAGGTAATTGGGTCGAGTTCTGGTAAAAAAAATTGCACCGGAAAAAGAAAACGCGCGTTCCGATTGCACGCGATTAGGGTTATCCGGAGAAATTGCTGCGGAACCAGTAGAAGAAGCCGCGCGGCTCGAGGATGTGAGAGAAGTCGCGCGGCTTGGCTCCGCGCGAAGTGGAGCCGCGCTATCGGTGTGTGTGGGTGAAGCCGGGCACGAAGCCTGGAGTGGAATGGAGAGAGAAGAGAGAGGGAATGAGAGAGAAAAGGGGGTAGGTGGGGTTGTTGGGGAGTATTCACGTGGGGGTGGTGGAGAGAGAAGGATAAAGGTGGGTGGGGTGGGTAGGAGTAGGGAGGAGAGAGAGAGAGAAGATGAGAGGGTAGGTGGGGCTGGTAGGGGTAGGGGTAGGGAGGAGAGAGAGAGAGAGAGGGAGAGGGGTAGGGGGGGTTCTCAATTTGTGGACTTTGGGAGTGATAGTGAAGAATCGCTTAAGTCGAGTTCTTCTAACGAGTCCGAGGGATCCGAGGGATCCGAGAGTGATGTAAATCCGGATGGAGATGTGGGAGATGGTGATGATATTCCACGCGAAGATGTCATTATAGACAAAAATAGAGGGAAGAAAATAAAACCACTTAATCTGAAGTTGGTGGATTTTGATACTTCGTTAACCGAATCTCAATTCGGTATTCTTCGTCAGCTAGTTGGGGCTCCGAGGAATATTGAGATGCTCTTACCTAAAAAAGGTGAACGATTGTATGCACCCCCTGTAGGGTTCCACACCCAATACGTCGCATATTTGACATGTTCCTCGCAGATTGTGCCTGACTCCACTCTTTTGAAGATATGTGAGGAATTTCGGGTAGGATATAGTCAATTAACTCCGAACGTGATTCTCACGTTCGAAGCTTTTCGACAAAGAATGATCGAAGTAGGATTACCGATTAGTGTTGAGATGTTCAAGGCCTTGTTTACCCTACATCGTTCAAGTGATTTACCCTTCTTCTGCACACATCCTCGGGTTCCTTACAGATTTTTGAAGGAGATTAAATTGAAGTGGGAAAAATGGAGTACTTTATTTTTTTATGTAAAGGCTCCGACGTCCGATGTTCCCCTTGTTTGGAATCCGGTATGCGAATCTTTCAAGATAATGAAGAATATGAAGAAACGTATTAAGGAGTCGAGGTTATGTGCTTTGGAGTTCGATCCGAGTTGTCTTATTCCAAAGGGTCAGACGCCTACACCGTTGCGTGTAGTCTACATGTTTTATGTCTCTGTGCCTTATTTTGTCTTGTCTCTGCTATTCTATTTTATCCATCTGTGAGTAAATGGTTTTTTTTTTTTTTTTTTTTTTTTTTTTAATAGATGGGTGTATTGATTTCGCGGCTCTTCGGAAGAAGGCTACTGGAGGTGCGAAAAAGCAAGCGAAGAGGGATCCTTTGAAGCAAGCGAAATCAAGTAGTAGCAAATCGCGCGAAGTGACCCGCGTGGAGGCCCCGTATGTGAGCAGAGATGATCGTAATCATAGTGTTGAGGGGGATGAGCTGGATCGAGTGGTTAATAATGGGAAGGATGAGTTGGTTGAGATCGAGTATGTGCCTGCACCGAAACGGCCTCGAGTGGATCCTGAGGTTTCTCATGTGCCTCGAGGGGGTGCAGGCAAATGCATGTTCACGTACGGGGTGAACCGAGAGGGAAATGATTCTTTTTGGGATACGACCGATCATACTATCGCACTGAGGAAGACCGAGGGTTTCGTTGGGGAGTACGACCTAGGTCAGATGTCGGGTAAAGGTCGTGCTCATATGCTTTCGTTGGCTGGAGGAGACATGTGTCGGGTAAACATTTGTTTTAGGTTAATATGTTTTCGTTTTAAATTATAAGTCTCGATAATCTAATATTATCTGTTTGAATTTTGATATAGCTTATAGCTATATGGAGGTATCTTGTGGAGCAGGAGGAGCAAGTCGAGAAGACCAATGATGAGGAGCGTGCTGGTTGGGAGGCAACGGAGAAAGAGCTAAAGGCTTAATTGGAGGCAGCGGAATCCAAACTAGAAGTGGCCGAGACTCTGCTCATTCAGAGGACCGATGAATTGGAGATTAGTAGGAGCGAGACCGAGGCGAGTAAAATTAAACTAATGAAACTAGATCGGTGCTATGACGAGCTGAAGGAGAAGTATGATGCCGAGAAGTTTACGGGGAAGAGGTTTTTGGCTTCCTCAGCTGGAGCTGCTTACAAGGAATCGGTTATGTTAGAAGGGGAACGTCGCTTTCAGAAGAGTGATATCTGTCGAGCTATGATCGAAGAACGAGCAATAGCTGGGGTTTATGCTTCTTTGGTTAGGACGTGTCGTCAGTACTTACGCAAGGTTGGTGGAATTGACGAGAAGATTATTCGAGGTATGGAAGAGGACATTCCTGATGATGGAGAGGATATCGATGTCGAGTGTACTGAAATTGCCTCGGATGCGGAAGCGGATGACCGAACTACCGAAGCTACTTCTGCTCGTAAAGTGTAGTTTGGTGTGATGTTAAGTTTATTTTCCTTAGAAAAGGACTTGGTTTTATTTTTATTTTTTATTTTTATTAAGTGGGTATGTCCACTAGTATTTTTGCATGCTTCATGACTTGATATTTGTTTGCACCTTGAGACGTTGATTTTACTATCAAAGTTATTGTTTCTTCTTATTTATTGATTTCGCACTAATGTTTTGCATATAGCATTGTTCGAAATATTCTTGATGAGGGGATCAGTCTCTCAAGATTTTTTTTTTATTTTTTGGGATCATGCCCTTTGTTTTGGACCTCGTAGGTCGGAGTATTGTTTAGACCATGGCCACGTTTTAAATATGAGGACCCTATAAATCAACATAGAAAGATTCAGATAATCCAGCTGGCCAGGCTATGTGGATTATCTTAAGGGGTCTTAAGATATAAGTCCCTGGTGACAAACCTTATTAGAACTAAATGACAAGTCTAAATAAAATTAGCTTCACATCCTTTATAATTTTTATTCCAAAAATGCCCTCCATACACAAAAAATAAAATCTGCACTAAGTAATATTTTAAACTGTATTTATCAAAAAAATCTGCAATATACACTGTTAATTTTTACATCTAATAATTTTGATATTTTTTTGTAGAACACGAAATTTTTTTTCCATTTTTGTATTTTTTTTAGTATTATAAAAATCTATTTTTTTTCCTTTTTTTTTACATTATTGAAAATTATGATTTTTTTTATTTTTTTTTTGCCATAGTCACCAACAGACATAGGAACCCGTAGTAATCGTAGACACCCATAGGAACCCATAGTAATCATAGTCGCCCATAGTCATTCGTACTCATAATTTAAAAACCGTAATTTTGCCTTTGAACCCTAGCCGTCCTCCATCTGTAGATACTCATAGTAAACCATAGTAATTCATAGTCACACTTGTAAAAAAAACGAAACCCTAGATCTACAACAACAGCCGCGCCGCCCACATAGCCACCGCCTTACCTTTTCCCCATAACCACTCCCCACTGTAACTGCATCCACCACCACCACTGTAACTGCCTCCATCCCGACCGACCCCATAGCCGTATCGTCAGTCTGTCATCCACGATGGTAGCCTGCCTTTATACCCATCGTCACCATACGCTGCTACTTGCTAGGTCCACCACCCATCATAGTCAATCTCATAACCAAGCCCCACAAACAGAGATCCGCCTCAACTTGCTCAGCCATACCCGTCGTAGCCGCCATACCCGCCGTTGCCACCATACCCGCCTCCATAAACGATCCACCATACCCTCCGCCGCCCCCTATCACTCAAATCTGCCAAAAAAAAAATAGAGAGAAGACGAAGAGAGAGAATAAACAACCCACCATACCCCTCGATGTAGCACTCAAATCTGGTAGAAAAAAAAAATAAAGAAATAGAGAAAAGAGAGAGAGAGAGAGAGAGAGAGAGAGAGAGAGAGAGAGAGAGAGAGAGAGAGAGAGAGAGAGAGAGAGAGAGAGTTGCAGTTGAAACAAAAGTGAGAGAAAAGGAGTGGGTGGGGCGGCGTGGCAGAGAAAGAAGGGTGAGGAGAAAGAGAGAAATGAGAAATAAATCTGATTTTTTATTAGTTATATTAAGGGTATTTTCGGGTTAAATAAAAATTAAAGGATGTGGTTCAAATTTTATTTAAAACTAAGGATTTAGTTAAACTATTTTATTTGAGGTTGTTCCTCATATCTAATTATGTTTGATTTAAGGGGTGTCTAACATATTACCCCTTATCTTAATTTCTCTAAGTGTTTGTAGGGTTGGAATGTTAGCCTATAGCCTTTTACCGCCGCTTGAACTGGCTTCCTGGACCACCATCGAATGGCAAGGACCTTGCTTCCTGCTTTATCACTGGATTGCTTGCGTACTCTCTGGGAGAAGGCCTGGTAGGGATGGGATAACTACCCTTACGCTCCTCGGCACCCTTTGGATAGACGTGCATGTTAGCCCTGGGAACCCCTTTGCTCTGTTTTCGTGAAGAGCCCGGTATGAACCCGTTGTAACGGTTAAGTAATATATGAACAATAACTTTGAGAGTAAAGTAGAAACTTGATTTAATCATTAATAGGGAATGCGAAATGTCATAAGCCTCCGTGAGGCGAAGGGAAATAACTCGTAAAAACAAATAAATCGAAATATCGAAAAGTAATCTATGTAACTATAAGAGTTTTATTCTTCTTCCACGTCTTCCTTGTGCTCATCCGTACTTGGTGTATGGGTAGTATGTCTACTGTCTTTGGTGTCTCTATGCCTGAAAAGTATTGGGGTAAAAAGAAAAATTCAAGTACTTGTATTGAAGATTTAATTGTTTCATAAGTTGGAGTGATGCGTATTTGGGATCACGTACCCAATATGGGGACTATTTCTGTTTTTCGCATTCCGAGATATGAGATCAACTCATGAGTTGTGGTGAATTGCTGCGCAACCCTGCCTGTCAAAGAAGATGGCGTTATTGTTTAGTATAGAGATCCACTAATGTGCTTGTGATATGACTTAGTAAAAAGTGGTGTTACCCTTTGTGAGATATTACGGAGTATCTTCTCTCTTTGGGCGAGTGGTGGGCGGTAGGCATCCTTTCGTAATTGACTCTTAATCTGTAAGAAGATGATGAGACGTGTTATGGAATGTTGATGTAGATAATATCAATAGCCCCCCAGTTTGGGAGGGATGTTTACGCACCTCGTTATGGAGCCCCTTCTCGAGCTTTTAGAGACATTCTTGCAAGAAGAGAGACGTGGAAGGTTGTGAAGCCTGCAAGGGTAGTTGTTTCTAAGCGACTTTCGTACGAGGAAAATGTAGATGCAAACATAAACAAATTTGATTTAAGGTGGATGTATACCTCAAGCATAGAACCTTTTGAGATTCCCTATATTCCTGGTTCGGGGTATAGGGTGTCCGTCGAGGTTCTCGAGACGATATGCTCCATTGTTGACCAGTTGCGTGATTTTATATGGTCCTTCCCACTTCGGGTCGAGTTTACCGATTGGGCGTGAGGCTTCGGCTTTGCGGAGAACTAAATCTCCTATTTGGAAAGAGCGAGAGCGGACTTTGGAGTTATAAGCTTTCGCCATGCGACTCTTGTACATTTGCTGTCGGATGGAGGCAATCTCTCTTAGTTCGTCGACGAGATCAAGGTTAGCTCTCATTGCTTCTTCATTTGCCTCTTGTGAATAATTGATGACTCTCCAAGAGGGTTCGCCAATCTCGACGGGTGCTACAGCCTCTGTTCCGAAAGCTAGGTTAAATGGGGATTCTCCTGTTGCTGTTCGTGGGGTTGTTCGATATGCCCACAGAGCATTGGATAATTGTTCAACCCACTTTCCCTTGGCACTTCCCAGCCTTGTCTTGAGATGTTGAAGTATCGTGCAATTGGTTACTTCCGTTTGACAATTTGCTTGGGGGTTTGCAACCGAAGTGAAGAAGTGCTTAATAGATAAGCCAAGGCACCAACTCTTGACTTTGTCTCCACAAAATTGTGTTCCATTGTCCGAAATAATGGAATGGGGAATGCCGAAGCGGCACACGATGTTTTTCCAAAGGAATTGGTTGACGTCTTCTTCTCGAATGCGAGCTAAAGGTTCTGCTTCTACCCACTTGGTGAAGTAATCTACAGCTACAATGAGGAACTTGCGTCCTCCTGTTGCTGGTGGAAAAGGACCGACCAAGTCAACTCCCCATTGAGCGAAAGGTATTGGGACTGTCAATCGGTTGCATCAGTGCTGCTGGGAGATGAAGGATGTTAGCGTGTTCTTGGCAAGGCTTGCATCTCCGCACTAGTTTTTTTGCATCTTCATGCATGGTGGGCCAATAGTAACCTTGTCTCAATATTTTGAGAGCTAAGTTTCTTGCACTTAAATGATTACCACAAATGCCTTCATGTACTTCCCGAAGCACATAGTCTGCTGCGGATGGGTTAAGGCATTTAAGATAGGGGAAGGAGAACCCTCGCTTGTAGAGATCTTCACCTATCATTAGGAAACGGGCCGCCCTTACCTTTATTTTCTTCGCTTGGGCGATGTCAGTCGGAAGTTCCCCGCTTTTGAGATAGTTTGTAATGGGGGTGATCCAACAGGGTTCGCTCTCTTCAGCGCAATTCACTCCGTCGGTGGAGACTATTTCTGGTTGGGAAGACGTGATGAGGGTGATTTTCCGGCTTCCAATGCTTGCCATGGAAATACCAAGTCTAGCTAACTTGTCTGCATCAATATTGTTGGGTCGTGGTACTTGCTTTATCTCGTAGCTATCCAATTTTGAGAGGAGGGTAAGTGCAAGAGCAAGGTACTTTGCCATGGATTCTTCTTTGGCTTCATAGTTCCCAAGGACTTGGTTGACCACTAACTGGGAGTCGCTGTGTACTATGAGTTTGCGAGCTTCAGCTGCTAAAGCGAGGCGGATACCAGCCATCAAAGCTTCATATTCGGCTTCGTTATTGGAGGCTTTGAAATAAAACCGTTGAGCATACTCGAATTCATCTCCATCTGGGCTTGTTAATACAATACCCGCGCCTCCTCCTGTAGCGGTAGATGATCCATCGACATTGATGGCCCAAGTGGGTATGGAGGTGCTCTCATCCGATGTAGTCATCTCTACTACAAAGTCTGCTAGGATTTGAGCTTTGATGGCTGGGCGTGGTTTGAACTCAACCCCATATTCACTTAGCTCTATAGCCCACTTAGCTAATCGTCCGGAAGTCTCGGGACTTCTCAATATTTGTTTAAGGGGATAGTTGGTGAGAACTATCACCTGGTGCGACTGGAAGTACGGACGTAACTTTCTGGCTGCATTGATGAGGGCGAGAGCAAGTTTCTCCATATTGGTGTAACGGTGCTCTGGGCCTTGGAGAGCTCGGCTTATGTAATATATCGGTTGGTGACCTTTTTCACCATCCCGAATGAGCACTGCGCTAATGGCATTAGCAGAAATAGCCAAATATAGGAAGAGAGTATCTCCTGGCTGGGGCTTCGTGAGTAGAGGTGGGGAAGTGATATATGCTTTCAATTCTGTGAAAGCTCTTTGGCAGTCTTCATTCCACTCAAACTTTTTCCCACCTTTTAGTATCTTGAAGAAAGGAAGACCCTTATCAGCTGATCGGGATATAAATCGGTTTAGGGCTGCCAAACAACCGTTAAGTTGTTGGACCTTCTTAATCGAAGTGGGAGGGGCCATGGAGGTGATAGCTTCAATCTTTGCTGGGTTGGCTTCAATTCCCCATTGTGATATCATGTACCCTAAGAATTTTCCGCCTCGAACTCCGAACGAACATTTTAGGGGATTGAGCTTCATCTTGTATTTACGTAAGATGGAGAAGCATTGACTTAAATCGGTTAGGTGATCCGCGACTTTAATACTCTTGAAGAGCATGTCATCAATGTA
Source organism: Erythranthe guttata (assembly GCF_056151865.1). Taxonomy (NCBI): domain Eukaryota; kingdom Viridiplantae; phylum Streptophyta; class Magnoliopsida; order Lamiales; family Phrymaceae; genus Erythranthe; species Erythranthe guttata. Next base: position 1,602,581 of record NC_142541.1, on the reverse strand, counting down.
TACTTCCACGTTTTTACCTATCAAGTCCGCGAACATCGTGTTTACTAGGCGTTGGTAAGTAGCTCCTGCATTCTTGAGACCGAACGGCATGACTCGATAGCAGTAGATGCCTTGGTCTGTAATGAAACTAGCTCTCTCTTGGTCTTCTGGGGCGAGCAATATTTGATTGTATCCTTGATATGCATCGAGGAAGCTGAGAAGTTCGCACCCTGAGGTTGAGTCTATGAGCTGGTCGATCCTTGGTAAGGGAAATGGATCCTTCGAGCATGCCTTGTTGAGGTCGGTGAAGTCTACACATAGCCTCCACTTGCCTCCGGGTTTAGGTACTAATACCACATTGGATAACCACTCGGGATACTGAACCGATCTAATGTGGCCTGTATCTAAGAGTTTTGCCACTTCCTCTTTGATATGTTTGTTGCGCTCAGGACCGAAAGTCCTTTTACGTTGCTTGACCGATTTCAATCTTTTATCAACGTTTAGTCGATGCAATGCTACTTTGGGAGGAATTCCCGTCAGATCTTGAGCTTTCCAAGCAAAAACGTCCCCATTGTGTCTAAGGAAGTTAACTAGCTGATTCTCCACTTCTTGATCTAGATCAGAGCCGATGCGGAGAAGCTTAGAATTATCTCCGGGTATGAGTTCTACTGATTTTAGTTCTTCAACTGCGGCTAGCTTGGCGGTGTCGTCGGGTACGCTGATTAGGATTTCTTTATCAGCTTCGATGAACGCGTTGACCCATTTTCGCTTATCTTGTCTCGGGGTGTCGTCTCCTTTCCCTAAAGGATTAGGTCTCTTAGATGGTTCACGTAGAGCTCTTGCATAACATTCTCGAGCGAGACGCCTATCTCCAAGTACCTCTCCCATTCCATAAGGAGTGGGGAATTTCCACTTTTGGTGGTAAGATGAAGGCACAGACTTGAATGTATGGATCGCTGGCCTTCCCAAGATGATGTTATAAGGGGATGGTTTGTCGACGATAAGGAATTTTATCATTTTCGTTACTCGACAAGGATTTTCCCCTAAGGAGATGGGTAACTCTACTTCCCCCATGGATAAAACACCTTCTCCCGTGAATCATTTCAGTGGTGTAGTGATGGGACTGAACCGGGCGTTATCTATGCCTAGCTGCTTGAATGTGTGGAGATACATAATGTCGGCTGAGCTCCCACCGTCCACTAATATATTTTTAACTAAGAAGTTGGCCACCGTTGCTGTTATCACCAACGTATCGACATGATCTTCATCTAGACCTTCAAGGTCCGAGGAGTTGAAGACTATGCCATGATCAGGTCTTCGTATTTGATAGACGGATGCGGATGGAGAAGCATGTTCTTGATTCATACGTGCTGATCGAGCGAGGGTGCGTCTCGCATTTTGTGAGTCGCCACCTGCCGGTCCTCCGGAGATAAAGAAGATGATTCCCCGGGTGGGTTGGTTATCATTGTTATCTGGGTCGCGCCGATGACCCCCCTCCTCTCGTCGTTGCTGTTGATCTCTATTGTTATCTCGGCGTGGAAGATCATCGCGGCGCTTATTTCGAGGCTTATCAATGTATTCGCTTAAGTGGCCTTGCTTGATCAACCTCTCAATCGCCAATTTGAGTTGCGCACATTCCTCGGTAGTATGCCTTTTATCTTTGTGGAATCGACAATAGCGATCCGATCTTTCTCGTTTCGCATTGGGTTGCATTGGGCATGGAGGCTCTGCCAGACCTTTTTGTTCAATCACATGAAGTATTTCAGTGAGTCGAGTATTGAGTGGAGTGAATCGATTATAAGTTGAAGATGATTGGCCTTGAGGCGGGGGTGGAGGCGTCGATCATCTCGTCTCCTAATATCCGGGCGGTCATCTTCTCTCTTCCTCTTGGGATGAGCATTGGTAGAAGCTTCCTCTATGCGTATGTATTTTTCAGCTCGATTTAACAACTCATCTAAGTTGCCAGGAGGTCTTCCTGCGATAGATTCTTTGAACCTACGCGACTTCAGGTTTTGCTGCATAATCCCTGAGAGCATATCTTGTCCTACACTGGGAATTTCATGAACAGCCTCCACGAAACGCCTGATGTAGTTGCGGAGTGTTTTATTGTCTCTCTGTACGATAGAGAATAGATGTGCTGGAGTTTTAGCATATTGCTTATTGATGGCGAATTGGTTGGTGAAGCGCAATGATAACTGAGCGAAAGTGTCAATTGATCATGTGGGCAGAGCATTGAACCAATTCATGGCTCTCTTGGAAAGAGTGGTGCGGAACATCTTGCACATTGCTGCATCTGTTGGGCTATATAAATCTGCCATAGCGTGGAACTTCTCTATGTGTTCCTGCGGGTCGGTAGTTCCTTCGAACTGAGGTAAGCCTGATACTTTCACTCATTGAGGCAATACCTCGTTGAGGATGTTTAGGGTGAAAGGATTGCGCCTTGTTGGGACTGGCGCTCTTCCGTCAATTGGGTTGTTCAATCTGGGGAACTGGTTTTGGCGAGATACTCTACTATTTATCTCGTATTCCCCTTCATTAAAGATCTGAGCTCTTCGTAGAGACGCATCACCCCGTTCGAGTGAATGGTGGCGTTGCTGTCTGGGTTGTGGCTCCTTGTGATTGGTAGATAGCCGCATCCGGGATCTTGGATCTGAGGTGGATGAGGATACACTTATCCGATCGTCATTGTTCTGTGCTGGTTGCTGTACCCTGGGTGGCATTGCGGGTGGAGCATTAGCTGGGATCGCGGGGGGAGCGTTAGCTGGGATCGCGGGGGGAGCGTTTGCTGCCATCGTGGCGATGTATTGCGCCACCGCATCAGTGGCGGCGTGAGTAGAAACTTCTGTTATCATTCGTTGGAGTGCCTCCTCGGTTATTTGAACCGTTCGGGAAGCAGGTAGAGGTGGAGCCTGCAGTGGAGGATCGGCGAGTGGTGGGTCCCGAGGGGGAATCACCTGAACCTCGCGTGGTGGATCCGGAGCACGTGGAGGAGGTGGCAAGCCAGAGCCTCCTCGAACTGGGAGGTTGTTAGCTGTGTCATTCTCTCTCCGAGTGGACTCAGGAGGATCTTGCTGGCTACGTGATCTGGTCTGCATTCCCACAGACGGCGCCAAAATGATGACATATTAAATAAATCACCTAGGTGTGAAGCTGGGAGGGCAAAGTAGGTCACGTGCACACGAGCTAGATGGTCCTGAAAACTTTAATTTACTCACGGATCCTGCGAACAGAAAACACGTAATCTGAGCCGGGGGTTGATCCGGCGGAAACCCCTCCGACGCTCAAGTTAGAAGTGCGGATAATAATTATAGCTGAGAGAGTTTCTGTGGAGGAAGTGATTGAATAATAAAATGCGTACCTTCATTAAATGAATTTAAGTTCTATTTATACTTTATTGATCGGGCGGGCCCAATCTTATTTGGATGTGATTGGGCCTCTATAGAAATAACTAGGGGTGAAAGTCGGATGGATCGGATCGGAATTAGCCTTTTCGGAAAATTTCCAAAAAGTTTCGGAAGTACAAAATCAATTCCAATTCCAATTCCAAAATTTTCGGAATCTAAAAATTCATTCCAATTCCAAAAAGCCCGGAAATTTCGGAATTTCGGAAAAAATCGGAAATCACATAAGGTTAAAAATTTCAAAACTTAGCGAAAATTTTCTAAAATATTCATAATTTTCCAAAAATAAGAACATCCACGTCGATAAAAGTAAAACTAATAACTACTAAATTTCAGTTCAAAAAATAAATAAAAATAAGCACAACATAATATCTAATAAAACTTCTAACAACAATTCATTATGTCAAAATCCTAAAAAAAAAATATAGGTATATTTTTCGGAAAAATAAATATTATATAATATTTATTATTTATAGGTGTATATTTAGAAAAAAAATCGGAAATTTTCGGAATTAATTTCGGAAATCAAATCGAATCGGAAATCGGAAATTCCAAATTTATTTTATATAATTCCAATTCCAATCCAAAAAAATCGGAAAAATTCGGAAATCGGAATTTCGGAAGTCGGAATGAAAAAAGTTGTTCCAAAATCGGAACTTTTCGGATCGGAACCGGCGGAAATTGGAATTTCCGTTCCAACTTGCACCCCTAGAAATAACTATTAAGTTGGGCCTGTGGCCCATTAAATGTGGGTCTATTGGGCTGGGCCAATAGGCATATCAAAACGTTTTGCAATTATCCAATTTTTTTTACTCCTCTCACACACACACACACACATTGTTTTCTTGCTAAATCAAAAAGACAACAAATGGTCATTGTTTTACTACACCCGATTTGCAAACGTACAAGGTTTTAGCACACAAAGATTATTAAATCGTCCTCGTTTGTTAAATATTCGTCTTATTTCGAGGTTCGAAAATAATGAATCCGGATACCGTGAGGACTATTGTTGGGATCATAGGTTTGTGGTTTTTTAAAATTTTTTTTTTGCTGGTTTTCTTTATTTTGGATGATGATATAATAACTATTTATTAATGTAATTATGCAATTAGAGTGTTAATGGCTGTCGATTACGTACTTATTTCGATCCACGATATTGGAAAAGGAAAAATCTTTCTATTTTACTTGACAAAAAAAGAACGATCTTGTTTGGATTTAATTTTTGATATGAATAGGTGCATTTTCATATATTGTGTTCATGTGACTTAATTATATTCATCTTGTTACTCTTTGAATTATTGAAATTTAGGGTTTTTTTTTTTTTTTACTAAATTTGTCAAAAAACAAAAAAAATATATTTGGGTAATTTTGAATATTGTTAAAAAAATCATTGTATTATTAACATTAACAAATAAATTCATATGATGTGTTTTCTTTAGCACATAACCCTACATGGTACTTTTTTAGGGATTGTTTTCTTTAAAGTAACGGTCTATACAATGTCATATCGGATGAATCACATCAAGTAGATTTTTATTATTTGTATACGTACAAACATATATATATATATATATATATATATATATATATATATATATATATATATATATATATATATATATATATATATATATATATATTGATGTGTGTAGATCATTGGTAAAAATCCACCATGTGTAACCTTCATCAGGTGTATAATAGAAATAACCTAAATCAACACATCTTCTTTAATAAGAGTAAAGTAGGTGCTTATAACAAAACAACTAAACCCTTTTATCTTGTGTAGATTTGCTTATTTAAATTTTTACTAATTTTGTCTTTCTATAAGTGCAGGAAATGTCATCTCTTTGGGCCTCTTCCTTTCTGCGGTGTAACACTCTCTCTCTCTCTCTCTCTCTCTCTCTCTCTCTCTCTCTCTCTCTCTCTCTCTCTCCCTCTCTCACACACACAATTAGTTGCATATATGAATATTTTCTTATATATAAAAGCAAAAATGTAATTTCGAAAAAATGCAGTCCGACATTTATCAAGATTTGGAAAGAGAAATCGGTTCAATCATTCAAACCGGACCCTTACATTGCCACGGTGCTCAACTGCGCAATGTGGGTGTTTTACGGCATGCCCTTTGTTCATCCCGATAGTCTTCTCGTCGCCACCATCATCGGCGTCGGTTTCTTCATCGAAATTGCCTATCTCATAATCTTCTTCACCTTCTCAGATTGGCCCGAACGCGTACGTACACAAACACACATACATACACAAATATACACTTCGTTGAATTATATTCACCAACCCTGTATTATATCGAACGCATAAACAACACATTATGGGGAGGAAAAAAAACAATCGTTGATCAAAATTATTAAAAGTACATATATTGATCATTATATTGTTCGTCTCAACCGACAACAGTTGGTTTCATTTTTTTTGTGATATGGATGTTTGGGTTAAGATTTAATACGTTTAATCTTAAAAAAAATTGGCATATACATTTGGATATTAATAACATACTATAAGTAATTATATAATTAACTTATAAACAATATTATCTACAAAACACAATATTTAAATTGGTCTTTCTTTATATTTTTTGAATAGTTGAGATTATAAAATATTCCATTAACATATAGTTTAAAGCAACATCTAATAAAATATTTAAGGACTAAAATGTGCTATATAACTAATTATTGGGACCATATAGTGGTTTATGACAAAAATTGTGGGGCCCCCTTGTGGGGTGGGGCCCTAAGCCAAGGTTTCCCGGCTTACCCCCAAGGCCGGCTCTATATATATATATATATATATATATATATATATATATATATATATATATACATTGTTATCAAAATCGTACGATTTACGATTTGAATCGTACGATTCGATTCGATTTGAATCCTTTTCGATTCAAATCGTTGAATAAATCGGAAATCTTAAAAAATCGTACGATTTACATTCGATTTTTACGATTTACGATTCGATTTACGATTTTTACGATTTGTACGATTTTCAGAATGTATATATATTTTCAGAAAAAAAATTAAAAATTGTGTTAAAATATTAAATTTTAAGTACAAATACAATAATATATGATAATTCCTCGTAATACCAACACTTTTACCTCCTATAATGACTATTTTTTTATCTTTTAATATTGTTCATATCCAATTGTATTTTTTTTAAATCGATAATATTTTTATTGTACTTTTTTTAATATTTATATATATATATATATTTTTTTATTTTTTTATTTTTTTTTAATTTTTTTTATTTTTTCTTCTTTAATATTGTTCATATCCAATTGTATTTTTTTTAAATCGATAATATTTGTATTGTACTTTTTTTTAAATATTTATACTTTTTTATTATATTTATATATTTTTTTTGATATTTATATTTTTATTGTACTTTACAACTCTAATAATATTTTAAAGTAGGAGATATATTCAAGAGAGTTTTACACTATTTTTTCTTTTCGATGTTATATTTGATTTACTCGGACACATCGATTGCCATCAACTAACTGCTTATACGAGTTTGCATCAGATCTTGAATGTATATTAGTTGAATCTAATAACAATAAAAAATTTGCATTGCCGAATACTACAAATTAAATGAAATATTTTTAATATTAAACTTTTTATGTTTATTGTGTTAAATTTTTGTAAAGTCCATTTACTAGTAAATTTTAAATATTAGCATATTAATCATATAACTTTGTAGTTTGGTTAGATTTCTATGCAAATATATATATATATATATATATATATATATATATATATATATATATATATATATATATATATATATATATATATATTTTGTTGTTAATATTATACAATGTCTCATAAATAAGTATACATTATTTAATATATTAATATTTTAATGAAATTTAATAAATCTTACGATTTACGATTCGTTACGATTTACGATTCGCAATTTTGACAAAACGATTTTCGATTCGATTTACGATTTGATAACCATGTTAATATATATATATATATATATATAATAAATAATTATGAATTTTGAATTTGTGTTAATAATTTGCAGCGCAAGATTTTAATTGCCCTATTTATAGAGACAATTTTCTTTTGTGTGGTGGTGGCAATAACCATGGTATTTCTACATGGAACTAAGACGAGGTCTTTGTTTATTGGGATTTTGTGTATTATTTTCAATATTTTGATGTACGCATCTCCTTTGACGGTCATGGTATGGTTTATTTATTTTTATTTTTTATTTATAATTTATAATTTATTTATTTATTTTTTTGAATATTAATTTTCTACTTTCTTTATTTCTAAAATAAGATTGCAGAAACGTGTGATCAAGACTAAAAGTGTTAAATTCATGCCGTTTTATCTATCACTTGCCAACTTGCTAAACGGCGTCGTGTGGTCTGTCTACGCCTCCGTCAAACTCGATCTCAACGTATTGGTAAACCATATACACTACCACGTTTCCTTCAGCAATTTTTTTTCGGGGAAAAAATAATTTTTATTCCTCAAGTTTGCACTGATTTCATATTTGATCCCCTATGTTCATAAAAAACACATTTGGTCCCTCATGTTTCAAAAATTCAACACTTCAAGTTTTTTCCGTCAATTTCCCATTACTACTAACGGAATCAAGCTTGTTCCCTTTACTGCCTTAACTGACGGACTAAGGATAATTGACGGAAATAACAAAAGGTGTTGAATTAATCAAATATAAGGGGCTAAATGTATTTTTTGTGAACATGAGAGACCAAATGTGAAATCAGTGCAAACTTAAGTACAAGTTGATATATTACCAAAACATCGACAAGTACATGTCGTTTTTTGTAAAACCGCAACTCCTTCAACAATAGTGCTGGAATCGAACCCTAAAATCATCAACTATGTTCTAAAATGACTTGTACTCATCTTATATATAAAACGAAGATATTTTGAACTAAAACCTAGACCTAAACCTAGGGTTAATTTTGTAAATTAATAAATATCAAATTTAACCATTAATTAATTTATAATATAAACACTAACTCCTATATTTAAATATACCGTAGGTATTTCTAATTATTTATATTTATATATTTTTTTATTTTTCTTCTCCATTCTAACCACCCACTAAACCCCCCACTAATTCATCATGGTAGAAGTTATCCACCATGATCTCAACCCCTACCAATTTCATTTTTCTATTTAAACTCATGAGAACTCCACAAAAAATCACATTCTTTTTGCCAAGCTGCTTCTTCTTTCTCATTTAAAATTTTGTTCGTCTTCTTCTTCGTTTATTTAATGACTGTGTTATGCCGTTTATTTATTTATTTTTGCATTTGTGTTTGACGTATTGTAAATTCTTTTGCAGCAAGCCTGTTCGTGTCAACAATAATTCGTGGTTGGAGCAAACTACTCACGCAATTCGGTAGAAGGAAAAAAAATTATGTCAGACATTATTTATTATGTGCTTCTGTTAGTTCAAAGCTTTTTTTTGCTATAATTTATTTATAATATTTAAGTTTTATAACTTACAAGACTTTGTTGCTATATTTTAATTTGTTCGAGATGTTGCATCCCTATTTTAAGATTAATGCATTCTTTTGTTTTCTCAAGACCATTATTTGAAGCTACTCAGCAATTCTAAGACATTAAACGAGAAAAATTCAGTAAAGAAGAGAAGAAACCATCATCATCTCACATCATACACCAAATGTTTGGCAACATGATGTACATCACAAACATTCATGTTAGGCTCATGTAATTATGCGAACTTATTATTTTGCATTATGGTGTATTTATGCTATTTTATTGACAGACTATATGCCTCGCAATTAGTTGGTTGTTTACATTTTCGTTGTCATGTGTATGGGTTTTGTATATGCCATAATATGTTTATCAGTTGTCTTTATTAGAATTTCTTTATTATCATGTATTTTAATAACTCATCATGCCCTTTTTCTTTAAGTTGTTTAAAGTTAGTATTGCTTTTACTCTTCTTTCTTCGTAGCAACTCTAATGGAGGAATCTATAGGAGAATTAAATGGTATAACTTCTATTATAATACTACAAAACTTAAATTTTCATCTTCAATGATGGAATTAAATAGGTAGCTATTTTGATATTCAACTTCCGAAGATGTAAAAGTGCATCTTGGAAAAAAAGGAATCAAAACATTAACTACCCAAAAAACATATCATGAATTTTTATGGGTCAATTTTAAATATATTTATACTTATATTTAAAATTTGATGATCCATTTAATGCTCGCAGTTGGATTATATGAGTATCAAAATATAAAAGGAGATTCAAATAAATATTTAACGATCCATTTCAATGTTGTACCATTGGAATTGCTCTCATATTTATTTAGAAGAATAAGGAGAGGGAGGAGGAGGAGGAAGCAACATGGAGAAGGAGGAAGAGGAGGAGGAGGAAGCAACAGGAAGGAGGAGGAGAAAGAAGAAGAAGCATGAGGAGAATGAGAAAAAGGAAGAAGCAGAAAGAGAGAGAATGAGAAGAAGAAAGAGAAAGAAGAAAAAGAGGAAGAAGGAGAAGATCAAGAAGAAGAATAAGAAAAAGAAGGAAGATGTAGAAGAAGAGCTAGAAGAACAATAAAGAAGAAACAGGAAGAAAGAAGAAGAAGAAGGGAGAAAAAGCAGGGGGAAGAAGTAGTAGTAGTCGTGCGTGGGAGAGTTTGTGAAAAAGAAACAGAGGGGCGCAATGGATTTGTGCGTGTGGTATTAAAGAAATAAAATTAAGACTTTTTATGTTTTGTGATATTAATTTTCATCAAGGCTATAAATGCAACCTATTTAATATTTAGGCGGTATGATATTGAAGTGAGAAACAATTGATATTTGAAATAGCCATACCCTTTGTTACATTTGAATTATTTATTGTTTAACATGTATTTTATATATTGACAGTCAGTGTGTGTGTGTATATATGCGACAATAAAATAAGGCAATGTCGTCGTAACCGGATCGGACCAGCCGGTCCGACCGATTCGACCGCAAACCGCCAACTATACGGTCTGGTTCTACAACAGAAACCGGAAAATTCATAAACTAGGTCAGTATATCAAAACCCCGCTTCGACCGGTAGACTCGAAAACCAGTTAACGAACCGGGTTTAGTCTATAACAGTGGTAGATGGTCGGATTTGAGCTGAGGATCACTGTGGTGGTTGGATCTGGGCGGGGGATTGCCGTCGATAGTTGGATCTGGGTCGTATGTGATTCAATCGAAGTTTTGGTTGGGCTAGATCAGTGGGCTGAAGAAAAAACAAAGTTGAGCTGAAGAGATAAAGTGAAGCCTGGAGATGGAGAAAAAAAAACGAAGAGAAATAGGAGTAGATGAGGCAGATGATGTTTCCTCTGAACATGGAGAAAAAGGAGAAAAAAAAAGAACAAAAGGTTGCAGAATGAAGAAGAAGAAGAAAGAAATGTTGGAGGTGGGGTAGGTGAGTGAAGATGGAATGACGTAAGAAGAAAATGAGAGGGAGAAAAAATGGTATATTAAGATTAGGGGTGAGCAAAAAAACCGAAAAAACCGAAAAACCGAACCGAAAAACCAAAAAACCGAGCCGTTTTAAACCGTACCGAATAGCAAACCGCATGTACGGTTTTTTTATTTTTGAAACACCGAATTATTCGGTTCGGTATGGTGGAAAGGTAAATAACCGAACCGAAAAACCGAACCGAACCGAAACTATAAAATGACTTCATTTTATATAATATATGTATTATTTTACCCTAATATTTATTTTCTATCTTTCAATTATTTGTCTCATTCTAAGCATTTGTTCATAAATTGAGACATTGTATTTTATTTATTTAGTAATTAAAAATTTACTTGAGTTCATGGTTTTAATAATGTGGTAGATGAAAGTAGGAAAAAAAATGAAGCATAATACATCATCTATAAATTACGTTAACTCCTATGAAATTAAAGATTTTATATTTTCATTGCATTAGTAAGTTGTGAAAGTAATTGTAATTGTATTCTTTTGTTTGTACAACTTGAATATATAGTTACCCTTGAACCGAAAAATAACCGAAACCGAACCGAAAAAAACCGAAACCGAACCGAAACCGAAAGAAACCGAACCGATAAAAAACCGACATACACGGTTTTTAATTTTACGAAAACCGATATATTCGGTTCGGTTCGGTTTTTGCCAAAAACCGAACCGACCCGACCCGTGCACACCCCTAATTAAGATTGTATTATAAATATTGGAATAAAAATGTGAAATAACAAGAGGAATACATAACAAATACATAGAGAACAATATTTTTATATTTGTAAAAATAGTAAAATAATTAAAAAAAAAAATTGAAAAATGAAAATACTCATGTTGACCCCGGCTGAACCGGTCCAACCGTGACCCGCCTATCCGATTTTGTGTCCGATCCGGTTATAATAATATTGAAATAAGGTGATAGCAGTGTAATTTGAATTTCACAGATATAGATCTTTTATACAGTTTGTACTATCATTTATTTCAAACAGTTACTTTTTTTTCCTTTGTTGAATGCGACCCCGTGCAACGCACGGGCACGATTACTAGTTATTCTAACAACAAAATCATGTTTATCACATTTTATTTCTCAAAAAAAGTTAATTCAAAAAGTAATTTCGTTACATGCTTTTCGTGATTGTTGTGGCGGGATTGGGGTAACAATAGTTGCAGGTGGGGAGGTTCCAGTGGATGTCGACTGCAACGGCGACATGGGAGGTTGTGGACTTCAACGGCGATGGCGATGGGGCGGCGGCGAACCTGCTGCAGTTGATTTTTTTTTTCTACCCTTCTTCCCTCCTCGTTTTTCAATTCTCGTTTTTCAATTCTGCTTTTTCTTTCTTTATTTATTAATTTTTCTTTTTTAATTTGGTCTTGCAAAAGTAAATTGATAAAAGGGTTTTTATTTTGTTTGTATTTTATTAAGGTCATTATAGTCTTTTTATACTTAATTTGATTAAAAAAAATTAATTTGGTCTTGCATTAAGTAAATTTTGTGATTGCAAATAGTCGCTGCCTTAATTAAATAGCAAATTATGGTCACCCCTAAATTATGGTCAAATTACGAAAATTCCCCTCATGTTTAGATAATTACTGTCACCCCTTCAACTATGTATTATCTTATGAAATGCCCATCCAGATGTAAATTTAGGGATGTTAAATCGGAAAACTAAACCGAAATTTCGGTACGCCAACATTCATACCGTTTACCGAACTGAATATACGATTAGGTTCGATAAATAACCGAATTACATAAATTTTATGTAAAAATATTTAAAAGGAGTGGCGGCTGTAATTACCCAAACAATAGGATTTTTTTTGTAATTTGGCACCTGGTGGGTCCTGTAATTTGACCGTAATTAAATAATTCAATTTTGTTTGATGTGTGGTAAATAATTTTTATCATGACATATCTTGACTTTTGACTTGTGACTTGTGAGAGATTATTTGTTGATTTAGAAATAATACAATTTAATTTTCATAAATTTATTTAATTTAACAAATTATATTACAAATCATTATAGTTTTGCTATTTCGATTGTTCCCATTTCATGAATCAGCAAATCCAACGTCATCATAGAAGAACCGCCTTCTTCCATCGCATTCCACGCAGCATCTCTATACTCCGCCACCTTCCGCCGCACCTCCGCCCCTTCCTCACCTCCCATCATCAGCTCCCTCACCTTCCTCTCCACCTCCTCCGCCATCACCAACCCCCTGACAGAACCCCCCCGCGGCCAGACCCTCAGCCCCGCCCCCGCCTCCTCCACCACAAACCTCGCGTTCAAATGCTGATCCGCCACGAACGGCATCGCAATAACCGGCACGCCGCCGCAGATGCTCTCCATGAACGAGTTCCATCCGGCGTGGCTCAGAAACCCCCCCACGCCGCCGTGCCGGAGCACCCGCACCTGGTCAACCCACTCCTTCACTACAACCCCTCTACCTCTAACCCTCTCTTCAAACTCCACAGAATCAAATTCCTCTAAATCCAACCCACTGTTCGCCGCCGCCGCCGCCGTCCGTAAAACCCACAAGAAACTCACCTCCGATTGCTCCAAACCCTTAGCAATTTCTTCAAACTGCTCCTTCGACAATTCCCCCTGGCTTCCAAACGCCACATACAAAACAGGCTCCCCTAGTTCCAACTTCTCGTCAAGGAACCGGATATAACCCGGCTTCTCCGGCAGCGGCGGCGGCGCCGCCGCCGCCGCCAAACAGAGCGGGCCGAGGCAGTAAGCTTTCGGCCCGATATTCTCGTTCCAGTGATCAACGTAGCGCTTTTCCATCTCGTAGAAGCTATTCACAACAACCCCTTGGCTCATTCTCACGGATTCCATATGCTCGAAAACCATCGCCATGAAAGGCCCGGCGGAGGGCTCGGTATCGTTGAACGGCGGCTCGGAGTCGTTCCTGGTCAACGTGAGATGAGGAAACCCCGGCACCGGGAAGGGCTCGTCGAGAGAATCCACGGCGGCGTGCGGCCTTTCCCGGAGAAATATTTGATACATGGTGAAACTAAACTGCCCCGTCACGTAGAAACACAGCCTCGGGACGCCGAACCGCCGCGCCGACCGGAGGGTCCAGTCGAGGAACACGTCGGATACAATGCACGATACCGGCGGGTCTAGGGTTTCGAGGGCTTGTTCGAAGCTATTCTGCATGAGCTTTGTGGATTTGACGAAGGGGAAGAAGCTGGATAGGGAGGGTAGTTTGTCGACGTTTTCGACCCCCGGGGGGACGCCGTCGATGTTTTCCGGGAATGGGAGTTCGACGACGGAGACGCCGTCGACGCCGCGGATGGGAGGGGAGTTTGCGGCGGTGGTGAAGATGGTGATGGCGGCGGAACGGCGGCGGAGGAGGCGGGCGAGGTAGATGAGAGGGATGGTGTGGCCTTGGGCCATAAATGGGAAGATGACAAAGTGGGGAATTCGTGGTAGAGGAGAAGCTGCCATTGTTGTTCACTGTTTGGTTTGTCGGTTGAGTGAGTGATTGCTCACTTTATAGATAATATAATCCTCACTATTTTATATTAGGGGAGATTAGTTGCATAATTATGAGGTAGGGTTGTTTGGTTGTTAATATAAAATTAATTTTGATATGATAATTTTTCGTATAAAATAATACGGTTTATCAAATTCTGAATTTCTTAGCTTTTCATTATTTCATAGTGTTTGATGTTTGGTTATTTTAACATCAAACACAATTTTTTTTTAAAAAAAAAATATCGAATTACCATTTCTTATTTTACATAATTCTTTTTTTAATATTTATCTTTTCTAATAATTTGTTTGACTTTTTTTTTTTTGATTTTTCTGCTATCTGCTTTTTTCGACCGGCGTTGACCAGCGTTCAGCAAATAATAATAAAAATTATTATAATTATAACGTTGGAGACCGGGGATTAACAGAGCAGTTGAAAGAGGAAATTGTGTCAAAATTAAGTTAATGGTCAAAATTGAATAATTGGTAAAACTTAGGGTCAAATTGAGATTATTTGAATTAAATAATAAAATTGTAATATATTAAAATGTGCAAGGTATTTTAGTTTTTCACACAACTCTAAATATTAAATTTTTTTGTTGTTGTAAAATATTTTTTTATATTACTACTTTATGAACAAGTACTCAAATGGACTTATTTGTAATAAGAATAATAGTACAAATAATTGTTGTGACAAGGTGGGACTCCAATGCCCCACCAATAATATTGCTTCTTTACGTGATTCACGTGACAATACTCCAACATCAATAATGCATTCAAAGTTAATTACTACAAATTAAAAATTAGAGTTAGTACGAATTTTTTTTTTTTTATTTTGGTGAATAATAGTGGTCGGAAAGCGATTGAGCTTTAAATATCGGGCGAAAGGCAAAAAAGCCCATTACATGGGACTTAAATGCATTTTGGTCCACAAGAAAAACAGTCTCTCAATTAAACTCATTTCCATGCATTTAGTCTAAAATACGGTCCATAATATAATTATTATCAATTCCACCCATTATGCTCTAACTTCCTTATTAGGCTTAATTCCACTTTGCACCCTTGAAATATACCATTTTGGCACTTTGCACCCTCAAAAAATAATAATAGCACTTTGCACCCTCAAAACACAATAAATCATTCACAATGCACCCTCAATTGAATAATAAATGCAATTTTATTTTTCATTGGTGTTTTTCTTTTTGGGGTACAAAATAAAAAAAATTGTTGTTTTCTTGAACCTCAAACCTAATTTCGAGCGGACAAAGTGCGAAAAAATAAAAATTACACCGGATTATTTAAAAAAACTACATTATCTTACAAAAGAAAAATAAAAAAATAATCTTTTATCACTAAATTATTCGATTGTTGATCTTTTATGTCACTGTTTGTAAAATATTAGGTGAAAATATTTGGAAGAAAAAATAATTTTCAGATAACATGATAACGTAATAGCTGAATGATTTTTTTTCGTAAAATATTTTATTTTGATAAAACAATATAATTTTTAAATATGTTGATGGAATGTATTTTTATTTTTGAACTTTATAGTTTCAAAATGATTGATGAATAAAAAAAATATTTGACATTTGGCATCCTAAAAAAATATCACTACAAATATTAAATTTATATTTTTTAGCTTTAAAAAATCATTTGGGGTGCATTATGCATGATTTATTGTATTTCGAGGGTGCAAAGTGCTATTAATTTATTTCGAGGGTGCAAAGTGCCAAAATGGTATATTTCAAGGGTGCAAAGTGGAATTAAGCCTCCTTATTATTACACATTGACCCCGGATTTAAAAAAATATATCACATTAACCTCCAATTTTTTTTCCAGAAACTAATTTTTTTTCTGAAATGTTTTTTTTTTCCGGCCAGATTCCGGCGTTGACCGCCGGAGATCGGCTCTCCGGGGTTGACTTTTTTTTTTTTGAAAACTTTTTTTTTTCCTAAAATTTTTTTCCGGCCGGTCAACCACCGTTGACTTTTTTTTTTTTTTTGAATTTTTTTTTCTTAGGTAAAATAATATTTTAATTAATATTACTATCTTGACGACTAAATTACTATCTCAGACAGTAATATTACTGTTTAGGACAGTAATATTATGAACATTATTTTCCCGAACAATAATATTATTAATATTATTGTCTAAGACAGTTAAATTACTGTTGGAGACATTAATGTGGTAGCCAAGGCAGTAATATTAATTAAAATATTTTTTTTTAAGAAAAAAAATTAAAAAAAATAAAAAAGTCTATTAACAGTTAAATGACTATCTCCGACAGTTAAATAACTGCTGGAGACAGTAATTTAGCAACTAATACAGTAATATTAATTAAACTTTTTTTTTTAAGAATAAAAAAAGTCAATTAATAGTTAAATTACTGTCTCCGACAATTAAATAACTGTTGGAGACAATAATTTAGCAAGGAATACATTAATATTAATTAAAATATTTTTAAAAATAATCAATTAACAGTTAAATTACTGTCTCCGACAGTTAAATAACTGCTTGAGACAATAATTTAGTAGCAAAGACAATAATATTAATTAAAATATTTTTGAAGAAAAAAAAAGTCAATTTACTGTTAAATTACTGTCTCCGACAGTTAAATAACTGCCGGAGACAGTAATTTAGCAGCCATGACAGTAATATTAATTAAAATATTTTTTTTAAGAAAAAACCAAATTATTAAAAAAAAAAAAAAAAAAAAAAGTCAACGCCGGAGATCGCGGTCAACGGCAGTTGACCGGCCGGAAAAAAAAATTCTAGGGAAAAAAAGTTTTTCAAAAAAAAAAAAAAAAAGTCAACGGCGTCGACCGGCGGTTTCCGGTGGTGTGGGGTTAAAATTGTTTAATTGATGAAAGTGGGCTAAATTGGGGTGTAAATCATGAAATTGGAGTTGAATTGGGTTTCAATGAATTAAGGGTAATTTTGGTATATATAAAGGGATTTTCCTTATTTGCAAATAAGTTTGAATGAGCTGGATTTATTTGAAAGACAAAAACGTAGGATGTCCCTCTTTTAATTAAGTTCCCTTGTCATGGGCCTATTTACCATTTACCCTTAAATATTTTAGTACACAACGAATGCGATCGAGTTTGCAAACGCCGTCCTTGCTTTGCAAGCAATGCTAAATTGAAACTGTGAAGATCACTGTAGTCCACTTCTCACTCTTCTTTTCGAATAATAGAGCCTTTTCCATAATATTCATGCGAGTTTCTGCTTCGACCGGTTATTCCCCAACCAAAACCTTATAATAGCAACTTCAATATCCCGAATTTGATATCGAGTAAAACAACTCATCATATAATTGGGAATAGATTGAAAGACCGATTTTATTACAACTTTTTTTCCATCCTTGGAAATATGTTTTTTCTTCTCCCCATCGCTTAAGTTTAGCCCATAGTTTTTCGACCCAAAGTTGTCGGTATTCTCAGACATACCCAAATCTGAAACTTTAATTTTTTTAGTCACCTGAAATATAAGCTACATACTGATATCGATGTTAATTGTAATTTTTGGAATATATATCGGAATTTTCAGAACATTTTCGGAAATGAAAACTGCATCGAAATTCAAAATCTAATATGTATTCCAATTTTGTTCTAAAGAATGCGATAACTTAGAATCGGAAGTTTTGAAATTAAGAATGACAAATATTGTTCCAAATTCAGCAATAATCATATCAGAATCGACGAAATTCTAAAATTTTAAATACATAAGAAATTATGAATTTCAAATACATGGTAAACTTCTATGGACTAGGTAAATATTAAGCAAAACAACAAACAACAACAACATAAATTTTAGGAGTAATATGCTATGAGTCCCTCAAACAAAATATAATTTGAATAAAATGACAAGTCTAAATCCATTTTTAAATTAAATCCTTAGTTTGAAATAATATATGACTCACATCCCTAAAAAAAATTTAATCTCTATCTTGCCCTTATACCCTAAATCTTATAACTACCTATTTACGTTTCTCCATCAGATCTCTCTCTCTCTCTCTCTCTCTCTCTCTCTCTCTCTCTCTCTCTCTCTCTCTCTCTCTCTCTCTCTCTCTCTCTCTCTCTCTCTCTCTCTCTCTCTCTCTCTCTCTCTCTCTCTCTCTCTCTCTCTCTCTCTCTCCATGATTGAGGAAGGTGGTGGCTATGGCGACGACCACAACGGTACGGTGGAGGAGGCGGCATAGGGAAGACGACAGTAATGAAGGTAAGGAAGCGACGACGATGGGATGAGGCGTTGTGGTGGTGCGGCGTTGGGCCACGGAGGATGACTTTGGCCAGCGGCGGCGCTCGAGGTTCGAGGATGATGCTGGTGGTGCGGTGATGGTGGGGTAGGCGATGGCCGTGTGGGTAAGGTAGGCAATGATGGTATGGGGTGGGTGGCTTGGCGTAACAAGCTAGGGCTTGGTTGGGGGAAAATCTAAAAAAAATCGATTTGATGTCTACATTTGTCTATGAGTTACATTTGTCAAAGAAGGAGTTGGAGTTTAAAGAATATATGATCAGAGATGTCTACGGATTACTACGATTTCCTATGGGTGTCTATATACGTCTATGACCGAATTTGTTTTAAATTCATAATTTTCAATATTATTGATATGCCTAATTGGGCCAACCCAATGGGCCTACAAGTTATTTACCTACTGGGCCACGAGCCCAATATTGAAGACCAATATCACCGAGGCCCAAACACCTTCAAGTAAGGTTTGGGCCCAACAAAGCAAACCCAACCCAATAAACGACATATAAATAGAGGTTTTACTCATTTTATTAAGGTACGTCCTATTAACTGAGCAATACTATCAACTGTATTCTCTGGACTATTTCTATGATCAGCACGTCTGACTTGAGCGTCGGAGGGGTTTCCGCCGGATCAACCCCCGGCGTAGTTCACGTTTGTTCATTTCGCAGGTACCTCAGGATCATCAAGTTGTCAAGCTACTGATCTGCTTTGCTCTCCCAGTTCGTTTTCTACATCACCCTAGGTGAGCTATATTTTAGCATCATCATTTTGGCGCCGTCTGTGGGAACGATGCAAACCAGATCACGTAGCCAACAAGATCCTCCTGAGGCGTCTGCTCGGAGAGAAAATGACACAGCTAACGACCTCCCACCTCGTGGAGGCTCTGGCTTGCCACCTCCTCCACATCCCATGGATCCGCCTCGCGAGGTTCAGGTGATCCCCCTCGGGACCCACCACTCGCCGATCCACCACTCCCTGCTCCTCGAATGGTTCAAATAACCGAGGATGCGCTTCAACGCATGATAGCAGAAGCTTCAACTCGCGCTGCCACAGAGGCCGTGACTCAATATATCGCCACGATGGGAGCAAATGCTCCCAACGCGATACCAGCACCTGCTCCACATGTGGAGCCACCTATGGCACCACCGCCATCGACTCCCTGGGGGCCTACATAGCCACCCATGCCACCACCGCCATCGACTCCCTGGGGGCTTACATCGCCCCCAAAATATTTCGTTCGCCAAGGGTTATCGACTCCCTGGGGGCTTACATCTGCTCCCAAAATATTCCGTTCGCCAAGGGTTATCGACTCCCTGGGGGTTCACATTGCCCCCAAAACATTTCATTCGTCATAGCAGGAGCCAACGCTCCTCCTCGTGAGGCCCCACTGGGTCCCCAACATGATCAATTTCTACTTACTTCTCGAACGGTTCAGATAACCGAAGAAGACCTTCAGCGTATGATCACGGAAGATTCAACTCGTGCTGCCACTGAATCAGTGGCACCATATATCGCCAAGGTGGGGCATCTCACCCCAGTGGTTCGTGATCGCCTCATCCTAAATGGGGGGCTATCCCATCCTAAAGTTGGGCATCTCATCTCAAGGGTGGTACATCCACTGACCTTTCATCCCCAAGGGGGTGCACATGCCATCTCAAGGAACGAGGATAATCTTCCCACTCAAAAAATAGAACATCCCCAAGGGGGTGCACATCCCATCTCAAAGAACGAGGATAATCTTCCCACTCAAAAAATAGAACATCCCCAAGGGGGCGCACATCCCATCTCAAGGAACGAGGATAATCTCCCTACTTAAAAAATAGAACATCCCCAAGAGGGGTGCACATCCCATCTCAAGGAACGAGGGTAATATCCCTATTCAAAAAATAAAACATCCCCAAGGGGGTGAATATCAACCAAATAAAAAAGAAAAAGAAGAAAGATGAAGAAGAAAGAAGAAGAAAAAAAGAAGATGAAGAAAAAAGAGAAGAAGAAAGAAGAAGAAAAAAGAAATAAGAAAAAGAAGAAGAAAAAAGAAGATGAAGAAAAAAAAAAAACAAGAAAAAGAAGTAGAAGAGAAAAAAAGAAGAGAAGAAAAAAAACAAAAACAAAAAAACACAAGGAAGCGCGCGCACATCAGCACCGTGCGGTTGGCCAAGAAGCCTCGGTCCGCGCGAGCGGAAAAAAAAACAAAAAAAAAAAAAAAAAAATCGCCAGAAAGCGCGTGGCGCGCACGCGCGACGCGCGCGTGCATGTCACGCGCCCAGCTGTACTGCGCAACTGCCTCTGCGCGCGTGCATCGCACGCGCCAGTTGTCTCTCACCGCGCGTGCGTCGCACGCGCCCGCACTCTCTCTCTCTCCCTCGTGCGTGCCTTGCACGCGCAAACGCCCTGTCTCCTCCGCGCGTGCACTGCACGCGCCCGCGCTCTCTCTCCTCCGCGCGTGCACTGCACGCGCCCGCGCTCTCTCTCCTCCGCGCGTGCATTGCACGCGCCCGCGTGACACCTACCGCGCGCCCCCCCCCTACCCTAGCCTCAAAGCGCGCGCTCCCCCCTTACCCCAGCCTCAAAGCGCGCGCTCCCCACCTACCCAGCATCAAAGCGCGCGCCCACCTCCCGCTACTCACCTACTTGCGCGCAATTTGCACTGTGCACCACCAAATCGCATGCCGTTTTCACCTCGCTTTACCAAATCGCGCGAGAATTTCAACGCGCTCCACCAGATTGCGCGAGCTCTTTAACGCACCTACCAAATTGCGTTCAAAAAAAAAAAAATATATTTATCCACGCCATGCTAGCGATTAACGCAAGACTACAACACCGATCTACTCTCAATACGATCCGGTACCCCTTTCTACTTGGCTCCCACATCGTCTCGAGAGTGGGGGGCTTGCGAGACAACTCCCACGAGGAGCCAACTCGCTCAATACTACCACCCGCAGCGAGACAACTCCCACGAGGAAACCACTCGCTCCATCCTACAACCCGCAGCGAGACAACTCCCACGAGGAGCCAACTCCCTCGGGTCTACGAAACCATAGCGAGATAACTCCCACGAGGAGACCACTCGCTCCGTCCTCTAACCCGTTGCGAGATAACTCCCACGAGGAGACAACTCGCTCTATCCTACAACACATAGCGAGACAACTCCCACGAGGAGACAACTCGCTCTGTCCTACAACACACAGCGAGATAACTCCCACAAGGAGATAACTCGCTCTGTCCTACAAACACACAGCGAGAAAACTCCCACGAGGAGACAACTCGCTCTGTCTCATAACCACAGCGAGATAACTCCCCCGAGGAGACCACTCGCTCCGTCTTATAACCCGTTGTGAGATAACTCCCACGAGGAGCCAACTCCCTCGGGTCTCATAACCACAGCGAGATAACTCCCACGAGAAGACCACTCGCTGTGTCCCACAATTCGCAGCGAGACAACTCCCACGAGGAGCCAACTTGCCCAATACTACAACTCGTAGCGAGACAACTCCCACGAGGAGCCAACTCGCTCGGTACTACAACCGGCGGCAAGATAACTCCCGCGAGGAGATAACTTGCTCAGTCATATAACCCGTTGCGAGGCAACTCCCACGAGGAGTCAACTCCCTCGGGTCTAAGAACCCACAGCGAGATAACTCCTACAAGGAGACCACTCGCTCCATCCTACGACCCGCAGCGAGGAAACTCCCACGAGGAGCCAACTCGCTCGGTCCTACGAACCCACAGCGAGATAACTCCTACGAGGAGACCACTCGCTCCATCCTACGACCCGCAGCGAGGAAACTCCCACGAGGAGCCAACTCACTCGGTCCTACGAACCCACAGCGAGATAACTCCTACGAGGAAACCACTCGCTCCATCCTATGACCCGCAGCGAGATTACTCCCACGAGGAGCCAACTCGCTCGGTACCCCAACCCGCAGCGGGACAACTCCCACGAGGAGCTAACTCGCTCGATACTATAAATCCGTTGCAAGGCAACTCCCACGTGCAACCACCTCGCTCGATAATAAGACTCGCTGCGAAACAACTCCCACGAGGAGACAACTCGCTCAAAGCAACCTCAATCCACACGCGCCTAAATCGCGCATCATCCAATGCTCCTACAACTTCGCTGCAAGACAACTCTCTTGAAGATACAACTCGCTCGCAATGCACTACATAATCGCAAGCTCAAGTTAGCACGATTACAACCCTAGAAACACTTAGAGATATTATGAGAATCTATATAGCCTGGCCAGCTTGATTACTCAAAATTTATCTACTTGTTTTCGATGGGTCCTTCATTAAAACGTGGCCACGGTCCAAACATACTTACGACCCACGAGGTCTAACAAGGGGCACGATCCCCATAAAAAAAACTCTTGAGAGCCTGATCCCCTCCTCAAGTACATCACGCACAAGGCTATATGTAAACACATACAAGCAACGCGTCAAAACATTGACAATGTCGATAAATAACAACTCCCACGAGGAGAATACTAGCTCCGTGCTACTACATTATCACGAGACAACTCCCACGAGGAGATAACTCGATCAACTCTATTATCCCATGACGAGACAACTCCCACGAGGAGATTACTTGATCCGTGCTACCACATTATCGCGAAACAACTCCCACGAGGAGATAACTCGATCAACTATATTACCCCGCGACGAGACAACTCCCACGAGGAGACAATTCGCTACTACATCGTCGCGGGACAACACCGACGACTCAAATAACTTACATAGCGACAACTTAGTCGCGCTACGCGCCAATGCGCATTCACGCCCCTCCGACACACGCTCCAATGCATTTTCGCACACCATCAGGCCATATGCCAAAGAACAAACACTACAATTTTCACTCTCGACACGATTGAGAACCCATTTCGACATGGCCCCCACATCGACTCGAGAGTGGGGGGCTTAATGATATGCCTAATTGGGCCAACCCAATGGGCCTACAAGTTATTTACCTACTGGGCCACGAGCCCAATATTGAAGACCAATATCACCGAGGCCCAAACACCTTCAAGTAAGGTTTGGGCCCAACAAAGCAAACCCAACCCAATAAACGACATATAAATAGAGGTTTTACTCATTTTATTAAGGTACGTCCTATTAACTGAGCAATACTATCAACTGTATTCTCTGGACTATTTCTATGATCAGCACGTCTGACTTGAGCGTCGGAGGGGTTTCCGCCGGATCAACCCCCGGCGTAGTTCACGTTTGTTCATTTCGCAGGTACCTCAGGATCATCAAGTTGTCAAGCTACTGATCTGCTTTGCTCTCCCAGTTCGTTTTCTACATCACCCTAGGTGAGCTATATTTTAGCATCATCAATTATATATGTAGAAAAAAAGGGCAAAAAAATAGGTTTCTATAATCGTGAAAAATACTAAAATGAAAAAAAAAAAACATAGAGCAACGTGTTTCTACGTAAAAAAAAAATAATAATAAAGTGTTAGATGCAAAAGTGAAAATGTTAAATACGGAATAAAAAAAATGATAAATGCACTTTAAATATTACTTAGTGCATATTTCATATTTTGTGTATGTAGGACATTTCCGGAATGAAATTTATAAAGGATGTGAAGCAAAAGTTTAGTTAGACTTGTCATTTAGTTCTAATAATTTTTTTCACCAGAGATCTATATCTTAAGACCCCTAAATTTTAATAAACATGATAATTGATTGGGTAAAAAGTCGAGTTCTAATAAACCTTTTATTTATTAATAATGATATTTAATTTTCATTGTCTTTATGTTAAATTTTAGGATAAATTACACCCACACCCTTAAAGTATGTTAAAATAACTTTAAGGTCCCTGTGGTATCAATAATTACACTAACCCTTTGAAACATAGTTAGAAACTCTAATATGATAATGCATTTGATACGTTCTTCTGATAGAATTATAACGGACTATTACTTTTAGCTAATGGTGGAGACAACATAGAGTGAGAAGGTGATCACATGATTCCCCCAACATTTCTTAAATCACCAATAGTTCTTTGTTGTTTCCACCACTTCCTGAAACTAATAGTCCGTTAGAACTCTATCGAAATAACGTATCCAATGCATTATCCCATTAGAGTTTCTAACTATGTTTCAGGGGGGTGAGTGTAATTATCGAACCTTAAAATTATTTTAGCATACCTTAAGGATATTGGTGTAATTTACCCTTAATTTTAAATGTAGATGATTGACAAAAAAATAAATTGGTCTACAATGATAGATACAATCTTTTGAATGTAATTTTAGTAGATAAAAAAACAAAAAAAAACAAAAAAAAAGTTAGTTTATATACCTCGGATCCGGTAATATGGGAAAGTTTATAGTTAAGCAAGTTAACTAATCACCACAAACCCCTCTAAAAACCGTCACAACTGATATTATTACCTATTCTTATCCGAATAACCGCTCCCATTAATTCATTTAATTAAATTGATTTCTTTTTTGTCTGAAATTTTGATATTGAAACGTTTTGCAATTATACAATTTTTTTACACACACACACACATTGTTTTCTTGATAAATCAAAAAGACAACCGATGGTTATTGTTTTACTAAACCCGATTAGCAAACTTACAAGGTTTTAACACACTAAGATTATTAAATCGTCCTCGTTTATTAAATCTTCGTCTTTTTTCGAGGTTCGAAAATGATGAATCCGGAAACCGTGAGGACTATCGTTGGGATCATAGGTTTGTGTTTTTTTTTAAATTTTTTTTTCTGGTTTTCTTTATTTTGGATGATGATATAATAACTATAACTATTTATTAATGTAATTATGCAATTACACTCTTAATGGCCGTCGATTACGTACTTATTCGTCCACGATATTGGAGAAGGAAAAATCTTCAGTTTTACTCGACAAAACAAGAACGATCTCGTTTGGATTTAATTTTTGATATGAATAGGTGCATTTTCATATATTGTGTTCATGTGACTTGATTATATTCATCTTGTTACTCTTCGAATTATTGAAATTTAGGGTTTTTATTTTTTTACTAAATTTGTCAAAAAACAAAAAAAAAATATATTTGGGTAATTTTGAATATTGTTAAAAAAGTCATTGTATTATTAACATTAACAAATAAATTCTTTTTTTTTTGAAAAAAAACAAATAAATTCATATGATGTGTTTTCTTTAGAACATAAACCCCCACATGGTAGTTTTTTAGGGATTGTTTTCTTTAAAGTAACGGTCTATACAATGTCATATCGGGTGAATCACATCAAGTAGACTTTTATCATTTGTATACGTACAAACATATACATATTGATGTGTGTAGATCATTGGTAAAAATCCACCATGTCTAACATTCACCAGGTGTATAATAGAAATAACCTAAATCAAACATATTTTCTTTTATTAGAGTAAAGTAGGTGTTTACAAAACAACTAAATCCTTTTATCTTGTGTAGATTTGCTTATTTAAATCTTTACTAATTTTGTCTTTCTATACGTGCAGGAAATGTCATCTCTTTGGGCCTCTTCCTTTCCGCGGTGTAACTCTCTCTCTCTCACATACACACACACACGCACAATTAGTTGCATATATCAATATTTACTTATATAAAAGCAAAAACGTAATTTCGAAAAACGCAGTCCGACATTTATCAAGATTTGGAAAGAGAAATCGGTTCAATCATTCAAACCGGACCCTTACATTGCCACGGTGCTCAACTGCGCAATGTGGGTGTTTTACGGCATGCCCTTTGTTCATCCCGATAGTCTTCTCGTCGCCACCATCAACGGCGTCGGTTTCTTCATCGAAATTGCCTATCTCACAATCTTCTTCACCTTCTCCGATTGGCCCAAACGCGTACGTACACACACACACACACACACACACACACATACACAAATATACACGACTTCATTGCATTATATTCACCAACCCTGTATTATATCGAATTGCTAAAAAAATTCCATGTGTTATATATATATATATATATATATATATATATATATATATATATATATATATATATATATATATATATATATATATATATATATATATAATAAATAACTTTGAATTTTGAATTTGTGTTATTAATTTGCAGCGCAAGATTTTAATTGCCCTATTTATAGAGACAATTTTCTTTTGTGTGGTGGTGGCAATAACCATGGTATTTCTACATGGAACTAAGACGAGGTCTTTGTTTATTGGGATTTTGTGTATTATTTTCAATATTTTGATGTACGCATCTCCTTTGACGGTGATGGTATGTCTTATTTATTTTTATTTTTTATTTATAACTTATAATTTTATTTTTATTTTTTTTGAATATTTATTTTCTAATTTCTTTATTTCTAAAATAATATTGCAGAAACGTGTGATCAAGACTAAAAGTGTTAAATTCATGCCGTTTTATCTATCACTTGCCAACTTGCTAAACGGCGCCGTGTGGTCTGTCTACGCCTCCGTCAAACTCGATCTCAACGTCTTGGTAAACCATATACACTACCACGTTTCTTTCACTAAGCCTTTTCGATAAAAAAATCATTTTTTATCCTTAAGTTTTCACTGATTTCATATTTAGTCTCTCATATTTCAAAAATTCAACATTTTTAGCCTTTTCCATCAATTTTCTAAGTACTAACGAAATCAAGCTTGTGCCCTCTACTGCCTTAACTAATGGACTAACAGTAAATTGACGGAAATGACAAAAGGTGTTGAATTTATTGAAACATGAGGGGCTAAATGTGTTTTTTGTGAACATGGGAGACCAAATGTGAAATCGGTGCAAACTTAAGGGATAAAAACTGTATTTTTCCAATTCTTTTATGTATTTATATTTAAGGGTAAGTTACAATCACCTCTCTCAAGTAAAGTGTCATTATATAAAAACCTTTTTTTGAAAAATTACATCCAGCCTCTATAGTTTGTAACTTTTTTACATCCACTTCCCTACAAAAGGGTGTTACGTAAGAAATCAACAAGTCATGGCGACTATAATTGTTGAAAAATGAGGGGTTTTTTCAAAAACAGATCTTACCACAGGCTATATTTTCCATGCCCACTATTTTTCAATATTTTTAATATTGTGTTTGCAAATGCTTTTAGAAATAGATTATGAACTTTTTTCGTCATATTATTCGTTTTTAGGTGTTTGCGAAACAAACTTTTGTTTTTCCTTCTCTTAAAATAAGCTGCTTTAAGTTGTAATTTTAAAAGTATCATGTTCTTTCTATTTTAGTTGATTTTCCATATAATTTGCAAAGACCCTCAACTTTTAGAAATAATCATTTAATTCCTACTTAACTCATAATCACTAACTTCTGTTTTTAAATAAGTCTTTAATCCGATGAATACTAGCTAGAAGGTTTATTTATTATTATTATTATTATTATTATTATTATTATTATTATTATTATTATTATTATTATTATTATTATTATTATTATTATTATTTACTAACATTTCATTAATAGGTAAATTCCACTTTCTGCCCTTATACTTTGATCCGATATCACTTTACCCTTCTACTCTCGATCGCATCGATTTGCCCCCCTGTACTTGAAAAATTGTCTCAATGTGACCATCACCGTTAGTTTTCAGACATTTGATCTTCACACCGTTTGATCTAAGTATAAAAATTACCAAAAAATCACCCATCCCTGTTTATATAATTATTAAAAAATAAAAAATAAAAAATAAAAAATAAAAAATAAAAAATAAAATAAAATAAATAAATTGTGGTTGGCGTTGTGAATTATGTTTTCTCGCTGCCTTGATTTTTTTATTATTTTATTTTTTGTTTTCTATTTTTTTTTATATTTTTTTTTATAATTATTTAAACTGGGAGAAGTGGCGTTCTTGTAATTTCAGAGCTTAGACCAAACGGTGTTAATGTCAAATATGACAACTAACAGCGAGGGCCACATTGATGCAATTTTTCAAGTGCAGGGAGACAAATCGATGCAATCGAAAGTAGAATGGAGTAAAGTGATACCGAGCCAAAGTACGAAGAAGGAAAGTGAAATTTACCCTTTATTAATTTGTTCTCTAAAAAAAACATTTTATTAATTTAATTTGTTTAATTAATATACAGATTCCAAATGGTTTGGGTACTCTATCTGGATTAGTGCAAGTGGTGTTATATGCAACTTATTACAGAAGTACCAAACGGGACGATGACGTCAGCACCCAACCAGCCGTTGAACTTCAGCGTTCAACTGCATGATTAGCTCACCCCTAATTATTATTACCATAATAATAATTATTATTATTATTATAATTATTTATTTTTATTATTATTTATTAATTAAAAAACAATTTTGTAAGCATTATTTCAATAATCAGTTACTGTATCTTGTTTCTTTTTAAATGTCTCTTTAAATCATATATTTGTTTCAATATTACATGTCGCTTCGCTTTAGAGTCGCTTCACTTTAGAGTTTCAACGCATATTTTTTTTTTAAATTCTTTTTAATTATCAATTTTGTTCTTAATTATTAGCGGTAATATGTTTGACACCCCTCAAATCAAACTTAAGTAGATATCATTTGATTTTTATTTAACCTGAAAATACCCTTAAAATAACTAACAAAAAGCCAACTTCATATTTCATTAAACAGAAATCGTCACTTAGGCTGCTTCACTATTTTTTTTTTAATTGGTATCTTAACTCCTTTTTTTTTTATTATTAACTTGTTTTTTCTTTTCTAATTAGAGTAATTTAAGAAACAATAAATAAAAATAAAAAAGTTGGTATAAAACCTAAAAAAAATTGTTTGTAATTTTATCAAAGTTCTTAATTCTAAAAGCAACTTAGTCGTGCCTTCAAATTTGGCTGAATTTTGAACCAGTTGTTAATGTTGTAGTTGTTGTAGAATATAATACAAGGTGTATATAAATATATATATTAAAAGTAAATAGCTAGGCTTACGAGTTTACAAGAACATATAATTCTTGTATGATACATACACAAAGTGCATGTTATAATTAAAAGCCATCATTGCTATAAGAGAAATTGAAGTGTGAGAATAATGAAAATTGAAGCTACAGTATATCGAGTGTAATTGATGAAGAAAGATAATAATGAAAGTTATATATATTGTATTACGAGCGTACCTATTTATACAAAATATTAAGTCTTACGTACACGACATGTGTACAAGCTAGTTATGTAGTGTTCATAGCTACAATTTGAATTCTTATCAAAACCATGCAAATGAAGACCATATGTGCATATCATGTATCACATGGATAGGTGACATCTCATTGGTTAGTTTAATGGTGTGAAAGTCCACCGTGTCATACTATAGGGGTGTGCACGGGTCGGTACGGCTCGGTTTTTCCAATAAACCAAACACGTACCGATAATATCGGTTTCTCATATTTTAAAAACCGAATATGTCGGTTTTTTTCGGTTCGGTGTGAATCGGTTTTTCGGTTTTCGGTTAACGGTTTCGGTATCAATTCGGTTTATTTTCGGTTTCGATTTCGTCTATTTGTTCGAACCGGTTCGGCATAAAACCCATATATTTGGACTTTCATTATATTTATTTGAGAAAATTAACAAATAACAACCGAAAATTAACTAATAAAAAACACGTCACAACCAAAATTAATTAATAGAAAACGATGTCACATGGAGGCGCTCGAAAGATAGAGGCTCGCTAGGGTAAGTATTTATAATATATATAAAAAATACATCATTTTGTATAAATCGGTTCGGTTCGGGAAATCGGTTCGGTAATTTTTAAATTCTCCATACACAAACCGATATTTTCGGTTTTTCAAAAAAAATTTACCGTGTATGCGGTTTTAAGTCGGGACGGTACATATCGGCTCGGTTTTTTCGGTTTTCGGTTCGGTTTTTCGTTTTTTTTTTCGGTTTTTTTGCTCACCCCTATCATACTACTCCTCCTTGGACGTAACACCATTGTATCGGCTCAAATCCAAGATGTGTGCAAAAGCTGCCTCATTAAAAACCTTTGCTGGAAAACCCTATGAGACAAAACCAGTCATAAGGGAAAAAGAGTGCAACGCACCATTGCTCCCCCTGAAATGAGCAATATTGCTTCTGAGATGGATAGTCAGTCTTGCTTCGTATTGACTCTTCGCATTCCAATATTGTATACCAATTTCTCAAATGTAGAAGTCGGTAAGGACTTTGTAAATAAATCAGCAAGATTGTTACACGAGCGAATTTGTTGGACATCAATTTCTCCATTCTTCTGAAGCTCGTGTGTATGAAAAAACTTTGGTGATATGTGTTTGGTCCTATCACCCTTTATATATCCGCCTCTTGTTTGTGCTATACAAGCAGCATTATCTTCATAAATGATAGTGGGCGTATTTGTAACTGGATTTAATTGGCAGGAATTTCGTATATGTGATATGACCGATCTTAACCAAACACATTCTCTGCCAGCCTCATAAAGTGCAATTATTTCTGAATGATTTGATGAGGTGGCCACTAATGTTTGTTTGGTAGATCGCCAAGATATACCTGCACCATTGTAACAAAACAAATATCCAGTTTGTGAGCGAGCTTTGTGGGGATCAGATCTATATCCCGCGTCGGCATAACCAACTAACCCTTGGTTAGTTGAATTTTTCGAATAAAATAATCCCATATCTGCAGTACCACGAAGATATCGAAAAATATGTTTAACACCATTCCAGTGTCTCCGTGTAGGCTCAGAACTGTATCGCGCAAGCACATTTACCGCAAAAGCGATATCAGGTCGAGTGCATTGTGCTAGATACATTAACACTCCGATAGCATTGAGATACGGCACTTCAGGGCCAAGTATCTCTTCATTAAATTCTTTTGGTCGGAATGGATCCTTTTCAGGATCTAAATTGCGCACAACCATAGGGGTGCTCAATGAATTAGAATTTTCCATATTAAACTTCTTGAGCACTCGTTTAATATATGCAGATTGGTGTATAAGTATGCCGTTATTTTTATGCTCAAGCTCAATACCAAGACAGAGTTTGGTTTTTCCAAGGTCTTTGACCTCAAACTCTTTCTTTAAATATTCACCTGCATTGGCCAACTCTTCATGAGTTCCAATCAAGTTCATGTCATCTACATAAACCGCAATGATAGCAAATCCGGTTTCAGATCTTTTAATAACAACGCATGGGCAAATGGGATCATTTTTATAACCTTCCCTGATAAGGTATTCACTCAATCTATGATACCACATGCGACCAGATTGTTTTAGACCATACAATGATCTTTGTAATTTGATTGAGTGCAACTCACGAGGAGCGCTAGAGTTTGGCATTTTAAATCCATCGGGAATTTTCATATAAATATCAGAATCTAGTGAACCATATAGATAGGCCGTTACAACGTCCATTAGACGCATGTCCAGTCCCTCTTGGACGACCATATTGATAAGAAAACGAAAAGTGATCGTATCCATCACTGGTGAATATGTCTCATCATAATCAATCCCAGGTCGCTGGGAGAAACCTTGAGCTACAAGGCGGGCTTTATATCTTACAATTTCATTGTTCTCGTTTCTCTTACGGACAAATACCCATTTATACCCAACGGGCTTTACATTATCCGGAGTTTGAACGATTTGCCCGAATACTTTCCGTTTTTCTAAGGAAGCCAATTCAGATTTTATTGCTTCCACCCATTTAGGCCAATCATTTCTTTGGCGACATTCCATTATGGAACGCGGTTCACTATCATAATCATCGTACATAATTTCTTGTGCAACCGAGAATGCAAAAATATTATCGATGATTATCTCATTTCTATCCCATATTTCATTGCAATAACTTATGGGATTCTCGGTATTCCCGGGATTTGATATCGCTTTTCCGATATTAGGCTCAACAGATTTATCTGGAGCATTCTCACTAGGAACCACTTGATTCGAGGGTTCATCGATTTTCCCCTTTCTTTTTCTAGGAACAACGTCCTTTGATCCAATAGGTCTACCCCGTTTTTGTCGTGGGGGATCATCATTCATTTTCGCATGTTCTTCAGGAACAGCGATCCTAGCTGGAACATTCACAGCTGGAATATAAGACTTCGTAACTTTACTGGCATCATTAAATGCATCAGGAAGTCTATTGGCAATATTTTGTAAATAAATGATTCTATGGATCTCATTTTCACATTCAGAGGTACGTGGGTCGAGATGAGATAAATGTTGCTCACACCATATGAGATTCTCGATTGGTTTTTGTTTATCATTATCACGGATATTCTGAATATCCTTACCAATCGGTATAAATAATGTCTCATCAAAATGACAATCCGCAAATCTAGCGGTAAATAAATCACCTGTCATTGGTTCTAAAAACCTAATAATCGACGGTGAATCAAACCCAACGTATATGCCAAGTCGGCGTTGGGGACCCATTTTAGTCCTCTGAGGAGGAGGAATTGGCACTTGCACAGCGCAACCAAATGTGCGAAGGTGCGAAATATCGGGCTCAAAGCCTAATGCCAATTGCATTGGGGAATGCATGTGATAAGCAGTGGGGCGTAATTTAATCAGTGCTGATGCATGCAATACTGCATGGCCCCATGCTGCACTAGTGAGTTTAGATCTCATCAGCAAAGTACGAGCAATTATTTGGACGCGTTTAATCAGAGATTCCGCCAGTCCATTTTGAGTGTGAACGTATGCTACTGGGTGCTCGACATTTATTCCCAGTGCTGCACAATACTCATCAAAAGTTTTTGATGTAAATTCTCCGGCATTATCCATTCTTATGTTTTTAATGGGATAATCAGGGAAATGTGCTCGGAGTTTAATAATTTGTGCTAGCAAACGCGCAAATGCAATATTTCGCGTAGATAATAAGCATACATGGGACCATCTACAAGATGCGTCCACCAAAACCATAAAATATCTAAATGGCCCACTTGCAGGGTGTATTGGTCCACAAATATCACCATGAATACGTTGTAAAAACGATGGTGATTCATAACCGACCTTTTCGATGGAAGGTTTTATAATGAGCTTTCCTTGTGAACATGATTCACAAAAATATTCATTGGACATTAAGATCTTTGTATCTTTTAATGGATGTCCCTTAGTATGTTGTACAATCCTACGCATCATTGTCGTTCCTGGGTGACCCAGTCGATCATGCCATAACCCGTGTATATCGGGATTAATAAGTTTCCATGGCATAGTGGCATAGGATTCAAAAGCTCTAATTTCGAAACAATACACTCCAGAAGCTGTCGCTTCGAGTTTTTCATGAACAATTCTTTTGTCCATAACATATGACGTGATGCAGAGACATTCCACGGTATTTTCAACCAGTGTCTCTAAATGATATCCATTACGTCTCACATCTTTAAAACTCAGTAGATTCTTATTTGATCTACCTGATATCTATGCATTTTCAATATGCAAAGTGGTACCATTAGGCAACACAATTGTTGCGTTCCCGGAGCCATCTATTATTTCCGCGGAACCTGCAATGGTTTTAACTTGTGCCTTGCACAAAGTCACACTCGAGAAATATATTTTATTATTGAATATTGAGTGTGTAGTTGCACTATCGAGTAGGCAATTTTCTCTTTTATTGATGTTCTCCATGTTTGCCTGAATTAAATAACATAAAATTAATATTGAATTGTAGTATAGTTTGCAAATGATATAATAACAAACTCATAATTTTATACATAGTCAAAATATCAGCTCGACCTCGGAAACATAACCTCCAAGGGAGATATGTACATGGATACATCAAAAGACAAACTAGCTCAATCTCGGGTACTACATCATCCGAGAGAGATATATACAAAGTATACATAGTGAGTACAAAATAACTCAAAAGAGATGCTCATATGGCAATTTACACAAGAGGATCAAGATCTGTAAAGAAATCTGATAACTCAAGAGAGGCTCCATCTTGAGCAGGATCTTGATCAAGCATGCTCCCAGATGTGCTGGCTTCAAGAACAGCAAGTGGCATTTCTGCCTCGGTGGCATTTGTCTGGACATTTTTTGCTTTATCTCTTTTTGAGTCCTGGTACAGGTTTACCAGATGTTGGGCGGTTCTGCAAACTTTGGCCCAGTGTCCAGTCATTCCACATCTAATACACACATTTTCTGGAATTCTCTCCGCGAGCATCTTGCCTTTATCGCGTTTTGCCTGAAATGGTTGTCTCTGCCAGACCGTATTATTATTATTTCGACGGGGATATTCATATCCACCTCGGTCATTATTTCGGGCATCTTGAGGGGGACCACGTCCACCACCTCTGCGTGCACCACGCCAAAATTTACGCCCACGGCCTCTAAATCGGCCCATATTTCTATTTTGATTAGCATGTACTTCAGGCACAGCTTGGGACCCACATGGTCGTAAATCATGATTTTTCAACAGCAATTCATTTGTTTTTTCTGCTGTGAGGAGTACAGAGATCAACTCCGAATATGTTTTAAACTGGCGCTGCCTATATTGCTGTTGGAGCACCAAGTTCGAGGCATGCATAGTGCAAAAAGTTTTTTCCAATTTATCATATTCAGATATTTTAACTCCGCACAAGGCTAATCGGGACTCAAGTTTAAACAATGCCGAATTATAGTCGGCAACATATTTGAAGTCCTGCAGCCTTAGGTGCTGCCAATTATATTGGGCCTGTGGGAGAATCACAGTTTTTGTATGATCAAACCTTTCTTTGAGTTTTTGCCATATCTCTGATGGCCTTTCAAGTTGTATATATTCGTCTTTCAAATCCTCAGAAAGATGATGGCGGATAAAAATCATAGCATTTGCCTCATTTTTCCTATTTGCCTCCTTGATATCTACACAATCCAAGGCTTTTACAAGATCTAGCCCTTGGAGGTGTAATTTGATATCTAAGCACCAGGATAAGAAGTTACTGCCGGTAACATCAAGGATTTGAAATTTTTGTTTTTCGATTCCGGCCATCGTAAAATAAAATAAGTAGAAAATAGTACAACAAAAAGAAATTAACCTTTTTACAAACCTATAATTTTGTAGAGCAAAAACTCGTGCTGATAACGTGTTGTAGAATATAATACAAGGTGTATATAAATATATATATTAAAAGTAAATAGCTAGGCTTACGAGTTTACAAGAACATATAATTCTTGTATGATACATACACAAAGTGCATGTTATAATTAAAAGCCATCATTGCTATAAGAGAAATTGAAGTGTGAGAATAATGAAAATTGAAGCTACAGTATATCGAGTGTAATTGATGAAGAAAGATAATAATGAAAGTTATATATATTGTATTACGAGCGTACCTATTTATACAAAATATTAAGTCTTACGTACACGACATGTGTACAAGCTAGTTATGTAGTGTTCATAGCTACAATTTGAATTCTTATCAAAACCATGCAAATGAAGACCATATGTGCATATCATGTATCACATGGATAGGTGACATCTCATTGGTTAGTTTAATGGTGTGAAAGTCCACCGTGTCATACTAGTAGTTGAATTTTATTTTTACGTATATTATTAAAAAAAAATTAAACATGAGCTTATTGTCGGGTTAAAATCAAATCACTCGATATTTGATTGAAACTCATTCATTAAAAGCTCGATTTATTAACAAAATAAACCAAATTCGTATCACAACCGTACATCTCAGATCGAACGCTTCATATATTCCAACCAATCACTGCATTTTTATTTATAATTGGTCCAATTTTCATGTCACATTGGTCTAATATAGAGTAATATCCCAATCCCACACCACACTATAAAATTAAAATGAATCAAGAATGCTAAATATAAAATAACTAAATTAAGTTTTTAAAAAAGAAAAATATCTAAAAAAAAAACCTTTACAGTTTACACCATGCAAGAGATCCGAGATAATATAAATAATATACTCCAGATTTTCTCTATGCATAACAATAATTGAGATTTCAATCTTCAGACAAAGAAACCCTAATTCTTACCATTTTTCGAGTTTCTTTTTTTTACGGGCCACGAGTCTTCCGGAAGCAGAGACAACCTTGTTGTTGGTCGACAGGGATCATTCCACCACCTTTCGAAGTATCGATTGCCTCTATTAAGGAAACCACCTCATCCATTTCGGGCCTTTTATCCGGGCTTGCATCCCAACACCGTTTCATCACATTCGCAAGTGCACTTGGACAGCATCTGGGTATTTCGGGCCTCAAATTCTGCCCCCCGAAAAAGAAAAAAAATCAAATAAGGAAAAACGGTAGAAATCAACCAAAGAAAAAACTCTATATACGTGTAAATGTATATGTATATAGAGGTGGAAATTTGACGGATCAAATTGGAGTTAGTACTTTTGGAAAAATTCCAATTTTTATTCGAAAGTGATACACTAAATTCAGTTCCGTTCCAAAAAAAAATCGAAAATCAGAATTACGAAAATTGGAATGAGAAAACTTGTTCGAAATTCGAATTGGCGGGATTTGGATGTACCATCTTGTTAGTCACCTTTATTATAAAATACATAGTAATACTACATCATAAGTGTAATTTTCGGGGAAAAATCCGTTTTCGAAAATAATTTTGGAAATTAAAATTGGATGTATTTCCAATTCCTTTCAAAAAAAAAAAGAAAAAAGATCGGAACTTTCGGAATGAAAAATATTATTCAAAAATAGGAAATATCCAAAAAATCAATTCCAATTTCCACCCCATAATTATTACCTGGCGGACAACTGCTGATGTCACCTCGGAGAAACTAAGATCAGGATACGGCATATCGCAACAATATATCTCCCACAGGCAGATGCCAAAGCTATATACATCGCATTTTCTGTTGTATGCATTCCCATTTAGAACCTACAAACGAAACACGCAAATACGAGGAAGACGTGTAAATATTAAAGATACAGGGGTATCATTGTAAATTACAAAAATATATGATGTATGTATGTATGTATGTACCTCGGGTGCCATGTAACCTAGGGTTCCAGTCTCCCCCGTCATGTCGTGTGGATTAGATGCTTCGACACGAGCAACTCCAAAATCGGCAATTTTAACCGTCCTTGTCTTATCCAACAACATATTCTCCGTCTTAACATCTCGGTGTACGATTTTCTCGGAATGAAGGTAACTTAACCTACGAAATATATAAATAATATATAAAAT
Source organism: Erythranthe guttata (assembly GCF_056151865.1). Lineage (NCBI taxonomy): Eukaryota > Viridiplantae > Streptophyta > Magnoliopsida > Lamiales > Phrymaceae > Erythranthe > Erythranthe guttata. Next base: position 1,564,892 of record NC_142541.1, on the reverse strand, counting down.
CAAGAAAAAATATAATTAGGAAAAATTGCAAAAAAAAAACGAAAAAAAAAAAAACGAGACGTAATAATGTAAAGGTACCCTCTAGCAAGATCGAGTGCCATCTGCACAACGACTTTAAACGCAAGCTTCCTTCGCCTGTTCTTTATAAGGTAAGATTTCAAGGCGCCACCTGGCAGATATTCCACGATAACACAACATATGTTAGTAGGCATGCCTATGTGGCCCGTTTCCGTCTGAATATTTAGTCCCGACGACCCCATTGTTGCTCCTATAAACTGCATTTTCATTATCAATTATTACGTGTGTATGTATATAAATTAGGCGACCGGAAAAAAAAAAAATGGATACTAACCTTTGTTACATTAGGGTGATCGAGTTTATGCCACACGGCAACTTCTTGAGTAAAAGCTGCTCTTAAAGATGCTATTTCAGATTCTGTCCTGTGGCCGTCTTCCCCGTAGTCGAGCAATTTAACTGAGGATTATTTCATAGTTACCAAACTATTAGTTAAGTGCGATAAAATTTAATGATAATAGTGATTATAATCCGAAAGTATGATAATTAATAAAGACAAGCGATTAATTGGTCATCTAAAATTATCTAAAATGACTTTATCTTATCCTAAATTGTACGGAAAATTAGACTACATTGTAAGTAATTGAATTCAACGTTGAGTGAATCCTCGATATACGAATGTATCATACGATCCTCGATATGAAAATATACGGAGGCAAATACTATGATAAGAAGTTACTTAAATAAGGCAGATGCAGAGTAACAAAATTTATTACCACTAAATTTAAGATTCATAGTAACTTCGAATGCGGTCAACATCGCTAAATCTCGTTCAGTACAATATTCAATTAGAACCGTAGATCTATATAAATAACTACCAGTGTGTGTTATTATATGTAGATAAATTGTTTAATACATTTGGACAGAAAGTCAAGATCCCATTTTCTAGTAAAAGTTAACTTATACAAAATATATATTATATATAATATAAATAAATAAAAAATGGTTAAATCACATGAAAGTTGAGAAATAGCAGCACAAATTATTGCAGTGACCTCCAAAATTAAAACCAAACCCGTGCCACAAGTCACGGATTCCATAAGAATGCATTAATTTCCTACCCATCAAAATAAAATAATTAAATGGGATGCATATAATTTATAAATTAATTAATATTGAATTAAATGGGATATATTATAATGATGATTCTTGATTTCGAATTATTCACTTTGCTGCTATTTAATTTAGTTCAGTGTATTTTATTTAATTAATCAGATCAGATTTTGCGCAGCTAATAAGTAAGTATATACCTATTAATTAATTAATTAATATAAAGACAGTCATAAATAATTAATTAATGAATTTCTCATTTTTTGCAAAAAAAAAAAAAAGAAAGTAAAATAGTAAATAAATAATAATTAATTAATTACTAACCGGCAACATCCTGGCCGTCGTAAACGCCACGGTGGACGGTCCCAAATGTGCCACGCGCGAGCACACCCTTGACGATCAGCTTAGATGGGTCAATCTCCCACTCCTGCCTCTGCCTCCTGGGTGCAACGGCGGCGGCGGCGGGGGTTGCGGCGGCGACGGCGGCGGCGGAGGAGTCGTTTGGATCCTTGTTGATCTTGTTCTTCTCCAGAGTCCAAGTTCTGCTGAGGTGGCGCTCGAGCTGCTCGTCCAAGCTTTTCAAATCTATCTGATCTGCTCTCACGAACCCATTACTACTGCTTTTCTCCATTTTCCTTCTTCTGTGTGTAAGTATATATATATACACACACACACATACAAATGTGTATATATATGTATATAAGTGCGTTGTTTTTTTCTTGATTTTTTTGGGTTTTATGCCTCAAATGGAGAAAAGGAGAAAGCGAATTAAATACCGGGATGGTGTGTGTGTGTGTGTGTGTGAATGCGAGTGTGTAGTAGTGTGTGTGTGTGTGTGTGTGTGTGTGTAATAGTGTGTGTATTATGAGAGAGAGAGAGAGAGCAGCGCCATGTGGGCACATGGAATTGCCTGAAGACAACGTGTGGAAGTGGCCCCACAATTTCTTCTACTACTTTTTTTTTTCAACCCTCATTAATTTGAATTATTGTTTTACTAGAAAAAAATATGATTTTAATGAAATTAAATTTCTGATTTTTATTAATTTATGGGAAAATTATAGTTTTCACCCCTCAAGTTTGCACTAATTTCACATTTGGTCCCCCATTTTCACAAAAAATATTTTTGGTCCCTCGTGTTTCGATAACTTAATATTTTTGGTCATTTTCGTCAATTTATCGTTACGGTGTCAGTTAAGGAAGTGATGCGCACACGCTTGATTCCGTTATTATTAACAGAAAATTGAGGAAAATGACTAAAAATGTTGAATTTTTAAAACATGAGGGACAAAATGTGAAATTGGTGCATACTTGAGGAACCAAAATTGTATATTTCCCATTAATTTATATACAAATTTGTAAATGGAAGTGGAAGAAAAAGAATAATGTTATGGTAAGTAATAATTGAGGATAATCAGTAAAGTCATATCATCATATTACCTTGAAATGATGTGATACATTTAACTTTGTAGGGATGCTTTCGGTACGGTTGTCGGATATTTAATTTTATGCCGTGTACATATTATATGTTGCGGTATTGGAAAAAAAAGAGTATACCGTTAATTTCAGTGCGGTACAATTAAAACATGGTACTCTTGACGGATCCAAATAATATAATAAGATGAATAAAGAAATAATGCAACAAATTAAGCCATGGAATTGACAATTAAGCAATTGAAGGGACTATGCATCATGATTCATGATTCTTGAAATTTTGAATGGAAAATATTATTTCAAAATCAAATTTATTTGAATCGAAATCGATGAAATTCAAAATTTCATTCCACTTGTCACCGCTAGATACACTTATAAAAACAATTAACGACTCAACATTGTTATAATATTGTGGACTTGCACATGGGTATTTAGCAATTGGACACCTATAAGGGCATGTGGCACTATTTGAGTAATACACTACCTATAATTTTGCCAAGTGTCTAGATGAGTAGGCATGTTTGTAATATATAAATAGATGTAGTCTTTGGAGAGAAAGAGATGAAAATTGGTTCTCCCATTTCTTATACTACCGTGTAAAAATATTCACAATTAATAAAATTACTTTCTCTCTCTACTCTCTCTCTCTCTCTCTCTCTCTCATCACACACTATCTCTCTACCCACACACTCACACGCACACACTCTCTCTCTACACATATATTTATATTATATATTATATAGTTTATTAGATATACATATATTTTAACTATATATATACTGCACTATATACATTAGCTAATGGGAATTATTTCACAACACGTTATCAGCACGAGGTTCTGCTCGGAAGAAGGTAGGTTATGTAAGTTTGTTTATGTTATTTTATTTGATAAAATCCAGATCCTCGATGTCAAATGGTGAAGCAAATACTACGGTATTTATACGCCACCGATTTTCGGAGGAAAGGAAGGATATATTTATCTATAATTATATGCATGTTGATTTATGAGAAAAAAAAGATTAATATCTCTCGCCTCGACTATGAATTTTCAACTTGCATTACATGATTTTGATTTTGTAAATTTAGAAACATGTAATTGGCATGTGCAAGTTTCGATCTATTTATTTAATAATCTTGTTTAAATTAGCAAAAGAAAATGGGCTGATTTAGATAATGAGAAATGAAAATGACTCCGTCGCATAGGAGTCCAAATTAAGAGTCGATTTAAAGGCTATGATAATTACTCCGAACATAATGTTCGTAGAGATGGTGGACGTTGTAGTCCCCGATAATGGCCAATATAGAAGCCATAAATATAACTTCGGGTGTGATGCCCGTAGAGTCACTAAAAGTTGTGATTCCCCTCAAAGGCCAATGAGGCTATTAAAATAAAATTAATTGGGTGATACCTATATAAACGATGGACATTTTTGTTAAGGGTCGATTGAAAGGCCATTATAAAATTAAATATGGGGTTATGCCTACAATGACGATGTGAAAGATAGTCCTCGTCAAGATGTTCTTAAATTGACCAGAGTGGATGCAAATATTTTAGCCGAGATAATAATCTGGTTAAAATTAACTAAAACTCATGAGTATATTGCCTACAAAATATATTTTGTCCTATGAGTAAATGTTATATATTTGAGATCATGCATGATAATATTTTAATGGTTACGATATAACTCTCTCGATGTAACGGTTTTCGAGATTGAATTTATTTATTTATGAACATACCTCCCTCGGACGATATATACCCGAGGTTGAGCCTATAATATTATTTTCTCGAGATAAATATAAATGACGTCAAAAATTTAAATACTTCTCTCGGTTGATTTTATTCCCGAGATTGAGCTAATTTCTAAGATAAAATTTATATATCTCTCTCGGAAGAAATATGCCCGAGATCGAGTTTATAATATCTCCCTCGGACGATACATTCCTGAGGTCGAGCTTAATTATATATTCCCCAAATAAAAATTTACGACTCTCTAGCTCGGACGATTTATTCCCGAGTTTAAGTTAGTAAAACTCTCTTGGAAGAAATATTCCCAAGGTCGAGCTTATACACCCTGATGATATTGGTAATATTTCAAAGTTAATTTACTATGTCTACTAATTGTGTAACATGTACATATCTCTCTCGGATGTTAAATTCCCGGGATGCAGTTTGCAAAACACCATCGAACGAGAAATTCTCGAGGTTGAAATTGTATATCTCTCTTGGATGTTAAATTCCCAAGATTGAGTTAGCATTTTATTGACATATTATTTAATATGGATGTACATGTGAACAAATATAATAGACTATTGTCTATATATTATAATTTCGAACTTTGAAATTGAGTTATATATCTTTCTCGGACTGATTCCCGAAATTAAGATAATAATCTACATATCTCACTCGAGTGACATATTCACGAGGTCGAATTTTAAAAGTTCTCCTTCAGATGAAATATTTCTGAAGTAAAGTTTACATATCTTCCCTGAAATATATATATATTCCCGAGGTTGAGTTTAAATATCTCCCCGGACGATGTATTAGTCAAATTGACAATTTAATATATTCTAAATTTTATTGAGTGTGATATTGCGCAAAGCACGAAGTAAAACTAAATTACTTTCCGTAGAGATCATGGCTCCGGGAATAAATAATGTTTCTCTGCTTATGATATTAAAAGCATTAGCTTTTGTATATTGTATTGTGTCCTAATTCGAGTTTTTTAATTACTACACCAACATGTCATATAAACTGGTTAATCCTGAAATATTCAGGTTTTGACATGTTAATATGGGGACGCCCATAAAATATTAAGGTGGCTAGAAATAAAGAATATACTACGGACATTCGTACGATATAAGGATCCTTATGTCCAAAGAAAATTTCTGTAATTTATAGAAATCTCGTTATGTAACCTTTAGTGCAAAAGGGTTGATGGACCAATACAACCTTTCAAGTGCACCAATATTTTAAATATTTATGATTTTGTGAGAAGCATCTTATAGATGGTCTCACGTGTGTTTATTATGCACGTGCAATACGATTTTGTACGTTTTTCTGCACAAGTTACTATACCCCGTGCATATGAGAATGGATAGTGCCGGAAAAACTCGATCAAAATGATTTTGATGAGATTTGTGCAGAGTACTTGGGATAAATATCAGTACCTTGTAGCACACGCTCACACTCATATGGATTAATTAAATCCACTGAATGAACGAGTCATGATAAACATGCTCCGGATAAATATGTAGAGATTAATCTCTCGACTAAGGGCAATTACAATTATAAAATTTCGGGATGATTAATCCAGTGAATCACGTTCAAAACAATAGAATGTCGGTAGAGTCAAGTTTGGCCTAAATGCGAGAAAGCGATTAAATCGGAATTGGCTTTCCCAGAGAAACGAAATAAATACGGATTAATGGTACCAACTCCGAACAATATAAATTCCCTAGATATAAATGGGGTTTTGTTTGTTCGTTAGAGGAATAATAACAACAAAATTGTTCATTATAATGTGTGCCTTGTAAAATATTGATTCTACCGAGTATATGGGAATGATTATATTTAAATGTATTTACCGGTACATCATTTTTTCGTTTCCTAGGGTTGTCCACGAGGGAATGGACATACGTCTAACAGACATTCTAATGTTATCTTTATGGTTCACTGAATTTTGATATTGCAAAGACGAAGTGATAATATGTTGCACTCTTTTTCCCATGTGGTTTTTCCGACATAAGGTTTTTAACGAGGCAACTTATGATTATTAAATAGCCTATTTCGGAGGCCTATATTATTTGTTTCAGGGAGAGCACATAATGCTATGATGTGTTGTACTCTTTTTCCCTTTTGACTGGTTTTTTCCCATAGGGTTTTCCAGCTCAAGGTTTTTAATGAGACAACCTACAAATTGATTGACAGCCCCGTATTGGGAGCTTATATTGCTCATTTCAGGGGGAGCAATAGTGCGCTGCACTCTTTTTCCCTTACAACTGGTTTTTATCCCATTGGGTTTTCCAGCTAAGGTTTTTAACGAGACAGCTTATGCACACGACTTGGATTTGATTCATGTACTCTTTTTCCCTTCTGATCGGTTTTTCCCACTGGGTTTTCCGGCTTAAGGTTTTTAATGAGGCATCAATTCAGTCGATACAATAGTGCTACGTCCAAGGGGGAGTGTTATAATATTGTGGACTTGCACATGGGTATTTAGCAATTGGACACCTATAAGGGCATGTGGCACTATTTGAGTAATACACTACCTATAATTTTGCCAAGTGTCTAGATGAGTAGGCATGTTTGTAATATATAAATAGATGTAGTCTTTGGAGAGAAAGAGATGAAAATTGGTTCTCCCATTTCTTATACTACCGTGTAAAAATATTCACAATTAATAAAATTACTTTCTCTCTCTACTCTCTCTCTCTCTCTCTCTCTCTCATCACACACTATCTCTCTACCCACACACTCACACGCACACACTCTCTCTCTACACATATATTTATATTATATATTATATAGTTTATTAGATATACATATATTTTAACTATATATATACTGCACTATATACATTAGCTAATGGGAATTATTTCACAACAAACATATATATTTTAATAAATTTGACTTCAACTACTCATCCAGGCATTTTAAACGACATCGAATAATCGAGTAAATTTGTTTTATTTGAATATTTAAGATTGAAAACGAATTTTATTTGAGTGTGAATAATTATATATTTGTTGAATAATGGTTGTACATTATTATATTGCCCGTCAATGTTATTATACCCCTGTGCAAACTTAATACACAAAATAATTGTTTTTCTAACATTATTTAATTTTTGACTAAAATAATAAACATTTATCAGTGTATAACAAACTTTTGGTACCATGGGTACTTGTTGGATAGGGCCTTTATTTATGATACTTGTATACAAGATAATTGATGATGATGATGGATATTCAAAACATTTAATGCATTCCTATCTTTCTTTCTTCACTATTTTTTTTTTAGTCCAATTCATTTATTATTTATCAATCAATAAATAAAGGGAAAATGAGGGATACACCCCTAGTTTTGGAAATATATATCTATAGGTCCAATAATATTTTATTTCCTAGGCAAAAACCCAAATTTTGATCTTAATTTGTTAGACCCCGTAGATAATTAAAAATACCTGTTTTACCCCTTTAGTTTCAATTTAATGTATTTACTAGGCAAAACCCTAACCTCACAACAGCGTTTCTTTTTTCTCTCTCTCCCCAACTCCCGTTCTCTTCAATCTCATTTTACCACAGCCCGACCGCCGCCCACCGCCACTCCGTCGTCGGCCGCCGCTGCCCACCGCCACTCCACCGTCACCGGCCGCCGCTTTCCATCTGCCTTGCGCGACTCTCCTTTCCAGCGACATCGCCGCCCATCATCACTCCCCTCTTTGCCGGATCTTCTCTCATTAAACTCTTTCTCACCAGATATGGCGCCGACGAAGAAGAAACACAACATATACATGTGCTACGGTACAAATATTATGTTACAATTTGATTGTGAATTGTCAGGGTAAATAATTGACTTTATTTAAAAAACTATATTATTTCCACTTTGCTTAATGTAGCAATATAATTGTTTAGAAGTGCTTCGATTAATTTTATGATGCATAAATTATTAGGTATTGCAGCGTTCATTTAATTTTACTCGTGAATTAGAATCCGAGGAAAGTGATGGTGTAAGTAGCTCAGACAATGATGATGATTTAAGCCATGTGATTAAGTTTAAGATTTCGGACTTCAATGTTCATGATCGTGTTAGCATTGACCTTGGGGATAGGGTAAGTAGCAGTTTATTGGCTTCTCTTGCTATTTATGTTGTAAGATTGAGTTCATAAAGTTTCATGTTGCTATGATCTGACTATGTTCATTGTGCTTTTGTTGAGTTGTAATGCAGGGTGATGAAATTGTATATGAAGCTACAGTGAAGGAAGCTAGTAGGTTTGTTTTGATTTACGGCATTCGTTTCAGGATTTTATCAACCGAAGTATCATGAAGAGAAATAGAAATTCTAATAATGCTCTCTTTCTAGTAATGCAGTCCACTGTTCAATAAGAAAATTGTGCTTCGGCGACTGGTTAGCAATCAGGCGCAACGTAGGGGAAGAAGGGCAATAGAGGTATGCTAAGTTGACACATTAGTAAGTTACATTTTTTAAAATGGTGATATATTGTTCGACTTTGATGTCTTCTTGGTGAAATTACATTCAGGTATTGAAAAGACCGGCTCACCATAGAGTAATGTACCATTCTTACTCGGTTCAAGTTCATGGCTATATATGTTCATCCACAAATGATGACAGTGGTCTCTAGTACATGGTGTAAGTTTCTCTTTCTCAAAAAGTCAATCTAGAGGGGTGCTCCCGTTTTCATTTATTCTATTAGTTAATCGGCTAATGATTTCATATTTCCAAGATGAATGAGGGTCTGAATTATTTTTATGTTCAGTATCATGGCAATTCTTCTTTGAGACATTGGCTTCAAGAAGCAGATTGGCTACCAACTCTAGAAGCTACTCTCGTGTTGGATGAGGAGTCTGTCAGGCGAGTCAGTGATGATACAGTGGGAGGACCGGCAGTTTCTCGACAATTACGTCTTATTCGAAACTTGGCTGTACTTGTTTCAGTGTAGGGGAGATTTGCGTTATCAAGTCATATATAGTCACACGTGGTCATATACATATAGTCATATATAGTCACGTGTAATCATATACATGTAGTCATATATAGTCACGTGTAGTCATATACATGTAGTCATATATAGTCACGTGTAGTCATATACATATAGTCATATATAATCATGTGTAGTCATATACATGTAGTCATATATAGTCACGTGTAGTAACTCGTAGTAATATATTGTTATATATAAGCTATATAAGTTATGTGTTTTTTCTGATGTATAGTGATGTTGATGATTGTGTTTTTCCAATTTTTTGTTGGGTATTAATTAATTTATAATATCAAGATTAAATTGTGAATTTTTGTTTTTGGTGTAGATGAAGTTTTTTTTATATAATCATATGTAATATATATATACAATAGTCATGTGTAGTCAATTTCAATACAGTAAATTTATCAAAAAATTGAAACAAAATTAAAAATTAAAAATTAAAAAAAATTAAAAATTTAAAAAATTTAAAAAATTTAAAAAATAAAAAATTATAAAAAAATAAAAAAATTAAAAAAATTAAAAAATTAAAAATACAACAGAGGTATATATAAAAAATAATAATAAAATAAACATTTATATTTTTTTATTAAAAAAATTCTGATAATATGATAAATGCAGGTCTAAATGTTAATTGCAGTTGACTATAATGCTGAATGCAGTTAGTAAAATACTGAATGCAGTTGGGCAAAAATTAGATATAAGGGTACAATAGTACTTTTGCCTCTCCAGGGGGTTATCTCAAAGGAAGAATTTTAGGGGTGGACCTATCCCTATATATTTTCCATATTAAGGGTGTATATCAAATGGACCCATAAATAAATGCATGAATTGATGTTAAAGGGAAAAAAAAGGGCATGAATTGACCAACCTCGCGCGGGCCGGCTTGCGCAGAACAAGTGAAATTCTAACAAGGAGAAAATATCGTTAGCACCTGACGTCATAGGACGATACGAGGTAAGACTATAAGGTGTTACGTTGGGACTTCGGGTCGTCGTCTTAGGCAAACTGAAGCTTATTTAACATGAAAGCCCGTTAAATATGGAAGGCCCAAGTAAATAGGGAGTTAGGGTAAACATTCACATGAAGTTTGCATCTCAAGTGACGAAATACCTATAAATAGGGGATTCACTCAAACTCTTACTCTATAATGTTTTGTTTAGTGAAACACATAACATACACATAGAAAAATTCTTCTCACAGCTTCTATGCCGGGAATTCCCTCCATGTGTTGCAGGATTGGCGGCCGACCGAGATCCTGGCGAAATTAGAAGCGATGTAAAGCAATCCAGGCTGACATCACGATCATGTCATCACCAATCGGCAAAGAGAGTTCGATCACTATGTAATTATATGTTGTAGTTCTTAAATGGCTTTTTATCCCCCCATTCAACGGTTCATCTAGTTTCTATAAATTGATAACGATTATTTAATATTTTGCTAAATTATTAAATTTTATTAGTCTCGGGAATATTAATTTATAGAAAAGTTGTAATTTAAAATAGATAGTGTCAATTCACTAATAAAAGGTTTAATGGACTTCCTTTGGGCCCATTGGATTTTATCTTCTATCAAATGTATTTGGGCCTCCAATTTTGGGCCCATCAGGTTTTTGAACCAAATCGTTTTCCTTCTCAAAATTTAGAGTAAATTCAATTTGCACCCCTGTAATATGCGAAAAGTATCATTTACCCCCCTTGATGTATAAGAAACATCAAAGGCCCCCCTCTTTTTGACGGTCAATGGTCAAACTTTTAACGTTGTTAAATTTGAGTGTACAATGACTCTTTTACCCCGCTTTATGTCTGATAGAATCGCATAGTTCTTTTCTAGGTTGTTTCACATTCTAGGATTGCTGACGATTTAATTTTTAGCGTTTATTCAAATTATTTTTAAGGGTAAATAGCTTTTAGCCCCACCATGGTTTAAATATTTAGCACTTCACCCCCTATGTTACTGATTTGGTCACTTTAGCCCCTGAGGTTGACATATGGTAGCGGTCGTTTGTTTGTGTGATGGGAAATGGTTAATGTCTGAAACGCCCTTTTATTTTCCTACTATTTACCGGTCAAAACCACGATTCTCATTTACACTATTCATTTTATTTTCCTTCACAGAGGGGAGGGAAGTGTCAACCCTTCAAACCACATGGAGCTGAGTACTATTTAGCGTAACTCCATTATTAATGTGTATATATAAAACTAATACATTATTAATATGTATATATAAAAATAATCTTAAAGTATTAGTATCAATATAAGTATTAGCAGTGTAGTACCAATAACTGTAATAGTTTTAGTATCAATATCAGTATTAGTATTAGTATCAGTATTTATATTCATATCAATATTAGTATTAATATCAGTATTAGTATTAGTATTAGTATTATTATTAATATTAGTATTAGTATTAGTATTAATATTAGTATTAGTATTAGAATTAGTGTTAGTATTTGTAGTAGAATTAGGTATTAATATTAGTATTAGTATTAGTATTTGTAGAATTACGATTAGTAATATCATTAGTATTAGTATTAGTATTAGTATTAGTATTAGTATTAGTATTAGTATTAGTATTAGTATTAGTATTAGTATTAGTATTAGTATTAGTATTAGTATTAGTATTAGTATTAGTATTAGTATTAGTATTAGTATTAATATTAGTGTTAGTATTAGTATTAGTATTAGTATTAGTATTAATATTTGTATTAGTATTAGTATTAGTATTAGTATTAGTATTAGTATTAGTATTAGTATTAGTATTTGTGTTAGTATTAATATATGTATTAGTATTAGTATTAGAATTAGTATGAGTATCAATATCAATATAAGTATTAATATTAGTATCAGAATTAGTATTAGTAACAATATTGGTATCATTATTGGTAGTGGCGTATCTATCTTTTCTCTTTTGCGATATTAATAAGTTGTATTGTTGTTTGAATAATGTGCATCACTTACTGAACGTCGTTAGTGATAAACTTGCAGGTTATTTGAATATCTATTGTGTTACTTCTCTGCTGTCGTGTTTATTGTTAAGTTAGTTATTTTGCAGAAGATTCACATGGTGTAGTAGATTGCATTCCATGAAATAGAATTATGCCATATATTTTAGATGATTTCACTTAATCTTCATATCGTGTTTTGTGCGCTTCGCGTTTTCTTCTTTGTAATATTTAATTGAATTTCATTTGTTACAACTCTTAATTAAGAGATAAAGTTTATATTTTTTTATTTCCTTCCATTTTATTACTTGAATTGGTGTTCTTATAAATAGATAGTCGTTTACATATTATAATTATTTTTCCCATTTTAAAACTGACCTCCGTGCAACGCACGGGTGAAGTACTAGTACATTATTAATATGTATATATAAAAATAATCTTAAAAAGTTGCCTTTTATAATTGAAATTATTTTCTTTTACATGATTGTAGACATAATTTCTTAAGTTGCACTCAAAGTTGTAGAATCATTTCTTCCACAGATTGTCTGTTTTCTTTAGTTAGTTTGTAGCTAACATGCGCATTTGGTCATGAGAATCATAAACTGACACACACTGCATAATATATCATCAAATTTGTGCATTGGACCATATATTTATTAGGCATGTACCACCACTTTCAATGCTTAGACCATAAGAAAAAAAAAAAAAAAAAACTATTATTATTTATTTATTGCAATTTAACTCAGGCTATGAAACCCGAAATACAAGTTTCCGTTTCGGGTTTCGTAGCTTCAAATAATGAGAATATTTGCATTTTTTTTGGAAACCAATGTAACGAGTTGTGACCGTTCATTTCTGTGCTTTTTTGCCTCACAAAAACAACCATTTGCAAATGGGATGCACCGTTTTAGTTTTAGTAATACCTATTCGACTTTAAATATGATTATGACTATTTTCAAGTCTGAATTCGGAAAAACTCAAAATACGGAAGTAGCAGATTTTGGAACTGGCTTTCTAATCTAACTTGTATCATCAAGATTGGATGTCGGGTGAGAAATATATGCTTGAATCAATGAACACTGCTCACAGTTTTAAAGTTTTAAGTTATCTAAAATTTAAAATGTAACTCATTCATGAATAACTTTCACATCCGACATCCAATCTAGCTGATTCAAATTGGATTAGAAAGCTTATTCAAATGACTACAATTTTTGTATTTAAACTTTTGCCAAAATCAGACTATAAAATTGTCAGAATCACGTTTAAAGTCAGAACAATATTAATAAAATTAAAACGACATTTAATATTTCAAATTGCGAAATTGCCCCTATTTAATTATGCAGACAAATTAAACTTGCGGTGATAACGAATCATAAAAAGTTATCCAAAAAAAAAAAAAAAACTAAAATTTTCAACACAATTTTTTAATCGAAATTAAACATTTCCGAAAATATCATCAAATAAACATATAAGAATGTGTGGACCAATCAACAGTCAGCACGAGTCCACGTCATGTCATTCTCAAAGATCCAATGGCAAACCTCAATAAGCCCCGGCCCAGAACCCAACGCCACGAAAGCACCGTGACGTGGACTCCACGTGGACGTATCAATGTGACAGATGGCAACCCCACGGTTAATCTTGACCTTCGATTCCACATCAAGAATATCCGCCTCATAAACCCTCACTTTCGGCACAGAGTGGCAGTAATACAGTAGGTGCGGGTACAGGCTTTGGTGGCAAGACACCGCCCTAGTCAAATCTCCACCGTTGATCCCCTCCACCTTCCCGATCGCCACATCTCCGCCGGACCCCGCCACCCCCTCGGTGGTCCTCACCGCCACCTCCCGCCCGAGAACCGACACCGCGAAGTCGATCATGTCCTCTGCGGACCCCACGCACCTCTTGGTCTCACCGGGACTAGGGTTCCGCTCGCACTCAGATAGTGCCTTGACCACCACGCGCTCCATCGCGGAGCCCTCGTCCGCACGGAAAGTTCGTTTGAGCTCGATTAGTTCGTTTGTTGAAAACGGTAACTTCGAAGAGATTGTCCGGGGCAAAAACGACCTTTTAGGCATCCGGTCCTTAATATCGGGCATCCTCATAATCGTCCCTTCTTTAAGCATGCTTTCCCTAAAGAATTTACCCTCCTCAACGCCGTTATTTACGGTTTTGCCATCGGGTTTCGTTGATTCGGTTGGTTTCTTGTAGCCGGCAAACGTGATGCCCTTTTGAGCGTACTCTTTGAACGAGTTGTTGAAGCCGTAAATTTTGAACCCTATCGCTTGGTCCATTGCACCCTTTTGAGCGTACTCCTTAAACGCATCGAATCCTACATTAAACGACTTCCCGTAATTTGCGAAATTCGTCTTGGCCGAATTCGACGTCCGAGCGTACGATTGAAATGAATCGGTGCCGGCATTGGCCGAATCACGGTAGCTACTAAATGTATCAACGCCGCCGTTTCCGCCGGAGCCGTAATTCTTGAAATTATTGTTAGGGTTGTTGGCGTTCGTAGTGTAACCCTTGAACGAGTCGTTCGCGGCATTGCCGAGTTCGCCGTAGCCGGTGAATTTCGACCCGACGACGTTGGACGTGTCGCCGTAGCTGGCGAACTCGGCGGGGGCGCCGTTGCCGTTCTTGCCGTAGCCGGAGAACGATTGGCTGCCGGAGTTTGTGTTGTCGGAGTAGCTCCCGAACGCGAGTTTGTGGCCGTTCCCGTCCGAGTCGTACGAGTTGAACCGGAGATCCGGGACGTTCACCCGCGGCATGTAGGTCTTGAACTCGCCGGAGCCGCCCGTGGCGCCGGCGGCGTACGAGGTGAAGTTCGAACTGGCGACGTTGCCGTCGGCGGCGTACCCAGTGAAACCCTCGCGGTGGCCGGTGGAGTCGCGGCTGTACCGTGAGAAGGATCCGGCGGCGAAGTTGAGGCCGTCGGAGTAGTTCTTGAACTGGTCGGCGCCGCCGAGACGGGCGGTGCCGTAGTTGGCGAACTGCTTGTTCGCGTAGAATGAGAAGTCGGCGTCGGTGCGGTGGCTGTCGAGGACGGCCGCCGGCGGTCTGGAGTCGAGCAGGCAGAACAAGTCGGCGGCGGAGCAGAAGGCGGGGAGGTGGGAGGAGAGGGCCTTCTCCGCCGCGAGTTTGGTGAAGAATGCAGATTCCACGGCGGAGAGCGGCGAGGCTTTGGATAGTAGAAACGGAGGTATTTGACGGCGGCTGTTTGCAGACACGTGCTTTTTCCAGTAACGAATGGTTGAAGCCTTTGCTGTAAAGGGATTCTCTTTGGCTTTCTCAGACAACACTGATTTTACCTGCAAGAAAACAAACAAACATGAAATTAATTTTGTAAGAAAAATAAATAAATAATAATAATATAAATTACAAAATAGGAAAAACAACAAAAACAAAAGAGTATATATATATATATATATGTATTAAATAAACTTACAGAAAAACATGAGAGTAATAAGAACAAGAAAATGGCGTTACTGAGCTTGACTCTTCCTCTGTCCATATTCATCTTAGAGAGAGAAAGAGACAAACTAGAGAGATGGTTATTTTGGTGATCTATGGAAAAGGACATTATTATAGGGGAAATAACATACTCTTATAATCTTATTTTTATAATCTTATAATCTTATTTTTTATCTTTTATTTTTGAGTAAATTACGGCAATCACTTGAAGTAAGGTCAAATTACAAAAACACCCCTCATGTTTGCGTAATTATAATCATCCATCAACTATGAATCTTCTTACACGTTTAACTGGTGTTAAATTCAACAGAATCTTCTAGATTATGTGGAATGTTTCTCTAGTTTGTACTCGTTTTGATGCACTACAATTTGATATTTACAAGGTAGGAGACACATCTTATGATCATCTTGTTTCAAAATGTGGAGCTCGACTGGGGTAAAACGGGTACAAATTTGACAATATTTCACTAAATTTGACACTGCAAGGGTGGACGTGTAAGAAAATATATGGTAGAGGGGGTGAATGTAATTACCAAAACAAGATCGGGGTCTTTTCATAATTTGACCTTACTTCAGGGGTGGCTATGAATTTACACTTTATTTATTTTGCTTTTTGGACAAATGTTTGTTTGATAAAAGCAAGGAGCAGAGATTCTCTATGGTCTAATTTTATTTTATTATTAATTTAATTTTAATTTAGTGTAGTGGTGATGTTGTCTTTTATTGAGAAAGGACACAAGGTAGATATTTGTGTCAGAGAAATCTTGAATCTCACTAAATAATAATAATAATAGTTTGTACAAACAATAACGTTTCAGTCATTAGTGTTTGTTTGTCAAGGCACATTATTTTGATGATTAAGACATGTAGGTATAACACTAACTCTTAAGCTCTTACAATTCATTAATAAATGCCATACATGTACACCACATTTCACTTTGTAGAATTTCATGCATTACCAAATCTTCAATGATCAAAAACATATGTTAGTATTCCATTATGTATACGCGTTACTAGTTATTCTAAAATCAATCGATTTTAATTAAGAAACTCGTGTATCATAGATCTATAGTGTATTCGGCACTCACACATGTGTTTTTGATCATTTCTTTATCCGAATTTCGAAACACGCATATCATAGATCTATAGTGTATTCAGCATTCACTGAATTCAGTTGTCGTCGATGGTGGTTGGTCCCACCATTGAAGTTTTAATTAGCTATTTGAATCGAGGCAAGAAACAAGATATATTATATATCTTTGATAGTAATGTTTCGAATTTGAATATGCTTTTGATCATTTCTTTATACGAACTTCAAAAAAATCAAAACACAAAATTTGTTGTTCTTTGAGTTTGTTTTATAATCCAATTTGAATCAGCTGCACTGAATTTCGTAAAACAGGGTTATACATTGATGAATGAAATACTAACTACAACTTTGATGTTTTGATCAGTTCTGCGTGTAACTCTTCATGCATAACTTTCCCACCCACCAGTAGAAAATGAAACCTATGCCACTCGATGTTTTCGAGCCAACCTATATCCAACATAGCTGATTTGAGTTGGATAAGAAAGGCAACTAGTTGAACTGAAAAATTGTCAAAATCGCATTTAAAGTCGTAAATATATTAAGTAAAATTGAATCGACATCTAACATTTCAGATGTATAAACGAATTATAAACCATGTCTTTAAAACCATAAATATATGGACCACTAGTCCAAATCATGCGTAGAAAACAAGAACCCCAACCCGGCCCCCACCCAACCACCCCACCCCCCACCAAGTTGTGCATGCCTAAATGAAAGAATAGATTCCAAGCAAACACAAGTGCTAAAAAGACAAAAGCAAAAAGGAGAAATTCGTGGGGGGTTATTTGTCATATATAGTCAGTTTTACAGCTATTATAAAATAAAGAACAATCTCATCACACATTCTTCACTAACATATATATTATTTAAGATCCCCTTATCTACAAATTATTATTCTAAAGTTATTATTGCAGTGAACATGTTACATGCTGCAGATTACAGACACAGTGTTGCAGAAACCAATGCATATATATAAAGTACTGCTAAAGGGACACAATTCCCATAACCCTAATTAAACCTAGTAGTAGTATTGTCTGTATATTTGTGTGTCTGTGTGCTATCATCTACCAATATTTATACCATTTTGATGATATGTATGTAGATGAATCTTGATATTATAAATTAGGGCAAATTAAAGTTCACTTTGCACTGAATTCTAAGGTGTCTCGTAGACAGATCCCTCAATTATGAAATCTATCAAATATTCCATACGTTTTATGGTCCAACGCACGAAAACATAAAGATATTAGTTTTGTAATGTTTTGTTGTGTAATTACAATCTTACCCCCTACCTTTTAGTTTATAGGAAATATGTGTGAACTTTCTGTCTTAGAAATATTTCAGTCAAAAAAAAATATAAAGTCACTATCTCCTTCATTTTTTTCCCAATATAACTCATCTTGCAAACAGTACTTTGATGATTTCTTAAGCAATTGTTTTGCTTATTTTAATATTTTATTAGTTTGAGCATATTTTTTTAGGTTATAATGGCAGATTATTTTTTCGTGATTAACATCCATCATGGAGATATGTTTACGAATTTTGAATATGTTGGGAGTTTAACTTACATTGAGATAAATGTTTACTCTGATTTGATGTCCCATTTAGGCCTAGTTTGTTCATTAAAGAGATTAGGTATCCGATTCCTAATTTGGTTTGGTTTAGAATGCTCTATGAAATTGAGCTCAGACTACTTGATGATAGTAAAATTAAGATGAAAAAAATGAATGAAAAAAGAACTAATTTCAAATGAAAAAAAAAAAAAAAAAAAAAAAAAAGGTAATAAAATGAGGCACGTTTAAACTTTCAGCCCTAGCACTATATATATAGCCAACCAAAGGGTTAAAAGTCAAGGGGAAAAAAAGGCGCAAAGGCTATAATAACGGTTGGTAACAAGAAAGTCAACAGATGATGTCAGCATATTTAAACATAATGCAACGATGAGGGGCTATTTAATAAAGAGTAAAAAGCAATTTACCCCCTAAATTAAGGGTCGTTTTGCGCTTTGCTCCCAAAACAAAAAAAATTGCACGTTTTTACCTGAACTCACTAATTCGTCGCACGGTGCCCTCTAAAAGGTATTTTCAGGCAATTTTATCGGAATATTAAAACTCGTGCGATGCACGTGAGATTTGAAGGGTAAATTTGTCCCTTATTTTACATCTTATATATTAATTATAAATTAATTGTTAAAAATAAAAAAAATGTAAAAAAAAATAAAAAGAAAAAACTCAAGTCATCTGTCGCCCACACCACCCATCCCCCAACCAAAAGAATCGAAAACTCTCATTTCAACAAGTTCACAAATTTTCCGATGACTGTCACCCCCACTCCTCCCTTCACGGCCATAGGTGAAGGTGACGATGATTTGAAATAACCCGAACCCGAATCAGTTGATTTTTTATGTATCCAGCCAAGATCGGTACAACCAATCTGATGTGCCAAATTTAGTCACATGCAATAATATAAGTTTACCCTTTTATTTTATTCTGTAAATTACTAGATTTTGCCATAGGTTCGAATATTCATACCTTGTATGTGTATGTGATTACTAAATAATGTAAACACGAGAGATTATTAAGCAATATGTGTGGTCTAATTAATTGATGATGTGCGTAAGATAATGGATACGAATGGCCCAATTTATTGAATTCCCACTACAAGAAAGTTCGCATTTGGCTACAACAAATTTCGTTGTGGAAAGTATATAATTTCGTTGCAAATTCCATTCGCAACGAAAATAAGTCGTTGCTAGCTTCGTTGTCTTTTATTTGTTACGAAAAGTTCGGGGCAACGAATTAAAAGTTGTTGCCAATACATTTAGTTTGCGCAACGAATTCATGTCGTTGGCAAATATTTTTCGTTGCCTATACATTTAGAATGCACAATGAATATATTTTGTTGGCAATTATATATCGTTGCCAATGTATTATGTATACACAACAAATTTATTTTCGTCGCCCATAGTATACACAACGAATTTATTTTCGTTGCCAACGAATTTGTTTCATTGCAAAACTATGGTCCGGATTTTTATCGAAGTCGGACCCACATCCGCCGACCCGACCCACATCCATTGGACCACCGAGCCAAGCCGGACCCACATCCATTGGACCACTGAGCTACTTCGGAATATGAATAGTTGGGTCGAACTCACGACCGGCTCAACGGGCTGATAAATGTTAAATATATGAGAATATGACAATGGTAGGAATTGAACCCTGGTTGATTTGAAGTTAGAGCCCCTTCAAACCGCTGGGGCAACATTATATTCTGCAAATTGGCTGAAAATAAATTTATAAAAACTAAATAGGCAAGGAAAAATGTTTAATATAGTTATATAAATAAATAAGATTTTTTTATCATATTTTATTATATATATATATATATATATATATATATATATATATATATATATATATATATATATATATATATACATATATATATATATATATACATATATATATATATATATATATATATATATATATATATATATATATATATATATATATATATATAATAATAATAATAATAATAATAATATTCAATAAATTAAAATCAAGAAAAAATAGTTGGTTTGTAAATTGGCAACGATTATATTTTGTTGCCAAATCACTTGGAACATTTACAAACGATTATATTTTGTTGTCAAATCACTTGGAGCATTTACAACAAAATATTTCGTTGTCTTTTATCACTTACTGGCAACAAAATAAATTTGTTGTCGTTGTATATGTATTTACTACAATTTTGTATCGTAGCAAAAAGAAACACTCTTTTGCAACAAATGAAGTTGTTGTCTTACATTAAATTCGTTGCGAAATATATATGATACTATTCACAACAATAGTTTTCGTTGCCTATGAGAGTCAAAGGCAACAAAAATTTCTTGTTACAAAAAGGTTATGTTTTAGCCACAAATACTATATTTTGTTGCTAAAATATAATTATTGGCAACGAAATTAATTTGGTCCACAAAGAAATCGTTGCCTATTTTACATTTTCTTGTAGTGTCCTTTCTTTACTCCTACTCAACTGGCCTTTTCTCTCTTTATGACCCAATATATATACTACTACAATATGGGCCTTTTTGGGCTTGTTTATATTTCCAAGATAGAAAAACCGTCAGCCTGTCTATTCGGCCACGTGGCATGTTCTCATTGGTTCTTTTCACTGTTCCTCCATCAGTTCAAGTCTGCCACCCCTCTTTTACGTCCCATAATTGTCCCCCTTTCTACTTTCGAGATGCCGACGTAATGCCTACTTTGTTAGGCGTGGAATTTATCTCGAAAGTCTATCTCGTAGGTTTTATACCTCGGTTTTCACGATAGTTGTGGTATTGGGCTTCCCTGATCTTGACCTGGGCCCAAGTTCGGGCCTGATTATCTGGGCCTCACTTAACTGGACTTGGGCTTCTCCTCAAGGCCAAAATTAGTCCGGATCATCTACTCCCCCCACTATACGTAGTTTGACGAGGTATCTAAAACTAGATATAGTATTATTGGTTTTAGAAAAAATCTTTTGCATCTCCTCTCTACTCCCCCCAGTTCGCCACTACGAAAAGAATTTAGTGGTGTCGAACTGTGGCATTGATGATACCTCGGCATCCGTCTTCTTAATTTCCGTCTGCTTTTGCCGAAAAAGCCCTTGCAATCATGACCCCTTCCTCGGAATTCGCGTAAGCACGTGAATTAATGGCAGAAAATTTGATGTGGTGAGTCCACGTGTCTGCATCTGTATGGTGACCGTTGATATGCCCGAGGTTCTGGGGTATGTGAAACGTTGAGGAATCGTGGCCGTTCTTTAATTTGAAATGAACGGCCAGATTCCCTTTGTTTGGGTAGAGAGAATATTGCTCTATATATACATTCTAAATAGGCCCCTTTCCAATTTTTCGCTACATCTTCTTCCTCACATTGCTTCACCTCTGCATCTGCCCATTTTCGATTTGTGCAAACCTTCTCCGTTTGCTTCATCTTTCCCGACGGCACGCGCACGCCCTTTCCCGGAATATCCCTTAGCTTCAGCGGAAGCCATTCTTTCAGGTGATTTTCTCATTCCTTTTTGTTTCAACAAATTTATCCTTTTCTAGGATGTCTAGCGATTCATCCCCCTAGGTAGCTCTCTAGAATTGCTATTAGGTGATTCAGATTCCTCGCATCTCCTTTTAGATGATGCCATGTTTGAGGGTGTAGACGAGATAGGAGACGTCGCCTTGATAGATCTTCATAGAATAGTTCAAAATCCTATTCCTCTTTCGAGTTCCAAACATCCGTACACCACAGTGGACAGTAGTTGGGTCTTGGAGTTTGTGGAGTTCGGGCCTGGATATCGGTATGTACACCCCGAGCCGACCCAACTTCCGGGCTATTTTGATGACGAGCTTTTGACTTGGTACGAGGACCAAGCAAAAGTCGGCCTTTCCTTTCCCCTTAACCCATTTTTGGTGGATGTCGCCAACCGTTTCGGGGTACCTTTATGTCGGTTTTCCCCTAATTCCTTTAGTATAATGAATTGTTTCTTTATGATATGCACTCTCCTACATATCCAAAATATCTGCGGCGGGCTATTGGATTATTTTTTCTATGCTCGCCGTTCTGGTTCGATGTATTATCTTTCCAATCGGCGAGATAAGACTATTTTCACCAATATTCCGAACAAAATTAATTATTGGCATCGAAGGTTCTTCTTCGTTCGAAGTAATGAACCTTGGCCCTTTAATACTCAAGCTGGTAGTATTCAAACCCCACCTCCTCATACTGAGGACATGCTTGTTGACATCGCATATATCGAGTCTTTCTTCCATAATCAATTCTTAGACGTAGAAAGTGCTATACGGACACCAGGGCTGCTTGCTGCCTTTGGTTTACTCCGTACGCCGGGGCCTGCTATGACTCCCGCCGAACGCGGTAATCATCTCGCCTATATGCGAATTATTTCTTTTCTTTAAATAAGTATTTATTAATTATTTTCCCATCTTATTATTGCAGAAGTAGCGATGTTTGCCCACCTGCGCTCTACTCCAGTTCCGAAGAAAACTGCTGCCAACGCCGAAGCCTCTACCGCGCCGGCTCCTGCCAATGAAGCCAACGCGCTGCCTAGCTCGACGGCCGATATGGATAACGCCCCCAAGTCCTCACACCGTAAACGGGTTGCCGAGGATGCTCTTATTCCCTTGCCCAAGAAATCGTCAGATTCCAATCCGTCGAGCTCGAAGAAGAATACTCCGCCACCTGCTAAAGCAGCATCAACCTCGGCGATTGCTTCGGCTCGTCCCTCCCCGAAAACGATTTCGGTACCGGCCTCGCTGCTTATCCCGAAGCCGGGCTCTGACGAGATGGTGGATTTTATTCGCAGTTTCCGGTGTTCCAAGGACCAGAAGGTGCTGGAGAAACTGGGTGAAGACGAACTGCAAAGGCAGGGCTGTGCCGCCCTTAGCCACCTTTTTGGTCTATTTGCCAACAGGGGCCTTCCCTCTGCCCATTCCCAACAGGAGCTATCTCGCCTGCGAGATGAGCTCGAGAAAACGAAGGTCGCCGCGGTGGAGCAAGAGAGGGCTCTTCGAGATCAGATCGTGATCTCGGAGAAGCGGGCCGCAGAGCAGGCGACTGCTCTTGAACAAGAGAGGGCTGTCTTTGCTCGCGAGAAAGCAGCCTTTGAGGAAGAAAAAGCTCGGGCTTGGCAGGAAGGCTTCCGTGCCTACCTTCCTTCCGACGAGGTAGGGCTATGCTGCAGAAGTTCTCGGCAGAACTTAGGTATATGTACCGGAACTCTCCGGATTTTTTAACCGACTTAATGCCGTATACGGAGTTTGTCGTCTCGCATACCATCAAGATAGCGCATATGGATATTACGAAAGCTGGCGCCTCGATCCATCTAGATCCCATCGACGTAATGGGAAGACTGCCTGCCAACGAGATGCCAGCGACTTGGGAACCTTTACAGGTGCGCCGTGATGGGCAACCGTGGTATACAGTCCCGCTGGACGAGGCACTTCGGCCATATACCGGGGCAGGCCCTGTGGAGTTGGTGGATAAGGTTGCTGCCAGCGAGGAAGATGCCGAGGCTGATAATGTGGCGACGCCAGATGAAGATGCTCAAGACTAAGGCCTTATGTCGGCTATTATTATATTTCCTTCTGTAGTTTTTGTTTTTGTTGTTTTTATTTTTTTGTACCGAAACATTTATAATATAAGTTGATTTACTTTCTCGCTATCCTTATGTTCCGACTTTGTTTTACTTAAGTGCTGTTATCCCCATCACTCTTTCCTCTTTTTTTATTTTTTTTATATTGTTGAACATTTTACTTTTCTAAAAAGCTGAGCTGCTCTGTATGCGAGGTTAATATTGACGTTACCTGATTAATTTACACAACTCATTATATCGGCTGCAAGGTCAATCCTGACCGTCTTATTCCCGCAGTAATTCTGATTACATTCATTAAATCAAGTGCGAGGTTAATACTGACCTCGACTTATTCTGGTGTATTTATTCCGATTAAACTTATTATCTTTGACGCGAGGTCAATGCTGACCTCGTCTTATTCCCGTGCAATCATTCCGATTACATAATTATCTCGGATGCAAGGTCAATACTGACCTCGTCTTATTCCAGTGTAATCATTCCGATTACATAATTATCTCGGATGCGAGGTCAATACTGACCTCGCCTTATTCCAGTGCAATCATTCCGAACCTCGCCTTATTCCAGTGCAATCATTCCGATTACATAATTATCTCGGATGCGAGGTCAATACTGACCTCGTCTTATTCCAGTGTAATCATTCCGATTACACTTAAAATCTCGGATGCGAGGTCAATACTGACCTCGTCTTATTCCAGTGTAATTACTCCGATTACACTTAAAATCTCGGATGCGAGGTCAATACTGACCTCGTCTTATTCCAGTGCAATCATTCCGATTACATAATTATCTCGGATGCGAGGTCAATACTGACCTCGTCTTATTCCAGTGTAATCATTCCGATTACACTTAAAATCTCGGATGCGAGGTCAATACTGACCTCGTCTTATTCCAGTGTAATCATTCCGATTACACATTGTATTGCGTCGCGTGATATTTCGGTAATCTTGGAAGAAACGCCTGTTTTCCACAAAATGCATATATGCATATACTTCATTATCAAAATGGATGAGGTGTATCGTACCGAGACAAAAAAAAAAAGGTACATATACCCTTTACAAAAGTAATAGATCCTGCGAACAACGACTATCTAAGAAAAGAATTTCTTCAAGTGACAAACATTCCATGGTCGAGGTAACTTTTTACCGTACTTGTCTTCAATCCAATACGCACCCCCATTTAACCGCTGCGTTATCTTGTAAGGTCCTTCCCAATTTGCCTCAAGCTTACCACGCATCTTTAGGGCATCAGCTCGTCGTAATACCATATCACCCACCTCGAACCGACGTCCACGAACTTTTTTGTCGTATTTCGCCTCAATTGTTGTTTTTTCCTTTTCCATGCGCCCCGCTGCTACCTCTCTTGTTTCCATGATCATATCCAAACTTTCCCTCATCAAGGGCTCATTCTGCTCGGTGCTGAAGGTTTGAGTCCTACGACTGGGTATCCGTACCTCGATGGGCAGTACCGCCTCCATTCCGTACACGAGTGAGAACGGAGACTCCCCCGTGGCTGACTTATAGGTAGTCCGATATGCCCACAATACTGATGCAAGCTCTTCAGTCCAGGCCCATTTGGCGTCTTCCAACCTCCTCTTTATCCCTGACACTATAATCCGGTTTGTCACCTCCACCTGCCCATTAGCTTGTGGGTGTGCTACCGAACAAAAACGCTGTTCGACTCCCATCTCGACACACCATGCTCGCACCTTGGAGCCATTAAACTGTGTTCCATTGTCCGAGATGAGTATGCGAGGGATCCCATATCGGCAGCATATATTCTCCCAAAGAAATTTCAAAACACTAGCCTCGGTGATCGAGGCAACCGGCTTAGCCTCGGCCCACTTAGAAAAATAATCTACCGCTACAATTAGAAACTTACGCCGGCCGGAAGCCACCGGGAAAGGACCGACGATATCAATTCCCCACTGGGAAAAAGAGCAGGGTGATGTCATGATACCCAACTCCTCGGCCGGCACATGGATTAGTGGAGCATGCTCCTGGCATTTGGAGCACCGTTTAACAAATTCCCCGAATCTTTTTTCATTGATGGCCAGAAATAACCTGATTGTAAAAGTCTCCTCGCCAAGCTCTTGGCACCAGTATGATTGCCGCAACACCCTTCATGCATCTCCTTCATGGCGTACTCAACCTCGTCTTCGCCGAGGCATTTCAACGGGTCCAAGACGAATGATCTTTTATACAACCCCCCCCCCCCCCCCCCATCTCTACGAAGTAGCGCGCTCGTGCAGTTACCTTGTCCTGCTCTTTCTTACTGGCCATTTTTTCACCCCGCAGATATGCCAGTAACGGCAGCCTCCAATCTTTTTTTACGGCTATACTCGAGACCTCGGCCTTATCGCCGCTTTCCGGCTCTACTCTTAATGATATTTGTCGCTCTCCTATCCCTGCCGCCGAGCTGGCCATCCTCGACAAGAAATCCGCCCGGCGATTCTCCTCCCGAGGAATTTGAGTTATCTCGCAATGATCAAATTGGGCCATGAGCTCGGATATCTGAGCCACATATCGGCCCATTCGATCATCCTTTACGTCGAAAGCCCCATTGATCTGCTGTACAACTAATTGGGAGTCGGAAAATACTTTGATGAATCTCACCCCCCTAGCCTGGGCCAGCCTGAGCCCTTCTTTGATCGCTTCATACTCCGCCTCATTGTTGGATGCCCGAAACGCCAACCTCACTACGTATTCGGACATTTCGCCTTTTGCATCGGCCAACACAATTCCTATCCCGCAACCCCCAATATTGGATGAACCGCCTACGTGAGCCCTCCATACCTCGCGCTCTTCTTCATCACACCCCGGCGTAGTTTCCTGAATGAAATCCGCCAACACTTGCCCTTTTATAGAGACGCGAGGCTGGAACTCCACATCATATTGTCCCAATTCTACAGCCCATTTTACCATTCTACCCGATACCTCGGGATTGCTCAATATCTGCTTCAGAGGGTGATTAGTTCTTACTATGATGGTATGTGATAAGAAATAAGGTTTTAATTTTCAGGATGATATCATTACTGCGTAGGCGAACTTCTCTATATCTGAATACCTTTGCTCCACGCCCTGCAAAACTTTACTGACAAAGTAAACGGGGAACTGTTTACGCTGCTCTTCTCGCACCAGCACCGAGCTGACAACCCCCTGCCCCGCCGCGACATATAGGATAAGAGATTCATGTTTTATTGGTTTCGCGAGAAGAGGGACTTGGACGAGGTACGCCTTCAATTGATCAAATGCGAGCTGACATTCCGCCGTCCACACGAAAGATTTATTCTTTTTCAACACTTCAAAGAAAGGTAAGCTTCTCGCTGCCGACCCCGAGATAAATCTCCCTAATGCCGCCATTCTTCCCGTTAAGACCTGCACCTCTTTGACCGTCTTTGGTGACCTCATACCCAGCACAACCTGCACCTTCTCTGGATTCACCTCGATACCTCGCTCGGTCACCATGTACCCCAAAAACTTCCCCGGTCGCACCCCAAAAGAACACTTCGCCGGGTTGAGCTTCATT
The DNA here is from genome assembly GCF_056151865.1 of Erythranthe guttata. Classification (NCBI taxonomy): domain Eukaryota; kingdom Viridiplantae; phylum Streptophyta; class Magnoliopsida; order Lamiales; family Phrymaceae; genus Erythranthe; species Erythranthe guttata. Next base: position 1,537,432 of record NC_142541.1, on the reverse strand, counting down.
CCGTACTGCCGCAACTTCTTAAAAGTCTCCCTCAAGTCCTCGATGTGAGTTTTTGTTTCCTTACTCTTGACCAACATGTCGTCAACATATACCTCCATATTTCTCCCCAGCTGGCTACGAAACATGGTATCTACCAGCCGCTGATACGACGCTCCGGCATTCTTCAACCCAAACGGCATGACGACGTAACAATATGTGCCCCCAGCCGTAATGAAACTGACATTCTTATGATCCTCTGGATGGAGCGTGATCTGATGATACCCTTGCGAAGCATCCATCATGCTTAATAATTCATACCCCGCCGTGGAGTCTACCAATTGATCGATTCTTGGCAAATGACAATGATCTTTGGGACAAGCCTTGTTAATATCTCGGAAATCTATGCACATTCGTCACTTTCCTTCTGCTTTCTTTACTAGCACAACATTGGATAACAAATTAGGGAATAACAAATTTATGAACTGTTGACGGGATAGCCTCAAATTTGTTCAAGGTCGGCCTTCCCAATATCACATTGTACGTTGATGGGGTATCCATCACCAGCAAGCGTATAGTGTGGGTTTGCGTCAAAGGCGATGTTCCTAAAGTTATCTGTAAAGACACCTCGCCAATGGCCACCTCTTCCTCGCCCGAAAACCCATAGACCGGCGTTTTTACCGGGCTAACGTTTAACTCTCCTAGACGCATCTAGTCTAGACATTCTTTATACAGGATATCCACCGAGCTACCATTGTCGACAAAAACCCTGGATACCTCGTATCCCGCTAGAGGCGCGGTTATCACCAAAGCATCGCTGTGTGGGCGAACTACCCCCCTAGCTTGTCTTCTTCTCCGAACGAAATGGTTGGCGATCATTCCCGTACTTGGTGGATCCATTCCGTCGTGAAGGCCATTTTTCCCGACCGGATATATTTCTTCCTTGCCCTGTGCGAGTCTCCATCCGTAGGCCCTCCCATGATCATCCTAATGCGGTTTCTCGGCTCCACCGAGGTTCGGGGTTGCGGGACATGCCTACCAGCGGCATGGCCCTCCGCCTGTGTTTTGACGAACTGATCTATCCGATTCTGCCGGGCTAACCTCTTTAGCTCGTCCTTAAGATGACCACTCTCATTGGTACGATGACCGTATTGATTGTGGTACCGACAATACCCTTCATCGCTAGAGCCTTGCGGCGGGGTCTTCTGGTACGTCGTTGGCCAATGAATGTCTGACCCTCCCTCTATCGCCATCAGAACTTGGGTTGGTGATTTATTGATGACGGCGTAGCTCGTATATCGAGGCTTCCGATGCTCCGGTACTGGGATTGCGCGAGCTGCGGGATGACGCTGCTGGCTAGGTAAGTTCTTTTCGCGTGGGGGACTCCTTACCGGGGTATCATGGACAGGAACCACCGCGATTTCTTCTTCTTTTATCTTCCTTGCCTCCTCCATTGCGATGTACTTCTCAGCTCGTTTCAAGAGCTCGTCATACGTCGACGGCGCCCGCTTAGCCAACGACCTAAACAATTCTCCATCCCTCAACCCCTGCATGAGGGCATTAGTGAGCATATCCTGGGAAAGGCCTGGTACTTCTCGGCTGGCATTTGTGAAGCGACGTATAAAATTCCTCAAAGGCTCCCGATCCTCCTGCCGAACTCCAAAGAGGGTGAGAGCCGACTTCTTCTGCTTTTTAGAACTAGCGAAGTGGTCTAACAGCATGGCACTGAAAGTGTCGAAGTCTCGCACTGACCCTTCCGCCAGCTGTCCAAACCATAACTGGGGTGCATCCCGCAGCGTGGTCGCAAATGTGCGGCACATAAGCCCATCCGAAAACTGGTGTAAATAAGACGTGGTCTGAAACCGACTTATGTGATCCCAAGGATCTGTCGTCCCATCGTACGCCAGGTGCTTCAAAGCCTGGAACCCTACTGGCAAATCTGAAGCCATGATCTCCGCCGAGAATGAGTTACCTCGCTGCTATCTCAAAGGCGGGATAGCTGGCCTAGCGGAGGGCCCCGCGTTCATTCCCCCATCCCGAAGAGGGGTCCTCGGCACCACATTGCGAGGCGGACGGATTTTAGTGATCCTTCTGCTATCTCGATCCTGCTGCATGGCCTGACTCACCATTCTCTGAACCTCCTCCATGGAAAGTGATAGGGGTGTAGAAGGTATCTCGACCAGGGGTGCCATTCGTCCCACCGGAGTAACCGGTGTGGCGGGGCTCTCCTGTCGGGACGCAGATGCTTCTACCGTTGCGAAGTGGACACCCGAGCCCTCTTCACCCATTGCCCTCTTTATCTTAGATCCTTGTATGACAAAAGAGAAAAGATGGGGTAACGAAACAGAATATTATAGCAAAAACAATAAAAACCCACATCTATAACTCAATGTTCCCACAGACGGCGCCATTTGATGTGCCAAATTTAGTCACATGCAATAATATAAGTTTACCCTTTTATTTTATTCTGTAAATTACTAGATTTTGCCATAGGTTCGAATATTCATACCTTGTATGTGTATGTGATCACTAAATAACGTAAACACGAGAGATTATTAAGCAATATGTGTGGTCTAATTAATTGATGATGTGCGTAAGATAATGGATACGAATGGCCCAATTTATTGAATTCCTTTCTTTACTCCTACTCAACTGGCCTTTTCTCTCTTTATGACCCAGTATATATACTACTACAATATGGGCATTTTTGGGCTTGTTTATATTTCCAAGATAGAAAAACCGTCAGCCTGTCTATTCGGCCACGTGGCATGTTCTCATTGGTTCTTTTCACTGTTCCTCCATCAGTTCAAGTCTGCCACCCCTCCTTTACGTCCCATAATTGTCCCCCTTTCTACTTTCGAGATGTCGACGTAATGCCTACTTTGTTAGGCGTGGAATTTATCTCGAAAGTCTATCTCGTAGGTTTTATACCTCGGTTTTCACGATAGTTGTGGTATTGGGCTTCCCTGATCTTGACCTGGGCCCAAGTTCGGGCCTGATTATCTGGGCCTCACTTAACTGGACTTGGGCTTCTCCTCAAGGCCAAAATTAGTCCGGATCACAATCGAAGTTTTCGGATCTCCAAAGTCTCAGCCTTCGTATGCCGACACCATCAGTGCAATAACCACCGATCTAGATTTTATGGCGGCACTAGCGGAATTAATCCATTAGCCTCGTCGTCGGCGTAAAAACGTAGTCATTTCGCAATGGGGTGGTGGGCGGTTGTGGGCTGGAATTTGGGGGTGGGTCTCGTTGTCGGAGTCAGGTCTAAGTTGTTGCAGTGAAGTTGTTCAGGTTCATCGCGGCGACAGAAGCACTGGGAACTGGACTACGGAGAGTAAGTGATGAACGTGAAAGAAGAATTAGAATCAGGGAAAAGAAAGGGAGAAAAAAATTTGAAAGAAAAGAAGAAAAAGAAGAAGAAACATGAACGGGGAAGTCAAAGGGAGAGAAAAAATTGAAAGAAAAGGAGAAAAAAAAAAAAAAAAAAAAAGATGAAGAAACGGGAAAGTCAAACCCAGCCAAGTTGGAAGTGAAAAGACAATTTTAGCCCTGTCAATCTCACGTGTGAGCCACATGCTCATAATTCCGATGAATTTTGCCGGAATATACCATTTTTAGGGCATCGTGCAACAAAAAGATGAGTTTAGGTAAAAACGTACCAAAAAAATTGTTTGGGGGGGCAAAGCGCAAAACGAGTATTAGTTTAGGGGGTGAAGTGCTTTTTACTCTTTAATAAATGGGGAAATTTGCTAGACACCCCTTATTTTGGACTTATATAGGTAGATATCATAGTTGTTAGATGAATATAGGCATAGGTCCTTTGACTCAAAAAAAGTAATATAAATAAAATAAAATAATTAGTGTATACACATACACCATCAATTAATAAGAAAACAAATCTCATATATCTTCTCTCTCCAATCTCACGTTTCTCTCACCCTATATTTAATCTCTCATCTCTTTCTCTTCCTCTGTGTCTCACGCCTTTCTCCCTCTCTCGAGCTTCTATGTTTTTTATTTCTTTTTCTTTACTTCTTTGATAAAGAAATATTATAGAGAAGGAAAAAAATAGGGATCTTTTTAGATTATGAGATGATTTCTTGGTGGAAGAATTAAAGAAGACAACAAAATTTCAGAAAATCCGAAATCATAGCCAAAATTCACATTATGTCTCTCGTATGTAGAACCTTTCCATTGTTTTTGTTGTTAGCAATTTCCGTTTACGGGTTGGTTTAACTTCATTTGTTGTTTGAAGAATTGCATTTGATGTTGAGATTCGATTACTCTGGTTTACAATTTGCAAGGTATGTCTTAAGTTACATTTTACAAATATTTTGTTTAATGTTTTAGTTGTTTGCAAATTGTTCCATAAACAATTTTTTGGTTGATGTTTTTAATGATGCTGATTTTTTTTTATTTTTTTTCAGTTTGCTGTTTGCCTTTGGCCAAGTCATAGGTAGTTTATTGCTTGCAATTCATTAATGCAAATTTTGCTGAATGTTTTTTTTCAGTTTGTTGTTTGCATTTGGCGAAGTCATAGGTAATTTTTTGTCTGTAATTCGGTAATACAAATTATGGATTTTGTTTTTTCAGTTTGCTGTTTGCATTTGGCGAAATCATAGGTATTTTGTTGTTTGCAATTCAATAATATAAAATCTAATTTTCAGTTTGCTATTTGCAGTTCGCGGAGTCATAGGCGTCGCAGTTCCCGGATCATAGGCGGTGGTAGGGTTGCGGTGGCGTTTTTAGAGTATGAGTTTGTAAAATAAATTGTATATATTTTTTTATGAATTAATTTATTTGTTTTAGTTAATATTTGGAAGAGAGATGTTTGGGAATTTGTTTTGATAGAGAGATTTTTGAGGATTTGATTTGATTTAATTAAGGGTATTTTTGCCATAGTAAATATTATTAATTTATTAAAACATTAAATTTTGACTTGGATTTACACACATAAATTATAATATAGAGGGACCTATAGCAAATTGCTCCTTAATAAATTTCATAATTGAGGGATGTGTTTGCGACATACTGCATAATTCAGTGGTGCAAGGGGAATTTTGGCCTATAAATTATTAGGATTAGGATCTTCTAGTTTCTTCGTATTCATGAATCTGAAGCGAAAAAGATGAGAAATTTTGAAATATAAAACAAAATCAGAGTGGAATTTCAGATTTGTCGACTATGATTTGAAATTTTTGATTCCGAAAGAATATTGTCGACGATTATGATTAGACATGAAACAAAGCTCGGGTGGAAATTATAATGAAATTTCTTATATTGTCGATTATGATTTGAATTTTTATATTTTGGGACATTATTTTTCATTTTCAATTCCAAAGTTTCCCAAAAATCATTTTTTTGGAATGAAATCGGAATATATATGAGATTTCAATTTTCGATCTAATTTTATTTTTGTAAAAAGAATTTCATCCAACAATTACATTTATAAGATCGATACTTAGCTTATTACATGTTCCTGTCATACGTAAATTGAGAGTGAATTGCATGTACTACACCCGTATGAAATTCGCAACTGCACGATCCCCTATGTCATAAAAAAATTAGCAAATGCCCCCTATGTTATTAGCCAAATGCGAAAACCTGCTTGGAGCTGATCGTGCGGCTCATTCGCCGCGTTTGCGATTTTTTCTTCCATTTTGCTTATGAAAGGACAAAAATACCCCGTGGTTTTTTGCAATAAAATAATTCATCCCTTAAACATATAATTTTTATAGGTAAGCAACTAAATTGAATTTTTAAAACAAATTCAGGAGTTAAATTGCAATTTTCCAGAACTTAATTAAAATCCTACCCTATCCCCTAATTTTCTTCCTCGTCTTCTCTTCTTCCTCTCCAAAATTTCTGGACTTGAAAAATTGAAAGGATTAGCTTAGGAAGGCCGAGGAGAGAGAGGGGTTAAGTAATGTTTGTGTTTGTTGGCGGTTGAATTGGGGTGGTTGTGGGCAGCGAATTTGCAGAAGGTGGTGTTGCGGCGTTGGAAGTGTCGGATGGAAGGACATGTGTCGGAGGTGAGGAAAAAATCGCGCTTCGCTGAAGGTGAACGAAGTGCGGGCAATGGTGGCGGAGCAAAGGCGGCTGAGGGCCAGAAATGGTAGATAAAGAACTGTGAAAACAGGGAAGATGACTTCTTTTTTTTTTTCAAGATGAGGAACCGTGGATTAGGGGGTATTTGTTAATTTTTTTATGATAAGAGAAATCGTGCAGTTGCGAATTTCAAATGGGTACTAAATGAAATTCACTCAATAAAAAAATAAATTTTGGAACATAATATTCTTTACAATTTTCGATTTTGGTTCATTGAATTTGAATTAATGTTTTTATTTCAATTTTTTTTTATTGAGAATGCTTTTTTGGATACATCCATCCCATTTTATTCCCTAAACAAAACCACTTTCCCCCACCTTAAAGAAAAAAATGGAGAAGAACTTGAGAGTTTTGCAATAGTTTATGTACAGGAAAAAAAAAAAAGTTTGGTTAAAAAATAAGTTGAATAACATATAAAATATTGAGAAATAAAAAAGTTGCTTCCCTCGGCAGTTTCAATGTTTAGTGGTCATTTCCCTGTTTTTGGCCATTTCACTACTATAGGGGAAGGTGTCCAAGGAGGGTGCTAGGCCAAGGTGCTAGCAACTTTGTCCAAGGTGCTAGCAACTTGGGGAAAGTTGCTAGCAACTTTGGCAAAAGAGGGCCTGCCGTGCCCCCCTTCGGCAGGAAAGGTGGGCCATTGATGGCGAGCGGGCGGCACCACCACCCAACGGTGGCGGCGCTCCGGCGGCGGCCGGTCGGAAAAAAAATACAATTTACATCAATTTCACATTTCAAGGGTGCAAAGTGGAATTAAGCCAAAATACATTTGGTCGTTCATGTTTCGAAAATTCAACACTTTTAATTATTTTCGTCAATTTTCCTTAACAGTAAATTGATGAAAATGACCAAAGGTGTTCAGTTAGTGAAATATGAGGGACCAAAAATATTTTCTCGTGAACATGGAGGACCAAATATGTAATTAGGCAAACTTGAGAGGGAAGAACTGTAATTTCCCCTTTATATAAATTTCAAGAAACACTGCAAAGAAAATATCCAACGGTAACACAAAAACAATGGTGGCCACGACAACCTTTGTGGCCTCAAACTCCAGCCCTCCTAATCCAAAATCACTCAATTTTACTCCATTTTCATCGGATTCGAAACCCTCCCGATACGACGTCGTACCGATAATCAACCGCCGTGCGCTTCTCGCTCTCACTTCACTCTCCACCACATTGATTCCATTTTGGGCATCTCCTCAAATCAAGAACCACAGCCATTATTACAATTATGCCGACTCCATTAATTTACCGGTCGCCGAAGCTCGTGGCCTCTTCCAAATGCCGCCTGCTCGCCTCACCAACAGGTAATTAAATATCTTTTTATTTTATTTTTTTGAAATTTATTCTGTTAGAAAAGAAAAAAAAACGTGGTCTTTGGATTATGTTTATATGTAAGAATCTTGGTTGACTTTTAAGACATAATATTCAAGAATCAAGATTGTTAACCGGATAGTTATGGTTTTTGATTTGGTTTTTTTGGTGCTTAATTAAAAGCCGGTAAAATGAAATCAGTTGTAATTTATATAAAATTTGAGGACAAAATGCAAATTCACCCCTATAAATTTTTCATTTTGTACTTTCCCCCCCTAATATTTTAAAAATGGGATACGCCCCCTTTGAATTATTATTTTGGTTGCAGTTTGACTCAGAAGCCAATTTTTTTAGGGCATTGTGCAACAAAAATAACATTTTAAAGGGACAACGTGCGAAAAAATAGTGTTTTCGAGGGGCAACGTGCAATAAAAATACTTAATTCCAATGAATAATCCATCGGAGTTTTGTTATCGGGGCAATGCGCAGCAAAAATAACATTATGAAGGGGATATTCACTTTTTAAAAAAATTGAGGGGTTAAAATGCAAAAATTAGAACTTTACAGGGAGTGATGTGCAATCCCTAAATCTGATAAGATAAGAGAATTTGGGGTGGGAATTGAGGTAGAAGAGCAGACAAGTAATTTCACTTGGGCCCAATTATCATTTCCTAGACTCCCAAAACGTTGCCGTTGTTCAAATATTTAGGAAAATTTTAGTTTTCATCCCTCAAGTTTGCACCGATTTCATATTTGACCTCTTATGTTCTCAAAAAAAATACATTTGGTCCCTCATGTATAAAATATAAAAAAACTCAACACTTTTAGCCATTTCTGTCAAATTTCCGTCAGTACTAACGGAACTGAGTGTGTGCTCATCACTTTCTTAACTGACGGAGTAACGAAAATTGACGGAAATGACCTTATCTGTTCAATTATTGAAAAATGAGGGACCAAAAGTGTTGTTTAATGAACATGGGGACCAAATGTGAAATCGGTGCAAACTTGAAGGATGAAAACTGTAATTTTCCATATTTGCGTGTGTGTGTGTGTGTGTGTGTGTGTGTGTGTGTGTGTGAAATTAACGGGTGGAAAACTACCTGGCATATGAGAGCTAGGGAACGGGCACAATTAATAGGGTAAATTACAATCACCGCCCGAAGGTAAGGTCTATTTATGAAAAAAGCCCTTCATTTTTCCATAATCACATCCACCCCCTCGTACTTTGTAGATTTCTTACATTAACACCCTTTTGTAGGGGTTGGATGTAAGAAATTTACAAACCGCAAGGAACAAGATGTAATTTTCCAAAAGGAAGGGGTTTTTTCATAATTACATTATACCTCAGGGAGGTGGTTGTAGTTTTACCCTTAATAGTAATCCAATGTCTTTTATCATTTTGTCAATTGTTATTGCACACATAAAACAAAAATAATAAAACTTTGATTTTAATTTTGGGGACTTCTTTTTTATTTAATTTAATTTATTTATTTATTTCTTTGGGTAAAAGGTACTATTTGGTGAGAGCAGGGGAATCTGAATACGAAAGCTTGGGCGTAATCAACACGAATCCGGTGGCTAAAACGTCGATGGATAACGGATTATCGGGAATCGGTAAAAAGCAGACGGTCAAAGCTGCATTTGACCTAAAGTCAATGGGGGCATGTGAAAATAGCTGTTGGATTTGGCCTTCTATTACTCAGAGAGCATATCAAGCTGCTGAAATTATTGCTGCTGTTAATGGTGTCAATAGAAGGTTATTATTTTGCTTATTTTTTTTCAATTTAATTTAATTTTTTTTTAAATAGACTTAGATTTCTAATTTATATACTATGTTTTATGTATTTATGCAGTCATATAGTCCCCGAATATAGCTTCTTGGATGCTCGGGGATTGGGAGCGTATGAAGGGAAAAAACTCGATTCCGTTTACGAGGTAGAAATCACCCAATCTTGTGAATTTGAATCATTAATTTGGAGTTTATTGCATTTAGCACCCCTTGTGTTACATCGAATTGCTAAAAAAGTCCCTATGTTGTAAATATTAGCAAAAAACTCCATGTGATGTCTTTTTTAGCATATAACCCCCTACATGGTGAGTTTTTAGGGGGTTGTTTGGCAAAAAAAAAAAGTTATATCATAGAGGGGTTTTGCTACTATTTTTAACACGGGGACGTTTTTAGCAATTCGGTTAACACGTGGGTGATAAATGCAATGAACCCCATTAATTTGGTGTTCCCTCGTTGGACGGTATTATTATAATTATTAGGGTAAATTACAACCACTCCTGAGGTATGGTCAAATTACGAAACACCCTCCCCCCCCCCCCCTCTTGATTGGGTAATTACTATTTACAACCACCCCCTCAACTATAAATCTTCTTACACGTCGTCCACCCTTGCGGTTTCAAATTTAATGGAATCTTCTAGTAGATTATATGTAATATTATCACTTTTGTACCCGTTTTATCCCATTCGAGCTCCACATTTTGAAGCAAGGTGATCATAAGATGTGCTTTTTGGCTTGTATATATCAGATTTTGGTGCATCAAAAACAATATTTTTACACCAAAAGAGTACAAACTAGAGCACATTCTACGAATCTAGATGATTATGTCGAATTTGATACCATAAAGGTGGAGGTGTAAGAAGATTCATAGTTGATGAGTAGATGTAATTATCCAAACAAGATGAATTTTTTCGTAATTTGACCATACCTCAGGGGTGGTTTGTAATTTACCCTTATCATTATTATTATTCTTAGTTTTAAAATTGAAATTTTGTTACAAATGGAACTAGGTTTACGCCTCGGATAATGTTTCTCCAAATATAAAGCCGCCTCCAATAAACGATGGAACACCGAACGAAAGTGTTAGGGATGTTTTTGTTCGTGTGACGCAATTAATGTCGATTCTCGAGACCCAATATTCCGAAGACACGGTTATTATTGTTTCTCCAGATTCGGACAACTTGAGTGTCCTACAGGCTGGTTTACTCGGGCTCGAATTACGAAGGCAAGTAGTTTTCAAATTTGTTCTCCTTGTTTTTATTTTTAAAATGTGTGTTTGTTAGTCGAGTTTATTGCATTTAGCGCCTCTATATTATATCAAATTATTAAAAAAAATCCCAGTGTTATAAATATAGCAAATCACACCCCCCATGATGCATTTTCTTAGCACACAACCCCTTAAATGATGCGTTGTATGGGTAGTTTGCAAATATAATTGAACCATAGGGGAGTTTTGCTAATATTATAATAAAAAGAGTTTTTTTTTTAACAATTAGAGTGAAACACAGGGTGTTGAATGCAATTTTTCCCCCTCAAATTGCATTCAACACCCTGTATTTTGAATGCAATTTGAGGGAAAAATACAGTTTTTATCCCTCAAGTTTGCACCGATTTCACATTTGGTCCTAATGTTCTCAAAAAACACATTTGGTCTCTCATGTTTTCAAAAAATTCAACATTTGTAGCCATTTCCGTCAATTTCGCGTTAAAACTAACGGAATCAAGCGTGTGCCCATCACTGCCTTAACTAACGGACTAACGATAAATTGACGAAAATGATCAAAAGTGTTAAATTATTGGAACATTATGGACCAAATGTGGTTTTTTTTTTTATTGTGAACATGGAGGACCAAATGTGAAATCGGTACAAACTTGAGGGTTAAAAACTGTAATTTCTCCATTTTTTGAAATCTAAAATTGAGATTTGAAATCTTTAAAACATGTGTGTTGTACATGATCAAGAGTGCTACTGCAAAAGCATGTATCTCGACTAAGATTTGAAATTGATTTTTAATATTTTCGATTTTGGATTTTATCGAATATATGCAGGCACAGTGATCTTGCTTTCGGGCCGGGCGAAGTGAGGTTCGTTGATGCTAGTAGCATACCGACTTATAAACAACCTAAGTCTGCAGTTTACAAGTGCTTAAATCCCCCAAACTGCAATTAGATTTTATTCATTACTACTATATTTGTATATAAAACTACCCGCAGTAATTTTTTAGTGCCGTATTTTATCTCCGGTCGTGTAATTTATTCGATTTCGAAAGCTTCTCAACTCGTGTAATTTATTGTTTGAAAGAGCAACATTGCAAACCAAGATAGTAATATTAATATTAATAGGGTAATATTACTGTGTTAACTACAAGATTGGAGATTATTGTAGACAGTAAAATTGCAATCCAATTATATAACACAGAGTAATATAGTAATATTACTTTATGTTGGTCAAACAATCGGAAGAAAAAAAAAATTGACGCCGGAGACCAGCAATATATTCCAATTTCAAAAAAAAAATAGAAATTTCAAATATTCCAAAAATCATACAAGTTTGAAAATTCGGAAGTTTTTGGATTGTTTTTGGAAATTTCAAACAAAAAAATTCAAAAATTAAGAACTCCTAGCATGAATTTCACCATTGACCCATTTTGAATTTCAAAAAAAATCAAGTCATCTATTTGAATCACATCTATCATAGAATTAGATTGAAAATTAGAGATTCCAAAAGTTCTATATACATTTCCGATTTAAAAAAAAAAAAAAAAAATCGGAAAAAATTCGAAAATCGGAAATTTGAAAACCGGAGTGAAAAGCAGTGTTCTAAAATTGAAAATTTTAGAAATAAAATAGGCGAAAATTGGAAATTACGTTACGACCTACACTCCTAAGAATGATGTATGTTCACTCACACGTTACGACTTTTTTTTACCCTTTTATATGAGTTTTGTTGTGATTGAGGCACAAGCACGGAATTCGATTTGCTTGTTAGCGATAGCTCGTGACCTTTTCTCGTCTCCAAGTGATTAGTAAAATTTTGAAATATTGATTTCATTTGGGTTCTTCTTATAATTAACGATATCTAAATTTATTGTGAAACCGAAACTGAAATTGAAACCGAACCGAACCGAACCGAATCCAAAGGTTAGAAGATAATTTTCGACTGCATTCCATGTAATTTATTTGATTATTTCTTGTAACATAGTAGATTAGTGGTACTTAGTAAAAAATGGCACGTTTCCAAATTTTCTTTTGTCATCCTTTTCTCCATATTTATTTATTTTTCAAGAAACGCAAAAGAAAGTAAATTACTTAAATGCCATTCACTAAATGTACTTAAATGAAAGTAAATTATTTAATTAGTCCATTAGTACATGACACGGGGCAATTAAGCTTTTTGGGTCATTCTTGAAAATGACTGATTATTATTTAATTTGCCATTTAAATTAATTTATGCCGACCTAAAAAATCGACCCACCAAAAAATCATCTTTTAGAGACGAAGTATTTCTTTTATTTATAATAATATCATGTTAATTTTTTTTTTTTTTAATAATCTATTGATCTTTGGTGTATCTAAAAACATAATGCAGGTTGGATGATTTGGAGATGGGGGCAACTATTTTGAATCCCAACTTTTGCTTACTTGAATACTACCAAGTTTAAAACCAAAATTGAGTACAAATTTATCAGTTTTTTCTTACTTTAATACCAAAATAAAAAGAAAAGTACCAAAACACCCTTTCATCAAAATATCAATTATATCAAATTTTTTTAGAAATTACCTATTCAAAAACCAAATTAAAAAAAAAAAAAAAAAAAACTTTTGTTGTAAAAAAAAAACCTCCACCGGTGTCTTCTCCTCTCCAACCCTCACCGCCGCCGCCGCCGACCCCCCCCCCCCCCCCCCCCCCCCCGACGCCGCCGCCGCTTCTTCGTCCGTTGTTATCAACCCGCTGAACGCCACCGTACGCCGCCGCCGCGTTTGTACAAGTAATAGTTTTTTTTGAATTTTTTTTTCTTTAATATTTTCGAATTGTTTGATATGGGTAACTAGGATTTGATTGTTTTAGGTAGAAATGATCGTTAATTAGTAATGGGTGCATCTAATTTCAGTCGATTTGAGCATTGATTTGAGATTTGTGGGTCGGTTCTTCGTTCACATTTTTCGACCTGTACATGTCGATTTTTGATGAATTTTCGACAGGTTGAGGTCGAAAATTCATCAAAAATCGACATATACAGGTCGAAAAATGTGAAATCTTGAAATTGGATTTTTGGTAATTCGACAGATTGCTGTCGGAATTTGGATTAGTTTTCGACAGCTAGCTGTCGAATTTTGATCCAATTTTCGACAGCTAGATGTCGAATTTGATCTGTGTATTTTTTTTTTTTTTTTTTAAATTATTAATTTGTTTTCTTTCCTATTTTTATTTGCTTGTGTTTATATTATGTATATTAATTTTTATTTGTGTGTTATTTTGCAGTGGAAGAACCACGTGAACCTCGTATACCTCCGACTGTCTCGAACCGTAAGAAGAGGAAGGAATTATCCGATAGAGGCAAGGGCATAGCAATCACGACCAAGAAAAAGACCACGACCAAGAAGAAGTCTGGAGAGGGTTCTTCGTCAACGAATCCGGTGCCGGCTCTACCTTCGACTGTAGAAGTTGGTGATTCGAGCAACGAACCGGTCCGAGGTCCCGAGATACCGGAATTGTACACAAATTTTGATAAGCACATTGCTTATCATATTGTGAACGGAGGGCCAGATCGCTCGGAGCGCGGCTCAGAATTTCGAATTCGAAATCACACAGGAACTTTGAAAGGTTGGGAGCCGGCGCCGTTTATTACAGAGGTAGTACAAAGATGTGGATTAATGTCAGTTGTACAAGCATCGTACAACACTGTGGACGGCCATCTACTTAGAGCCTTCGTAGAGAGATGGCAGCCAGCTACCAACACATTTCACTTACCTGTTGGAGAGATGACCATCACACTTGACGATGTGAGTATGTTGGTCGGTTTGCCAGTTGTTGGGCGTACCGTATCTTGCGAGCGTTTGCCAAATGGTTGCGCAATCGAGTTTTTGCATCGAGATCGGCACATTCAAAGAGCTTCTGGTATTCCGATAATTCTTCGTCGATGGTTGGTAGGATGACTTGGTCTGTGGTCGCGACGGGCTCCATACTCATGTGTTTCCAATACGAGCCTATTAACTCAAGTGGGATAGGACATTTGTTCACAACAACATACTCATGAAGTTCATGGCGACATGGTAGACTGTGGGTTGTTCGGATGGCGCAACTACAACCCATATCGCTCGGTTGCAATAGTTTCGTATTGTCCACCTCAACTTTGAGTAGTTGCAGAGCGTATTTTGAGATACTTCCACGAAGCTCATTGTATATCAACGTTTTGAAAGTGTGCTCGTAAGTATTTTTACTTACTTCAAAGGAAGCCTTGATGTCATTGTGTTGTTCGACAATTTGATTGTGGACTTTCGTATACAAATCCACAAATTTGTCAGTTGAATTATGCACATCCCTTTTCATTCGTCCGTGTGCCCCCTCCACCCTATTAGAAGTGTACGTTCCAAAATGAGTATACTTATTTGTCCACACCGATACAAGTCTCTCCTTGTACGAATCCAACCATGAATTAGCTACATATTCTATAGCCGGGAGATAACCGATAAATGTTCTTTTCAAATCCTCCCAATCCTCATTGAACTCCTCTATGGTATTTCTTTCAATAAGAGCCGAAAAACTCGACTGAAATTGCTTCCATTTGGTGATGTCCTTTGGGAACAATTTCTTACAATTGGCCACTATATTCTTGTTCACATGCCACCGACACAGCAAGTGATGACTCGATGGATACACATTGGCCACTGCTTTCATTAAACCCAAATCTCGATCTCTTACAATGCAATTAGGCCGAGGACAACTGGTCATGGCCTCCTTCAAACAACGTAACGCCCATTCAAAATTTTCCGTCTTTTCGTGGTCCAAGTATGCAAAGGCAATTGAGAACGTCTTGTTGGTACAAGTAAAACCCACAATCTCAAGAAATGGGAGTCCGTAACGATTGGTCTTGTACGTGCAATCGATGACGAATACGTACGGATACGACTGTGCCAACTTAATGCATTTCGGGTGGATCCAAAACAAGTCGGTAATCGCATTCAACTCGTTCGATCTATGGTACGAGAGGTATTCATCTTCTTTCAACTTGACGAACAATGATTGCAATTGAGATCTCCCATCCAATTCACTGAAATTTAACTTAGAGATAGTATTGTAAACTGTCTTCATACCAGTTACATTAGACGGGTCCTTTTGCTTCAATGCTCTTAGAATTGCCCTTGGTTTCACCATTGCTTTCTTCATAGTGTGAACAAAGGAAACATCCTCCTTTGATAATCTTCCAGCATAAGAGTGTCCGTGCAAGTTTTCGAATAAGTTGTGGTTGTGAATACCACTATGAACATCCAAGTTCCACTCAGCCTTTTCATCATCCTTGTGTTCTCTTGTCCCCTTCAATTTAAACGGACAATTGCATTTCTTTGAACCGGTGCTCCTTTTTCCCGGTCTTTGATCATCTTCACCTGGTACCTTCTTGCCAACATAATGGCCCCCACGCTCACAACGAACAATCACATACGGTGTCATACGTCCTCTATCCCCGTCACTCGAACCCCCAATCATTAACACCATTCCAATTCTTTTACATACTTCACGAACCCATGCCAATAAAGCTTCTTTTGTTGGGAATTTTTCTGACGTAGTAAATGAATGGGTGCAATCGATCTACACAAAAGTGTCGAAAATATAAGACAAGTAAATTTGCAACAGGAACCAAATCGACACTTAAGTGTCGAAAATAGAGGTCACTTTCGACGCCTAGGTGTCGAATTATGATACAATTTTCGACACATTAGTGTCGAAAATTTGGGTAATTTTCGACACTTAAGTGTCGAAAATTGTATCATAATTCGACAACTAGGCGTCGAAACTTAAGGGTATTTTCGACACATTCACGTCGAAAAATAAGGGTATTTTCGACCTGTATGTGTCGAAAATACATGGCGAGTTTTAAAAAAAAAAAAATCAAAATCGATGTTTTAGCTCAAAAAATACATGAATACATACCTGAATGGGTTCTCCTTGCTCGTAAACTACCATTCTATTGTCATTTGACGCCATTTTGCAAGTTGTGTAAGGTTTTGATTTCTTTTGTTTTGGGGTTTTTTAGGAGGGTTTTTGGGGAGGGAGAAGAAGGAGGTGGAGGAGGTGAGGGGTTTGTGAGTGAGGAGGGAAATGTTTTTTTTAGGTTTTTGATTATTTGGTATTTAAGAAAGAAAAATAGTATTTGTAATATTTTTTGGTTTTAATTTTCATTAAGGGCATTAAAGTAATTTACAATTAATTATTTATTTTTTATTTTTTTGGTATTCAAGTGAGCAAAAATTAGTATTTGAAATAGTGATCCCCTTTGGAGATTGGTGCTATTGAACACGTAAACATTCAATTAGGAATTTCGAGTTTTTTATTTTAAGTCAAACTCAATTGTGTAAAAAATTATAGTTAGCTATTTAAATTTGAGTTTTTATGCCATTGGTCGAAATTGGAACGAAATATCTGATTTCTGTTAATTCATATCTGATTTCTTTTTTTAGTTTTGAAACAATATTTTTCAATCTGAATTTTGAAATTCCGATTTTCACTTTTTCCGAAATTCTGACTTCTGATTTTCTGGAAATTATTTGGATTGGAATTGGTTTTATATGAGATTTCGTATTCAGATTCGATTTAAGTTCCGAATATAATTCCAAATGTTCTGATTTTTTTCTCGAATAGTATACTTAAAATACCCATATCATTAGGGTAAATTACGAAAAACAACTGAGCTTAGGTTAAATAACGAAAAACGCCCCCACCTATCCGTAATAACCAAAATCCCCTTCTGATTAACTTTTGATCGAGGTTTTTAACAGAAAATGTGTACAATCTATTATATCTTCTGTTAAATAGGTTATAAATAAAAGAAAATGTCTGAAATTGTGTAGTCTAATCTCTAGAATAAAAAAATAAAATAAAAATTATGTGAAAAGTCATATTGTAAAGGAGTTGATGTAAGACATATACAATTCTCAGAGGGATTTTTGGTAACTACGAACAGGTGAAGTGTTTTTCGTTATTAGGCCTAGTTCAGAAGGTTTTTCATAATTTACCCGTATTATAATGTATTTTATATATACGTGACCAAATATTGAAAGTTTTCGAATTTCGCTAATTACAATCCGAGAAATCGGCTTTGAACAAGTTTTTTCTTTCCGATTTCTCAAATTCCGATTTCTGAGTTTTTTTGGAACATAATTGGAACTAGTTTTTTACTTGTGAAAAGAAAAACGGATCTTTTTTCGAAAGGACTGATTCCGACCGATCTATCCGATTTACACCCTTAATCCCTACCATCCGTCCGATTTATACCCCTAATCCCAACACTTCTTAAATCACTCCATAACTCCCTATTGTCTCTAACCATTTCAAAAAACTAATAGTCCGTTAGAATTCTATGCCCATTAGAGTTTCTAACAATTTTCCAGGGAGTGACTATAATTACGATACTACAGGGACCTTAAAATTATTTTCGCAAAACTTCAGAGGTGTGTAATATATATATATATATATATATATATATATATATATATATATATATATATATATATATATATATATATATATATATATATATATATATATATGTTGCCTCTCTATGTTTAAATATTCGAGAATTATAAGAAATTTCTGGCAAGTGACAAGTCATATACCACTCCACTTCTTCCCATTCAATAAATTGAATACTTTTTTCACGAATATACTTTGTATATATGGAGTAAATGAAAGAAAATTGAAAAGTCATAAATTTGAATTTCTCTTATTAGTAGACTTTTAAAAGAAGTGATTTATTTTGGGAGCACTTGTAAAATTTAAAATAGGAGTAATTTGAAAATATGTTGAAAAATCAATTTAAATAAAAAAAAAAATTGATAACTTACAAGAACTTATTTTAAGAGAAATAAGAGCAAAACATAACTTGATAGACGCATGAAATCAGATTATAAGTAAAAAAAACTTAAAAGTTGTTTCCAAAAGCTTTTGCAATCGTCTATCAAGCTTTTAATAGCACTTAAATTCTGTACTTTAAACTTTGTGCACATGGCTCCTTTATATTTTCAATATAGTATATGGTCCTGTTGTATTTTATTATAATCGCATAACCCCTTGTACTTTTAAATATTTCATCTTTCTATTATATGAGATTCCGTATTCAGATCCGATTTAAGTTCCGAAAATAATTCCAAATATTCTGATTTTTTTCTCGAATAGTAAACTTAAAATACACATATTAGTAGGGTAAATTATGAAAACTCCCTGAACTTAGGTTAAATAACGAAAAATGCCCCCACCTATCCGTAATAACCAGAATCCCTCTGATTAACTGTTGATGGAGGTTTTTAACAGAAAAATGTGTACAATCTATTAGACTTTCTGTTAAATAGGTGAGAAATAAAAGAAAATGTATGAAATTGTATAATCTAATCTCTAGGATTAAAAAAAATAAAAGTGTGAAAAGTCACACTGTAAAGGATTGATGTAAGACATAAACAATTCTCAGGGTGGTTTTGGTAATTACGAATAGGTGGGGTGTTATTTAGCCTAAAGTCGGAGTTTTTTTCATAATTTACCTGTATTATTATGTATTTTATATATTATGTGACCAAAAATTGAAAATTTCCGAATTTCGCTGATTACAATCCGAAATTTCAATTTTAGAACAAGTTTTTCTTTCTGATTTCCTAAATTCCAATTTCCGAGTTTTTTTGGAACATAATTGGAACTAGTTTTTCACTTGTGAAAAAAAAATGGATCTTTTTTCGAAAGGACTAATTCCGACCGATCCATCTAATTTACACCCTTAATCCCAACCATCCGTCCAATTTACACCCCTAATCCCAACACTTCTTAAATCACCCCATAACTCCATATTGTCTTCAACCATTTCCTAAATCTAATAGCCCGTTAGAATTCTATGGGAATAACGTACTCATCGCATTATGCCATTAGAGTTTCTAACAATTTTTCAGGGAGTGATTATAGTTACGATATTACATGGACCTTAAAATTATTTTCGCATATATATATATATATATATATATATATATATATATATATATATATATATATATATATATTTATTTATACATACATATTGCATATTGCCTCTATGTTTAAATATTTTAGAATTATAAGAAATTTCTTGGAAGTCATATACCACTTCTTCCCATTCAATAAATTGAATACTTTTTTTGAGTTTTTCACGAATATATTTTATATATAGGGTCTAAATGAAAAAAAATTGAAAAGTCATAAATTTGAATTTCTCTGATTAGTGGACTTTTAAAAGAAGTGATTTATTTTGGGAGCACTTGTAATAATTAAAATAGGGGTAATTTGAGAATATATTGGAAAATCAACTTGAATTTAAAAAAAATGATAGCTTGAAAGAACTTATTTTAAGAGAAACAAGAGCACAACCTAACTTTATAAACGCATGAAATCAGAGTATAAGCGAAAACAAAACTTAAAACCTGTTTCCAAAAGCTTTTGCAAACGTCACATTAGAAGAAAAAAAAAAAAACAACCAAATGCCAGATGACCACATTTTCAATAGTTGAATGACTTGATTCATTTTCACGATTGTTTATAAATTAACGTAAATAGCACTTAAATCCTTGTGCTTTGAACTTTGTGCCCATAACTCCCTTGTATTTTCAATATAGCATATGATCTTCTTGTATTTTAATATAATCACGTAACTTCTTGTACTTTTAAAAATTTCATCTTTCTATTAAACGTGTTTATTTACCAAGTGGACTACAGGGTTCATGTGGTAATATTAAAATTACGAAGAATTCATGTGTACAAAGTTTAAACTATAGGAAATCACGTGTTTATATTGAAATTACAAGAGACTCATGTAAACAAAACTCAAACCACATGGGATTTAAGTGCTATATACCCTATATACATTACATTAGTCGTAATGTCATAATGTGAATAAGTTTCGGACACGTATTATCTTATAAATATAGCAAATTATTAATTCGGCACATTCATCCAAAATTAATACTGACATAAAATCTTTATTTCGGGAATATTATTAATTAATTGAAATTTAAATTATCAAAATTATATTGTAATGGTTGAAATACATTTTAATTCGCAATTCCTTTTTTTTTTTTTTTTGCTTTATCCTTTTTTCTTTGTTGAATAATTCAGTAAAAATGATATTAATTAAATCATGGGTAAAGCACACCTACACTTCTAAGGTATATATGCCAAAAAAATGTAAGGTCCATATAATATTGGTTATTACAGTCACATCCCTGAAATAATTATCAGAGCCAAGCTTTTATGTTATGGGGATCGATGTACACCATATTTGTTTTCCACGGGGTCGTTAATGTTATTATAGGCGAAAATTTATAAATCTTATATAAAATAATAAGGTCCCGTTTGGTTGCCAAGGTAAGCCATGATTAACTAAATAGTTGGACTTACTTTGAAGCTTGGTATCCTCAATAAAATGCCGAGTCGACCAGCCAAAATTATATAATCATGGCTTATCTTGTCTTATCTTGCCTTCTAATGAGTTTTTTTGTTGGACTTTTCAAGCTCCAATAAAATAATTATTGGGTCTCATTAGATTATTTAATTTTATCTTGACTAGTCTTATCTTGCCAACCAAACATAGCCTAAGGATTTAAGAAATGTTGGAGGAGCCATGTCAGTATATCATCCCCTATCTGTATATGTTCCCACCACTTCCTGAAATTAATAGTCCGTTAGAATCCTAACTGAACTTATTTAACGCATTATTCTGGCCTCGTTTGGTTGGCGGGTCGTTCTCACAAGTTATTGGGGATACCAAACATCAAACAAAGTCTCGTTAATTAGTTAACAATGGCTAATCTCCCCAACCAAACGAGTCCTTCTAACAATGTTTTAGGGGTTATTGTAATTACTGATACCACATGAACCTTAAAATTATTTTAGCATATCTTAAGGGTGTAAGTGTAATTTACATTTTTAATTATTTATTGTAAGCATATTATTCAATAAAAATGCCACGTTTCCAATTTTTCTTTTTCTTTTTTCTTTTTTCTTTTTCTTTTATTTTATTCATCGCCTATTGTTTCTTATGCAACGCAAAGAGACACACACACACTCTCTCTCTAAAAATGCCTCTCACTCTGCAAATCAAGAACAATTCCCCTGACAAATCGTTACTCCTAGCCTTCTAACATAGAATTACCCCTCTTCCGTTCTTCTTCACGCAGACTCTGCCAACTCGTCTCACCGTGTGATTCTGTTTTTTTTTTTGTTCATCATCTTTTTCCTGTTCGAGTCAGGTGAGTGTGACTCAGTCCGAGCGAGTGGTTGGTTAGATTTGGTGGAACGAGAAATGAAATCCTTGATTCAGAGCTAAGATTTTTTAGAATGGCGATCAAGGGCGTCGATTTCAAGTGGTAAGAAATTAAAATAAACTGAAAATTTTCGCAATTCCGAAATGGGGAAAAATTCATCCGCATGTAATTACTGGACGATTTCTTGTAATTTTCGGTAAAATTGATTAATGGGTTTTTGATTTAATTGAATATATTTACTGATTTTTTTATTTTATTTTATTTTATTACAGGTACGATGGGTTCTTCTTGTCTATGCTTGCCACAAGTATGTATCCTTTCAATTGAATGCTGATGAATATTTCTTTGTTTTTTTTGTTTTTTAAGGCCTCGTTTGGTTGGAGATATTAATCATTATTAACGAAATAATTGAATTTTGTTTATTGTTTGGTATCCCAATAACACAAATATTATATTATCACGATTTATCTTGTTGGATATCTTGGGGTCCGATAAAATGATTGGGTTTTCATTAGATTATATAATTTTATCTCGACTAATTTTATCTTGGCAACCAAACGAGGCCTTAGGGTGTTGGTTAAATCTGTTCATTATTGCTGTTACGGGTTTCGGGTAATTTCTTAACTATTCAATTAGAATTATTGTGGCAATCAATTGGGGGAGATACCACTCATGCACGTACCCGTTGCACATATGGATTGTGGTAAGAATTTTTTTTCGAGTTTTTCGGAAGCAAATAATCGGAATTAAGGTTATATTTAAAGATTTTACAATGTGTTTCCCGTTTTTGCAATTTTTAGGTCGATTACACCACAGTGTTTATTTTCCGGCTATTAATGTTTGTGGATAATGGATTAGCTTCTGGAATGGGATTGTAAGTTTATCTTTTATCGAATAATTTTGGTAATTTCTTGAAATTCATTTTGAAGATTCGTTCTTTATGTGTTAATCGTGCGAGCATTCTGTTACTAATACAGCTAATAAACCTCTATAAATTAATACAGTCGGACTGGCAAAATTCTATTAATTTAGCGAAATCTTAAACTATCGAGCTAATAATTTAGTACGTTTTTACCGAGTCGCGACCGCTAGAAATTATTATTTAAAATATTAAACGTTTTATTATAATTCTACAAAAATGTTTTTAGTAAGTAATGGATTGATGTAGGTCTCGTTCGACGTTTTATTTATTTCTTGGCATATATAAGCTACATTTAAAACTTATAGACGATATATATATATATATTTTCTGATATATGGATTTAGGGATCTTGGTTGGCAGCAGAGATATAAGCGTTTTCGTGGACGGATAGTTGTACTCTCGATTCTTGTTTTGTTACTCTATCCCTTCCTTTCAGCTTGGACTATCATCGGTACAATGTGGTTCACTCGTGCCAAAAGTTGTGTAAGTTATTATTTTCTTCGTTTTCATATTTCGTATTTCGATTATGAATTATTACATCATCGTATGCTGTAAATACGGAATGGATATAATTTTTTCTCGAACCATTTTTCAGTTGCCTGAAGATGGTCAGAAATGGGGTTTCCTTATTTGGATTCTCTTCAGCTATTGTGGGCTCGTTTGCATCGCTTGTATCTGTATCGGAAAGGTTAGTAGGGTTTGTTTTGCTCGATTAACACTCCCGAAGATTTCGTTTTTATTTTATTTATTTATTATTTATTTTGTGACAATTGGTCTTATTGCCCGTTTTGCAGTGGGTAACAAGAAGGAAGGCGCATCTATTGCGTGCCCAACAAGGGATTCCCGTTTCGGAATTCGGGGTAAGCTCGACAAATTGATTTCACCACTTGCTTGGAAAGATGTTTTTAGTCAATATTTCGTATGATGATAAATAAGTTCACATCTGCAGACGGATTGATAAAGAAACTCGTAGCTGATGATGTTCTTGTGAATTGACTGTTTTGCCCTTCAGGTTTTAGTTGACATGGTTAGAGTGCCCGATTGGGCTATTGAAGCTGCCGGACAAGAGATGAGAGGAATGGGCCAAGATGCCGCTACTTACCACCCCGGAGTTTACTTAACCCCAGCTCAGGTTAAAAAGCCGATTTTTTTTTTATATTTTTTTTTTAAATATTTGTGTTGATCTAAAAAAAAATATTAAATAAAAACCGGAGGGTTGTATTTTGGCAAATGCAGAGAGAAGCAGTGGAGGCACTAATTCAAGAACTGCCAAAGTTCATGCTGAAGGCGGTCCCCACCGATTGCAGCGAGTGTCCTATATGCTTGGAGGAATTTCACGTTGGAAATGAGGTAATCTTATATATATTTTTTAAAATTTAATTAAGGTAAATAAATATTTATTAAAATAGAAAATGATGAAAAAATCGAAGGGTAATTCGTTATCTTCATCAGTTCATCGTGATTTTACGTGGAATTTTCAACTGCCGTTTTCGAAATAATATGTGAGATTCTGCATATAAATTAAACTGTCGTTTGATTTATATTACAAGCTCGTTTTATAGCGTTAGGAGTAGTTATAGTTTTCTATTTTTTTCCAAATTCGTCCATGTATAATTTATCAACGTTGGTCTAATAGAGGGTTATATTGGTCATTTAATGCAGGTACGAGGGCTTCCTTGTGCCCATAATTTTCACGTGGAGTGCATTGATGAGTGGCTGAGATTAAACGTGAAATGCCCGAGATGCCGTTGCTCTGTTTTTCCGAACCTGGATTTAAGTGCACTGTCGAATATTCAGACGGATATCGAGAGGCCCTCGATTAATGTTGTTACAACAACAACAACAACAACAACAACGGCGCAGTATGTAAGAAACGAGACTCCGAGTCAGAGCTATATGTTGAGAATGCAAGGCTTGCTCCACCCGGTCCACTCTGAAAATGGTCGACCCGCCACTGAAACGGATAGTCCGGCTGCAAATGGAGCCCCGGAAAATATGGGGCCCGTTCATGTGGTGGTGGTGGTTGAAGAGCCCGGCCCGCCTCGCACTTGATTTTATTTTTTATTTTATTTTTTTGATTAAAAGAAATCCAGATAATTACTTGGAACAGGGGAAATATGGTGGTGGTTAGTGTTTTTGTGATACTTGTAGAATTGCTTTTTATTTGTATTTTTAGTTTTTTTAACCATCTTTTTTTTAATTTCTTACTTTGATTTACATTTGCTACCATTGTTTTATATTCTGAGGGGGATATAATTACAAATTTCAACTGTTTTTATGTTAAATTTGTCACATATGATTGTAGGAGAACGAAGGTTTACAGAGTCCACTGAATAATAAATTAATTCAGTTGAGACTAATAAAATTATATTAATTTAGTGAAATATTAAATTATCGAACTATTAATTTAGTAGTGATAAGGGGTGATAGACAGAATAATCACCCCTAATCAGGCGTTTGGTTCGTTTGACTTGAGCCCGGTACAGATTGAGGGCCCGGTATCAAATCCCGAAATTGGGTGATAAATTATCCCACCACACGAGGTGAGATTGTATAACCAGTCGTGAGCTAAAACATGAAATGACCAAAAGGGGCTGAAAAATAT
Organism: Erythranthe guttata; assembly: GCF_056151865.1. Classification (NCBI taxonomy): domain Eukaryota; kingdom Viridiplantae; phylum Streptophyta; class Magnoliopsida; order Lamiales; family Phrymaceae; genus Erythranthe; species Erythranthe guttata. The sequence goes on along the minus strand of NC_142541.1, from coordinate 1,512,223 downwards.
TATTGTAAAAAACTGGGTAGAGAAAAAGACAGTACAAGTTTTGGTTTCTCACTTTCAAAAGCCCGGCTCTCCATCTTCACCGATAGTCCCGACGAGTCCCTTTCTCTGGCGCGGCATCCGAACAAAACACCGAAAGACCTTAGGAAATCTGGATATCATAGGTAACTTTTTTCTTATTATTCGTCTTTCAATGAAATTTACGGAAGGATAGATTTGGAGAATGAGCCGAGTACCGAATATTCCAATTAAATTCCCACGATTTTCAATTCAGTTCCCGACAATTGTTCCAATTAGATGTGTAATTGATAATTTTATTAATGCGAATGTGGGATTGATTTTTATATTGTAGAAGATGGTGATTTGCTCTTGGTTTCTTCTTCTTTTAAAGTGTTTTTTGGTAGACTGGTATAACAGAAGGAGGTTTATTTCCCTTTTTTTGGAACAAAAATGCAAATTTATATTAAACCCATTAAGCCTAGGGTTCAACACTCCTCTAACGATCAACCTTAGCTCGTATGTTATAGATTGTTTTAGAATGGGTAGCGGATGTATGTCGTATGGCCGAATCGATGCAAGCAACCACACCAAAGAAGAGTCGGCTATCAACATAAGTTGCTCGAATGATTCAAGATTCTCTGTTCAGGTGTAATAGGACTCGTCTTTTGAACTTTTCAAGTTAATTGTTGCTCAGAAACGCGTAATTGCAGAATCCCCATACAATAGCAGCGTGTAATCTACAAATGCCGCATTTTGAAGGACGACCATACCCTTCAGAGCTACGGTATACGGACTAATCATTCTTTATATTATTTTCATACTAAAAAATGTTAATAAGGAATACGAGGTGAAATGTGTTTCTTGTTATGTTCTATTAAGATTGATTTGGTCCGTGGGGCTCTTCCTCGCGTCCTCTAAGCTCTCTGTCGGATTCCGGTAGAAAAAAGACCTGCAACGCCGGGAGGTGTTCCCGGCGGGAAAGCTCCGACGATCAAGTCAGTATGATTTCAAAGCGAGTTTTTAGAAAGTACGTAAAAGTATGTGAAAAAATGTATATTATCTGTGTGGAAAAACGCAATATCATTCCCTATTTATAAATGAGGAAACCTTGGCCTCCAAGGTTTCCTTTTTAGGGTTTTTCCCCCCTCAAGCCATTGTGTGTATTGGGCCTTTTACAACCCTGGGCTCGATTTACCACGAGCCGATACTGGGCCTGCGAGCCGAAGTTCCGCAGTTCGTCGTTGAGGTCGTACGACCTAATGGTCTTTTTATATCATTGGGCTGAATTGCCATGGGCCTTTTGTCGTGGGCCTAATTCGTATTGGATCTTTCCAGAATGGCCCGTATCAACTACTCCCCCCTACTCCTTAATTATCGGGCGAGATAAAACTTCTGTTTTGTCCCGTTCGATGAATATGGAGTATGGAGTGCGAGGTAACAGTTCGTTTTTAGCGTTTAATCTTTGATGGGGAAGCGTGCTCTACCGCCTTCTGCTGTCCTATCAATCAATGCAGTCGATTCGAGTTCCCTAGGTCATAATGAGGGAATTTCAATCGGTGCTTTCCGCGCCGAATTCGAGGCGGCCTGCTTTTGATCTCGTTCGTCCGAATGAGTGGTTGAGATCTAATTTCCTCTTATCTCTTTCCCTATAAATACCTCATTAACCCAACTTGTAAAAGTTTTTTCTTTTTGCCTACACGTCTCTCCTCCTGCTTGATTTCTGGTGATTCCATTTTCTGAGACAGAGCTTTCCTCCCTCAAGTCCACTCTTTCTCTCTAGCCAAGGTATTACTTCTCTTCCCCATCTTTTATTACCTCCATCTTATTCTTCAATTCGATAATGTCAGCCCATTCCCCTGACCCTTTTGGCCAAAAAGCACCTTCCGGGGAGGGGGGTGAAAACCCTGCTTTTTCTATCTCTTCTTCGTCGGAGGAGGGGCCTTACTTCTCCCCTTCGGGTAAACTCTTGGAACGACCCAAGAAGAAGGGCAAGAAAGAGGTTTCTTCTTCTGCGAGGAGTGGTTCGCCCTCCGTATCTGAGGGGAGGGATTTAGATGACCAATGGGGGCCCAGTACCTTGACCGACATAGATCTGGCTAACTTAGTCCGCGACATAGGCCTCTCCACCGATGTCGAGTTGATTCTTCCTTCGCGAGATGACCGTCCTTTAACTCCCCCCTTAGGTTTCAGTACTTGGTTTTCAGAGCAGTTTTATTTCGGTCTATCCTTCCCTATCTCGCCTTGGTTTTCTGAAATTGCCCAGCTATGTAATGTGTCCCTTAATCAATTCCACCCTCACGCTATAATAATTATGACGGGATTCCGTATGCTATGTGCTTGGTCGGGGGTGATTCCTACACCAGCTCGATTCCGAAGTGTCATGGTATTGAAAAATTCCAGTCCTTTCCATGTTTCCATCTCGGCTCGTCCGGGTTTCAAAATATTGATGCCACCCAACAAAACCGATGGGTGGCAAGGTCATTATTTTTTCGCAAAAAATCCCGTTGATACTCCCTATTTGTGCCCTTGGCTTGCCACCTTGCCCGAGAAGAAAAGGGGGAAACCCTTGGCAGTTGATGAAGTTTTGCTAAAAATGATATCTCACTTTCAACCGAGTTACGGCGTCCCGGATAGCCTCACCAGCTTTCCGCCGATGCTTCGTCATTTCCATTTTCACGACAACGGCACATATTCTTTAACTCGGGAGGACTTAGGTAGGTTTAGTTGCAACACTTACTCTTACTTCAACCCATTGCCCTATTTCGCACGGTTGCTTTTTGTTATTTGGCTATGTGCTTATATGTTTTGTTTCTCATCTACTTATCTTCCCTCTTTTTTTTATATTCTGCTGCGCAGACTTAAGGATGAAGAGGATGTTTCGAGGCGACAAGCCGGCTACCCGTCCCTCCGATCCGGAGCCTGGGTTCGAGGCGTCTGAATTTCAGCGCCCTCTAATCGCTGAATCCGAGAAAAGACCCTCGGAGGAAGGGGCTCTAAGGCCCAGGCCATCGAAGAAAAACACCGCTCCTCCTCGCGCCCGTGGTGGACCAGCTTCGCGAACTGAGGACTCTGAACCTCCTAAACAATCCTCCGCGATAGTTCTCGCCCCGTCACCGCCTCCTTCTTCGACCGAAGAGGTGGTAGAGAAAGAACCTGCTCCGAAGAAACGGAGGTCTGAACTGGCCCTTGGGGCGGCTGGGTCATCTTTACCGGCCGACTTTGGACTGTACCTCTGCCGGAATGCTGAAAACGCTATTGCTGCGTGCCGGTCCTTGGCATTCCCCACCGATGTCGCCCACTTCGGGCAAATGAGTAAGGGCGACCGACTTGAGTTGCTTCTTCATAACATTACACAGGTTTGTTTCACGCTGTTCTTGTGAATTGGTTTTTGCCATAGCATCTTGTATTTAAGATTAACTCCATTTAACCTCTTTGTGAGTGCAGCAATTCGCCATCGCCTTCTCGGGTCCCCTGGGGTGGGATGATGTTTCACGCGAGGCGTATGATAATCAGAGGAAAGAGGTGATGCAGCTCCGGAAGGAAGTCCGGGGCTTGAAGGAGAGTTTGGGAGTGTCGGAGTCCTCGAAGGAGGGGCTATTTGCCGAAGTGAAGAGGCTGAAAGAGAGAGAGAAAATCCTCGAGGCTGAAAAAGACTCCCTTGTATCCCATAATGCCAGTTTGGAGGAGAAAGCTAAGGGGCTTTCCAACGAGCTGTTCGCGGCTGGAGTACAGGCCTCCACCAATTTCACCGAAGGGGTGAAAGAGGGGCAAAGGTTGTTCCCGGGGTCGCCTGAGGGCCTTCGCTTCATCGAGGAGTTTGTTCGCCGCTTCTTTCACCGATTGTGGCGTTCCACCACGTTTACTCGAGAAGCTTCAGGCTTAGCTCGTTTCTTCTTTTCGTCGGCGGTTGCGGCTGTTCGGAAGAGATTAGGCGGTGCCGGCATCGAGTTCCCGTTGGTGGAAAATGAACTGGCAGAGGACCTCCCCGACGACGTGATCCCGGGTTTTGAGGGGGATGTAAACGAGGATCCCAACTTAGAGTGGTGGAGGCCGGTTTATCAAGGCCTCGTTGAAGAATTCTCCCGGCAAGGGGCTATCACCGACTTCGCCGGAGACATCGGAGCCCTTGGGACGGTGGTTAGTTCCGAAGAGGCACAACCAAGCCTCGTTTCGCCGCCCCCTCCGGATGCTGAGAATCGGAGTGAAGCAGTTCCGAAATGAAGACCAAAAAGACTTAACCATTTATTATGTTTTGTACTTGGAATATGTATTTCTTGAATATTATTCCCTTTATTTCCTTTTGTCATGTACCCTTAACAATTTCTCCGTTTTTCCATATGTTCAGAAGCGTCTTTATTCGTTTTTCAAATTTGTGCTTCGAGCTTTGATATTCGTCTTGTCTTGACTTCAAGTTCAATTCATGTTTCCATATCTCAGATCATTCTCATTTGTGCTTATCCTCTAAGCTTATCAGTTAACTTGATCTCAGAAAACTGTTTTTATATTTCAACTTGATGCTTGACCTCATCATCTCGCGACTTAGCGCTGCAACAGAAAACACAAACCATTGTCACACTAAAACATGCTTTTTACTTACTTTAGTAAAACACGCGATTTAACGTCATAGTGAAACACGCGATTTAACGCCACAGTGAAACACGCGAGTTAACGCCACAATGAAACACGCGAGTTAACGCCACAATAAAACACGCGAGTTAACGCCACAATAAAACACGCGAGTTAACGCCACAATGAAACACGCGAGTTAACGCCACAATGAAACACGCGAGTTAACGCCACAGTGAAACACGCGAGTTAACGCCACAATGAAACACGCGAGTTAACGCCACAATAAAACACGCGAGTTAACGCCACAATAAAACACGCGAGTTAACGCCACAATGAAACACGCGAGTTAACGCCACAATGAAACACGCGAGTTAACGCCACAATGAAACACGCGATTTAACGCCACAGTGAAACACGCGATTTAACGCCACAATGAAACACGCGATTTAACGCCACAGTGAAACACGCGAGTTAACGCCACAATGAAACACGCGATTTAACGCCACAGTGAAGCACGCGAGTTAACGCCACAATGAAACACGCGATTTAACGCCACAGTGAAACACGCGATTTAACGCCACAACGAAACACGCGAGTTAACGCCACAGTTATGACTTAAGCAAATAACACAAGTATTTTTTTAACGTGGAAACCCTCCAAATAAGGAGAGAAAAAACCACGGGGCCTAGCCCAGGTCGGAAAATGGATGTTTATTAATGGTTTTTTGTGCGTACAAGGTGTGTCTCGATTTCACTGACTATCTGTCCTCCTTCTCTCTCCCCCCTTTTTTTTTTTTTTTTTTTTTTTTTTTTTTTTTTTTTTTTTTTTTTTTTTTTTTTTTTTTTTTTTTTTTACGCGAAGAAGCGTTTTAAATGGATGACATTCCATGCCCGTGGCAGTGGTTTCCCTTCTACGTCTGCTAGCTCATACCCTCCACCAGCCAAACATTTTGTGACCATGTATGGTCCTTCCCAATTAGCCTCTAACTTTCCTGTATGTTTTAGTGCGTCAGCTCGGCGCAAGACCAGGTCGCCGATCTGGAATGAACGAGGCCATACCCCTTGATCGTATCGTGCTTTAATCAGGTTCTTACTTCGCTCCATGTGTAGATACGCCGCTTCTCGCAGGTCAAAGACCTCGTCCAGCTGTGTTCTCAAGGCGTCATTGTTTGTTTTTTCATCAAATGTGGCGATGCGAAGTGTGTCCATTGCCACCTCAACTGGAATAACAGCGTCGGTTCCATAGGTTAATCGAAATGGTGTCTCGCCGGTAGCTGCTTTGGCCGATGTCCGGTAAGACCATAGGACCGAGGGCAGCTCGTCGACCCAGCTTCCTCCTAGCTCATCCAGTCTTTTCTTCAAACCATTGACAATGGTCCGGTTTGTGGATTCCACTTGGCCATTAGCCTGGGGGTGTGCTACCGCCACAAATTTCTGTGTTATCTTCATCTCTTCGCACCATGCGCGGATCTTTTTGCCGTTGAACTGAGTGCCATTGTCTGACACAATACTGCGAGGTAGGCCAAACCGGCAGCATATATACTTCCAAATGAAGTGCATTACCTCATCTTCTGTTATTTTAGACAAAGCCTCAGCTTCAACCCACTTGGTGAAATAGTCCACCGCAACAATAAGAAATTTCTTCCTACCGGTGGTTTGAGGAAAAGGTCCCACCAGATCAATTCCCCATTGGGCGAAAGGGCATGGAGCGCTCATAATAGTCATTTCTTCTCCTGGTTTATGGATTAGTGGGGCAAATTTCTGACATTGCGCGCAATGTTGTACATATTGATGGGTGTCTCTCTTCATGCCGGGCCAATAATACCCAGCCCGATGTAATTTTTGCATGAGGGCCCGAGCTCCTCCATGCTCCCCACAACCTCCTCGGTGTACTTCGTCTAGGACACATTTCGCTTCTTGTTTTCCTAGGCACCTTGCATCCACCGTGGTGAAGGTCCTTTTATACAATACCTCGTGTCGCACATAAAAGTGCCTTGCTTTATATGCCAAACGATGCTGTTCCCTCTTCGTGCCAAAACGTTCTCCTCTAAAATATCTGAACAAAGGTGTTCTCCAGTCAGATTCTTCCTCGATTATCATGAGCCCTTGCATCGGGGTAGGGGCGATGAGGATGGTAATTTTTCGCTCGACACAGTCAATAACTGATGACCCAATTTTAGCGAGGAAATCGGCTCGTTGGTTGTCGCTCCTCGGAAGTTGATGCACCGTGCAGGTTTCGAAAGTTTCTTGTACTGCTCGAGCTTTATTCACATATCCCTTCATTCTATCATTTTTTACTTCATAATCTCCCTCTAGTTGGTGTATCACCAATTGTGAATCAGAGTATATTCGCACCACTCGTGCTCCGAGTTCCTGGGCAATCTCCATTCCTCGGATGAAAGCTTCGTACTCTGCCTCGTTGTTAGAAACTCGAGGCAGTTTGACGGCGAACTCAACCTCCGTTCCGGTGGGATCAATGACTATTATTCCTGCCCCTGCTCCGGTTGTTGTTGACGACCCGTCTACGTAAATTTTCCACTCTTTTTCGATTGGTATCCTGGTAGTTTCCCGGATGAAATCTGCCAAGGCTTGCCCTTTAACCGAGGTACGAGGTTGATACTGAATCTCGTATTGTCCTAGTTCGATGGCCCATTTGACAATTCGTCCTGACGCAGTAGGTTGACCTAAGGTTTGCCGAAGTGGTAGACTTGTGCGGATCACCATGGTATGCGACAGGAAGTAAGGCCGGAGTCGTCGCGTGGTGAGGACCAGAGCATACGCTATTTTCTCGACTTCAGAATATTTACTTTCCGATGTAGTAAGGATTTTGCTAATATAGTAGATTGGCTTTTGTTGATTATTCACTTCCTTGAACAGAACCGAACTGATTGATTCATCGCCTACTGACAGGTATACGAACAGAGTTTCCCCTTTTTCCGGAATGCTAAGGATCGGTAAACAAGTGAGGGATCGCTTTAGCGCGTCGAATGCGAGCTGGCACTCGGTAGTCCATTCGAATTGGGCCGTTTTTCTTAATATTTTAAAGAAAGGTAAACTCTTGTCAGCCATACGCGATATAAATCGAGCTAGGGCTACTACCTTCCCTGCTAAGGATTGGACCTCCTTGATGGAGCGAGGGGGTGTCATTTGGAGTACGGCCTTAACCTTATCCTGGTTCACTTTGATACCTTCCCGGTTAACAATATACCCCAAGAACTTTCCAGCTTGTACTGCAAATGCGCATTTCGCGGGGTTGAGCTTCATTCCATACAGACGAAGAGTGGCAAACGTTTCAGCTAGATCTGCGAGGTGCGTGGAACGCTGCTTGCTTTTAACTAGCATGTCATCCACGTAGACTTCGATGTTGCGTCCGAGCTGAGCCCGAAACATTCTATCCATTAATCGCTGATATGTGGCCCCTGCATTCTTCAAACCAAAAGGCATCACCACGTAACAATAAGTACCCGTGGCTGTGACAAAACTTACTGCTGGCTGATCCTTCTCGTCCAACGGGATCTGATGGTATCCTTGCGAAGCATCCATCATGCTAAGTAGCTCGCACCCGGCAGTGGCATCTACAAGCTGATCTATGCGAGGTAAGGGGTAATCGTCTTTAGGGCAGGCCTTGTTTAAGTCCCTAAAATCGATGCACATTCGCCACTGGCCGTTGGCTTTCTGTACCAAAACCGCGTTGGACAACCATGTGGGGAATTGAATTTCCCTGATATGTCCGATGTCCAAAAGTCGTTGAACCTCTTTTTGTATGATTTCATCCTTCTCAGTACCGAAGTGTCGTTGTTTTTGTTTGACGGGTCTACACTCAGGTCGCAAATTGAGCCTGTGCACGACAGCGCGAGGCGAGATACCGGTTAAATCACTTGATTGCCATGCGAAGATGTCCTCATTAGATCGCAACAACGCTATCAGCTCATCTCGGAGAAGCGGTTCTAAGTCCTTGCTTATCCGAGTCTGCTTCATCATGCCAGGGACGAGGTCAACCATCATCAATTCGTCCATAGGCTGTACATGGTTAACCTTATCCTCAGGGTCAATTCGAGGGCGTTTCTCGTCTCCCAAATCTTCTTTGGTGAGGGTATCACGTCGGCCTTTCTCTGCTACTTTAACCATTTCGACATAACACGATCTCGATTGGGCTTGGTCGCCCCTGACCTCTCCCACCGTTCCATCAACTGGAAACTTAAGCTTTTGATGAATGGTTGAAGGGACCGCCCGAAAGGTATGTAACATCGGTCGCCCTATCACGATATTATACGAGGTTGGCGATCCTTCGACAATGACGAAATTGACGGTTTGAGTGCGTACTCGAGGTGGCGTCCCTATAGTGACGGGGATTTTAACTTGTCCAACCGGCGTCAGGGATCCTCCCGTGAACCCGAATATCGGAGTAGTGACAGGGAAGATTGGGAGGTCAAGCTCCATTTGCAGGAAACATTCGTAGGATATAACATCCACCGAACTTCCTGGATCAACGAAGGCGCGAGCGACATCGTACCCCCCAACGTTAATCGTGATGAGGAGAGGGTCACAATGGAAATCCTCTAGGTCCGCTTCATCTTCCGGACCAAACGAGATAGTGGGATATTGACGATACTTCGGTGTCGAGATTTGGCAAACCTCATGATTATTTTTGAGGCTACCGAGGTGGCGTCTCCTAGCCCGGTGAGTATCTCCTCCCGTAGGACCCCCCGAAATCATCTGAATGTACCCTCTTTTCGGTGCTGGTGGTGGTGGCGGTGCTCGTGGCGGGTTCCCAAACTGGGCTTCACGCTTTTGTCCCCGAGGTGAATCTATCTTCACAAAATCCCCGATTTTGTTATCTCTAATGAGACGTTCCACTTCGTCCTTCAGATGTGCGCAATCGTCGGTCGTATGTCCATATTCATTATGAAAACGGCAAAAAGTACCCAACGTTGGATCTCGACGGGGGGCTCCGCGAGCAGTTCGAGGCCATCGTAGATCAGCCCTCTTCTCAATCGCGCACAACACCTGGGACAGAGGAGCCGTAAGGGGCTGATATGATTGAAAACGAGATCCCTTAGCATCCGGGACAATACTCCGACTAGGGGCATTGGCATCCCTGCGAGGTAACATGAGCTCCCTGCCTTTCTTTACTTCGCTGACTCGTGCATTTGCGACTTGGTGAGATTCTTCCATTTTCTGTTGGCGGGCCTCTTCTAAATTGATGAACCTAGATGCCCTTTCTAATAGGTTATCGAAATCAGGGGACGGCTCCAGCGCCAAAGCTCGGAAAAACTCATCATCTCTCAGTCCTTGAGAAAGAGCTGCCATGAGTACCTCATCACTGGTGGTCGGGACTTCCAGGGTGGCCGAGGTGAACCGTTTGATGTAACTCCTGAGGCTTTCTTTCTCCTTTTGGCGAATGCTAAATAGTGACAGGGAGGTTTTTTTGCACTTCTTTGAGCTGGCGAACTGGTTCATGAAAGCCTTGGCAAATTGCTCGAAAGATTGTACGCTCCCGGAAGGCAGCAAACCGAACCAGGCCTGAGCAGATCCGGCTAGAGTAGTAGCGAAGGCACGACATCTCACCCCTTCTGTGAGCTGATGAAGCGATGCTGTATTGTTGAAACGGCTTAGGTGCTCGGCGGGATCCGATGTGCCATTGTACTCGAACGAAATGGGTCGGTAGCTAGCTGGTATGGGGTCATCATCAAGGTGTTTTGCGAAAGGGCTAGATCCCACGAGATCTCGCGCTGGCCTGTTCCGTAAGGCCTTTAATTCATTCATATCGCGTCTCAGGCTGTCTACCTCGGTCCTGACTCTATGACTATCGCCTCTTCGATTTTCCGAATAACTGTCGCCTTCGTCATCAGCTCGTCCCTCGTTCGGGGAATGTCTGGGATCCCTCCTGAGTCGGTTATCGTGAGGTAAACTTTGGGTGTAGTTTCTGATGGCCGCGGTGATCATGGTTTCCACCTCGTCTCGGGTATACGTGCGCTCATTGGGAGCCTGAGCGGGGGTTGTGGCTGGCCTTCTCGAAGCAGCTTCGCCATCCTGGAACTCGAAAGAGGGGCTGCTTGGAGCGAAGGGGATCCGGCCCTCCTTTTCAGGTGTAAGGAAGCTACACCCCGATTTATCTTTCTGAACGGACGATGGGTCAACCGGTGCACCACGGGCTACCGCATCCAAATCCTTCTGCAAATTCCGGGCGACTGCGTCTTCTCCGTCCATTCTTTCTCCACGTTCTCAGCTCAGATCTGGACTTCCGGGGGTAGATCTGATTTTTCCCGGAAGCTGTTTTCTCCTGATTTTTAGGCCTTTCCCACAGACGGCGCCACTTGATTTGGTCCGTGGGGCTCTTCCTCGCGTCCTCTAAGCTCTCTGTCGGATTCCGGTAGAAAAAAGACCTGCAACGCCGGGAGGTGTTCCCGGCGGGAAAGCTCCGACGATCAAGTCAGTATGATTTCAAAGCGAGTTTTTAGAAAGTACGTAAAAGTATGTGAAAAAATGTATATTATCTGTGTGGAAAAACGCAATATCATTCCCTATTTATAAATGAGGAAACCTTGGCCTCCAAGGTTTCCTTTTTAGGGTTTTTCCCCCCTCAAGCCATTGTGTGTATTGGGCCTTTTACAACCCTGGGCTCGATTTACCACGAGCCGATACTGGGCCTGCGAGCCGAAGTTCCGCAGTTCGTCGTTGAGGTCGTACGACCTAATGGTCTTTTTATATCATTGGGCTGAATTGCCATGGGCCTTTTGTCGTGGGCCTAATTCGTATTGGATCTTTCCAGAATGGCCCGTATCAAAGATGAATTTTGAATGAATTTGTTGGTCGTCCATGGTAGTTTGAATCAACCACGGTGGGGGAATTTATTTTTAATGTTCATGTGACTGAAAGTTTGAATATTTGTTTTTCACTTTTATCATATTCCAACGGAATTCTACAAGTATGTCATTTGAATCTAGTGAGATTCTTATACATGTATCAATCTGGTGAAATATTCATACATGCATCAATCCATTTTTACACTTGGGTGGGAATATGCAATTGAGTATTTTAAAAGATCAGACATATATCTAGGATTGAATTGATGTTCTCTTCTCGGTTGCTAGTATGCTAATTATGAATCAATAACATAATGATCTTATGATGTAGACTAACTAGCCTTTGAGTGGCTGGAAGTATTTCTCTGGCCATTTGAGAGATTACATAGCTGAAGCGAATGAATAGGTTATAACTTATAACGAGATTTAAATGACATAGCATATTAGGTTTCAATATTCATTGTCCTCATTTTTCATTTTTTATTTTATACACTCTTGTTTTTGGAATATCTATTAGATTTAATAGTTTTGAAAGAGTATCTTTTCATTTTTTTTACTCTGTAATCTTGTTTGAATTGAGGCAAATTTGTTAATTCTTACGATTTTGCGTCGGACTTTCTTTTCATGCAGCTCGAAGGAGAAATCCACTCTCCAGTGAGTATCTCGACAACTTTCAAATCAACCATGAGTGCATTCGAGAAATAAGTCATAAACTTTGGCATGTATGAGGTGGTGAAGTTGAATGTTGCTTTGGATTATGGATCATGGATTGAATTTTCCTAATTGACTTTCTCTCCCTTTCAGAACTCTCTTACCCTCTCTTAAATTTGGAAGAATTTGTTGTCATTTTATTTGTTTGTTTCAGAGTAAAAAAACTATTGTTAATAACTGGATATGTACTGATTTTTATTTGTTGACACTTGGTGCAATATATTAACAAAATTTAGTTTGTTCATTGTTTATTTAAAAAATAGTAAGATTAAGTCGATTTAGATTTCCCACAGATTTAGGAAAACACAAGGTGTTGCCTCTTTCAATTTTCACATAAGGGTTTCTGAATAAATTAAATCAAGTACAATTGACACAAGTAAATATTGTAAGGGGCGATTATGTCATTTCAAATGTTGTCCATCCAAATCATGTACACCAAACATCATATTGCAGTTATCCTTAGTAAATAATCCTGTAATCCAAACACAAGTTATTGGCTACTATATAATCATGAACAGTGTAATATTATATAATCCAGGAAAATGAATCAATCCTATCAATGGAACCAAAAGAGGCCTATGTAATTAGATTTATCAAAACAAGTAAGGATTATTAATACGCTATTTTATTACAGTGCGAAAAATAATTTATGTCTAAAATTTATAACCTATTTTTAATAAAATTTGTAAAATGTTTCTTTTTAGGGCAAACTAGTATTTTTCCCCGTGCACTGCACGGGGCGTTTACTAAAATAAAAGAATAAAAATTGAAAAGCATAATATATATTTTACGGCATCTACTTAAATAAAATCATAAAATATATTTTTTGTTAGATACAATAGAAACTCAATAAATTAATAATCTTGGTTAAATAATAATTTCTTACGGTCTTGACCTTAGGAAAAAAACATTCATAAAATTACTCACTATTTAGATTATTTAAAGGTAAATGAATAAAAATACCTTGGGGTAACCAACATTCAACCAAAATGCCCATAGGATTTCTCAAAATGTGCCACAATGGCTTCATGAGTATTAAAATTATTGACAAATCAAATAGTTTTGTTTTTGCAGAATATGAGACAACAAAATTACAAATGGAAGAAGAAGAATGAATATGATACATGTTTTGGTTTAGCATTACATGTCAACAATCTTCGCAAATCCATTTATATATTAATGCACCCTCCAATTCTCGTAACATAGAATCGGGAAGGCAATGTGTCTGAGTTAATTCTTTCCTCCCGCATTAAACAAAAATCAACTCATCCTCAACTCCAATATCACCACAATTCAAATATAGCACTTATTCTTTGAGGATGAGTTGATTGCAAAACTTGGGATAGTGAAGCCAATAAATTAGTCAAACAAAGAAAGGGTTCAACGATCCAACCATTAACAATATTTGTGAAATCAAAAGGTCAATTGAACAAAAATTACAAAGCCTTAATTCCCTCTGCTTTCAACTAAAGAACCAACACCACAACACATTAAAAGAGACAAAAAAGAAGGGAAAAAAAAAAAGAATCGTCAACTACGGCTTCAAATAATTAAAAGTAGTAAGACGTTTTCCTATAAGCTCATATTACCTCAGTTTCTGAATCACATTATGAACTCCACGACTACAAACAATTAAAAGGAGTCTTCAGTTTCCTATGAACCCTTATTAGCTCAGTTTTTGCATCGCACAATCAACACTGACATTTTTTCCTAAAATGCAGTAACATTAACATCCAAGTTAGTGTTTTGAGCATGTTGTAAAATATAAACACTGATAATTTTTTTTGCCTCTTCAAGAAATTCAGATTTATAGTCAATAAACATACCTTGAATTTCAGCAATATTCCGGCGGGGTAGAAAAAATCAAAACAAAGAAGAAACGAACTTCTAAAAGAATTCAATCTATTCAAACGGGTGGTAGAAGAACCGTGAGAAATAGGAAAAAAGGGGCAAACAATCGAATTCAAACTATTGAAGCTGATAGTTCAATCTAATTCTTATACAATATTTATTTGGCCATACTCATTTCATTTCTCTTCTAGAAGTTAGTCATTTTCATACTTTTTCATGAACAAATAATATGGGCAATAACTCTCACTTATTCAATAGGACATTTATGTCACTTAAAGATTAGAAGATGAATTTTATAAGTTTTTCTTTGCTAGGTATTCTTATGTGCTCCTCTTTCACTTCACAATCATTTTACTGTTTGTTTAACCATCAAGCATGCAGGTTGCGACCACAAAACATGAAAATGCACAATTCTATTATTCCACAAAAGATAAGACAGCTAGATTTATTTACTTATCAATTTACCGAATGATGATGAGATACCACTTGAGCCTACAAAAGCATTCGACAGATATAGATCCCCTGACAAAGGATACGCTGAAAAAAAAAACATGCATTTTATTATAAAGAGAACATAAAGGTAATCTAAAGAGGAACTTTTACCTCCGACCAAGAAAATATCGGCGCCTGTGCAACCAACGAACACCACTGCAATACAATATTTTTCGGCAAAACTTGAACATAAACAAAAGAAAATCACAAATATTCAACTATAAAGAATCCGATTGACAAAGAGAGGGTTATGAATTATGATTGTGTGGAGCCTAATACTATTATGGTGTAAACAACAATAGGAACAACTACTGTATAACTGTTCACACTGAATCGAAAAAAGAAGATTAGAAATATACCTCCGCCGAGATTGTTCTTTGCATATGTAATCTTTCAAGATTATGCCATTTTTTTATAGTCAATAGTTTTATTCGCCACTACCCCTGCAAAAACCACAAACACACACAAATAAACAAACAAACAAAAAAAGAAAAGAAAAAATCACTAAAACTGAGAAACCCACTAATTACTTTTGCTAATTATATTCTTATAAATTAACAAAAAATCAACATATAGAAAAAGAGGAGGAGGAATTAACTGGAAGAATTACAGGTGATAGTTTGTGGAATTGCTCGGTGGAGAAGATATAGAGTCACTGTGAGAATAGGGTGGGATGATATGAAGGAAGTGGCGGTAAAGAGTGAGCCACGATCTTCTTCTTCGACGGCTCGATCGTGGCTCAATCCAACAGATGTAGCAAATAATATTACTAATAGCAAATGATATCCATAAGAATATCAGGATATTATTTTTCTCCTTCTAATAAATCAACCAATTCCAGGTTGAGATATTGAAACAAATCCCAAATTTACCAAAAACTGAAAAAAACAAAAATTATTGCTCCCATCTCAAATAGTGTTCTGAATTCCAGGTACTCATTAAAATATATAACAATAAAAATACATTGTGGAAATAATAGGCAAAACAGTCCAAAAAAAATAAAATTAAAAAACAACCTGAGGGCATGAGTGCAAGTTGTAGAGATTGTTAGGATCCATGCAAAACTTCACCCCAATAGTCCCATACCTCATGGGTGATCACCAAAACTGAATTTAATAAAAATTATGAAGGAGAAACAAATAGAGATTGTTTAATTTGCAGAGAAAAAAAATGGAGGCTTCTTATTTGTCATACTGTCTCTGCAAAACTATTTTTATGAAAGAAGATAAAATTAAAGAAAAAATGAAAGGGAAATCAGTAGAATTCAATAAATTGAACATTTGCCTTACACAAATGAAATTATGTTCGATGAAATTATGTTCCTCTGTTTGCTGACGACCGAATCATCCTGCGCAAAAACACCATTAAATTTCAGTCATAACAATAAATTGAAAAGGGTTAAGGCTCAGGTCATTACTGCCGATTCTGACTTCACATTCTACAAACCAAAATTGAAGATGAATTGAAGGAAGAGAAAAACATGATTAGAACGGAAGTATATTTTTTTTTCTTCAAGTTACATAAACCTTTATTTGTGGGTGATGAAGAAAATCTGAGAGGGAAGTTAATTTTTGTTGGGGGCGAAAGAAAGTCAATGGGGATATGAGAGAGAAATGATTAGAACAGAGATGGCGGAGAGGCAAGGAAAAAGGACGGGAGAATTCTCGTTTTCCAAGGTTGCGATTGAAAAGGGTGAGTTAATTTTTTTTTCAGATCATGGCAAAAAACCTCCAAAATCATGCAGAAGTTTTTAGATCGTGGCAGAAAACCGAAAACCAATAATCAAGATGAACAGACGGAAAAGCCCTTAGGGTTATAAATATTTCACAAAAATAGAATTAGGGTTTCGGGCAAAACCTTTATTTTATATATAAAGATTATGGTACCTCTTGAGGTGTGGCCAAATTATAAAAATAAAAACTAATCTTGTTTGGTTAATTACAGCCACCCTTTCTTTAAATATTTTTACTTAAAATTTATGTAATTAGGTTATTTACGAACCAAATCGTATGTTTAGTTCGGTAAGAAGTATAAAATGTTGGCGTACCGAAATTTCGGTTCGGTTTTACCAAATTAACACCATAAATTTACCTCTGAAGAGATTTTTATTTATCTTTTCTTTTCGTAAGATAATATAGAATTGAATGATAACTCAAGGGTGCCCGTAATTTTATAATTTCCCGTTCTGAATAAGAAGATTTAATTTAATTAATTTCAATAAATGGGACACGTGTGGGTGGGGTGGTGTGTGTGGGGGTGGGTGGGGGTGGGGCGGGGCGGAGACTAGCACAAGAATTATCCTCTCTCTTGTTCTATGACTTCTATCCCCATATGGATTATATTAATAACTGTTAACACCACACTTCATTTCTATACCAGATTTTTCATTTTTTTTTATTTATTATTTAAATAAATAAAAAATTAAAATTGATTCCTGATTTTCACAGAGGCAGCAAAAATGGTGGTGGCCAACGCTTGGGCTACGGGAAATTCCGTCGTCCCGCCGCCGCAGCTCCGCCCCTCCTCCTCCTCCTCCATCTCCCCTGATACTCTGAAGAAAAAGTCCTCAATCAATTTGCCCTATAAATTTCTCATCAGAAAAAGGAATAACCCTACGCTATCTTGCCGCTGCAGCAGCAATTTCGATGAAATTAAGAATTACAGCGACGGCGATAGCAATAATATCACTTCGTATTCTTCTTCCTCCGCCGCCACTTGTTTGTCGGCATCGGCGGATTGGGATTGGAATAGGTGGACACGTCATTTTGCTGAGATTGAGCAGGCTGAGAACTATGCATCTGTGCTTAAGGTCAGATGCTTGATATAATTTGTTTTATGATTGGGCAATTAGTTTGCTGATTGATTTTTTTTTTCAATTTTTTGACATATTGTATGCGCTTGCTTATACAGTTGTTGCATACAATTTTTGAATTAGAACTGTTCTTCGACCTTGATTTTTTTTTTCTAGTTAGTTGTTTGCTAATATTTAATCTTATGTGTGTGTATTCGTCTGTTCGGAAGGAGGATTTGGATCACTGGTTTTGGTGGCTGCAAACGCATCGTACTGAACTCTCGTTAGGTTGCTTTTAGATGGAAGGATTCGAGTGAAGCATTCACATCGATAATAAATATCGATTGAACTTGTTTGGATTGATTCATTTGATAATAGATTTCAAATTATTAAGTGTTGCTGTTTATGAAAGAGGTTTTGACTTAATCTGTGCAGTTGCTTCTTGCAACGGGATATCACGTTGTAGTCTGCGGTGATATTTTTTGTATGGTAGAATAATTCATTTATCAATTTTTTTATGGCGTTTGCTTTGTATGCCTTATGTGTTTCGAATTGATGATAATTTCATCAGATGAACTCCGTTTATAGAGTGCATCATGAACAAAGTCTGGATTCGAAACTGTTCAAAATTTTGAAAATTGTTCTGAAAAAGCAGACTGTGTACTTGAAGAACACGGTGGCCTGTCAAATTATATATAAAAAACTAGATACGAAATACTTGATTTAAATATTGGTTAAATAATAGACAGATATCACTGTGTAGTGTGATTGATTTCGTCATATCCGTGCTTTGACCTATTAAACTGTGTGCGAATTTAAATTCATTATTTTCCCTTAATTTTATGTGGATTAATGTTCACAAGTAGTAAGCAGATCTAGACGAAAGATAGAGTTTGTTAGTTGGATCATGACTGGTTGCTATAATTTGCAGTTTCAATTAGAAGATGCAATCGAGAACGAAGACTTTCAAGAAGCTGCTAAATTGAAAAAAGCCATTGCCGAGGCAACGTCCAAGGATAGCATTGCTGAAATTATGTCGCAGTTGAAGGTAAACTAAAGTTAACCCGAGTCGTCATACTTGTAAATATGTCAAATACTAAACTTTTTTTTTTCTTTAGAATGCAATTGACGAGGAGCGTTACCATGATGCTTCAAGATTGTGCCGAATTACAGGAAGTGGGCTGGTAATTTATCGATAGCAATTGCGCATCTCATGTTTGATATCGTATCCTCGTATTTCTCCTTCATAGATAAAAGGGCACTTCGTTATTTGTTTGACATACTTCCCCAAACATGAAGAAGTTTAAGATTCGGTGGTAGCTATTGTGTCGTTTATACAGCTCTATCCTCGTATTCTATATAAATTTGACCTTGTGGTAAAGCCCTATGTGAATAATAATTACGTGATAACAATTCCGGTACAGAGATAGAAGATTAGACCAAGTTGTGATTTTCTTTTCTTTAATGAACAGATGTAAGAGCACAACGTGGAAGCTAATCTTTGGCTTGCTTATTCTTACATATCATCGGTTCATTACAATTTTTTTGTGTCTGAAAGTGAGGATTCTTGTTGTTCATGATTTATAGCATGCCTACAGGTAGGTTGGTGGGTTGGCTATTCAAATGATTCAGAAGATCCTTTCGGGAAATTAGTTCAGATTACCCCAGGAGCTGGCAGATTTATAGGCAAAAGTTATAGTCCAAGGTAATAATGGTAGAACTAAATTCCTTCGTTGGTTCTTAACTTTGTTGCCGGACAAATATAAAGTTTCTAGTCATGGGAAATTGTTGCAGGCAGTTGTTGACATCATCTCCCGGAACACCACTATTTGAAATTTTTGTGGTTAAAGATGCCAACGAGAGATATAACATGCAGGTGATGTGATTTTTTTTTTTTTTTTGTTATTTTCAATTGTTATCTATTAATTTTAGTGGTAATTTTTTTTTAGAAGTTTATTTTGTAAGTTAAATCAATAACATCCGTGCGTCACTTCATTTCATAAGATCTTGAGTGTCTGTCTGGTATTATGGTATTCAAGCACTATCTTCTTACAAGTGCTTCTGATTAACCTTTTTTCACAGGTTGCATTTCTAAAACCAGTTAAAGGAAATTCGTCAAAATCAAGTTCTTCTTCGTCTGATAAATCCACCAAGGGACCATCTGCCAGTGAACCCGATGCTGCATCCATAGTTGATGTTAAGCTGGAAAGTGAACCAGAAAAATCCGAAGGGAAGAGCATTGATTTGGAAGGAGCTGCTGAAGAAGGAATAAAGAGCGTCATAAACTTTCTCAAGGATAAAATTCCAGAACTGAAGGTTAAAGTAATGAGAGTCGACATTGCTGATGATATAACCGAAGATGATGTGAAACAGTTTATTGAAGAAGAAGACGACAGTGATAGCACAAGTGGCAGTGATACAGAAGATGAAGCCACTGATATAGATAGCAAAGTTTCCGATAATGAAACGTTGGAAGATGAAAGCAATCTAGATATGAAACTTTATATTGGAGGGGTTTTACATAATAAAGAAGACGCCCCTATAAAGGATGACACTATTCGTGTGCCGGCAGATATTGAAGCTATCGAGAGGGATTCTTTCGTATTGCATATTGAGAAGAGATATCGAGATAGTGACTCTGAAGAGAAACTCGCTACTCGAATTGTGGGCGCAATTGCTGCACAAGATGTTTCTGAACTTATACCTCCTGATGTTGCCAAGGCCTTCTGGAGTTCAAATAAAATTTCTCCCAAGGTATTAATCCGAATTTTTGCTTTGTGAAAATCTTGATCTTGGCTCGGGATTTTGCTAATTTCTTCTACTCTGCTTCTGTTTCATGGAATATATAATAGCTTTCTAGAGATGCACGTGAAATAGTGAAGCTTGCAGTGAGTCGGGCTCAGAAACAGAATAGAGTATCCGAGTACACAAATTTTACTCGAATCACCACCTCGAAAGGTGATTTAGATCCATTTGATGGTAAGTTCAACCCAAACGCCACGTCACACTCACATAAATTAAAGAGAAACATCTTTTATTGATGCATTCTTGTCGTTGCAGGTCTATATGTTGGTGCTTTTGGTCCTTACGGCACTGAGGTTGTGCAATTGAGGCGCAAATATGGTAATTGGAATATGAATAAAGATAAGAAATCTTCTGATGTGGAGTTCTTCGAGTATGTTGAGGCAGTAAAGCTAACAGGAGATTTGAATGTTCCTGCTGGCCAGGTATCTATTTATTTATTTAATAAATATTATTGTTGGCTCTTTTCTCGGTTTTTGTATGAAAGTATACCGATCCTGTGGTATGCATCTTTTGCAGGTAACATTTCGTGCTAAAGTAGGGAAGGGTAATCGTCTTTCCAACCGGGGCATTTACCCACATGAACTAGGAGTGGTATGTACACCCCCCCCCCCCCCCCCCCCCCCCTCCCCTCCCCCTCCCCCCCAAATGCTCGCTGGATTGGAATTATTCTATTACCTAGGCGATGTTTGGGAATTAGGATTACACTTGATAGACAATATAAACAAGCTTTGTCAAAAATGACAATGTCAGCTGAGATAATTTCCAATAGTAGTCGACTGTATAAAAATATTATTATTTTATTTTATTTTTTCCTATATGGCGATTAAATAAGAACGACTCAGACAGTGAACTAGATTTCTTTCGTCACAGGCTGCAAGTTACAGAGGTCAAGGAAGGATTGCGGAATTCGGGTTCCAGAATCCTAGGTGGGTCGAGGGGGAGCTTCTTCAACTCAACGGGAAGGTAATGTAATTGATTGTTCGATTTTTTATTTTTTTTTAATTAATTTTTTTAATTAATGGGCTCGTGATTATTATTGACAACAGGGAATGGGCCCGTATGTCAAAGGTGCAGACCTCGGTTTTCTGTACGTTGTACCAGAGCAAAGTTTCCTCGTGCTCTTCAATCGTTTGGAACTACCCGAGTGAGTTTGTACATACCAAACTAAAACATTACGCACTATTTCTTGTATTGTTTTACTTCTTATCCAATGAGCGATTTGGATTACGACACTTGTGTTATAGTACGTACGTGTGTAATAACTCCCACATCACAAATTTTTGTAATAGTTATAAATTGAGGTAGTTTACGAATCACTGCTTTGATAGAAACGACTAAACGAAGACTGCTTTAATAAAATTCGGGTGTTATTTCGTGGTAGATGATTGTGGTTAATACTTTTGATAAAGAAAATCACAACAAAGGCTCTTTTGTGTGTGTTCAATAAAGTGGAATTGCTTTGGCTACTTTCTTATGTACATAAAGATTCTTTATGCTTTTTTGACAGAAGAGGTATCGAAAACTAGGGGAAAACATGGTTATTTTCTTTTGTTATGAGTTCATTTATTGCCTTAAGTTCTCTAGTAACTTATATCCTTTGAAGTCACAAGGTCATTTTTTTTTTTGGGTTACTTTTACGAAGAAAAAACAACGGGCAAAATACTAGTCAATCCCTTGAGGTAAGATTAAATTACGAAAAAATCCCTTCTGTTTTGGTAGTTACTACAATTCCTCACTTCCGTATTTTCCTGTACGCCCATCATTACAATGTCAAATTTACCTACTGAAAGAGGGGTTTTTTCGTAAATAATAAATAGTTGAGGATGTGACTGTGATTATTCGAAGAAGAAGAGGAGTTTTTTTTCGTAATTTGATCTTATTTCACGGGTGGCAGTAATTTACCCCAAAACAAATAATATATCTTTCTAAAGTGAATTCTAATGCTAAGGAGGGTGTAAAATC
This sequence comes from Erythranthe guttata, assembly GCF_056151865.1. Lineage (NCBI taxonomy): Eukaryota > Viridiplantae > Streptophyta > Magnoliopsida > Lamiales > Phrymaceae > Erythranthe > Erythranthe guttata. The sequence continues at coordinate 1,490,240 of NC_142541.1, read as the reverse complement.
CCAAAAATAACCCTAGAGAAAAAGAAAAGGCTTGATGATTGGAAGACAAATATCCAACAATGAGGAATAAAGAGGAAAGTGGAAAGAGCAAAGAATTTGCATGACATCCAAAAAGAGATTATTTGAAGAAGAAGAAAAAATGAGTTTTGCTTACTTTAAACTATTGTTAATTCATAAGTTTATTCACTTTTTTTATGGCTTATGAAAAGGGGTTTTAAATTAAATAAATATACTTTGATTGTTAAATTAACAATACTTTGAGTGTGGCTAAAAAGTGACTTAAAAAAGAAGAGTTGAATGTGAACAATGCTTTTGTTGTGTGTGTCTCAAAAGATAGGGTTTTCTTACCACAAATTAGTCACTCCTAAAGTTAAAGCTAAAGCTATTGCTACCTCTTCAGTTTTGGATTGTACGGAAGGTTATTCTCTTCCTTCTAGCTTGGCTGGTTTAGCCTAATAAATTTGGTTTTTTTCAAAAAAAAAAAAAAAAGTTAAAGCTAAAGCTAAAGTTAGATTTTAAAAAAAAAAATCTTTATAAAAATGATTGGGAAGTAATGCAAATTATTGCTGAAAAGGTAGAAATAATTGAAATAGGGGTAAATTACAATGCCCCAGAAATAAGGTCTATTTACAAAACAACCCCCTTGTAATTTGTAGACTTCTTACATAAACACCCTTTTGTAGGGGTGAATAAACACCCTTTTGTAGGGGTGAATGTAAGAAGTTTACAAACTGCATGAAACTAGATGTAATTTCTAAAATATGAAGGATTTTTTAGTAAATAAACTTTATCTTAGGGAGGTGGTTGTAATTTACCCTTGAAATAGAGTTTCTTTTTTCTTTTCAAATTAATAGTGGTTGAATTCTTAGCTCTTAAGTAGGAATTCAATATTGAAAAATAATAATAATTTGTAAAGAAGGAAGAAAAGGTTAATCTTGTTTGGGAACAACTTATTTTGACATAGCTTTGACTATAAGTCAACGCACACCCACTAGTGATTTGCTTTTTAGGGTGTGTAAAACAAATGAACAAGTTAAACATGTTATTTTTATTTTATTCAAGTTTATTAAGAAAAAAAAATGTCGATCTTTTAAAATTAGTTTGGAGCTTAATTTTTTTGTGATTGATTGAGTTTTCTACGAGCATTAGAAAAGAGTTGACTTCAATAACCTGATCCAGGGTTGTTGACAAATTTTAATTTCTTTTTGTTAGAGGTATATACAAAAGTATTACAAATTAAAAAAAAAAATTATATAAATTTTACAAATTATATATTGTAATACAAGTTCATTAAACAAATATAAAATTTACATAAGAGAATATTTATAATGTAAACATGATAGATGAATAAACTGTAGCTCATCAGATCCTACACCTGGTGAAATACACCATGCACTTTTAAACCGTAGATCTATATAACTAATTACTCCCTCTATTCCTCAATAACTGTCTCGTTTTAAAAATGTTTTGTTCCATATTATCTGTCAATTTAGATTTCCAATATTGCATAAAATGCATTTTTCCTGTTTTAACCTTATTAATGAAAATCTAATTATTAATTTTCTCTCATAAATTATTAAATAATAAAGGTTGTTATAGTCATTTTTATATGATTTTTCTAAAATCAAGATATATTTATTGAGTTTCTTAATTTTTGTGAAAAGTGAAAAGAGACACTTATTTAGGAACGGATGGAGTATTCACTAAGCACACATATACGTCGGTGTGTGTTAGTATGTGCAGATCAATAGTGCATTTCTCGAGGTATAGGTTCTACGAAACCGTGTGGCAAAATTACGAAAAATCTAAATTATATAGAATAATCAAATAAATAAATATTGCAAGCTTATTTATTTTTGGTTGGTTCAGAATCACGAAAAATATAAATTATATTGAATAAATCAAATAAATAAACATTGCAAGCTAATTTATTTTTGGTTGGCTCTTGAAGTAAGCAAACGTCACATAAATAGCTTTTAAGGTAATAATTATGCAACTTTAACAATACGACGACGTTTGCATGCACAAAGTACAATCACGTAAAGAATCGTCACTGACGCGTAGGATTCGCAGAGAAATCACAACAGAAATCGCTGATTGATTCTACACAGCCGCACGCGCCACCGCACGTGAAGCGCACAATGAATCCTCCCTCGCCACGTCATCAATCAATCAATCCCCAGAAACCTAGTCGTTTCGACCGCTACCTATTATATGCTACCCTGCTCCTCTCCACAGTCAATAACTCCTCCTCGAAAATATATTTTTTGATTTATTTAAATTAATAATAAAAAAATAGGGCGACCCCAGTGGTATGGTCAAATTGTGAAAAATCACATCATGTTTTGATAATTACAACTACCCTCTCAACTATGAATTTTCTTACACATCCACCCTTATGTTGTCAAATTCAACACAATCTTCGTGGAATGTTCTCTAGTTTGTACTCGTTTTGTGCATAAATGCAGTTTTTGATTCACCACAATCTGATATATACAAGCCAAAAAACACATCTTATGATCATCTTGCTTCAAAATGTGGAGCTCGAATGGGATAAAACGGGGAAAAATTTGAGAATATTCCATATAATTTAGAAGATTCAACTAAATTTGACACTGCAAGGGTGGACGTATAAGAAGATTCATTGTTGATGGGTGGTTGTAATTACCGAAACATGAGGGGTTTGTTCGTAATTTGACCATCCCTCAGGGGGCGATTGTAATTTACCAAAAAGAAAAAAAAAAGATGACACGTTTCACTTTATTATATTTAAATTTCTGAATTCAAAAATTTATTTTTTCCCAAATTTCCATTGTTTCTTCTGCCCTCTTTCCTTTTCTTCTTCGTCGTCTTCATCTCAAAATTGCCATAACCCGATTACAGAATTTTAATGGAAAACCCGGACCCGAATAGCAACAACAACAACCCGAGTAAGCGGACCCTGCGGAGAAGCAGCAACAGTCACATATCAATGTCGGACACTGAGTCAACCACGAGCCAGGTCGATTCATGGCACTCCCCTCTCCGATCCGACTCACCCTTCCGCTCCGACGACCCGTGCTTTCAGTCCGAACACGACGCCGTCGGAAATAAAAGCAGCAAGTCACTCGTCACCGTCGATAAGTACTACTCCCCGGTGCCGTCCCCGGGAAAATCCAATTTTCCGGCGAGTTCTCCCGCCGCCGGTGGGAAGGGATGGCGTCCGTGGCCGCACTCGGAGAAGCCCTCTTCCGGGAACGTCGATACGCCGGCGGGTGGGAAGGGTGGTCGGAGGGAGAAGCCCGTTTCCGAGAACCGCGATTTTCCGGCGGCGAAGGGGGCTTCTCCGGTGGTGCTGGGGCTGAATAGATTGGTCAGGGACGAGCCTCCTCCGCCGCGGGTGAAGAAGATGGGGCAGAGTGGCGGTGGTGGGTTGGTGGAGGATGGGTACGGCGGCGGCGAGGGGGAGGCCGAGTTGGGCGGAGAACGGCGGCCGAGGGCGGCGGCGAGTAAGGCGGCGTTGGTTTTCAGAGTATTGGAGCTGATTTTGTGCCTGATTTCATTCTCTGTAATGGCTGCTGACAAAACTAAGGGTTGGAGCGGCGATTCTTTCGATCGATACATGGAATACCGGTACTATACATTCTTGATTCTTCTGTCTTCGATTTTGTTCTGAATCAATGGTAATTAGTTTATAGCTAAGCTTGCTTTAATTAGCTTGCTTTAATTATCATGTTGAATGAAGTGAAGTAAATGAAGTGAAGTAATAGAATCTCGATAAATTAATAACCTGACTTAAATAATAATTTATCGCGGTCCCGACTCGGTGTAAACATACTAAATTACTAGTTCGATAGTTTTATATTTCGGTACATTAATAGAATTTATTAATTTATAGAGGTTTACCTGTATATTGTATATTGTAGTTTTATGAATATAAAGGCTAGGGAGAATATTTACGAATTTCGTATTTGTTTTTTAAATGAAACCGAAAAAACACTATAAATTATCTCGTCATTGTAATGTTGATCAAACGGGCTTTCGTAAAATGTTTTTTTTTAAGCAATGAAATTTGTTTCCTCGTGTTTTATTGTTTCTTGTCGGAATTTTACGATTATATACAAGATCGTTTGCTGCTTGAGTTTCTATAGTTGTTGTTTGTCGACTTCTTATTATGCTTTAGATTGGATTTCTATATTCTACCTTCGAAATCCAGTTCTTTCGATACTTATTGAATATTGATATATGTACTCAAATTATTTTTCTATGCAGATATTGCCTCTCTGTAAATGTTATCGGCTTCGTATATTCGGCTTTTCAAGCGTATGACCTGGCGTACCATTTGGGCACGGAAAAACACGTCATCTCTCATCATCTACGTTATCATTTCGATTTCTCAATGGATCAGGCAAGTTTTATAAATCTCTCTCATCATCATTTACAAATGTATTTCACTCGTTACATTACAAGGGCTAAAAGAGTCTTTTTCATATGTATCGCAGATTATGGCTTACCTTTTAATGTCGGCATCTTCATCGGCAGCTACAAGGGTGAATGATTGGATATTGAATTGGGGCAAAGACGAATTTACGTTAATGGCCACTGCGTCGATTTCTATGTCGTTTTTGGCTTTCGTTGCCTTTGCATTGAGCTCTCTCGTTTCGGGTCACAATCTTTGCACCAGGGATTAATTCCGTTTCGCAATCTTTTTATTTTATTTTTATCTTGAGAAACCATTGCCGCGAATATCTTAGTTGCAGAGGAAAGGGGAAAATGTGTATATATGCCGTGTAATTACGCAGGAAATGCTCCTTTTTTTTTTAAATTATTAATATTATGATTATTATTTTGGCGTCGAGGGTGCATTTGTTAAGATCGATATTATTTACGATAAAACGTAGGTTGCATATTACGAAATTAAGTTCTAGGGAAAATCGTGCAAAAACAACGGGATGCGATAAATGTCGTTTCAGTTTTAATAATACCGTTTGAACTTCAAAAGTGATTTTGACTATTTTTTATGTTCAATTTGGCAAAACTCAAACTACGGATTTATAGTTCTTTGAGTTAGCTTTCTAATCTAACTTGAATCACCAAGATTGGATGTTGGTTGAAAAAAGATATACACAAATCAATGAATATTGGCAATAATTTTGATATTTTGAGTTATCTAAAATTGGTAATGTAACTCGTTGATGCATAACGTTGTCATCCTACATCCGATCTAGTTGATTCAAATTGTGTTAGAAACCCATCTCGAAGGACTACAATTTTCGTATTTTGAAATTTACAAAAATCATAATAGAAAGTGGACAAAATTACATTTGAAATCAAAACGGTATTATTAAATTTGAAACGACATTTAACATTTCAGAAAAAAGAAATTATTCCATAGGCAATGTGCAAATTGACGTAAAATGTTATTTACCCTAATTTTAAACGTATTCGACTCTTTTACAAAGGAAATGTGCACAGGGATGTAAATTGGACGAATTAGTTAGCAATTTTGAAAAATTCCGATTTCTTTTGGAAGTAAGAAACTAGTTCCAAATCTGTTCCACAAAAATTGGAAAATCTGAAATCGAAATTTCGGAAATTGAAACAAAAAAACTTGTTCCAAAATCGGAAAATTTCGAATCTTAATCGGCAGAATTCGAAATTTTCTAATTTTTGCTCACCTTAAATATAAAATTAAAACACATAATAATATTGGTATTTTAATTGTAATATTCGAAAGAAAGAAAAAAAATCAGAATCTTTAGAATTATTCTCGAAATTTTAGTCGGAACGGAAATCGGAATCTCATATATTCCAATTATGATCCAAATAATTTCGGAAAAATCGAAAGTTGGAATGAAAAAATGTTGTTCCAAAATTGAAAATTTTGGTATCCAATCAGCGGAAATCAGAAATTTCATTCCAATTTCCACGAGAAGATTTTCAAAATTTGATTTTTCAATTTTAATAATTAATAATAGAATAAGAAAAATATTAATAAAAAAAGCTCACTACTGCTTCATTACTTGTTGACAATGGCGTTCTATCGTCTCTCACGAATCACCCGGAGTCTCCACCGCCGCCGCCACCACCACTGCCCTTCTCTCTCCACCGCAAACTCCTATTTCGACTCACCCCAACCCTCTACCAATTACAACTCCCCTCCCACTCGCCGCCGCCTGCACCACCTCTTCGAGCTCTCCGGTAATTTTGGCTCCAAAAATCAATGGCACAATTACAGCAGCTCAATCAGATCAATCGGCGCCTATCACGAACTTATTCAGCACTCCAGCTTTTCCACCGCAGCACCCGACGGAAAACGAGAAGAATCGAAAAATTCGAATAGCAGTAACGGCGATCGTTCGTGGATTGATGTTTATTTGCCGGAAAATGCGCGGCCGTACGCTCGGCTGGCGCGGCTTGACAAGCCGATCGGCACTTGGCTTCTGGCTTGGCCATGTATGTGGTGAGTGTATTTTGTTTACGCCCTAGGTTTCCAATTCGTGTGTATTATTATTATCATCATCTTATTTTGCGCAATTTTGTTTCTCTATATACCTTTGTTTGTATCAAATTTAGTTGAATAAATAGCTTAAAAGCTAAAGTTGAGTAAATAGTTAGCTTAAAAGCTAAAGGGTAGAACTGGTGTTCGTTGTATTTTTTCTTTAACAAGTTCTGCATCAATTTATAGTATACGTTTTGATGTATTTAAGTCTAGGGAGAAAACGAAGTAGTCGAACGATAAACAAAGTAGTCTGCATATCATGTTTGCACTAGCCTTTTGCTTGCTAATTGCTTTAAAACTAAACAAAGAAAATTGCGTCGTACTCCATTAATACGTAAGATCCAGACATTAAAGAATGTAACAAGTAAATTTTGATGATGATTACTGTTACCTGATTCAAATATTTTGGGTTTTAAAGGTCGATTACAATGGCGGCAGCTCCAGGTAGCTTTCCGGATATTAAGATGATGATGCTTTTCGGTACAGGGGCGTTGCTTTTGCGTGGTGCAGGGTGCACGATTAATGATTTACTCGATCGAGATATTGATACTAAGGTAATTATTTTTTGTACTTGAAGCGGCAGCTATTTATTTTGTAATTCCCTCTTCGTATTTGATGTCCGTCTTTCCTCCTTGTAACGATTGTGTTTTTGATAGCTTGATGTGGTGTAGGTAGAACGGACGAGGTTGAGGCCCATAGCAAGCGGTGCGTTGTCGCCGTTTCAAGGAGTTTGTTTTCTTGGCTTTCAATTGCTTTTGGGTTTGGGGATTCTTCTGCAACTGAACAATTTTAGGTTTGTACTCGTTCTTAGTCTAATTTGTGCCGTAAATTGCTCTGCACGAGTATACTCTTTTCTTCCAGTATTTACGCGGTGTGCTTCTTTCACAACTTGACTTTAGCATTTATATGTATAGTTTACTCTTGTTGGACGCCGTTTTCTTAGGAAATAGGGGAATGTGCTGACATTGTATTTATTGTAATAAATAAATTTTCAAGACGTATCTTGCACTATTAAACGCTCTTCAATTCACAAAAAACTGAAAGATAATGATCCAGTGTGTATACGGATTGTTTATTGCTAAACTTGTGAAATATTTGCAGTCGTGTTTTGGGGGCTTCGTCTTTGTTGCTCGTTTTTTCATACCCTCTTATGAAGAGACTGACATTTTGGGTAATTAATTCTGATCTCTGTTCCTATTTATCCTCTTTCTATTTTCACCTTCCATTTAACTCACATTCATCTTAAATTCCTTCTCCCGAGTCCGTCTTGGGCGCACACACACACACACACACACACCCCAAGAAAGCTGGTCCTGAACTTACATTTACGTCTGTGCAGCCACAGGCCTACCTTGGATTGACATTTAACTGGGGTGCTTTACTCGGTTGGGCTGCTGTTAAAGGGAGTCTTGATCCAGCTGTCGTACTCCCTCTTTACGCGGCTGGTGTATTTTGGACCCTTGTTTATGATACAATATACGCTCATCAGGTATACAGTATACTTATATTTTATTTTATCTCATGTATCAATATATAAATTCATTAGCCGACATGGGTATAAGCATAATTCAGGAAACGAGTCAAAAAGTAGGGGTTCTTGGATTTTCGGAACTCGCCTCGAGTGACATAAGGCGTAATACATTTAGCTCGACTAGAAATATTAACTTATCAACTGCTTATAAATATCTTCAATTCGAATTTTGCAAATGATTATGATATTTCCGCTATCGTTTTCTTCCAATGCATGTTTACTCACATAAAAATAAATTTGTAAAAAGACGAATAAAAATGTGATAATTGTGCATTCAGGACAAAGAAGATGATATAAGAGTAGGTGTCAAATCGACGGCCTTGAGATTTGGGGATTCGACAAAAGAATGGGTTTCTGGATTTGGAATAGCATGTATTAGTAGCCTCGCTCTTAGTGGATATAATGCCGATCTTGGTACGTTGGTCTCTTTTTCTTTTAATTCTCTCTCTGCTAATAAATAATTACACTCGTAACAATCCTATATTTTTATCCGTTTTAATTCATTCATTTATTTAATGTTTTGTCTTCCTTAGTCACTTTGATATCTTTGCTGTTGGTTTGAAACAGAATGGCCGTATTACACATTCTTAGCTGCTGCGTCTGCTCAATTATCTTGGCAGATTTTGACAGTTGACCTTTCGAGTCGTGCTGATTGCAACAGAAAGTGAGTACTCGAATACTTGATAGATAATTTAATCAAGGTTTGTCAAATGTTTTCGGGTTTAAGTTTCAAGCCCGTGATTAAAAAATAAAGTGACCCGGTGTTTAATCAAACAAAAGAATATTACCCAATACAAGTATTTTAAAATAATCGACAATCTCAAACAAGGCCTATCTCTAATCTTACATACTTCTAAGTAGAAGCCGTCCTTGAAATTAGTTTTGATAAATATTAACGTAATAGAAATTTATGCGTACGTGCATTGTAAGCTCGATTGTTCCTTTTTTTTTTTTTTTTATAACTATTGATTCATTTTCTGTTTTCTGTATAATCAGATTTGTATCCAACAAGTGGTTTGGAGCAGCCGTTTGCAGTGGGATTCTGTTCGGAAGGCTCTTATCCTGACGGTACGAACTCACCTTTCCAACAGCTTGTATAAATTCCAGAAAATTTAAAATTAAAATTAAAATTATATTCTTCTCGGATATAACTTTTGATAACATTATTCATGGGGTGATTTAGTTTCGGTGTTCTTTTTTTTTTCTCCATAATTACATAAATCCTTTACGTTCATTTCCTTTTTAATAAACTATACATACAGTGATACAACATACATATTTTCAGATACTTTGTTAATGAGAAAATTTGCTTATATTCCAACGACGCAAGACGCCATGTGTTGTTACGGCTGTTACGATAATTTTACTCAAATAGGAGAATGTCATTTCTTGCTTCTTTTAGTAGTGACATTTATAAGTGTTACCTCTCTTAATTTACCAACCCGAGTTAATTTGTAATATTGTATTGGTCTTAACAGAATGGGCAAATTACGGCCACCCCCTTGAGGTAAGGTCAAATTACGAAAAAACCCTCTTGTTTGGGTAGTTACAAATATGTATTTTTTTACGAAAAAACTCCTCTTTCAATAGATAAATTTGACACCGAAAAAATGAACGTGTAAGACGATACATAATTGAAGGGCAGTTGCAATTGGTCAAATATAAGAGTTCTTTTTTTTCGTATTTTGACTTTATCTTAGGGGTGGCCGTAATTTGCCCTAAAATAATTATTTTTACACCTTTTTTTTTTCGGCGGTGGGGGTGGGCGGGGGGAGGGGGCGGTGTTGGGGGCCAACAGCTGGTGTGTCAATCGAACTGATGTAATGTATTTTATTGAAATTCTTTTTGTGGTTCCTATTTTCTCTTGAGATGATGCTTTGCCCCCACAATGTAGCTGTTTTTGTGCCAATCAGATTGTCGTCTTCATACTAATTTATTAATGAATAAATAATTCATAAATTGCAGTTGGAAGTGATTGTAGAATAATGCCATGAACTAATTTAAAAAAATTTAGAGGACTTTTTTTTATATAGAATCCACTATAATCTCTACTGTTACAAGGATTATAAATAATAATGGGAAAATTATAGTTTACATCCCTAAAGTTTGCATCGATTTCACATTTCGTCCTTCATGTTTATAAAAAATACATTTGGTCCCTCATGTTATAATAGTTAAACACTTTTGGTCATTTCCGTCAATTTACCGTTAATTCGTTGTTAATGTAGTGATGGGCACAAGCTTGATTCGATTCAGTTAGTAGTAACGGAAAATTCACGGAAAGGACTAAAAGTATTGAGTTTTTTAAATATGATGGACCAAATGTATTTTTTATGAACATTAAGGAGAAAATATGAAATTAGTGCAAACTAGAGGGTTGAAAACTGTATTTTTTCCTTATAATAATCTATGAATTGCAAAGTCGATAAGCTTGAACTCGAGCTCGCCAAATATGACTCTGCTTGAAAAAGCTGGCGAGCTCGACTTATTTACTCCCTAGTTGCAGTGGTGGTATTCCTAAAATCATATAGGGTGTGGCAAAGTATTATCATTTTTATCTGATAAATACTACACCTGGTGAAATACGAGAGGGTAATTTCATATTTTGCATTTAATCACACATAAATACTTGTGTACGTGTGCAAAATAAAAAGAAGAAATAGTTGAAAATGATTTGACATTCCAACGAAATTAACAATCTTTTTTGAATGAAAGTATAAATGCTACTTGCTACAAAGTATATAATAATTGTGGACCCCAGTCTTCATAGATTTGGGCTGGCAGTGGTTGGGCCATAACAAACACCTTGGGCAATGTTTGGAATTGTTTTGAGAGTTATTTTTCGTGTTATTTTGGTGAAATATGCTTTGAGATAATAATTTGAGTATAAAAATAATGTTTGTTTATGATTTGAGATTGGACAAAATACTCTGTAGCAGTCGAATCATGTTTAAAGTTGTTTGAAAAAATATAATTTAGAAGAAGAATTTAAAAAATAAAGTGGTGTTTGTTTGTTTTTTAGTGAAAACATTTTTAACTGTACCAGTCAAATCATGTCTGGACGAGAGAGAAACTTTAAAACTTGTTTTGAAAATGATTTTTTGGAAAAGCTAAACAAACACGAATTCGTTTCCGGGAAAGAATAAAAGTGAAACCAAAACCAGAGCCAAACATTGCCCAAGATTTCCTAACTTACAATATGAGTTTTGGGTTCCAAATCCTAATTATTATTTTTAATATTTATTTTAGTATTATTATTCATTATTAATTAACTTTATTAATTAGTGATGTAGCTTTTCTACTATGACATATAAGAGGAGAAAGGGACCCCTAAGGCCCTAACATCTTATATCCATTAATTATTGTATTTGTAATTGTAGTTAGTTAAGCTAATAAGCCTTTTTTATCATCATAACAACTAATATTATATTTGATGGTGTGGGATCTGTATTTTCAATACCTCATTTCAAACCCTACTCCCGTAACTGTCGGTAAAATCCATCCAGCACCGGTGTAGTCGTCCGGTGAAGATGAATTCAATGGATGGAAAAGTAAACCAAAATAAATAGAGAACTTGGAAGAGAGTATAATGTTTATTAACTGTTCAAAACGTAAGATGTTTTTTTTTAGAACCCTTTAATTTTGTCTAAGAATATGATCTTGATTACATAATTATAGTATCAAAATCATGTGTTTTATTTATCAATTTACGGAATAAATCCTCGGATCGTACCTGTCTATGATCCGAAGATCAGTTCGTCACCTACTGTTTATCTTTTTCTCATTTTCAGGTGCGCCAGGAGCGATTGACGAGCTTTCTACCTTATGAAATGGTACTCATGTTGTCGCCTCTTTAAAATGTGAATCTTTATAGAACCGATAAAATCCCCCAATTTTATTTTTTAATATAAAATAAAATAAAACATCATTATATTATGTAAGCATTGACCCGAATTGAATCCCTAAAAACTATATGTACAAAACATATATACTTGTTCCAGATCTTTTGTGTATTATTATACTTATTATGTCAGTTGAGGAAATTTAATAGGGGAGTTGTGTTTGTGGTGTGGATGTTATGATCAGCTGGTTTTAGGACCACCATAACAAATTTAAATATATATTTTTTCTACAATAATAATTATAATAATAATTATTATTATTAAAAAAAATGTGTTCTTATTTCTTCTTCTTGCAAAGAAACATAAAAACAAGACATGTGATAGTCCATCACCGGCCATGTTCTTGCAGTGTGCAAATATGAACTAAGTGACAAGAAATCCTCTTCAAAATAACCAAATCTTGTTCTACACCCAACCACTTCTTCCTTTTATAGGAGTTTGATAAATGCAGGACGACTTTTAGTAAATGCAGGACATTCTATTTGATAAATCAACAAACCCGTCTTTTTCCTTTCAAACCTTTATTTTGCCGGAATATCGCATTATTAATCGTCAAAACAGGATTATATCAAATTTTGTGCATAACTCAGACGCTCGTTTTTCTGGATTTGTGAAGCTTTCTTAGATCAAATTGTTCAACCATTTTTTCTGTTTCTACTCCATAAAAATCGCCAAAAAACTATTCACTATGAGTAGAAACTTTTAGTTTTTTTAATTTCAAGACAAATATACGGATAAATTTTGAGTTCAGATAATTTTTCCCAATTTAATTCTAAAAGTTCAAAATCATTATTTAAATTTAGAAATTCAACAGCACTAAATATAATAAATTTTAAAAAAATTGACCTATGTTTACTAAAACCCATCATTTATTTATCATTTCAGTTTTTTATAATACTACTATTAAAAAAAAAATCAATTTCTTTTGTTGGTCTTTGTTTTGCACAATTTGGCATAAGACAAGCCCTATGTGCCCACCTAACATTTTTGGGAACAAAATAATCAATTTGGCTTTGAAGAATAAGAAATTTAATTTCTACATGAAAAAAAGCCTAAAAATACTAAAATTTTCAAATAAAAATCATTATTTTAAATCAAGTCCCCAATAAATATTTCGATATCAAATAGGCCCTAATGCTCACACCTAACCCAAAAACATGCTCATTTAATCCTACGCGTAACCATGTCTGACCAATAATTATATATTACGGTAGAACATCGATAAATTAATCCCCGATAATTTAACAATCTCCCTTAAATAATAGTTTCTTCTAGTTCCGACTCGGTAAAAACACATCAAAATAATTTGTTCGACAATTTGATATTTCACTAAATTAATAAAAATTTTATTAGCCCGACTGTATTAATATTATAGAGGTTTAACTATAATAATAATTGATTATTAATATAATTTAAAAAAATTAATGAGATATTCCCTCTTGGTACAAACCGACATAAAAACCCGGCCGTACTTTACCGTATGCAACTTATATATATGCACATGGACATGGGCATCTCAATTATTTATTTCCCACCTATAAAAAGTAGTATTAGAAAATGACAAAAAAGTCCTCTGGCTCGTACGATATAATCAGTTGACAGTTGATAACCTGACTCATCAAGGGATTATAAAATTTAATTTTTCTTTTCCAATATATTTTATTATTTTTTTAATTAAATAAAGCCACTTTTGATGTTTATATTATACATAACTCTTATTCTTTCGGTAAAATCGTACCAGGATTTCTTGTAAATTGAAATTTCGGTACTTCAAAAATTTGTGCGGCTCGGTACGTTTTTCTACCGAATTATTTCGGTTTATTTGGTTCGGTGCCTGTCAAAATTGGAAATATATTTTCTTATCTTAAAAAAAGGTAAAAAAAATATTTAAACTAATTAATTCTTGAGTATGACATCCAAAATTTCAATAATCGGTCCTGAAAACAACAACAACAAAAAAATGATTATCAATAGAGGTTAATTTGTAATAATTGAAAAAAATCAATCTATAAATATTTGTAATTTGTTAATTAGAACCTTAAACGATTTAAAATAAAGGGCAAAAATTATAAATATATATTAAATATTTGACATTCGGTACGGTATACTGAACATCAATATAGTATACTGTACCGAATACCCGAGTTTTTAAAAGGAAATACCGTATACCGGACCAAATTTTCAATTCGGTATGTAGCATTTACCGAATTTTCGGTTTGGTACGGTTCGGTTGGTTTACCGACCGTGTGAACACCCCCAAATTAAATATCAAAAAAGGAGTCGATGATTTTTTTTTTTTAAATATACTTAGACCCACCTAAATTAGTTGTTATTGTTTATTACAATCACTTTCTAAGCATTAAGGTTTAAGTTAATTATATAGTATTCATTTAAGTTATAGATGAGTTTAATGGGGTGAGTCATGATCAATAAACCCTTTTACATTTATTTTTTTAATTGACAAATGATTTAATTATTAATGTTTAATCGATAAATTCAATTTCCAGATTTTACAGATTTATGTTTATTACAGTTTGACCCCCTCCTGGGGTCCCTGCCGCAATTTTATATTCTTCCACAGACTTATCTTTGGAGGACAACACCAAGATTGATTATTTGCATTTTGACCCCCACCTGGGTTCAAAATAGCAATTCCCGTTTGAGGACAGCACCAAGATTGATTATTTACAGTTTGACCCCCACATGGGGTCAAAACAGCAATTTCTGTTGGAGGACAGCACCAAGATTGATTATTTGCAGTTTGACCCCCACCTGGGGTCAAAACAGCAATTTCCGTTTTCATCATTTACCTAGTTTAGCTTGTTTGCTCTCTTACCCTTCTCTTTGGGGCATTTGTGTAATAGCCTAGATGGGTCTCGTTTTGATTTTTTATTACCATTATAGGGTTATGTTTTAACGAGGCCCTAAAACTCTTATCAATAATAGAATAATAAAATCTTTTGGCAAAATAAAAAATAAAAATAAATAAAAATTCATCGTGTAATAGCTCACAAATTATATCATGTCTAAGCTTTAGAGGATGTTTGGCTAAGCTTATAAGCTGTTAAAAAAAGTTTATAAGATATTTAAGAATTATAAGCTCTTACAAAGTGTTTGGTAAAATTCTTTAAAAAAGATTAAAAAATTCGAAACAAGGTTATGGAGAATTTTTAAGATCTTTAAAAAAATACCTACAACCAAACTTTTTATTTAAAATCTTATAATGCTTGAAACTAACCTATAAATAAGTTCATTATTTAAATACTTTAAAAAATTAATTCTAAAAATAAGATGTAACAACTTATCAGCTTTTAAAATAACTTATCAGACGTAAGAACTTATGAGTTGTTCCATTGCCTCACAACAATTTAAAAAAAGATATATGTTTGGAAATCTTATCAATTTGAAAAAGAGTTCTTATCAACTCCTATCTCATGGTTTGTTAGTTGGATCTTGTCTTAATCTTGATGGGATTTCTAATAAGGATAACATATAATTGGGTGCTTAAAGGAATTAAAAAGCAAGGTTTTTATGGAGATAAGTGAAATATAAGGTAATTATTTGGTATTTAAGTTACAATTAAGATAAAATAAACAATCGTGTACAAGCAAGACTAGCTAGTTTGGTGCACGGAATTACGAAAGCTTATATATACGGTTAAAACTTTATAAATTAATATAGTTGAGATAATCAATTTTTTTTAAAAATATCATTAAATTTCTTCTTTAATTGCATCGTGCTATTTTCTTATAATTAAATTCAATTTGATTAAATCTAACAAATTGGTTAAAAAGGAACATTAGAATCCAAGGGATAAGATCTTAATTAATTGTGACAGCTTTATGCTGATCATGTCTTTAACTTTTTATTGCCAAAAAAAATGTAAAATATTTAATAAAATAAAATAATATATAATTGAGATAATTATTGTGAAAAAAAAAAAAAAAAAAAGGAGAAAGGTTTTGTGAAAGAGTGAAGAGAGAAAAGTGGCCGTATACGGAATATGCATACGGTACAGTACACACACAAACACTTGGTTTTGAGTGGGTCCCACTTTTGGGAATCCTAACTCTCACCCCCATCCACCCCCCCCCCCTCAATGGGTGTTTATGTTTTTCTGGTGGCAGGCCATACATGGGGCACGTGCTACTAAATTACCAAAATATCCTTCTCTTATTTCCAAGGTCACTATTATTTTATTATGTACTTTGACAAGAATAACCCTTTCATGAATGTTCTGATAGGCCCATTGCATTATATAGATCATAGATGAATGAATGAATATTTTAGGGGTTTCTCTATCCACAATTAATTTGTATTAGTGTGTTCTTTGCTTTTTTTTTCTTTTTTTTATTAAATAATTAATCTTATAATGGTCATTCAACGTGATATTAAAGTTAGATTAAATTAAAGGTCTTGAGTTCGAATTTCACCGCCACTCATTTCTTATATTTTTAGTGCAGATCTTTAAATGTAATTTGTCTACACTTGAGGAGGCGTATTGATATTTTATATTAATGAAACATTTTACTAAAAAAAATATGCTTTCAGTTGAGACGACATTCAACAGCATGGTATCAAACTTTTGATTAAGGTGGTCGGTCATTCAACACTTACGGCATACAAATCAGAGGGATTTGAATCCCCAATCTCTCTCACCAGACTCCATTATGAAGAAATTTTTAATAACACTTAAACTAATCATTAACGACCCGTTTTCCCTCTAGAAGTATGAAAATTACGATCATGTCAAAAGCTAGAACTCGAGTGTCGATATTTTCTTGTTTATCGTGAACGATGGGATCACCACGCGTGTTGTACCTCAAGTCTACAATTATAATTTAAAAAGAATTTGAAAGAATTCGTGTATAATTTAAAAGAATTTTCTTGTTAATAGTTGTTCTATATTAATTAAACAAAAATATACTACTAGCCTATTAGGGGTATACAAGAGAAATAAGGTTATAAAATGAAGAAAATTAAGATGGCCAAATAGTAATTTAGAGGGAATTAGAAGGGCAAAAAAGGAAGAGTAAAAAAAGGGGAGGGAGTCATAATCCGTAGACAGCCGCATGTCTCCTCAGAAGTGGATCTTCGCACGTTATGAATGTTAACTCTCTCTCTCTACTAGTTACTCTCTCTCTCTCTCTCTTCTCCCTTCTCTCTCCTCTCTCTCTCTCTCTCTCTCCATAACTCTTTATGCTAATCAGTCATCACAGTGACAGAAAAACACAAACCCAACCGCCACTCCCCCCCCCTCTCTCTCTCTCTCTCTCACACACACACACACACAGCTTCAACACACATTCATCTCCTTCAACAGACATCACCTGCCTGCCTGCCTCTCTCTCATCGTTTTCTCTCTCTAGTCTCCTAGAGTCCTAGATACAAAGAATAGCTTCATTCTTCACACACACACACACACATATATATATATATACAGCAGAAAAAGAAGATCTACTTTTTACTTGAATGAACAGAGGGAAAGATCCCATTTCCAAAACGCTAAAACAACAATTAAATTCCAGTTCCAAAACTCGAGGCCCCACACAAAGCTCCAGTCTTTTCCTCCATTAAAACCCCCCCTCCCACCAAGAATTCAGACAAGAACTACAAATTCAAAAAAAAAAAAAAAAATTCGGTATTAGATGTTCTTGCACAAAACCCATGAAGAAATTTCACTGGCTGAGGCAAATAGCGAACACACAGCAAAGCAAGCTGGAGCGGCGGCTCTCGTTGGGGGAGTACAACAGGGCGATTTCATGGTCGAAGTACCTGGTTTCCTCCGGCGCGGAAATCAAGGGCGGCGGCGAGCAAGAATGGAGTGCTGACATGTCACAGCTGTACATTGGTAATAAATTTGCATCTGGTCGGCACAGCAGAATATACAGAGGTGTGTACAAGAGGAGAGATGTTGCTATTAAGCTGATTAGTCAGCCTGAGGAAGATGGTGATTTGGCTGCTTTCTTGGAGAAACAGTTCACTTCTGAAGTTGCTATTTTGTTTGGGTTAAGGCACCCTAATATCATCTCTGTAAGTACCTTCTTTTTTTTTTTTTTTTTTTTTTTGCTTCTGGTGGTACATTGTGCTTAGAAGGTTGTACCTTGTGCATTAGAAGGTTGTACCTTGCCTGACAGAATCCTAGATTTTTCCGTGTTATGAATTTTGTGTGTTGCTTTGGTTGTGTTTATTTGCCTGAGGTGGGGTGAATGTATGCTGCTGAGAATGGAATTCATGAAATTGATGTGTTGTACATTGTGCATTAGAAGGCGTACCTTGCTTGACAGCATCCTTAAAATTTGTCAAGATTGATTTTTTGTGAAATTGTTGTTGCTTTGATTGTGTTCAAATATGTTTTATGGCTGATGTGGTTTTGTGGTTATTTTATGAAACAATTGCATATACATATATACACAAAGACCGTAAAGATTGGATTTTTTGGTGGTACATTGTGCCTAGAAGGTTGTACCTTGCCTGGCAGGATCCTGGATTTTCCCAATTATGAAATTTTGTGAAGTTGATGTGTTGGTTTGGTTGTGTTTATGACTGAGGTGGGGTGAATGTATGTAGCTGAGAATGGATTTTATGAAATTGACGTGTTGTACATTGTGCATTAGAAAGTTGTACCTTGCTTGACAGCATCCTTCAAATTTGTCAAGATTGAATTTTTATGAAATTGTTGTTGTTGTTGCTTTGATTGTGTTCACTGTTCACATATGTTTGTCAAAGATTGGATTTTTATTACATGAAAAGTAGTATTCTTGTACACTGTGCATCGGAGTTGTACCTTGTGCCTTAGAAGGTTGTACATTGTGCATAGAAGGTTCTACCTTGGCTGAAAGGATCCTGGATTATCCCAATTATGATTTTTTGTGAAGTTGGTGTGTTGCTTTGGTTGTGTTTATGGCTGGGGTGGTGTGAATGTATGTTGCTGAGAATGGTTTTTGATGAAATTGTTGTGTTGTACATTGTTCTTTAGAAGGTTGTACCTTGCTTGACAGCACCCTTAAAATTTTGTCAAGATTGAATTTTTATGAAATTGTTGTTGTTTGTTGCTTTGATTGTATTCACATATGTTTTATGGCTGATGTGGCTTTATGGTTATTTTATGAAACAATTGCATATATATATATATATATATATATATATATATATATATATATATATATATATATATATATATATATATATATATATATGCACAAAGCCCGTAAAGATTGGATTTTTATTACATGAAAAGTAGTATTCTTGTAAATGTTGATCGCCGTCTCTAATTGCCCGATTAATTAACTAATTACCTCGTTCGCACTTATACTAGCTTTCGAATACTATGTATATAAAGTACGTTTCGAACGAGAATTGAAGTTATATATAACATTGAATTTTTACTTTTTGCAGTTCATCGCAGCGTGTAAGAAGCCCCCGGTATTTTGCATAATCACAGAGTACTACCCGGGCGGGTCCCTCCGGAAATACCTCCACCAGCAAGAACCCTATTCGCTCCCACTAAACCTCGTACTAAAACTATCGCTCGACATTGCGCATGGAATGCAGTATCTCCACGGTCGAGGGATTCTTCACCGGGACCTAAAATCGGAGAATCTTTTGCTCGACGAAGATATGTGCGTGAAAGTGGCGGATTTCGGAATATCCTGTTTGGAATCTCAATGCGGTAGTGCGAAGGGATTTACGGGTACTTATAGATGGATGGCTCCGGAAATGATTAAGGAAAAACACCACACGAAGAAAGTCGATGTTTATAGCTTCGGCCTCGTTTTGTGGGAGCTTTTGACTGCTTTGATACCGTTCGATGATATGACTCCCGAACAAGCTGCATTTGCAGTGTGCCAAAAGGTAAATTTTTTTTTTTTTTTTTTACTTTCTTTTAAAACTAATGCTTATAAATTATTGTTAAGATCAACCCATTAACCCTAATCCCGAAATTGCAAATACCGTGTTATATCGAATTGTTAAAAAACTCCCCGTACTATTAATATTAGCCGAAACCCCCTTATGATGCATTTTTTAGTCCTAAATGATGTGTTTTATAGGGGTAGTTTTTTAGCCTTAAATCATTTTTTTTTTTTTTTTTTTTTTTTTGTAATATAGTATTTATAACTAAGGGTGTAAATGAGCTGAGCCGGCTCGACAAAAGCTCGAACTCAAATTTTTCTAGCTCGAGCTTTCTGACGAGTCGAGCCCGAGCTCATTCTTAGTTGTTCTTGAGCTCGCGAGCCGGCTCTTAAATAATTAATATAAATCATATAAATAATTAAAAAAAAAATTACATGTCATTTTTTTAATTATAATTTATAATAATATAATTCTAGTAATATTAATAAAAAAGAAAAAAAGAAAATAGACATAATGGCTCAGGCTCGAGCTCGCTTGAGTTCGAGCCCAAAAAAATACTCGAGGAGCTCGAGCTCGCCAAAACAGCCAAGCTCGGCTCATTTATACCTCTATTTATAACACGGTGAGGTTTTTAGCAATTCAATATAAACAATGAGGGGCTTAATGCAATTAACCCTATTTATCTTCTTTTCGTTGTTCATGCTTTAGTTGGAAGAAACCGTTGCCAGTTAATTCGATATAAGTTTTGAGTATAACTACTTGTTGATGATTTTAGATTATTTTATGTTACCACATTGCAATAGATTGTAAAATCTGCCATTTGAAAATTGTTATTTTCTTTCTTTTAATTGTTGTAAATATATTGCGTAATTATTTGCAGAATGCAAGGCCTCCGTTGCCATCTTCATGCCCAACGGCGTTTCGTAATCTCATTAACCGTTGTTGGTCGAGCAATCCAGATAAGCGGCCACACTTCGATGAAATTGTGGGGATTCTAGAAAGATACTCGGAATCTTTAGAGCGGGACCCGCAATTTTTTTCTTCGTACGAGCCAAGGGAGAGTAGTGCACTTGCGAGATGTATTCCGAAGTGCATTGCTGCTCGTAGATCCCCGTCTCTAAGTTCGTGAGAGAAAACGTGCGTCGAAAAAAAAAAAAGGGGTTTGTGTAGGTTTTATTTATTTATTTTATTGCTAGAGTTTTCTTAAGAGTTGAATTTGTAACTTTGAGGTGCAATTTGCCGTACATTATTCTTTTTCTCTCTATTGAAATGTATGGAACTATACTAAAATAGTTCTTTTTCTTAAACTTTTTTATTTTATTTTTATTTATACTAGCCCTAAATGGGGATTTGGGAATTCCATTGGAGTTTATACTATTATGCTATACCGGTTAAATCTTTATTATTCATATATACACAAACATATATACATCTACATTAGTGTATGTAAATCAACAGTAAAAAGATCATCTGGTGTAAATTGAGAGAATGAGAGATAAATGGTGGAAGCCACTGAAAAGAAGTCTCATATGTTGGATGTGGAAGTTGAGATTGGATTGAGGAAAAAGGAAATAACGACTCAACAAACTTGACATGACTCGACGTGTAGATTTTGTTAGTGATGCAGAGGTGGCGGAGCCGGAATTGTGTGGGGACAAGTTTTTCCGAACCGGAACGACGAGGGGAGTTAAACACACCGCTCTGCTGTGAAGTGCGACGAATTTTGGCGTTTCGAGGTCGTTTAGGCCTTCAAAACGACGTTTTTGTTATTTTCGGGGGTGTGAGATGTGAAATGCCATGTGTGGCCAGATAGTGAGAAAGTGCTTTGTATTCCCCCCGTTATTAGAGTAAAGTGTAATGATTTTTCGATTAAAGAATTTTTCCACAATGGCCTTGAAACGGGTAAACACAGCCAAACCATCAGATTTTCACTTGAGTGGATAAAACTAAATGTATTTTGTAAAATGATCGACAAAAAATAATATAATATTTGAAACCATCAAAGGAGTGTACTGTTGATGTCCAAACATCAGAGAAAAGAATTTGTAAAGGAGAGTTTGAGACAAGTGAGGAACTAGAAAATGGAAGTTTGTGACTTTTATTGCATTGACATGCATCACAATTAAATGACAAAGATAAATGACCCGACAATTCTAAATTAGACTTCGCTATAATATGCTTAAGAAAAATAGATGGATGACCTAGTCTATGGTGCCACTCGGACGAAGTGGTCTTAAAACTTGAAAATGCAACTAGTGGAGAAGAGGAACTTGAAGGAACCAGCCATTCATACACACCATCTTTAGAGCGGCCCTGTAGAAGTATTTTCCCTGTGCGAAGATCCTTCACATAAAAAGAGTAAGGTAAAAGTTCAATGGAAGAATTATTGTTACGGCAAAATTGAGAAATTGAAATTAAATTCTTTTTCATATTCGGCACACATAAGACATTATGTAGTGAAAATTTGGAAGTAGGTGTAGAGAAAGATGTAAAACCAGTATGTGTAATAGGGAGACCCATGCCATCGCCAATCATAATGTCGTCAGAGCCGTCATAAGGAGTATATATGAAGAGAGATTATATTGCTCAGATCTGTGGTGACATGGTGTGATGCGCCGCTATCAAGAAGCCAACCGGGAGGAGTACCAGATGATTGGTTGGTTGCGACATGTGCACGAGGTTGCCATGGTTGAGTTGGTGCTCGATTTGACCATTGAGTTTGCGGAGATGAAGTCAAATAGGATGGAGAGACAATGACCAACCGGAATAAAGGGCAATGTTGGACTGTGTGACCTTGTGCACGACAACCTTGGCATTTGCTAACTTAAGGACGAGTGGGAGGCCTATGTGCTGGAAGTGGACTGCCACAATGATCTCTTGAAGTTGGAATGAGAGACTCCATTATTGTTGTTGCGGTGAGCAACATTTGCAGTAGCGGGTAGTGGTGATGTGGATGGTTGATGAATCCGCAAAGACAATTCTTTAGTGATCAATTTTTCGTGAAGTTCGTCAAACGTGATTGGTGTTTCACGACCTACAATAATGTCAACAATAGGCTTATAGTCATCATCAAGTCCGTCAAGAATTTTCTCAATGAGATCTTCATGATCCATGGGTTTGTCGAGAGCAGCCAATTCATCAGCCATGTTTTTGATGAATTGCATGTAAGTAGTAATTGTTTGAGAGCTTTTTACAGCAGTTTTGATTTGGTCTTTGATTTGTTTAATACCACGAGAGGGGCGAGCATAAGTGTGTGCAAGCGTGGGTCCAAGCTTCACGCGTAGTTTGCGCTTGTTGAATAAGTGGAACGAGAGGCGGAGTAAGAGAGCCAACCAAGGCCCAAAAAATCAATTTATCTTGGCAAATCCATGTTGAGAAGTCGGGATTCGGTATAGTCAGATTATCTTTCTGAATCGTTAGTGATGGACATAGATGTGAGCCATCAATAAATTTGTATATATAGATCGTAACCTATGAGAAGTGCCTCGAGTTGCAATTTCCATGAAATATAGTTGGTAGAGGTTAATTTGATGATATTGGAGGCTGAGATGTTAATAATGGTGAGCGGTTTGGTGGGTTCTTGGGTATTTGGGAGAAGAACAGGCGCATTATCACTGGCCATGGGAGAAGAAAAAAAATAGAAGAGATCAGACATGGTGGTGAAGAGAGGGGAATATATTAGGATCTTTGCTGTGATACCATGAGAGAATAAGATAGAAGAATAATTTCTTGCATTTCATTATTGCAGACTAGATATATATAATTTACATAGTGTAATCTATTCTAAATATATTCTAACTAATAATAATCCTAATGATACACCAAAGAGATTACAAAAGATTACGTAAGATTACAATCAATTAAAATAATAATATTGATTTAGTTTCCTAAATATCTCTAACATAAACTTCACCGGGTGTAGCATATAAATAACGAAACTACTTGGAAAAGAGTTTTTCGCAACATCAAGTACCAGAAAATACGATAAATATATTAAGAAAAAGAGCACTAGTTTGACTGTTTGACAAATTTAATATAGGGGAAATTACGGCCACCCTGATGTAAGATCAAATATCCTTTATGTTTCGGTAATTACAACCACTCCCCCCAACTATAAATCTTTTTACACGTCCGCCCTTGTGGTGTCAAATTTAGTGGATTCTTCTATATTATATGGATTTTCTTCAGTTACTCATTTTACTCTATTCGAATTGCATATTTTGAAACAAGATAATCATAAGATGTGTCTCTTGAGTTGTGAATATAAGATTGTAGTGCATCAGAAACTGCATTTTTGCACAAAACGAGTACAAACTAGACAACATTCCTTGGAATCTAGAAGATTGTGTTGATTCGACACCGTAAGGATAGACGTGTAAGAAAATTCATTGTTGATGTGTGATTGTAATTATACAAACATGAGAGATTTTTTCATAATTTGACCTTACCTCAGGAATGAGTAACCGTAATTTACCCTTTAGTATACAATAGAAAAAAAAAAAAAAAATTCTTGAGAACAGTAATAGAAAGATAAAAAGGGCCAATGTGCTTCAACCAATAGATTTTCTTTAATTTGGGGGCAGAACGCAAAATATATCAAAGTTCAGGGGCAAAAATGCCATTAACCCTAATTGTAATTATAAAGTGATAATTACAATTTTCACCTAACGCTTCACAAACATCTTACAAACTTAATTCGCGCGCCGTTAACCTGTTGTTTCCGCCTCCACCCCATCGGCGCCGCTTCTTTTTGGCGACGGGCATACATACAAATTACTGTATCTATTTTCTCTTCAAAGAAATATGGAAGCAAAACCCTCAGTTGCTCCGTCAAGCTTCATCGACCAGCAAGTGGTTTGTACTTTGCGCTCATTCTCTTGTTCCTTTTCAGTTCAATCGACTATTCAAATAGAGACGATGAAATTGTATCTATAGGTTGTGATTTCTGTGTGGTTTTTTTTCAATTGGATTATTAGTTTCCAGGGGATTTGGTATTGGACCTCTCCAAAATGACTAATCAAACCATCAAGCTCGGCGGCGGCCTCTGTCAGGTTTCCTTCTTCTTCTAGGGTTTTATTTTATTTCGTTTTAGGCAAAATTGACGTGCAAAATTGGATCTTTTATAATGTTTTTTTTCCAGAAACTATAACTGTAATTGTAATTTTGATACCAACACTTGTCTTTTCCAATTTGCTGAAGAATTCGGGAGTTACGATTTTTTGAAAATCGAATATTGTATTAGTGGATCGATAGTTTGTAGCTAGGGAGATTTTAAATTAAATATACAATTTTTGCAGGATGGTGATGTTATATCTGTTATGAAAGCAGGGAAGCTAAGGTTCTCGAAACCGAACAAGTATTGGGTCGAAAGCTCACATAAACGGGTGAGTCAAATGTTAACTGCTTCGATGAGTTTCAACTCGTTCCACGTTAATTAACTTTGTCGTATGTGTTCTTCCCTTAGTTTAAACTAAATTATCATCACGGAACATGTGATAGTAATATAATAAGTAAGTGAAGTTACTAAAGCTATTTTACACCATTTCGTAGAATCTTCCTGCTATTGATAAACCTTCGAGCATATATTCTGACCATTTTTCGACATTTCTCACTGTTTAAATGTGATTGTGTGTTCACTGCCGAAGATGTTTTTAAGATTGATGCAGTAAAGAAAAGCTTAATACATGCTAATAATGTACTCGTTTGCTTTGATTGATTTGTCCGTATGGTTTCTTACAAAAACAGAAACGAGAGTCATTAGAGTTCATTAAAAATCTCACACAATTTATTTTCTAGATGATCATGAAACTCAAATGAAATCAAGTTTAGCTACATGATCCTGCTAATTGCTCACAAGCGTCAATAAACAATCTATAGGAAAAAGTGAAATTGGATTGTAAATAAAACACGAGTTTTTCATAGTATTTTGTTTATAACTGACAGATAATTTTTGATATCCTAATCCTCAAAACCTGCATAGTCACAATGTAGAAAAAATCCTAAACGATCCATGGGGTCTCTTCATATTTGAATAAAGTGCCATTCTTGGAGATTTTTCTGCAACGTGGCTGTTAAACAAACAATTGTTACATCATGTGAAACCGACATTTTCAAAATTTGGTTTTTATTGTGAAATTTCATTCTTACTTGCATTTTTCCTTGCTGCTTAGGCATATATGTCAGTTCTTGAATTTTCAATGAAATTGACTTCTTGGCTTTATTTATGGTTAATTGGTAACTTTTGGCTTGTGATATTCATACAAGTTGTGTTTTACTTTTTGACAGTACGTACCTAGTGTTGGGGACAATGTACTTGGAATAGTGGTTGAAGCAAGAGCAGACGTAAGTACTTTAGGTTCCGTGTTGTTCTTTATGAAGATAATTTGTTCTCTATTTTATGTTTCCTTCTATGATTCTTCTACCATCGGGAGAAATGGTGTGATCTGCGCCTTCATATCTTCTGATTTTGTATTTGATACATTGCCAAAACATGTTATTTCACACTTGTTTGTTGATTTGTTATACGTGCAACAGAATTTTTTTGTGGATATAAAAGGTCCTGCATTGGCATTTCTGCCGGTTCTTGCTTTCGAAGGTGGAACCAGGAGAAACATTCCTAAGTTTGAGGTATTAATATTTATTGTCTCGTATGAATACTATTAGTGGTGTTTCCGGTTTCCCGAGTGTGGCACAAATATGTTGCATAAAATAAATGATAAATCAACAATTCATTTCCCATCACGATTTCTTGTTGGAAAAAACTCGTCCGTTGAGCATGTGCTATCCTTTTTCTGCAAGCGAAAAACTTTGAATTATGTTATTCTGATATAGCTATTATTTTTCTCTTATCTATAATTGTCTGAAAGTTTTCTATCATCTTCAGACAGGAACTTTGCTGTATGTCCGTGTTGTCAAGGCGAACACTGGCATGAACCCTGAATTATCATGCACAGATGGTTGGTCTATTACAAAATTGGAAGCTCTTTTGTAATATATATATAATTCTATTTCTTCTCTAATTTTTTTTTCCAATGAAATTTCTTCTGCTCCATAGCCATGGGGAAAGCAGCAGAGTATGGCCCGCTTAAAGATGGGTTCATGTTTGAATCATCGACTGGATTATCACGAACGTAAGATATTATTCCCCAATCAAGAGAATATTGTACTCAAAAGTTTTTCTTGAATTACTCAAAAATTCTCCAACTTGCATTTTTAGGTTGCTAAGCTCTCCAACATGTCCAGTTCTTGAAACTCTGGGGAAAAAAATTGCGTTTGAGATTGCAGTTGGTTTGAACGGCCGGGTTTGGGTATGATTCCATTTATTTATTTTTTATTTTTATTTTAATGATTATCTTCTATGAAGTTTATTAGTATTTGAGGCGTTATTTGTCTAATTTTGATGAATTTGGAAATTGTTTAGGTGAATGCTACGTCTCCTTCGATCATTGTTCTTGTTGCAAATACAATCATGCAAACAGAGTCGTTGAGTCCAGCTCAGCAAAAAATCAGGGTTGAAAACCTGCTGCAGAAATTGCAATAAACGGACACAACTTTGTGCGACGATTTTTGTAGTATGAGCAACAATGTTGGCAGCAAATTCTAACTCCTAATGCAGGCTAGTAAGATTGCTTCTCCGTCTAATTCTTGCCGATATTGCGAACCAAAACGAAAAGTTTGCAGAGCATCATTTTGTGGCTTATGAAGAACATCCGAAGTAGATTTTTTTTCAAATTAAAATTTCAATGTTTAATGTTGATATTGTCGGAGATAGATAATACTAGTTCCGTAAACTTGAAGATGATCGATTTTATTGTTTATTATTTTAGGTGATATTAAATTTTATTTCCTTTATGCGGAAATTAGATTTTCCTTGAGAATGAAACTTGTTGGCTAATACTTTTCTTACTTAGTGTGCATCTACCTGAAACGGCACTTAGAAAAAACCGGAGGGAGTGTACAATAAAAGAGCCCACAAGAGTAGTTTAGTTGGTTGAGTAAGGAGAACACAATCGTGTTTCAATAATTCTTGCACGACTTTACATCTCTTGTGTAATTTACGAACGAAAATGTGAGGCCTAAACAAGAGAAATACAATTTTATCCTTAAATTTATATTTTATCAAGTATGATGTTTTATGGACAAATTCAATGTATAATACGAGAATTTAACTAAATTTAATACAAGAACTAATCTAAGGAAGCAAATATATTACTAACTAAATAATTAATTAATCAATAGAAAATTAAATTCAATCTCATATAATACAAACCAATCTATAGGTAACTGCCTAGTGCATACTAGGGGTGTAAATGAGCCGAGCCAGCTCGTGAGCTCGGTGAGCCGGCTCGACAAAAGCTCAAACTCAAACTCGAATTTTTGGAGTTCAAGCTCGCGAGCTTGAGCTTTCTGACGAGTCGAGTCCGAGCTCATTTTTAGTTGTTCGTGAGCTCGCGAGTTTTTTTTTTTATTTTTTAAATATATTTAATATAAAATAATTACTAATTCATATAAATGATTACAAAAATAAATTAAAGGTTATTTTAATTTTAATTTTTTTAGTATAATAAATAATTATAAATTTTTAATAATATTTAAAAATAAAATTACCACCGGCTCGCGCGAGCTCGAGCTCAAAGAAAGAATACTCGAAGAGCTCGAGCTCGTCAAAACGGATTCGAGTTTGAGCTCGAGTTTGTCAAAACAGCCAAAATCGGCTCGTTTACACCCGTAGAACTGCATATATTGTACTATTAAAAAAGAAAAAGAAAAAAGGATAATACATTTTGAGATGCTTTGGGATGAGCAAAAATAAAAAATAACCAGAGAAGCAAAATCCAAAATCAGCGGCACCTCTTCACTCACTCCTTCATCTCTCATACATAATCTCCTTTCTCTCTCATTGTTTCATAAGAATCACTGTTCCCAATATCCAATCGTCGATGAATTCCCCTTTCTCCTTCAATCCATCTCATCCTTTCTGAAAATAAGAAAAACTGCTTCTGTTTTGGTCTTCGATTTCTTCCCATGGCGACTCCGTCTGATGCTCCGCCAAGTTCGGCTGACGAAAACCCCCAAAATTCAGGTTTTTGTTTTGTTGATTCCTTTTTCTCTTTCTACCTTAATTTCTTTGATTTTTACTCGTGTGTTTTGATTACTATTATGGAAGCATCTTTGTAAAATTGAATGATCGAACTTCTGATAATCTGATTCATAGTTGAATTTTCCAATTCGTGGTATGAATTCAATTTCAGCTCCAATTGACTAGTTTCTTAGCGTGTTCTGCTGTACGCGGTACATGTGTGTGTGTGTGTGTGTGTGCGCGCGCGCGCGTGTGCAGTTATAATAGATTAACATAAGCTGAGCCACAATTTTGGATTCATTTGTAATTTTATAACCGGAAAGCCTTCCGATTTCTGATGTTTGCTATGTTGAACTGCAGTTCTCACTCAGCCGACCAATGATAATTTTCAAGACACTGTGAAGGAAAGTTCTCCCACTTCAGTATTTGTGAACTCGGAACCCATTCGAGAAGATCAAGTACAAAACGCAATAAAGTTTCTCTCGCATCCAAAAGTTAGGGGATCACCCGTAGTTTACAGAAGGTCGTTTCTCGAGAGGAAGGGTCTCACAAAAGAGGAGATCGATGAAGCCTTTCGACGTGTTCCTGTAAGTCGAATAATTTTCTTGATTATATCATCAGCATGTGAATTTTTTTAAAAAGTATCGAATCCTAACAGTTAATATATTATTATGCAGGATCCAACCCCACCTGTTACAACGACGCCATCGGTTGTTACTAATCAAGGTAATCTCGTAATTTGACATGTTTTTTGTTTTTGGGTTATTAAGCGTGCTTAAAGTACTGACGTTGATCTTCTCTTCTCGAACAATATATATATGAAGATGGGCAGATTAAATCTTCTGGAAATGTTCAACAGCAACCTCCAGCACAAGCGTTACAGCAGATTACGCCCGTTGGAAATGTGAATAGTAATTCGAAAATGGGGAGACTAGCTCGATTCCAGTGGTACCATGGTATTCTTGCTGTAGGCTTTCTCGCCGTATCAGGGGCCGGAACAGCAATACTTTTCAAGGTAAATGTTAAATATTGTATTTACTCGCTGTAAATTTTCGAACAATGAAATGTAGTTCTGTTTTAATTTGTGGTTATGTATGTATTTACTTGCATCCGTCGGTTTGATATTTCCTAATTTGACATCAGATTTTCGTTGGCGTGTTTTTTTGTCTTTTCAGAAAGCAATTGTTCCTAGGTTCAAGTCTTGGATTCGTAAAATTGTATTGGAAGAAGACGAAGAGGGCGTGATGAAGAAAAACGATGCGAAACCAAGCATAGCGGAAGAAGCTGCCGCCGCTGCAAAATCTGCCGCCGCTGCAGCGGCTGATGTAGCTCGAGCAAGCCAGGAGATGTTGATTACGAAAAGTGAAGGTACATCTTTAATGAGTTCTGGTCAATATATGTATATATATATATATATATATATATATATATAATTGTTTCTGTTGTTTTTTTCAGAGAAGAGATGTTTTGAAGAGCTTATCAAAATGTTGAATGTCCAAGTACACGAGATGAAATCGATGAGTAACGCAATACAGAAGTTGGAAGTTGGTAAGAATTTGCTCCGTGTTAATCCATCTGAATGCTGAATTTTCTTTTTTTTTTTGCCCGTTTGTTTGGTGCTTCCGTATATCTGCAAAATGTGAGGAGTTCGTTTTTTTGCTGTGAATATCAGGACAAAGTATAAATGGTAGAATTGCTGTGGAGGAACAATACCAAAGGGTCTCAGGAACCAGTTCAAGGGTAAGAAAGCTATTACTATATAGGGTAAATTACAACCACCCCTCGAGGTATGGTTAAATTACGAAAAAACCCCTCTTGTTTGGATAATTACAACTACCCCTCAATTATGAATCTTCTTACACATCCACCCTTATGATGTCAAATTCAACATAATCTTCTAGATTTCGTGGAATGTTCTCTAGTTTGTACTCGTTTTGTGCAAAAATGCAGTTTCTCAATCTGATATTTACAAGCCAAAACACACATTTTATGATCATCTTGCTTCAAAATGTGGAGTTCGAATGGGATAAAACGGGTACAAAATTGAGAATGTTCCATATAATCTAAAAAGTTCCACTAAATTTAACACCGCAAGGGTGGACGTGTAAGAAGATTTATAGTTGAGGGGGTGGTTGTAATTACCCAAACTGGAGGGAGTTTCGTAATTTGGCCATACCTCAGGGGTGGTTGTAATTTACCCTACTATATTTTCAATTAGTTTTTATTTATTTAATGCTGATTCTCTTACATGCATGTCGTCTTGGTTTTCAGCAACCTTATGCCAATGGCAGGGCAGATACTGATTCTCGTTCAGGTTTATTTATTTATTGATGTTATATTTCTTTTAAATTTCTCGTTGCTCTTTTAAATGTTATTTATTTGTCGGAGGTGTTCTTTGCAGTGAGATCTTTGTCACCGCCTGCGCCAGTGGAACCTTCTGCTGCTCCTCATCCTAAGTCGTATATGGATGTAAATATATATCTTTTTTCACTCTTACATATGTGCTCGGATTTCTATAATTGGAATAACTCTTTATTATTAATTTTAGAAGTCTATTTTCGTTTCTATTCTCTTTACTAATATGCACAGCTCTTTTGCAGATAATGGCTATGATACAAAGAGGGGAAAAACCCTCCAATATAAGGGTCAGTCCACTTTCACTAATCACGTTTTTGTCGAATTCACACACACACACACACACACACATATATATATATATATATATATATATATATATATATATATATATATATATATATATATATATATATATATATAAAACGTGCTTTTGTTAATCGTTTCAGGAGATCAATGATGCACCACCGAACCCCAGTCAGCCATTATCAAATCCACGTTTAGCACCAAGGCTTAAGGTTTGCCTTCGAAACTCTTACCTATTTCAAATATTTAATAATTCCTATTGAAGATACGAAAATCACCATCACAAGCAATATAGCTCTAATTGCCCAAAAAACAAGATGTACTGATTCTAAAAGTCTCGTTTACTAATATGAAAACTTGTATTTATTATTGTTATAAATAGGGGTGGAAATTGGAATGGAATTCCAGATTTCCGCCGAGTTTTTTCAATTTTGGAACATTTTCATTCTGAATTCCGAAAACCCGATTCCATTTTTTCCCCTTTTTAAAAAAAACTGGAATTGAAATATACATGAGATTCCAATTTCCAATCCAATTTCAATTTCTGGAAATAATTCCACAAATTCGGATTTCTTTTTTCCTCCAAAATTACACTTGTAAGATCAGTATTATTATGCATTTTATATTTTAGGTAACTAAAAAATTTGGAATTTTCCGACTACCGCCGATTCCAATTCCGATTTTTTTCCAATTTTTTTTGGAACGGACTCGGAACTTCACTTCCAAAAAAAATCAGAATTCTTCCGGAAATACTTATTCCGATCCGATCAGTCTGAATTCCGCCCTCTAAACTTGTTCGCATTAAACTATTTGTATTGGCTTTAGTATTTACACACAATAGACGATTATCAACACAAACTTCTTGTTTACATTCAGCCATGGGAATCTCAGAATAGCGCCCCCAACAATTATCCAGCTCAAGATAGCATCAACGCCTCAAATTACGATTTCCAAGATAACCAGATGAACGGAGACAATGCAGCAGCATCTTCTTGGTGGCAACAAAAGAACGCAAGAATCACAGAAATCGAAACTCCCAATACGACAATGGTTAACGAACGTGGGCCCCCCGCCATTCAGAGGTCATCATCGTGGGTGCCACCTCAGCCGCCACCTGTCGTGATGCCTGAAGCAGCTGCCGCCATACGGCAACCCAAAAAATCTCCGTATCAAATGGAGCAGTTGACCGACGACCAACTACTTGCTCGTTCTTCTGCAGATGCAAACGACGAGTTGCAGAGAATTACGAAAATATCCGAATCTGGAGGTACTGTACTGGATAGTACTAATGGTGGAATTTATTCCAGCGAGATATCGAATGAAGAGAATGGCTCGTATTTCGAGACTTGATTAATTCGAGGTACCGTATAGCCGATAGGGAGTTGATCGTAATCGGAGAATAGAGCATATCGATCTTATTCCACAATCATTTAGTTCCGAGTTTTAAATTAAAAAATAAATAAATATATTGTGGTACATAAACCATTAATTATATAAGGTCCACTGTTTGTGTTGAGCACAATTTGTTATCTGCTGAACAGGTAATCAATCTGTTATCCATGAACCATTTTTTTCGGCCTTCGAATTTTGGTCGTCTTTAGGTGTTATTTTTCGAGTAGAGAAACGAGTAGTGCTTCTTAATCTAATTGCAACATCTGATCTGCTCTTTTTGCTTTATTTTCAAACTTAATTCGTTATCGTCGAATCCCCAACTCTTTTAACTGATCGATCTCGATTAAGTGTTTGTTATGATTTTATTTCCGTATTGATTGGAATCGGCGGAAATTGGAAAATTTCAGTATCAATCAATCAATCAACAAATGTATCTATATTCCTCAATTTTTTTATACCTAAACTACCCTCATATTTTCTCTTTTGAAAACAACCCCTCCTTTGCTGGAAGAAACTGATCACCCTCTCTTCCACCAACAGCCACCAAAATGATACTGAATAAGAAAAAATTTCAAAAGTGACAGTTAATTTAAATAAATTGAGAGATCCAGGAGTAACAATATCTTGATTTTCTGAATTTTATACTCGTATTAAAAAAAATTGAAATTCAAAATAATTATTTGAATTCCAATTTATTTCTCAAAAAAAAAAAAAAAGAATATTTATGAAGACAATTTATTTTAAGGCAAGTGGTGAAAGATTTTTAGAGTACCATCTAAATATGTTTCATGAGTTCCTAATCTAAAATGAATGGTCTGCATTCTTGAAGTGGGCCTTAATTCAATTGGTTTATTGCACCAATAATTAAAAGATAGAACATACTAGATCATTCAAATATAAGTCTTATATAATTGTTTTATATATATATATATATATATATATATATATATATAAGTCTTATATAATTGTTTTATATATATATATATATATATATATATATATACACGCACACACGTGTATTATGTTTGTGTATAAATATAGGCTTACTTACATATACAACCCTACATTGTGTTACTAATAGTTATAAACTTATAATACTAAAAAAATATTGTTATTACATGACTTACCTAATATAATCCTACATGATTTGGATGCTACAACATAAAATATTTTACTCAAAAAAATTAGAAAAATCGATACACAAAGTTCGATTTCGTAGAACCTACATCTGGTGAAATACACCATGCAGTTCTACACCACTGATCTGCACATAATCACACACACACCCATGTGTATATGTGCTTATTCGGTAGTTATTTATGTAGTTCTACAGTTTTAAAATCACATGGTGTATTTTCACTAGGTGTAGGATCTCGTAAACCCACAAAGTCGATTGATTCTTGGCCATTCAGAATTCCAATTTAATTTAATGATATTTTTGATTCATATGTGTATATATTAGAGGTCCATGATTTTTAATTTCTTGTTCTAGAATTCTCATATGTAGATAATTTATTTAGCTGAAATTAATATTATTTTTTATGGTAAGTATTTTTTGCTAAAAAAAAACATATAGAGGAAATTAAAGATTATATTTGAATGAGGGTTGTGTAAGTTGGTGTCATTTTCAACTAATAAGCCCCAAGTGAGAGAAGACACGTACTCTCTCTCTCTCTCTCTCTCTCTCTCTCTCTCTCTCTCTCTCTCTCTCTCTCTCTCTCTCTCTCTCTCTCTCTCTCTCTCTCTCTCTCTCTCTCTCTCTGTATGTATATATATATATTGTGTTTCTTGAAATAAGCATGAAAGACAATAAGAAGAAAAAGCCTTTTGTTAATACCTCATTGAGTTGTGTAAAATGGCTCTAAAAATGCTCTCTCCAACTGAAATAAAGCCTCTTTCTTTCTTGGATTCCTCTAAATCCAATTACAACCTTAATCTTCTCAACTTCCCAGGTACATTTTAGTCTATTTATTTATTATTATTTAGATTCTATAATTTCGATATTATTATTGTTATTGTTGTTGTTGCTGCCGTCGTTGTTGTTGTTTCTTGAGGATTATGAGGCAATAAGTTTGTTGTATGAGACACGAAAAATTCCAATTTGTAATGAGTTTTTTCATTTCAATTTCTCAAATTCGATTTCCGATTTTTTCAGTTTCGAATATTTTTATTCTGTCTGTATTTCCACCCCTAATGGGATGGACGTCGTTCATTTTTATTTTTACGCTTTCTTGATATATGTATAGATAAATATTCGCATATTTTCGAATTGAACCTAAATCCGCTTATTTTCTTCATCTCCAATACCCGTTGCTAGACAAATATAGGGGTAAAAATCGAACGTATCAGGATTATCATTTTCGAAAGGAAAAAAAACAATTTCTTTCGAAATTTGAAAATTAGTTCCAGCTCGACTAATTAAATCAGAAAATCAGAAATTTGAATGAAACAAATTGTTCCAAAACCCTTTTTTTAAATCAAGATTGTTAAAATTCACAAATTCCATTTTTTTCGTCACCAACAATACAAACTACAGAATAATATTGATATCCTAAGTGCAATTTTCGGGAAAAAAGAAAAAGCGTCGAAAATATTTACGAAAATTAAAATCGGATCGCAAATTGGAATCTTCTATATTCTACCAAAAGAAATGGTGGGAACTTTCAGAATTCGAAATTAATAAAATATTATTCCTAAGAAGTTTGATGGCCCATGGGTCCAATCTGCTGGCCCGGCCCGTAGTATAAACTTACTTAAGATGCCGAGTTATTAAATATTCATTTATTTAAATAATTAAATGTGTTAATATTATTATATCCAGGTGTATTTTCTTTGAAGAGGAAGGAAAATGGAAGCACTCCGGCGAAGCAAGTCCGTTGCTCGGCGGCGGCGCCACCTCCGGCTTGGCCCGGTCGAGCCGTGGCTGAGCCCGACCGAAAAAAATGGGATAGTCCAAAGCCTATTTCAATTATCGGATCGACTGGCTCCATTGGTACTCAGGTGAAACAATATTTGAGTTCTGAATCTGAATTTCTGCCCTAAATAAAAACAAAAAACCCTAAGAACTGAATTAATTTGGGTATTATTAGCATTTTAATTAGTTTTGGATTGTGATTGGCAGACATTGGGCATAGTTGCTGAAAATCCGGATAAGTTCAATGTTATCGCACTTGCAGCTGGTTCTAACGTTACTCTTCTTGCTGATCAGGTGATTAATTGATCTTTTTTTTTTTGTTTTTTTTTTTTTTTTTAATTCTAAAAATAACTCAATCAAGTTTCAGATTATTATTTTTTGTTGTTGAGGAATTTCTTTTGTTCTATATTAGTTGTAACTTCACAATTCTAGTCATGCAGTAATAGGTGTGTAAATCGGACCGATCGGATCGGAATTAGCCGTTTCGGAAAAATCCCAATTTTTTTTGGAAGTGAAAAACTAGTTCCAATTCCCTTAAAAAAAAGGAAAGAAAACGGAAATCGGAATTTCGGAAATTAGAACCAAAAATCTTGTTCCATAATCAGAAAATTTCGGATCGGAATCGGCGGAATTCGGAATTTTCCAATTTTTGCTCACCTTAAATATAACATACAGAATAATATTGGTATTTTAATTGTAATATTCAGAGAAAAAATCGGAATTTTTAGAATTATTTTCAGAACTTTAATCAGAATCTCATATATATATATTCCAATTCCGATCCAAATAATTTCGGAAAAATCGGAAGTAGGAATTTTGGAATTCGGATTGAAAAATATTGTTCCAATAATCGGAAAATTTCGGTTCGGAATCGGTGGAAATCAGAATTTTCGTTCCAATTTCCACCCCTATGCAGTAATTATCCTGTTTTTTTTCTTTCCCAATTCTGCTTCTATAATTCCTAAATTCTCACCTACCAAGGGGTGTAATTAACAGAGAGAGAGAACTGATCGTAAACGATATTTCAGTCATATTATATACAAATTTTTTTCCTAGTATTCTTGATAATTGTGCTGAAGACACCTTAAACTAGAGCTAATTTGAATTAAACTATGGTGGTAAAAAAATATATTCAATCTTAGTAGTGATTAATGCAGGTGAAGAGATTTAAACCTAAATTAGTTTCTATTAGAAACGAGTCGTTAGTCGATGAACTGAGAGAGGCTTTAGCTGGTATTGAAGAAATGCCCGAAATAATTACTGGAGATCAGGGAACAATCGAAGTTGCTCGTCATCCAGATTCCGTTACTACTGTCACTGGCATTGTTGGTTGTGCCGGTTTAAAGGTAAAATAAATTCAATTATTTTTGTCGTAGAAAATAAAATAGAATAAATTAATTCCGATAGAAAAATGATCGTTTTTTTTCGATAAAATAGCCTACAGTGGCTGCCATAGAAGCTGGGAAAGACATTGCGTTGGCCAATAAAGAGACACTAATTGCTGGAGGGCCTTTCGTCCTCCCTCTTGCCAAAAAGCATAATGTCAAGATTCTTCCGGCAGATTCCGAACACTCTGCTATATTTCAAGTATGTTTATATACGTCTTAATTTATCCGAATCGCATAACAAATAATTCGTCATTTATAAAAACAATAAAAAAAATTATAATATATTTCAGTGTATACAAGGCTTGCCTGAAGGTGCTCTGAGGCGCATCATTTTGACCGCATCTGGAGGTACTTTCAGGTGCGGCCGTTGTTTTGTCTGTCACTTTAGAATGATGTATTAGTTACTCGTTTTCCAATTTTGCCCTTAATATTCCTAATTCGTCTCGATCTTTGATGCTTACAAAGAAACAATGATTCCCCGCGTAGAATTACATCGCCTAGATAAATTATCTCGAGTTTACATATAAATTTCTCTCGAGTTCATTTGCGATTAGTTGGACTGTTTTAACCGACAAATGCTGCCAAATGATAGGGATTTGCCGGTTGAGAAACTAAAAGACGTGACGGCAGCCGAAGCTTTAAAGCACCCGATCTGGAATAATATGGGGAAAAAGGTCACAATAGACTCTGCTACACTCTTCAACAAGGTAACTTCCTTAGTAGGTAAATTTGACACCGTAAGGGTGGACGTGTAAGACAATACATAGTTGAGGGGGGTTTTTGTAATTTGGCCTTACCTCAGGGGGTTGGCCGTAATTTGCTTTAATACAATTAAGGGCTTATTGCATTATTATAAAATAAAAGTAATTCATTTTGTCTTTACAGGGTTTAGAAGTTATAGAAGCCCACTATCTGTTTGGGGCTGAATACGATGATATCGAGATCGTTATTCATCCTCAATCTATCATACATTCAATGATCGAGACACAGGTAAATAAATTCAGTGTTTATTAATCCAAATACCTCGTACTTATACTGCTGCATAAGCTGCTTTTATTATATATTTTTTTATTTCGTATTTTTTTCTTTCTAGGATTCATCTGTAATAGCACAGTTGGGGTGGCCCGATATGCGTATACCTATTCTTTACACCTTATCGTGGCCCGAAAGAGTTTACTGTTCCGAGATCACTTGGCCCCGCCTCGATTTTTGCAAGTAATTTACTCATTTACCCCTGCCCTCATATCAACATTTTAACAGCTGACGTGTCTTTACTCGTTGATTTGAAGAATAATTTGAACTGCTGAAAACCCAATTTTTAGACGCTTCGTTACAATTTAGCTAGTTCTGATTAATTATTTTTTTGATTATTTTTGTTTTTTTAATTTTTAGGCTTGGATCTCTCACATTCAAGAATCCCGACACTGCGAAATATCCATCAATGGATCTAGCTTATGCTGCTGGACGAGCTGGTGGGACCATGACCGGTGTTCTTAGTGCAGCTAACGAGAAAGCCGTCGAATTGTTTATCGATGGGAAGTAAGACTTTTTCTTCCTTAAGTTTGATTTGATGAGTTTAATAATCTTTTGTAATTAAAAAAAAAATTAAATTTATTTTAACGTACGAATGTTTACTTGCTGCAGAATAAGTTACCTGGACATATTTAAGGTTGTGGAGCTAACATGCGATAAGCATCGGCCCGAACTGGTGACATCACCGTCGCTCGAGGAAATTATACACTACGACTTGTGGGCCCGCGATTTTGCCGCCAGTTTGCAGCCTCAGCTGGTTTAAAAGTCCGGCTCAGCTAGCTGATGAAATATGTTCAATTAGAATAATTAAAATAAGCAAAAACCATATGAAAATGATTGTTACTTCACTTTGAATGATTGAATGAGTGGTTGGTTTTGGGCGACCATTTTTTTTGGCTGAATGGAGTATGTACATGTTTATGACTTGTGAATTATCTCAACTGTTATGGATGAAATGAATTGCTAATAATTACGGTCACCTTTGAGGTAAGTTCAAATTACGAAAAAATATCTTCTGTTTGGATAATTAAAACCATCATCTTCAACTGTGTATTGTCGTATGAAAACCTTCCTCATTCAGTAGATAAATTTGATATTGTAAAGGTGGACGTGTAAGACAATACATAGTTGAGGGAGGTGGTTGTAATTATCCAAATATGACGGATTTTTTCGTAATTGTACTGACCTCAGGGGTTGGCCGTAATTATTCTAACCATTGATTAGTTAATTTGGTAATTTGAACTTACCTCATGTGGTGGCCGTAATTACGACAATTACATGATAAAAGTAAAATATATTCCTTTCAAATAAAATTCTTGTATAAATAAAAATAATTTTCTTGAAAAATAAAAGTGGGTCCACTGTATGACATAATCATAAATCATTACATAATTTAACTATATATTAATAAATAAATCTATGTCATCTTTATGGGGTAACCATTTTTTTTTCCATTGTGCAATTAGTCAACTTATTCGCTCTTATAAATACATGTTTTCTGTTACTCCACTGAAATATGTTTAGATACTTCATTATTTAAACTTTGATTTCTTGTTTGTTGTGAAGATAAAATTAAATAATTTAATAAAATCCAATTATATTACTGGATCTTGGAAAATCTAGTAAAAAACTTGCATAAAAGATAAGATAATATAATATTTGTGAGTCGACCCATCAAGTTGTTGGGATACCCAATATCAAATAAGGTCGCATTATTTAATTAATTTTGAATAATTTTCCGAACCAAACGAGATCTGAGAGGATTAATTAATTTACAGTCACAAAAAGGCTAAAATTCAACCATCTTTAATTATGATATATTAATTTAAATGACTCCTATCCTAAGATAATACTTAATAGTATATATGTTTAGTGGGGTTTCTAATCAGTGCCGGCTCAAGTGCTCAACCATATAATAAGATTGTTAGGCCATTATTAAAATTTATCTTCATAATAAATTAGTCTAAATAACTATATAAGCTTTTTAGTAAGACTAAGAATATCTATTTTCCAAGTCTTCTATTCATTTTTTTATTCTTTTTTATTGCATTCAGCACACTTGTGTTTACTCAATTGTTAATTTCGTCGTGCTATTAGATTAAAAAAAATCATATTTGTGATTTATTGTCTTTTTAGAAAACAATCCTCTAAAACCTCACTATTTAACCAATGGTGCAAACTAAGGTTTAAAATGTCTTATAAATATAAAATATTCTTGAATTCAATTGAATTTCCATTCAATTGTTTTATATATATGAATTCAATTGAATTTTCATTTAATTGTGTTTAACTAGTGGCGTGGCGGAGCCAGCATAGGTTGGGTGACATGACCTCCTAACATTTCTCAAATGTCTATTACTTTATACAAAATTTTAAAAATTATTTCGCTCATTATATATTTTGGAAAATAATAATTTCTTTTGTTGATTAATTGTATAATAATTAAATTACCTTTACTTAATTATTTTAAAAAAATTATGGGGTTCCTAAGCAAGTATATTTTATAGGAACTTTAATACCTATATGATGAGATTTTATTCGAAATTCGGCGCAATATATGCCTAACCAGCACCAAATGGAAGATAATAAAACAAATTGAACTCTTTTAAGAAAATTGGACTTTTCACAAGAGAATAATATTTGGAAAGGAATAGGAATCATATAGCCTTCTATTCCAAGAATTCATCCTATTTTCCAACTTGTGGAATTTTATATTTAGTTAATTGCATCACAATGCGAAATTTCTCGACCCATAACTCCTCTCCCTGACCCGACAAATTTTTAATGGAAAAATGTAAATCATTGTGACTCAACGACTCGTTAGATAGCGGATCTAGGCCCACAAGCCACACTGAACCAACCCTTTATTGGAGTTGAATTTTTCACAGTACGGCTGCTATTACTCGATCATCGACCCTAGGATCTGGCATCAAATTACAATCCCGAGACCAGTTAAGCTGTACCCATATTGGCTTATATTTAGTTAATTAAAATAATTAGAAAAGGATAGAATCATAAAGAATACCTCCATGCAGTCCACGCGATGTGCTTGATTCCTCAACTGTCTCTTACTTCATTTGTCTTCTTACCCTTATTTATAAATCCATTTTTTAAATCCATCCTCCACATAATAATAATAATAATAATAATAATAATAATAATAATAATAATAATAATAATAATAATATGGAGAGTTTTTGCAGGACCTCAGGCGCTACTATTTATTCTAAAATTAATTGGTGTTAGAAAAGACGCAAATCCAGCATTATAGTGCACTCTTTCAAAAGAGTGTTAAATCAATAAACGCTACTCCCTCCGTTCCTAAATAGGTGTGGTTTTTCACCTTTTCACAAATCTTAAGAATCTCAATAAATATTTCTTGATTTTAGGAAAATAGATATTGATGGACAAAAATACCCTTATTTATTAATTAATGCAGGAAGAATGCTATAGAGTTAAAAAGGGTAAAATTGAAAAATAAACAATTAATGCAGCATTGGAATTGTAAAGTGACAGATAATATGGAACAAAAAAAATTCTCAAAAGAGACAGATATTATGGAACAGAGAGAGTATTAGATTTCATAATTATAATGTAATTAATGCATGGTTATTTCATACTGTTTGTGACCTAACTAAATTTCGATAAATTTATTACACCTCCCAAGTCAGCATAATTAACATTTAATATGGTATAATCGGCACTAGTTTTTTTCACACCCTTAAAAAATATAATTTGATTAAATGTGTTACATATAAATTGTATTGGATTTCTTACAAGACCACATGGTTAAAAAATATTATTCATTTATTTAAATCTATATTTAAAAAAAAAAAATTATACAGCAAAGATTATAGTTAAATATGAGTTGGGCAAGTTGGTGTAATGTTTCAATTAATACTTAATACCACCCCCAAGAGAAGGGAGACATGTATTACAGTATTAGTGCCACACTCTCTCTCTCTCTCTCCTCCGTAACACTTTCTCTCTCTAAAAACTGTCACTAACCTGTATGTATGTATCTCTATATATTTTGCCATCCTTGACCAACTCGAAAGTACACTGTTCTTCCTTATTTATCTTTCTTTCTTCATTTATACACAAAAACAAAAGCTTTATTTATTTTTATTTATTTATTTTTCATCATTAAATTCATATCTCTCTCTCTCTCTCTCTCTCTGCAGAAGAGCTGTGTGAAATCTGAAATGGCTCTAAATATGCTCTCTCCAACTGAATTAAAAACCCTTTCGTTCATGGATTCCTCCAAATCCAATTACAACCTTAATCTCCTCAAATTCCCAGGTATTTATATTTATTTATTTATTTTCAATTTTTATTTTTATTAGGTGGCAAGTTTTTCTGGATAAGAATTGATGGGATAGGCGTAGTTGATTTTATTTTTATTTATTAATTAAATTCCTTGTGATTTTTCCAGTCTCCAATTTGAGGTGATTGGGTTTGGTTGACTAATTTCAGTGATTTTGACTTTTTTTTTTTGGGTGGAATTTAATTTCATGTGATTATATATGTACAGGTGTATTTTCTTTGAAGAAGAAGGAAAATGGAAGCACTGGTTCTAGAAGGTTCCGTTGCTCGGCGGCTCAGCCG
The DNA here is from genome assembly GCF_056151865.1 of Erythranthe guttata. Classification (NCBI taxonomy): domain Eukaryota; kingdom Viridiplantae; phylum Streptophyta; class Magnoliopsida; order Lamiales; family Phrymaceae; genus Erythranthe; species Erythranthe guttata. The sequence goes on along the minus strand of NC_142541.1, from coordinate 1,447,398 downwards.
CCTCCACCGGCTTGGCCCGGTCGAGCCGTTATTGAGCCGGGTCGAAAAACTTGGGATGGTCCTAAGCCTATTTCAATTGTTGGATCTACTGGCTCCATTGGAACTCAGGTGAGATAATTAATTTAATATTATTTAATTAATTTTGTGAAATTGCTAAATTAAGGACCTAAAAAAAATGAAATTTCTTGTGATCGGCAGACATTGGATATAGTTGCCGAAAATCCGGATAAATTCAGAGTCGTCGCACTTGCAGCTGGTTCGAATGTGACTCTTCTTGCTGATCAGGTGATTAATCGATAATTTTAAATGTTTTTTTAATTTCATTTTTCGAATTAGTCCGTCAGTTTCATATTATCTGTCACGTTAGAATTAGAATTCCAGCGATGCAGTAATTATTCGTTTTCCAATTTTGCTCATATGATTCGAAAAAAAAATCTTTCGAGCATTAAATTCTCGTAAATAAGGGGATTAATTATTGGAGACAGAATCGACGGTAAGGATATTTCATTTTTATTATATAGAAGTCATATTATTGAAAATGGATCAAGTATGCTATACTCCCTCCGTTTCATATTATCTGTCGTTTAAGATTCCGGCACAAGTATTAAGGAAAACTAATAAATACTTTTGATTTTAGAAAAAAAAATGTACTTAATGGACGAAAATACCCTTTCTTATTATTTCTCTATCTAGTAATTCACTCTCCATTAATTACGAGCATGCGGACAAAATTGAGAAAAATGTAATTGATGCATCATTGGAACTCTAAAGTGATAGATAATATGAAACGAAAAAAAAAAATCTCGTTAATTTGAAACGGAGGGAAGGAGTATTAAACGATGGTGTTAATGAATGTCATTTACTTATTCTTTTTTTTGATAATTATGTCATTTACTTATTCATTAGCTTGTGGATAATAGAATACGTAAATCTTAGTGATTATGGATATAATTCCAAGATTAATTCACTAATTAATACCTCGAAAACACAGGTGAAGAGATTTAAACCGCAGTTAGTTTCTATTAAAGACGAGTCGTTAGTGAACGAGTTGAGAGAGGCTTTAGCTGGTGTGGAAAACATGCCGGAAATAATTCCAGGCGAGCAGGGAATAATCGAGGTTGCTCGTCATCCAGATGCTGTTACTACTGTCACTGGCATTGTTGGTTGTGCCGGTTTAAAGGTAAAATAAAATTCAATTATTTTTTTCGTAGAAAATAAAATAAAATAAATTAATTCCGATGGAAAAATGATCGTTTTTTTTCGATATAATAGCCTACAGTGGCTGCCATAGAAGCTGGGAAAGACATTGCTTTGGCCAACAAAGAGACACTAATTGCTGGAGGGCCTTTTGTCCTCCCTCTCGCGAAAAAGCATAATGTCAAGATTCTTCCGGCAGATTCCGAACACTCTGCTATATTTCAGGTATATGTATTTGAAATCAAAACGGGTATTAGTAAAATTGAAACGACGTTTAACATTTTAGTTCAGGGAAGTTCAGGGATGTGATATATGCCAATTCACTTTTAATACTACCGTTTCGTTTTCCAAACGTGTTTTTTTAACGATATTTGAGTCTGAATTTGGCAAAACTCAAAACACATAAATTTGTAATTCTTTGAATTATGTTTCTAAACCAACTCGAATCACCAAGATCGGATGTCGGGTGAGAAAGATTTATGAATCGATGAACAGTGCCCACATCTTGTTCATGCATAACTTTGTCGCCCGACGTCCAATCTAGCTTATTCAAGTTGGATTCGAAAGCTAACTCAAAGTACTGCACTTTACTACATTTTTGAGTTTTGCCAAAATCAGACTAGAAAATGGTCAAAATCACATTCGAAGTCGAAACGGTATTAGTAAAATAGAAACGACATTTAACATTCCCATTTCAAAAATAAATTTCGTGATGTTTATTTAGCATATATTTCATTTCTTTTCGTTCTTTTTCAGTGCATACAAGGCCTTCCAGAAGGTGCCCTTAGGCGCATCATTTTGACTGCATCGGGAGGTGCTTTCAGGTGCGCTGATTTTTAATTATTTATAAAAGAAGTTTGCATTAGAATTTCGTCATTATCTTTCGTTTTGTTTTAATTTTTATGATTTGTGATTAATTAGATTGTTGTAACCGGAAAATTCTGCAAATGATAGGGATTTGCCGGTTGAAAAACTAAAAGACGTAAAAGTAGCCGATGCTTTAAAGCATCCGAACTGGAATATGGGGAAAAAGATCACAGTCGACTCTGCCACACTCTTCAACAAGGTAAGCTCAATTAAGGGTTTATTGCATTATGAACTATTAATAATACTTGATTTATTTATTTATATTAACTATTACGTAATATATTTCGTGTTTACAGGGTTTAGAAGTTATAGAAGCCCACTATCTGTTTGGAGCTGAATATGATGATATCGATATCGTTATTCATCCTCAATCTATCATACATTCAATGATCGAGACACAGGTGAATAAATCTATTTTATTATTATTATTATTAATCCAAATACCTCGTACTTACGAGTAAGCTGCCTTTTTTTTTTTTTTTTTTAAGTTGCATTTTCTTCGTATCTTTGTTTTATAGGATTCATCGGTGCTAGCACAATTGGGATGGCCCGATATGCGTATACCTATTCTGTACACTTTATCGTGGCCGGACAGAATTTACTGTTCCGAGATCACTTGGCCCCGCCTCGATCTTTGCAAGTAATTTACACATTTACCCTTTCCCCTTATATAAACATATTAAACAGCCGAGATGCCTTCGAATTTTAGTGGTCGATCTGAATTTTAATTAATCTGTTGAAAATTGAATTTCTAGACTGTTCAGTATAATTTAGTACCGATTTTTTTAATTTTTTAATTTTTAAATTTTTAAATTTTTTATGGTTTAGGCTTGGATCTCTTACTTTCAAGAGTCCCGACAATGTGAAATATCCGTCGATGGATCTAGCTTATGCTGCTGGCCGAGCTGGTGGGACTATGACTGGGGTACTTAGTGCAGCTAACGAGAAAGCCGTTGAACTGTTTATCGATGAGAAGTAAGCATTTTTATTTTTATTTTTTCGTACTTAATTGTGTTTCAATTATTATGTTTAAAATTGTCAATTCCAATGAGTTTATTATTTTTTTGTAATTCTTGACAAAAAATAAGATGATATGAAAATACGTACACCTACTCTTATAAGTTCTAGAGACAGTGGGCGGAGGCAACATATTTGGGGGCTATAACCCCCCATCAATTTCGAAAAATCTACTATTTTAATATAGAGATTTGATATTTTTCGAGTAGTGCAGTATTGTCGAACTTTTTAGATCTTGTGATACCATACCATATGATACTTTTACGAGTGATGATTTTTTTTTTTTTTTTGTTTCTTTTTCGTTGTTGCAGAATAAGTTACCTGGACATATTTAAGGTTGTGGAGCTAACATGCGATAAGCATCGGGCAGAATTGGTGACATCACCTTCGCTGGAGGAAATTGTACACTACGACTTGTGGGCCCGCGATTATGCCGCCAGTTTGCAGCCATTGGCCGGTTTAAGTCCGGCTCTTGTATGAGCGGAGATAAATGTACGTGGCTGATGAATATATTCAGCTAGAGGGCATAGGAACATTTGTAATTGTTCATCATCAAAACAGTTGAAAAAAAAATCACATTGTTCTTTTTCCAAGTGAAAAACCACAAAATGTTGAGCAAATGAATAATTTGATGTCACTTTACTAGATTTTTTTTATATATATTAATTGCTTGATTAAACTTTCACCCCCAATTTGGGAGTGGAAAATTCGATCTCATTCCCAAATTGGGAGTGAAATCGAAACTCACTCCGAAATTAGTTGAGGAAATTCGATTTTACTTCCAAAGTCGGAGTGGGATTGAATTTTCGCAAAAACTGAATGAAGTTTATCAATTCCCTCCAATGAATAGAAAATTTCCATATACTTGACTGGTAAATATTGGTCTCGTACAAGAGTCCGCAATTAAATCGTATTGGACCAGCCATCTAAGTTGAGTTCGGCCTAAAAAGTATTAGCAAGACAAATCAAACTCGAGTTCAACATCATGTTCTTCTACTTTACCAAACGGAGTCAATCCTTGTGACTGGGGTAAACTACAACCACCTCCGTGATGTAAATTGTAATTATAAAAAAATCCATTCTTTTTGGGAAACTACATCCAGCCCCATGGAGTTTGTAAATTTCTGATATCCACTCCCCTATAAGAGGGCGTTAATTTAGAAAATCTACAAATTACAGGTGTGGATGTAATTATGAAAACGTTAGGGGTTTGTTCGTAAACATATCTTACTTTGGGAGATCGGTTGTAATTTACCTAATTTAAGTGCCTTAATACAACATATGGGCTTGTAGAAAGGATCAAATTTGGGCCCATTAAGGAGCCCATCGAAGCTAAATGGGCCGATTTGGGCTTTCATATTTATTGACTCAGGTTCAAATCCTTATTAACGGTCGTCAGATCCAGCTTGTCAGATATGCTTAGCCTACTGTTCGTTGAATTTTTCAGTATTAGTTAAAATATTTATTGAGGAGAGTGATTGTTCATCTTACCTCATAATTGTAATCTTGAATCATCCTAGGAAAATGGCATGAAACCAAATTATGGAGTGAGAATTAAGGCTTCACTTATCAAGAAAGGCGAAAACAAAAAATTATGAACCATAATTAAATAAATAATTTAATGTAAAATTTAATATTTGATAAATTGTTTAACATCTACTTTTAAACAAATAACTTTAGTTGAAAGGAGAAAAAAAATTGTATAGATCCTAAATTTGTGAGCAATTTTCAAGAATGCCATCATAACACAAGTAATTCTTAACACAAATTATTGCTATTCATTTACCTCAAGGAAAAAAAGAACTCGAAAATAAAAAATGAAAAATAAAACTAATTTAATTTTCATATAAAATTGGAATAAAACGATATAAATTATAATTTTGGTACACAAAGGGAATATAACATCAAGTAAGGTGAGGTCCCCTCGTTGGGATTTGGTTATGCTTTCAAGAGATATGGGCATATATATGTGGAACTTATACTCTCTTTTTGCAGACTACAAAAGAAGCAAATAAATATATAAAATAAAATAAAATAAAATATATATAAATAAGGAAAAATAAAAACATGTAAGTGAAAAATTATCTAAATTTCACATGCTATTGCTCCTGAAATGCACTACAATTATATGCACCTTTTCACTTTATAGAATTGTGTGTGGCTCAATAGAGGAGGTTTATGGAATGATACAGTAGAATCTCGATAAATTAATAAATGTTATTAAATAATAAATTTTTTCGGTCCCAATTCGGCGAAAATGTATTAAATTATTAGTTCGATAATTTAATATTTTGCTTGTAGTTCTTTGTATTAGCTTTCTAATTCAACTTGAATCATCGAGATTGAATGTCGGATGAATGTATATGAATCGATGGGCATTATTGCCCAGAACTGTGATGTTTTAAGTCATCTAAAATTCAAAAATGTGATTCATTCATGCATGACTTTGTCCCACAACGTCCAATTTAACTGATTCAAGTTTGATTAGAAAACGAACTCAAAGAACTACGGTTCTTGTGTTTTGAATTTTGTCAAAATCAGACTAGAAATGGGTCAAAATCACGTTCAAAGTCAAGACAGTACAAGTAAAATTGAAACGACATTCAACATTTTCATATAATTGGATTAGTATATGCAACTTCTCTTAATTGTCACTATGATGAAGTCGTGATGCTATATTATTGTTATTTTTTTATGCTAAATATATTTTCTAGGGTAAATTATGAGGCTTAATTCCACTTCGCACCCTTGAAATATACCATTTTGGCACTTTGCACCCTCGAAATAGATTAATAGCACTTTGCACCCTCGAAATACAATAAATCATGCATAATGCACCCCAAATAATTTTTTAAAGCTAAAAAATATAAATTTAATATTTGTAGTGATATTTTTTTAGGATGCCAAATGTCAAATATTTTTTTTATTCATCAATCATTTTGAAACTATAAAGTTCAAAAATAAAAATACATTCTATCAACATATTTAAAAATTATATTGTTTTATCAAAATAAAATATTTTACGAAAAAAAATCATTCAGCTATTACGTTATCAAGTTATCTGAAAATTATTTTTTCTTCCAAATATTTTCACCTAATATTTTACAAACAGTGACATAAAAGATCCACAATCGAATAATTTAGTGATAAAAGATTATTTTTTTTTATTTTTCTTTTGTAAGATAATGTAGTTTTTTTTAAATAATCCGGTGTAATTTTTATTTTTTCGCACTTTGTCCGCTCGAAATTAGGTTTGAGGTTCAAGAAAACAACAATTTTTTTTTTGTACCCCAAAAAGAAAAACACCAATGAAAAATAAAATTGCCTTTATTATTCAATTGAGGGTGCATTGTGAATGATTTATTGTGTTTTGAGGGTGCAAAGTGCTATTATTATTTTTCGAGGGTGCAAAGTGCCAAAATGGTATATTTCAAGGGTGCAAAGTGGAATTAAGCCAAATTATGACCACCTCCTTGAAATAAAGTGTAAATACACAAAAAAAGAAAAACTCTTATTTTTGAAAAATTACATCTAGCCCCCTGTATTTGTCAATTTCTTACATCCAACCCCCTTTTTACAAAAATGTGTTAATGTAAGAAATCTATAAAATTCAGAGGGTTGGATATAGTTAGAAAAAAATGAGGGATTTTTTCGTAAATAAACCTTACTTCAGTGGTAGTTGTAATTCACCTATTTTCTAATGGGGCCAATCTAAATTTTCTCAAAGTATAGGGACCATTTTGCAAATTTTAACATCACTGATAGTGAAGAAAAAGAGTGACAAATGAATCTTCTACTTTTCCCATATTACGAGGTGTGCCCCAAAGCTTTTGCAGTGGGATTGAGGACCAAAGACCAAGACCCAAAAGCACAGTGGGATTGACATTTAATTTCTTCCTAATAATTAGTTTTTTCTTTTTTTTTTTCATTTATTTATCCTTTTAACTTACTTTTCTTATTTTATTTTATGTTATATGTATTTAATAAAGCAGAATTATGTTAATTGTATTAAGCAATGGTTGATTACTTGATTTTGTAAGTTAGAAAGTTTGTGCATTGAAATAGTACTCCCTCCGTTCCTAAATAATTGTCACTTTTCACAAAGATTAAGAAACTCAATAAATATATCTTGATTTTAGAAAAATCATATAAAAATGACTAAAACAACCTTTATTATTAAATGATTTATCAGAGAAAATTAATGAATAGAGTTTCATTAATAAGGTTAAAACAGGAAAAATGCATTTAATGCAGTATTGGAAATCTAAAGTGACAGATAATATGGAACAAAAATATTTTTAAAAAGAGACAGTTATTGTGGAACAGAGGGAGTATTAGATTGTTGTCCATGGCCGATCCTAGGGTTCGGGAGGCCCTAAATGAAAATAATAAACGAGAACTTTTATATTTTTAATATAACATAAATCTAAATATATTAATATTTTTATATAATATTCAATAATTTTGATTAATGGTACACAGAATAAAGTAGTGTGGTTGGGTTTATTTAAAATAAATTGATAAATTTTAATTGAAGTAATTTTAAAAATCTTTGACCAACAATAAAATTATGGGTAAATAGTACTTAACCCCGCTGTGGTTTGAGCTTTGTGCACATGATCCCCTTGTACTTTCAATATAAGCACATAATCTCCTTGTAGTTTGAATTTTGTGTAAATGACCCCTTGTACTTTTAATATAAGCGCATAATCCCCCTATTATATTTCATTTGGTAAAAAATCATGTTCATTAGTAAGTTGAAACTTTTGAAAGTACAAGGAGGTCATATGTTTCTATTAAAATACAAGGGAGTTATTTATTTATACTAAAATACAAGGGGGTCATGTGCTATATTAAAAGTACAATGGGTCATACGTACAAAGTTCAAACCACAGAGGGAGCAAATGTTGTTTATCCTAAAATCATATAACATATGGGTTTTTTTGGAGTTTCTTTAAAACATTATTATTTTAAAAAGAAAAAAAAATCCATTATTTTACGTTGTATTTACAATTTATTGAACAAAAAATGAAATATATAACATTCGTGGGCCATTTTCGACACTTCATACAAAATATTGATATAATAAATGTAATTTCCAAAAAATAATTTTTTTTAAAATTAATTTCGACAACTAAAATCATATCGAAGAAATAAAATAAATTTCTACTGAACCGTTTACAAGTTATTGCACGAGAGCACCTCGAGTAATGAGTTTCTTGTTAATTAAAAATAAATAAAAATTAGTAACAAACATTTTGCTTTGGAAGTGCCCTACAAAAACAATCGTTTTGCTTTCTAAGTGCCCTACAAAGATTAAATAGCCATTACAGAATGTACCCTAAGCTCACCTGATTTGACACACATATATATCAATAATGGGCAAATCATAATTCAAATTGAGAAAAATAAATAAATGATATTTAAATTGAAAAGGACAACCATTTTAACTTGAGCAAGAAATCTACGTTTTGAATAATTTAATTTGGTCCAGGTGGGGGTAGTTCAAATAATCCTGTCCCTAATCCAAATCTTTTTTGACTTTGTAATTAGAAAATGAACTTGTTTTCTTGATAAAGTGATCATAATAGTGGTTTCCTAATAAATAAATTAATTAATTAAATTGTTTGCTTTGTTTATTTTAATATTAAATCGTTGGAAAACACAAGAAATAAGCGCGGAAAAGCAATTAATTTGTAGCTAATTATTCAATTGTACCCTCAACTTTTTTGTTAACCTTTTTGGTAATGACAAGACTTTTAATACATGAACAATATTTGAGATTAGTCTGACTGTGGTATTAAGATGCTACACCCGATGAAATACAATTGATGATTAATAACTTCTCACTAAGTACATAAACACAAGGTGTGTGTGTGATTATGTGCAGATCAATTGTTAATAATCACCCGATGTACTTCACCGACTGTAATATCAAAGAAAGTTGTTAATTAAATAGCGTGAAAGCAATATTTTGCAACTTCTTCAATGCCTATAACAGGGTTTATATTATGCTACATCGGGTAGATCTTTACCATTCAGAAGCTCACAACACACACACACACACACACACACACACATCTACATTGGTGTGTGTAGATCAACGGTAAAAATTCACCATATAAGAGGAAAGTTTAATTAAGAAATCCATGTTAATCGAATATTTTGTCATAAATTTTAGTAATATAGATAGGTATTTGTTAACATTTAATTATTATAATGTTTTCTATCATTGTTCTATAATAGCTATCTCTTTTTAAAAATATTGTTGTTCCATATTACTCCCTCCGTTCCTCTATAATTGTCGTTTTTAGCTTGTGCACAAGGACTAAGAATCTCAATAAATGTTGCTTAATTTTAGAAAAATATATGTTCTTATACTAAAATGACCTTGCTAATAATTAATGTGAGAGAGTGTTGGAGATAGTTAATAAGGGTAAAATTGATAATTACACAATTAATGCAGTATTGGAAATGTAAAGTGACAGATAATATGGAACAAAAATAATTTTAAAAAGAGACAGTTATTATGGAACAACGGGAGTATCTGTTATTTTAGATTTTTAATGGTGCACTAAATTCGTTGTTTCATGTTTTATCCTTATTAATTCAACTCTAAGTATTAACTCTCTCTTAAATTAAGGTTATTTTAGTCTTTTTTAATGTATTTTTCCTCAAATCAAGACATGTTTATTGACATTCTTAATACTTGTGCTAAGCTGAAAAACGACAATAATTAATTAGGAACAAAAGAAGTATTTGTTAACATTTCACTATTCTAACGTTTTAATTTATAACTTTATTTTTGGCTCTTATGAATATAAAATTCTAGCTTCCCCACCGATGTACATCGATGAGATACATAACACCATTAACTATTTTATTTAATTTTTATGAAATAATGTAAATTAAAGTGTTAAATACATACTTTGTCAAAGGTTCAAAAGTAGGAAATAACTAATGGGGACGGTTAGATGAATAAACAAATATAATAAATACAAATTGGTGTTGACTTTGTCACTGTTCAAACTGTTCTTGGTCTTACAAATTCGAACATTCCTTTTCACAGTTCACACAAAGATTTTTTCTATGACAATAAATAAACTAAAATAAAACTATAGTTGAACTTGTTGGAGCCCATTTAATAAAATAATTTGTAAAAAATGAAATATACATTTGATTTAGAATTTTGACAAATAATGAACTAATAGGATTATCAAGCTTTTTTTTTTTTTTTTTTACCCATATACTTAGTTAAACAATTAATTTTCATCTTTAATAAATTTGGGTAATTACAACCATCCATCTCAACTATGAATCTTTTTACACGTCTGCCCCTGTGATGTCAAATTTAGTGGGATGTTCTAGATTATGTGAATATTCTTCAATTTGTACATGTTTTACCCAATCGAGCTCCATATTTTGAGATTAGATGATTATAAGATGTGTCTCTTAACTTCTAAATATTAGATTGTGGTGCATCAGAACCTACATTTTTGCACAAAATAAGTACAAACTAGAGAACATTCCACGAAATCTAGAACGTTATATTGAATTTAACACCATAATAGTGGACATATAAGAAGATTACAAGTTAACGGGTGTAGTTGTAATTATCCAAACATAATGAATGTTTTCGCAATTTAATATTACCTCGTGAGGATAGCCCTGATTTACCCTTAAACAAATGATTAGTTTTGGGTACAATCTCACTTATTTCAAGGGTTTTAATAATGAGTTTTTTTTACAATAAGTTATTTATTTTTGTTCTAAAATGTATATACAATTAAACCTCTATAAATTAATACAGTTGGGACTATCAAAATTTCATTAATTTAGCAAAATATTAACTTATCGATAAATTAATAATTATTAATTTATACATTAATAATAACTTATTCATTTATGAAATTACTTTTATTATTATTTTCAATAAATACATTTATTTTTAAAACAAATTGTGTATATTATTCATTGTACCATTCGTTCAATGCACTATAGAGCCCGTTGAACGAACGGAAGCTCTTAAAGCAGCAATGGTATACAACGATTTATGTTGAGTTATGAGAAAACTATATCGAAAGTTCTAACCATGTTAAGAAAAGTAAGGGACGAGATTGATGGTAATGTAAACTTCAACAAGAAAGAAACGAGAATTAAATTATATTGTATTAAGCTTTCATAGATCTATAAAATATGTACTGTACCATGTAATTTAAAAAATATTTTTATGCATTATTAATGTATATATTATATGGGGCTTCTTAAAATTTTCGAATGTGTATTATCTTATACATTTTGCGAATTATTAATTAAACACGTTACCCCCGAGTCGGGACCGGAAAAAAATATTATTTAAGCGAGGTTATTAATTTATCGGGTATTAATTTATCAATGTTCTACTGTATACGAAAATACAACTGCCCTTAAATGAAAGAAAATTAGAGTTGAAAGGTATTATAGCAAATTGCCCCTAAATTTAAAATACAAATACTAATTTTACAATAAATTATAAAAACAATTTCATATACATTACCACACAAAACCTCACTAAATAAAACAAAAAATAATAAATTTTCAAAATGGCTGCAAATTTTTACTGAATCCATCGACATTTACGTTAGAGAGAAAAAGCCCACTAAATCCTGTTTATACGGCAAGTACGACCGCCGCTTCACAACTACATCCTGGCTGTACAACGGCGGAGACGGAGGCGCCGCCGCCGCCGGCGGTTTCACTTTCCCACCTATTTCTCCGTTCTCCTTTTTCCTTCCACTGCTGCTCGGACTTAAAAAGACGAAACTGTCCTTAATCCCGTCGCTGTGGCTCCTATACAGCAGGTCTTTGAATTTCCATCTCTTCGAATTAGAGCCGGTGGAGCTGCTCTTTTTGCGCAGCTCCTCCGCCGCCACCGCCTCCTTCGGCCGCCACACGCAGTACGTCTCCGCCGGAACGCCGTCCAGATCATCCACCTCCGACGACGAAGAGCTCGTAGTCGTCATCGTCGATTCTCTCTCCGCGATAAACAGCTTCCTCAACGGAAGCCGAATCGTCGGGCCTTTCTCCGGGCCCGAATCAGGGACTCCGTTTACCTTTTCGCTACCGTTTTGAAATTCCAGGAGCAAATTCCGGTTAAAAACAGGGTAAGCGGGTCGGATCTGACCGTTGTGGAAGATCTCGTCGGCGGAAACAGGGGAAGCGGATAAATCGGAATCTCCGGTCGTCGCGAAAGCGAATTCGAATTCTTCGTGTTCGACGGAATCTGAATTTTCATCTTCTCCGGCGGATGGAATCTCTCCTCCCCTATCGAAGTAGAACTCGTCGTAGAATTCCTCGGAAGCGAATTCGTCGACTACACGCGCCGCGATTGCGGCGATTTCGGTGTTGGAATAGCTGTTGAAGCTGGGCGAGAGCGAGATTACCGAACTCGCCTGCATCATCTTCTTCTCCGGCGGAGGAAAAACCAGTTTGAAATTTTCTCTCTCTAGAATCTCAATTATCCAGCTGTTTCGAAATTCTCTCTCTAGAATCTCAATTATTCAGATGTTTAATTTTGGGGAAGAGAGAGGAGAGAGAGAAGAGTGGAAAATGTTGATGGAAGATTTAGAAGTTTGGGTGTGATGAAGAAAGTTAGTTGGAAGGGCCGAAAGTGTGGGGGTGAGCACAGGGGATTATATAGCTCTGATTGGTTGTGAATATTAATTTAATATTAAATAATTAATAATAAATAAATAAAAGAAAAAGGAGAGAAATGGAAAAAAACGCGCGCCACGGGAAGGCTGTGATCGGGTGGGCTACGGTGCAGCGTGGATTTTGTGCCACTTGTAGGGGGGTTGGCTATTCAATTTGGAAAGTATCGTGTTAATGAAAAATATTAGACAATGCTCTTTACGGTTTAAAAAGTGCTATTTACCGTTCAAAACAAAAAAGTGTTTATCTCTCTAAAACCCCTAAAATTTTCGAAAAAAATGGACGAACGCCTAAGTCGGGCGCCCGCCGCCTGAACAGACGCCCAAAGTGGGCGTCCGTTCAGGCGACCGGCGCCCGACTTGGGCGTGTAAACAGTTTCTGGACGCCCGGTTTGGGCTTTTCCCGGGCGAACCGGCGCCCGGTCCAGGCGTCGGTTCGGCCGGGAAAAGCCCAAACCGGGCGTTCGATTAATTTTTTTTTTTTTTTTTTTTTCTGTTTTAAAATAAATATATTTTTTTTCTGAATTAAAATAAGTTAGTAAATTTAATATAATTTATGTTTACAGAATGTCTAATTGGGTGAAAAAATTCGGACTCGGAAAAGGGAAAGGACCCCTGATTCGTCCTCCTGCAGATCCGTACTTCTACGATAACTTGCCTCCGTCTACTATTCCAGGATATCGGCGTATGCCCGATGACTTCTTCAGGACCTTATTATTATTATTATTATTATTATTATTATTATTATTATTATTATTATTATTATTATTATTATTATTATTATTATTATTATTATTATTATTATTATTATTATTATTATTATTATTATTATTATTATTATTATAACATAATATAATAATAATAATATCATACTAACATTCATTATAACATCATAACATAATAATAATAACATACAATGTCAATAGTAATACATTCATTCCAATAAAAAAAACAAAACTAAATCAAACACTATTTAGAATATCCCACGCTTCACGTCGACTCCGCAACGCCGTTGTTGTAAAATAATCGGTATGATCAACTTCAATTGTAGACGTATCGTCCTGAAAAAAGCGTAAAAAAATTGATAAAAAAAAAAAAAAAAAAAAAAAAAAAAAAAAAAAAAAAAAACGTTTCAAAGCCAAAAAAAACGTATCGTCCCGAAGGTGCAGTGCACGCCCATGTTGGGCGTGCAAGAGCCAACTGCACGCCCAACATGGGCGCCCCTTCGGGCGCCCGAGTTGGGCTTTTAAACGTTTAGCCCATTTTTTTCGATCGAAAAGACGGAATTTTTACCTCGTTGTGTCCGCTATCCAGATCTTCATCCGATGAACTCATTTATGTTCGTATATCACACCAATAAGTATGATTTGTGATGAAATCGTCTTGAGAGCGAATTTTTTTAGAGAGAGAGAGAGAGAGTCTTTGAACGGTAAATAGCAATTTTCAAACGGTAAAAAGCAAATCCCAAAATATTGATGGATATATAATATAGGGTAAATTACGAAAACCCCACTAAACTTAGGCTAAATAATAAAAAAGACCCCACTTATCCGTAATAACCAAAATTACCCTCTAATTAACTGTTGATCGAGTTTTTAACAGAAAATATGTATAATCCATTATACTTTCTGTTAAATAGGTGATAAATAAATAAAAAATATCAGAAATTGTGTAATTCTATTCCATGGAATAAAAACAAAAACCGTGAAAAATCACATTGTAAGGAGTTGGTGTAAGACGGAAACAAACCTTAGGGGTATTTGGTAATTACGAATAGGTGGGGGTATTTTTTGTTATTTAGCCCAAGTTCAGAGGTGTTTTCGTAATTTACCCTAAAAAAACAAAAATGGTGGATATTATGGGGAAATTGAGTTTCTTTAGGGCATTTCCGACCGTACACCATAACGGCATTTTTTCATCTAATTTAGGTGTTTTTAGCCTCACCCGAAATTCCTATACCACCATTACACCTAAAATTATAGAGATTTGGTTTTAGCCTCCCACCGTGGTCAACCCCCATATCACCAAATACTCAAATCCTATTTTTCCACCAAATTTTTTGGTGATGGAATTTTCATCTCCCACCGGTCCACCATTTTCCTATTTTTTTCACCAAATCCTATTTTTCCTACCAAATATAGAGGTGAAAATAGGATTTGCCGTAATTAACACCATTTTATTAAGTACCATATATATAAAATGACGATTTTAACTAATTGCACCCGATTACCAACTCATTAGCATATTTATCGTAAATACATAGGTATTAATTATTAAATTAGTTTTTAAAATATAAATACATTTGTTATTATTAATAAAACATTAATTCTAATAATATAAATATGCTTATTTTTAATTAATTTGTATATTTTGTTGGTATCAATGTTTATTAGTTCATTTCTTTACTTAACTAATACGCTAATTGCTATTAATAAAATATAATAAGCAACAATAGAATAATTAATGAAACACACTTTAATTGATGAAATAGAGGACAAGACATTTAAATTGAAAACATAATTTTTTAAATTATATAGTTAAAAAAATTTATTACTTAACATTGGATCTATAATTAATATTTATGAAATAAAATATAATAAAATTACGATTAACATTATATTTATAATTTTGGGGCATATACGGTGAGCTGCCATGGGAGACCAAACCAAATCCCATTTCCTATAAGTGGTGAAATGGTGAAATATTATTATTATTTTAATATTTGGTCTAAATTCTGGTGAAACCCATTGGAGACCAAAAACACTATTTTTCCACCAAAAATGGTGGAATGGTAAAATAGTATGCTACCGGTGGGAGATGAACCCATTTTCTCACCACCAAAAATGGGATTTGGTGAAAAAATTGTGAAACCGGTCGGAGATGCTCTTACATGTATATTTAAAGATTAATATGTAGACTTGGAGATTGAGTTTCTTTACTAGCAGATTAGATCTCGAATTCGGTTTTTAAAGTTTCGATTTCGGAGTGTTCACTTGGCCGATAAACTGATCGAACCGAAAAAATTGAATCAATTCGGTAAAAAAAAAAATCAGTACTGAACCGAATAGTTTGGTTCGGTAAACATTACAAATTTTTGAAGTATCGACGTTTCAGTTTACCAAAATTCCGGTTCGGTTCAATACAGTTTTATCGAATGGAACGAACACCCCTAATATATACTAACTTGGTCAAAATTGAGTCAAACAGCTAAATTAAACAAAAAAAAAAAAGGAAAAAAAAAAATAAGAAAAAGAAAAACTTGATAAAAAGTAAGAAATAACTCGAGATTTGATCTCTGTTTGCCCGAAAAGAACATCAAAACAACGTTATTTCTTTTCAATTTGTTGAAATCGCAGTACCCAATCAATGTCTGGACTGGAAGAGCTGAGGAAGAAACTGGTCCCACTCTTCGATGCGGATATAGGGTTCCCATCCGGGTCGAATATCGACCCGTCCGATTCTTACATGGTAATAAAAATCCCTTCTTTTTTTAATTCATCTTTGAAACCAAAAGAAGAATAGAATTTGATTTTTTTGTGAAACAGTTATCAGATGGTGGAACAGTGAATTTGTTGAGCAAATCATACAATTACTACAACATAAATGAAATGGGGCTGCAGAAATGTAATAACTCTTCAGCGGATGATTGTGAGAAGACGTACAAATGTGCTTCGCACGAGATGAGGGTATTTGGGTCAATTGGCTCTGGTGCAAGCAGTGTTGTTCAGAGGGCTATTCATATTCCTAATCACAGGATTATTGCCCTCAAGAAAATTAATATTTTCGAAAAGGTATTTTTTTATTATATAGATATAATTGTATGTGTGTGTATCTATATATGTGCTGAATCTTTTTTTGTTGTTGTGGTTTGAACTGGGATTTTTTCTTGATTGGGGTTTTGTTTAGGGATTCCGTTTGTCGTTTCCATGCGATTTTACACATTTTCGAGCTCGTTTTTTTGGAATTATGACGTTCGTTTGTTTGGGATACCGTAATTAAGCTAATGTTAGGTTGATTTAGGAATTTTCGTTTGTCGTTTCCATGCGATTGCTTGCGATTTTATACATTTTCGAGCTCGTTTTTTTGGAATTTAGACGTTCGTTTATTTCCGTAATTAAGCTAATGTTAGGTTGCTAGAAATGTTGATATACAGTTAAACCTCTATAAATTAATACAGTCGGGACTAGCAAAGTTTTATTAATTCAGCGAAATATTAAATTATCGAATTAATAAATTTAGTAGGTTTTTACTGAGTCGGGACCAAATTGAAATTATTATTTACGCGATGTTATTAATTCATCGATGTTCTACTGTATATAAAATATTTGAACCAAAAGTTGAATCTTCTTATTACGCAGTTTTCGTTCGAATTTAAGTACGTGTGTAATGAATAAGCTTGGCACTTCGTTCAATGCATTAGAGAAAGAATTACGATTTGAAAAGTGAAAAAGAAAACGTGTCAATCTAATACGAATATTTTACAGGAGAAAAGGCAGCAGCTTCTTACGGAAATAAGAACATTATGTGAAGCGCCTTGTTATCAAGGCCTCGTCCAATTTTACGGTGCTTTTTATACTCCCGACTCGGGGCAAATAAGTATAGCTTTAGAGTATATGGACGGAGGTTCTTTCGCAGATATCATTCGTATACGAAAGACTATAACGGAACCAATTCTTTCATCGATGGTGCAAAAACTCTTACTTGTAAGTCGTTTCACCTTATTACGACCTTATTGTAGTGTTTTTTTTTTCTTTCTTGATTTATAATATTTTTTCATGATTTTTTAAAGGGACTAAGTTACTTGCATGGAGTACAACACTTAGTTCACAGAGATATCAAACCGGCAAATTTGCTCGTAAATCTCAAAGGGGAGCCGAAGATTACGGATTTTGGGATAAGTGCTGGCTTAGAGGATTCAATGGCTATGGTTTGTTCTAACTTAGTTTATACATATCGTCGATTGTTTTTTCCTTTTCTTTTTGCTAACTTTTATGTGATGTGGGCCCCAGTGTGCGACTTTTGTGGGGACCGTTACATACATGTCGCCCGAGAGAATTAGAAACGAAAGTTATTCTTATCCAGCTGATATTTGGAGCCTCGGACTTGCACTTTTTGAATGTGCAACTGGCGAATTTCCTTACACTGCTAATGAAGGGCCTGTTAATCTTATGTTACAGGTAAAAAAAGATCGAGCGAATGTCGTTTTTACTTCGTTTAAGAGTAGTTCTCGTAATTCAATATTTGGATGCATTATTCTGATATATATATATATATATATATATATATATATATATATATATATATATATATATATATATATATATATATATATATATATATATATATATATATATATTCTTGATGTGTTTCGTGTTTTGTCTGAAGATATTGGATGATCCATCTCCTTCATTGTCGGGTAGGAATTTTTCGTCGGAGTTTTGCTCTTTTGTCGATGCTTGTCTCCAGAAAGATCCAATCGAACGGCCCACGGCTGAGAAGGTGAGCAATCGTAGAGCATCATATTATAAAAAAGATTCATAAAACAAGATCCCATTTTGACTTATGTGCTTGTTCTGCAGCTGCTTTCACATCCATTTATAACAAAGTACGAGGATTCTGGAATCAACTTAGAATCTTTCGTCCAAAGTATATTCGACCCGACACAGAGGATGAAAGATCTTGCAGATGTGAGCTAATTTTCTCAATTTTGATTTTTCGATAAATCTACGCTGAATTAATAATTTTATACTGACACATGCATGGCTTAATCAGATGCTGACGATACACTATTACTTACTCTTCGACGGCTCGGATGATCTTTGGCATCACACAAAGACTTTATACGAATGCCATTCAGTTTTAAGGTAAAATTACATACGATTTCCTATATATAAATGTACAAATAATATATTATATGTTATATGGTTTGCAGTTTTGGCGGGAAAGAATATGTGGGCCCGGATGATATTTTTACGAATCTGTCGAATATTCGGAGAAAATTGGCGGGAAATTGGGGTTCTCAAAAGCTGGTGCATGTTGTGGAGAAACTTCAGTGCCGTGGGCATGGTCAAAATGGAATTGCGTTTCGTGTGACGGGCTCGTTTATCGTTGGGAATCAATTCTTGATATGTGGGGAAGGTGTACAGGTGGAGGGCTTGCCTAATTTCAGAGATTTATCGATCGATATACCTAGCAAGCGTGTGGGCACATTTCGGGAGCAGTTTATTGTGGAAAAATCAGATGTGATTGGGCGGTATTTCATCGCCAAACAAGAGCTTTACATTGTTCAGTAAATAATTTAGAGTGAGAACTCAACTCTCTTTGTTGTATCAATAGTTGGAGTTGAGAGTAACTAATTATATATATATATTTTTTTTTTCATTTTTAAATGTAAATGTATATAACCAAGCCAAGAATCTTATTTGAGAAAATTAGTGATAACTGTGCCATTCTATTTTGGCGAAATTCTGCATAAACTGAACGTAAATCAACTACTATGTTGCGCAGTTATTGTATTTCGACTATCAGAGTAATATTGCTTAACTAAAGTATTGAATCGAATATTCGACCTCGAAAACAATAAATCAACTATAAGGAAACATAATTGTTTTATTATTAGACTATCTAGATCCTATAGTTTATTTACGTAAACTGTCGCATAACAATATAATTTTTTTGTTGAATTAATTAAGTCTGATTGATCTTCTTTTGATTACCAACCAAATCAAGCACGAACGATCTTTAATCAGGCAGAACGTGGATCGAGCCCGATTAGAGTTCGTATCTTATCAGACAAATATAAACATTGAAGTTTGGTTCAGAAATTAGCTTCACTACAAAAGACTTTATACAACAACCATCTTCGAACAAAAGCGAAAACAACAAATCAAAGATAAATCTTTTTCTGATGTAAGAAAAGTATACACCAAGAAAATACTCGTTTTCTAAGGATACATTTTTTGAGGTTTTCTAAATCCTGCAATATGCTCTATAGATACAGCGAAGATCGATCACAAAAAGTCGATCAAGCATCATCAATCAGTAAGTTTCATGTTATAATAACGCTCCAAATGTTTGGCCGTTCCATCATCGAGAACACTATCCAACAGCTCGTACTTCCTATAGTGCCCTTTCAATGTTTCACTCTGTTGGTTTGCAAGCTTTTCTTCTTCGCCTCGTTGATGCTATTACATCAAGACAATTAAAAAAACACAATATTATATTTTACAGCAAAATTTCTAACACAAAAACATTAAAAAACAAAATTGAAAGTAGCATTAATTACACTTATAATAAAGTCTTTCCAACACTCTCTCTTCTCCTTATTGATTAAAATTCAGTTTACTAAATCTTTTATATGGAAAAGGGTATTTTAGTCTAACAATATATATTTTCCTAAAATCAATCCACATACAGTGACCATAGGGGCAAGGGGGGCCATGGCCCCCCAACATTTCTCAAATCATTAGCATTTTATATAGAGATTTATTATTTTTCGTGGGTGGTAACAATACCGGCCCCCCTAGAAGATTTTTAGTGCATATTTGGCCCCCACGGACATAAAATTTTGGCACCGCCACAACCACATGCAGTAGAACCTCGATAAATTAATAACCTCGATTAAATAATAGTTTCTCTCGGTCCCGACTCGTTGAAAACGTGTTAAATTAATAACTCGATAAGTTAATAAATCACTAAATTAATAGAATTTCCCTAGTCCCGACTGTATTAATTTATAGAGGTTTAACTGTATATGGAGATATGGAGATTCTTAATATTTGTGCAACGGTGAAAAAACGATACCTAATGTGGAATAGAGGGAGTAGCCAATAGTTTTTAAACAGAATGTACCTCAAGCACTAGGGATGCTTCTGCAGCATGTTTCCTAACAAGGTTCTTGATTTTCTTGGCCACCTCAAAATCGGGTTCCGTGGGGTCCACCCAACGACACACTATCTTACGTCCCGGTTTTCTCGGACGATCATCGAACATCTCGACTTTAGCAGGCTGGGCACGGACGGGCCTCGGCATACCCAATATCATGAGACAATAATTTTCCATCTGACCGATAATTTCTCGGGCCTGCTTAGGGTTCTCCATTATCACTAGAGCCGATTGCGGCATGTTCTTCGATTCGAAATAGTTGGGGATAAATTGAACGCTGCTCACATTGCCAAACTGGTTGAAAGCGGCTTTCAATACAGATTCGGTAACTTGGGGAGACAAATTGTCTACGTATATCGTCCTCTTCACCTTCTCCAAGAACGCGTCGTACTCTTCCTCGGGTGAGTTGCCCATGATTGATTAAAGAAAAAACTAAAATTACAAAACAAGATGAATAAGTGGACAAAGATTTTGCAATAAAATGAACAAGCGAAATAAATTACAGTTCTAAAAACATAACCCAGCTGCTACAGCTGAAATTAACCGGGTAATTTCTCCACCGTTGATTTACACACAATAACAATAAGATGTGAAGATTGATTCTTGATTTAAAAAAAACTAAGAACTCAATCATCTTCTTCAATTCATTAACATCAATGCAGAATTTCAAGAAACACGACAGGATTAATTGCGCATACTTGAACGACGTGTGTAATTTTTTAAACCTAATTTTTTTCGCAATCAACAGAGAAATTTTCGTATCATAACATAAAATTTGCTAAAAAGAACTGGATTTCTATAAAAGTGCATGTGGATGAATAAAGAGGGGTACCTGGATTGAGCAATTTAATTTGTTGGATCAAGGGCAGCTACTTAGAATAGGGGATTTAGGGTTTCAAATAGAACAGTGGAAGGACCCAATTTTTAATCAGAACTGATGAACCGGAAATAAGAACCGGTCGTTTTGCCAGCATAACACTCCGCCTCTTGCTTACTTTCTTTTATTATTATATTTTGCTTAAACAAACAGTAAAACTTCAAACTTTTTTAAAAAGTCTATTATTTTCGTGAAATTCTTGATTAAACTGAACGTAAATCGACTATATTGTTTGTGTAGTTAATATATTAACCGACTAATAATACTATAAAAATGCACTAAATCAACAATTTCATAGTGAACTACAAAATAGATAAAATTAGTGAAAACACCTCGTTTTGAAATTGCACTGAGACATGTCTAAGCTCTGGAAATAATTAATGATAACCTTCTCCTTATGTTTTTCGCGGAATTCTGAATAGAACTGGACGTAAATGGATTACACTCTTCGCGTAGTTGATTTATTAATTGACTATCAAGATGCTATAGTTAACTAAATATTAGACTGCAGAGACAATAAATCGACTATAAAAAAACATAGTTGATCTATTATTAAACTATCTGAATCATGTGGTCGATTCGTAAACTTTTACATAACAATACTAACATCGACGGAAGGAAAATGGTGGTGATACCGGAGAAGACGACTTCAGCGGAGGCACGTGGGACGGAGCAACCATGATTTTGTGTTTGATAATCGGTTCCAGGGTGAAGGAAAGTGTAGCATTAGAACAACTCAAAGATTTGAGTATGACTTTTCTCGGACAATCTATGGTAATATTATCGACAAGCACAATTATTACAGCTATTAACGGAGAGGAAGATTCTCGGACAATCTATGGTAATATTATAGACGATATTAAGAGATTGGCGCTAGGTTCCGATGCTTTCAAAGTTTGTCATGTCATGAGGGAAAGCAATCGAGCAGCTCACGAAATTGCTAGATTATCTTCAATAGAGTCCTTTACTTCGAACGTTTTGCCGAGCTTTATTCTAGATATTGTAATGTCTGAATCATTACATCAATAAAATCTGCTAGTTTTTTTCTAAAAAAAAAAAAAATGTCTCAAATACAATACATAAAGAACATGGGTGAAAGAAGAACCTTAAGCAACAATCTCTAGAATAATAGAAGCAACAGTTATAAGACTAAAGCTTATTATTAGAACTAAGAAAACTCCCAAGTCAAATCATTTAGTTTCAATATTCAAATATTTGGTAGGACTCGCAAACTTTCAAAGTATTTATTTGATTCGTAGAGTTTCTACAAAGAAATGATACAGAAATTTGAGTGATAAGCAGTTAACATTAGGGTCGATTAAATAATCTAATGATAACACAATTATTTTATCGAATCCCAGACGTTCAACAAAAAAGTTTCATAAAAGGCAAGATAAGATATAATAATACGATATTTTCGGGTCAACCCTGTAACATATTGGGATACCAATTACCAACATAAAAACTAGTCTAATTATTTAGTTAATCATGACAGCTTTCCCCAACCAAACGAGGCCTAAAGATATTATTTGTATAATATGATTTTGTTTTATATAGATGAAAGTTGGTATAGTGTTTCTATAAACGGTTGGTTTTTTAAACAAAACAAGATTTGAAGTAGTTTGAAAAGTAAATTGATAAATTCAACTCATCAGTTATCATTAATAACCAGGGGAGGTCAATAAGTAATTTCTTCTAAAATATAATCCTAAAATATTAATATATGTACACAAAATTACATTTCAAAAATCAATATATATTTTTATTATTTTTTTAATTGGCCTTGTACACATGCACCCAAACAAATATCGAACCTCCAACTTCTCTCTTCACATTGAGACAAACCCCATTCCACTCTACAGCACAAAATTTTGCCTCCCGAAAAAAAAAAAAAAGGAAAAAGAAAAAAGGATTTCGATACGAACTTCAAAACTGAGAAGGTACAGGCTATCACAACCATGCTCCCCATCCAGGAAACATATGGCACAATCGATCTGGATCAATCGCATCTTGTATAAGTTGTTGTACCTAAAAAATATCATGTCGATGAGTTATTTACGTAATTTTACATGGGAGTGGGGGAAAAATAAATAACAATGAAACAAATTTTACAAAATTTTGCATTGAAAGCACAATTAACTCCTCAACTTGACCTTGTAGATACATAAAAATATCCAAAAAATCAGCAAAAGAAATTTCCGGAGTATTTGAATCGAACCCAAGTCCATTCTCTACCCCTATCGAATGCAATATCACAACCAGTATCTAATATGAAATGATCTTCGAGAGATAAACTTGGTTTATGCAACTAGAATGCAGTATAATGTGTCATCTATCCTTTCTACAGACCAAGAGAAAATGTTGTTTTATGTAAATCAATAAACAAACCACTTCTGTATGAAATTGGTATCATCCGACTTTTAGCTAAACAATCTATGTCCAACAAGTAGAAATAAAAAAGTAAAATATTAGATTTACATCGATAGATATCACCAAAACAATGACTATTAGGAGTTGGGATTACTAGCACACTAAATTTTATTTTATGGTGGGTGATTGCAAATTATTGTGATACACTGAAAAGGACAGGTTGAATCATTTCTATGATTTTATGGATATTCAACGAGGAATTGTTATTTGAACACCAAAAATAATAAGATTTTGGTTTTCATGATAACAAAAGTTGGACTTAAAACTGTACTCGTCAACTTCGACGGCCAAAGAAAGCATGAGAACAATTCTTGCAACATGACTAGTCAATAGTCATTACTCAGGCATCGTCTCCATAGTTCACTCCTTGCAACATCATTACTCAAAGTATTTTGTTTGAAAATTTGAGATGGTATCTTTAAAAACACCACTCACATCACGCGTTACTCAAGACTTCAAAATATAAAATTTATGAGATGCAAATAATGCTCGTGTCCGGCATAATGCTGAAATTTAGTTAATGACATACCTGTCCATTAACACTTCTCATTTCACCATCTTCATATCCATCTAGCTTTTGTTTGACACGCAACAAGGCTCTTGCAGCATCTTTATTCCCTTCATACTCATCGTCATCCGAGTCTTCTAAGCTGGCATCTAAATCGTCATCAATGTCCTATTAAGGCCAAAAAAGAAAAAAAAAAAACTGTGAGAAACGTACATACAAGTTGAGCAGCCCCAATTCGAACATATATATCGACGAGAAATTAAGGAGTTACATATCAAGGAAAAAGATACGCGACTCTCAGAATTATAAATAACTAGGACATGCATGAGTTTCATTTATCGGGAGGTATATGTTAACTCCATGGAGAAAAATTCAAAAGGGCCTTACTCATCTGGCAGTAAGATTGGGGTTAAGTCAATGCAGATATCGACTATAAATTGCATGGAATGCACTCTTAGTGCACAATTTAAACATAGTGTCATAGTGATTACACAACTAATTCTGAAACTTGAGGAAAACTTAAACCCTAGCACAAACAACAAACACAACGACCAAAGAGTAATCCAGTAATTAACAACCACCGACAAGGCATGTGCTATTATATTTCAGACATAAGATTTGGTATGCTATCTAAATTTGCAAGACATGTAAAATTGATCTTGTAAAATCCTAAGATTTTACAAACAGCCCCTTCTGATTTAACTTCATATCCCGACTTTGACTATCATGATAGTGAAAGTAGAACTAATAACATACCTTTTGACGTTGCATAGCCTTTAGAGGCGATAGAGCCCACTTATATAAAGGATCATGGATAAAAACCTGCATAAAACATTTCCACATAATAAATAATAAATAAGATTTTCATTCTACTAAAATAGACATGATATCTATCCGGTGCTTTACCTCAATAATTGTAAGCAATGCTTCTTTATTTGTTCGCATTACAGAGAGAGTTTCCTCGCTACATCTTCTGAAAACTCCTTCCACCCCAGTTACACCCATACCATCTATGATGTCTCTCGTCAGCCTAAACGGTACCTGGTTGTCATTACTCAAGGTAAATTACTGAGGATTGAAAAGAACAATAAATTGGCAGAAATGGAAACATCAAAGATAAAACCAACTCGTTCAGGTGTTTTCAGCATCAGGCCTTGCTCAAAAGCGACTCCTAGATCAATATGAACAACTTCTGCAGTAGCTTGATCAATCAGGACATTCATCGAATGTCGGTCTCCTAATCCTACAATATAACCCACCTGCATACAATGCAATAGACATTTATTGCTATCAGATTTCAACTTATCCTGCTACTGTTAGTCAAGGGAAAATAGTTAGATTCTGAGTATTTGCTTCTGTAAGGAGAGAAACTACACATATTTTGGATTCATCAGCCAATAATATCTTCAAAATAATAGGACAATAAAACTATAGGACTAACCATTGAACTTGCCGCTACGCTTCTTGTATATGCAAGCCTCTTGTCGAACCAGTCAGCAGGATGGGAAAACCTCTCCAAGAAGAAGTAATGCATGGCCGGCCTGCGTTGCATGAAAATTAAGCCAAGTTAGTTTCGACATTTAACAATTAATTGGTTTCACAAACATATACCTGAAATTCTTGCAGACTTCTTGGAACGCCTTCCGCTTGTTGGTTTCCTGTAAAATATAGTAGACATTGATATTTAGATTGGTATTTTTTTAGCAAAGAACAAATATTGCTTATTTGCATCACAAATTTTTGAGCCAAAGGTTGAGGGAAACAATCAAGTTCACGTGTATATATATTTTCTTTAAATTTGTATATAAGATATAGTACTTAATAAAAACAAAGAGTTTACACAAACAAAAGGTTCAAAATGGTAAATGCATACACATAGAAATAGGCAAAAACAAGTATTCTAAGGAACCACATGATACATACCGCAGACATGTGCTGCCGGCATTCCATAAATGTCCAATCTCCTGCTCCATAACGTCCATGAGCACCTCCGTTTCTGGAGCTGGATTAGGGACATAAACGTATTCAACGTTCAATCATTTGTCTCAAACTAAATATAGTCATCTTACCCATATGGTAATTCACTAACCTTCCAATAAGATATTCACCAAGTGGGAAAGTTCCATTCACCCATTCTAGAACACCAGCGCTGGGAGTAAAAGGAACAACCTGTCTCATCAAAGCAGTGAAATTAAAGTTTGTGTCACAGAGAGATGTTATCAGCATATTCGCATAAAATAATAAGAACATAGAGAAACCCAACCCAATGCAAGACACATGAAGTGGCAACCTTAGATATAAAGTGTTTAAACTCGTCACTCGTCAGTACTCAGTAGTACTCTCAACGAAACCCCAACAAAAGACACGACAAAATGCAGGATTAATTTTGAAGATTAAAAAGATACGCTATTTCTTCAAATTGTAAGAGAAAAATAAATCGTTATCGCAAGGGGACATTTCACAAAACTAAGCAATACAATTTATTTGTTTTACGAGGGGAACCTACCTTGTATGTCCGTATCCTGAGCCTCCTCCTCCATGTATCACGGTTGTTCTGCAAGAATGTGTTAACTAAACCGAAAAACTGTTCCATCACCTGCATGATATTTATTAAAATTTTGCACAGAAAAAAAACCCCATTAGTTCTTGATCTGACAACCATTTGAAGAAATGTACAATGAAAATATGACAAATACTTGACTGTGGAGAATTTATTCAATAAACTTCTAATTACACATTGTAAAACCAGCAGATTTTTTTTGGAACACACACACCACCAGACAAACACCCAAACTCCTAGGATTGAGCCCAGGACCTACCACCACAAGGATGAGAGAGGCAACACTCGGCCACGAGGGCCATTGCTATACACAGTAGAAATTGAAGCAAACTCTACAAGCTGTTGACAGAAGCCAAAGTTCAAGGGTATACTAAACATGACAGCAGAATTCGAAGATCTACGGTATGTACCAACCATTTTTTTCTAAATTAACCATGGTTATACGAATAAAACATTATTTCCCCAAAACAGTACTATAAGCAACAACATCAATATAGAGAAAATAGAACACCTCCAAGTGGATCAATTTACATTTTTCACTTTTTGTCAGAAGTTAGGATACGTGATTTGGTCTACAACGTGGGAGATTAGCAACTTCTGGAGAAAGGTTCTAATCAGAATCAAAGTTCACCAAAAGCTTAACTTCTGAGATTTACGTGAACTCTACTTTTGGTACAATAACTAATAGCACTGAACTCAGTTAGTCCATATTTTGTTCAATATCATCATTTTGAAGGCTAAATAAAATTCAAAAGAAGAGCAAGTAAACTGAATTCATACAGCATCTTGTCTCAGATCATCATTGCCAGATTTTGCAAGCTGTCGGTATTTATTACCATCAGAACCTAAGCACTCCACCACTTTTGGGGCATTTATGCCATTCATTATACTGCATATTTTGGATACAGAAACACAACATCAGCAAGAAATTAGATAGTACACAATGAGAAGGTCACGCAGAAAGAGGAGTCTAGGATCTCATGAATGAAATAAAAAAGCTACAGATGTTGTATACATCCAGTAGTTAATATCATCAGAACAAGTATAAGTCTAGTAATTGACAAATATCACTCGTAGTAATATTGTGCAAATGATTCCCTTGTACTTTAAAACGTCATAGAAATATTGTCGTCAACATATTTTTCACTCAAATCCACGATATCAAGACAGAATGTAAGTACTTACGTGACTGAATCAGCCAGCCCTCTGAAGTGTGGAAAAGATCCTTGAGGATATTGACATGTCCGATCAACAGGGAAATTAGATGTTACAACAGGAACCTGAAATGGCATAACCATGCATCTAGAAATATTAGTTACTGAGACACACCTCAGGTCTTCTCATCGATGCGACCCATCAAACCAGTGAAATATCCTAGTGAGTGGTATCAACAATAAAATACTGTCTAGTACATCACTGTCTATAAGCAACGAAAACAAAAGAAAAGACAGTCTTACAAGCTCAAGTTCTCGAACGCTGCGAATTTCTCTTGGTAGAGCCACCCTTTTGTTGGTATCCTGTTTAAATTTTTTGTTATTAGTTCAAACATCAACACATAATCATATTATTCAAGATGTCTCTCGTAGCAGGAATAAATGCAAACAGAAGATGTTAAGGTCAGAAGTAACCAAAAGGGTATAAGAAGAACAAGACCGAATGACCACTTAATTACCTCTCTCTTCGTTTCCATTTCTGCAAGTTTAATGTATATCTCCACCATCTGCTTCATCTATGTAGTAAAAAAGAACAAAAAATGATAGAAATAGAGCCTATGCATACACAAGAAATGAAACGCCAGAACAAATGAGGCTCTACTTGTCTGATGATAGGTCCATGGTGAGATGATAGCTCTCTCAAGAGATCTTCCGCAGCAATCTTCTTATCCACGTCCACCACAAATGAGTTTCTACTGCGCTGTTTATCTTTGATCCGGTCACCATTTGCCAGAGCTAGCAGCTATAACCAGCAGAAGAAAAAGGAAACAAAGGAAAAGGATTATTTTTTAGCATTGACAAAACTACAACATAGCACTAACAACTTCAATTAGGACTTCTGAAAGCACCATATAATTAGTAACTCAACCACATGGCATGCACATGAAATAGAAAGAACTTTAGACAAAAAAGAAAGAGAGGTCTAACGATTGACAAAGCAAATACCATGAATTTGCAACTTCGGATGATCTTTCTAAAGAAAGTACAAATATAATACCTGAAATATTGTATGATAAGGATGGTCAAGGGCCATCTTCTTCAGAAGAGAAAGCAAGGCAAACTGCAAGAGCTAACAAACTAATGATGCAAACAGTAGGAGAAAATTAAAGTTATGTTAACAAAAGAAGAAAAACACAGCATAACAAACTACCTGAAAGCTAGTGGGTCCAAAAGAGTCTTTTGCTCCACCCAGCCGTGACGCGATTTGGTATACCAATATTATAAACTTGTAAGATTGCACCTAGATGGAAGAATACAACTGATGCATGACTCACACCAAATTTAATGTGCACGTAGCATCTTCCTATTGCCCCAATAATTGGACGGGAAAATTTCAACCTAATAACTACAGATTTTTATGACAGTTAACAATATACTTTACCTCGCTGATAGTGCTAAGCATGCTATCCACGACAATCTGTCTAGTTGAGAGACTGAACCATAGGGAAACAAGTCGAAATACCTAAAAGTACACAAGCATGTATTACATTCTAGTAGTATTAAGACAGTAAAACAAATAAATAAATGAAACAATGCCATCAACAGCAACATAGCCTAGTACATGTGCTAAGAAAAGAACTCCTTGAATCCTGATTTTTTCCATAAACATAGAGCGCAAGGCCGATAATGTTACAAAATTGTCGAGGTTAAAAAGGGATGAAATGAGCCAAGCGTGTTCAGATAGGAAGTTTCTAGATGCAGGGTATGGCCACTATCAAAGGGACAGTACAGAATACAAGACTATACACCACTTTAGCTTTTCCAGTAGAACCATTAAACATGCACATATGAATCGTCTAAGTTGTTGAACAACACATGTACCACGTGAAACCAATGCAATTCCCAAAATGATAAATTATTATTTCCCAAATGAAGAAATATTATTTCCCAATCGAAGAGTTGGAGATAAGCATTAATCATTACCACATATTTATACTGACATATTTTAAATATATGAGATAGTGATCCTTCAGTACTTAGCAGTAATCATTACCACATATATATTTATCTTAGTTTTTCCAACTTTCAACTGATGCCCCTGATGACTGATCTATACTGACATATTTCAAATATAGAGGGAGTAATATATTTCAAGTTATGAGAAATGAGCACAAATTCTTAGATATTAATCAGTGAATACGCTCTTTTGTCTACTGTCCTGCATCAGATATTATAAATGAATTGTCAGTACATACCACTCGGACATCATATTTTTCACCAACAATCAAGCATCGTTTGTAGCCCTCTAGTGCTGTACACAGAAAATTGTCCCTGTCTTCCTGAGAAGCAAAGGTAAAACCCAAATAATAAGATAGAATTTTACCCCATAAAACACAGTGAGCTTCGGTTCCACATCAATCACATTGCAAAATCAGTTCATGGCTAAAAATTCTAGCAGAAACATCTTGCCAGAATAATAACAAGAACACCACCACCTGTAGTTAGCAATTAAAGTTACAATTGTTAACAATCAACAGATTTTACGTATGCATCAACTTGGTTGGCCTTCCTCCAGAAGCCCAGTTAGATAGGATTGAAATTTCTTGTCTTTTTGTAGATTTCTATTTTTAGCATGTCTCTGCTTTTAGCAGCTTACTTTTTTGGTTGATCTCTATTTTTGGAGGCAGCCCATTCTTGGTTTATTCCTTTTCTAGTTTGCAGCCCGTGTGTGGCAGCTTTCTGTTTTGGTTAGCTACTACTCTGACCACCCGTTTGATCCTTTTAAAACTTATATGACTTTATTTCAGAGTTATAGACAGACTGAGGGTCATGACTAACCCCCACCCATGGATGTTTCTCGAAAAAAAAAAAAATAGAAGGTTCGTCACTGATACGAACACTAGATTTGCACAAAGTCACTTCTATTATAATTGTAACTTTACTACCTCAAACTGTAGGAATTCAAGAAGGTACCGCCAACTTATTACAACTTGATATAACCATAAGACTTTTCAGGAATTTCAAATGTCAATCACATACAAGAATGTGATACGAATCAGCTCATGTTAGTCACACCAAAATTCCAATATCCTCTTAGTGCATACCTGTAATTTCTCTTCTTCTTCTCTGTCCATGGCAAGTTGCTTTTGCAGCTCTTGTATTTTCAATGAATAATCAGTTTTATCTCCCTGGAATTCACATAGAAAACCATATAAGCTAATAATTTCCCTGGGGATTTCCACTCTGAAAGAACAACATTAATGGAACTTGCCTTGGCCATACTCTTAAAACGCTTAATTAATGCTTCAAGCTCCTTTTTCTGCAGTCAGAAATACATTACAAATTGCAATTACTATTGATAGGCCCTCACCATTTAAATTTTTTTGTCCCTTTCATATGTTTATCTATCGTAAATAACACATACCTTGTGCTTCCGTAATCGCATTGCTACTTGCCACTCATTGGAGCCAAGTCTTTCTTCATGACTACGAAAAAGAGCATCTGCATAATGTGCAAGATGGAAATGCATTTGGTTTCTTTTTTCTACAGACAACTTGTCTGTAGCCTTTTGACCCTCAGCAAGATTAACAGCATGCTTCAGGTACTTCTCTAATATAGTCCTTGAACTGCAGCATCATCACGGAGTAGAAGTTTGGCTTAGAAAATATGATCTAACAAGTTGCTTAATATCAATCATGCTCAGCTTTTTACACAAAATTGTAAATTGTTTGGTCCCCACAGCCAATCTGTTCAGAAGGTGTAAATGGAGTATTGATTTGACGATTCATTACTTACGCTGTATGACATCCAAGCAGCTATTCAAATTGCCAGTAATCCAGATTCCATGAAAGAACTAAGCATGTTTAATGTCTTTGAAGGTAGATTGACAAATATATAAATGGAAAATATCACATTTCAGGTTTCACTAATTCCAGCCGATTTTGTTGCATTATGTTCTAGCTTTTCACAAACAGTTGTTTTTTCATGTCTAGCAGATGACAAGGTTATTGAACACCCACATTAACTTGGAATAACCCAACGAACGATGCCACCGAATGTATAAAATTGAATATATTGCCATATTACTAACTTGCTCGACCGAGTTTCTGCCAGCCATTTTCCAACTAAGCGAAACACATCTGGAGCCTCTTCTTCCTTCAACTGGTGATTTTGTGAAATATAATTTGCAAGGTTGACTGCGATCTCGTGCTGACCTTGGACCCGGAGAAGCTTAGCTTCTTCAAGCTTCCGAAAAGAAAGATCCTCAAATATTAGTTTCTAACTAAAGATGTCAACTTAGAATTGGAGAGAGGCACATATACTGAACTAAATGGTACATCTTGAACATAATTGTCTATTATATGGAACACAACACCTCATAAGACAATGGCAGAGATCCATTGCCCTTCGAGATGATTACCTGTGGCCCACATCCATACTTGACTTCAAGCTTAGTTTGTGAAAGAAAATTCTTGGATTTATGCAGACTAAATGATTGCAGACATAATCACGTCAATGGAAGCATGTAACATTACAAGTTTAGAAAAGTTTTGATAATACGAGGAATTTAGTTGTTCATTCAAGGCATATGTGACTATTTCCGATAGCAAAAATGATGAAATTTTATGCATGCTACATGGGTCTGGTTTTGGTGCAGTTTTACTTAGGCAAAAGGAAATTTGTATATATCAAGGTCCAGGATGTGCCTTAAAGAACCAATACAGTTTTGCATGTAGGCAGAAAGCACAAAAACCTAGATGCATTTGTTTTCTGAGAATCATCAAACACAAAAGAGAAAAGACATACCCTTCCAAGCCAGTACAAATTAGAAAATTCTCCTCCCTTGTCAGTGCAAAGAAACTTAAATTCATGCAAGGCAGCAGCAGCCTCTGAAATCCTAGAGCCCTGTGGATGAACAACCAAACAACTAGCTTAGTAGGCTCCGTCTGTTTAATTCTAGTATGAAAGACCAGCTCTCTAGAGAATACCTTACGAAGAATTGATGCTGATTCCCTTAGATGATGCACTATACTGTCCATACAATTTAATACACGAAGCAGGACTCTTCTAAATGCTATGAACGGTTCCAGCAAATTCATATGTAAATCTGTTTGTTTCAAAATGCAGCTCCAGTTTTTATGTAGCCATTGCAACTGTAGATTTCAATTCAGAGGTTAGTGGATCTTATATGGAAAATAACTAATTCAACATCCAATCCTGATATCTAACTTGAAACAAGACATACCCATCGAAACTATGGCATCAAAGGACATATGGCTGAAGAAAGAAAGTTATAATTATAAAGCACTAAATATATTTCATCTTTAGCGAATGAAATAAATTTCTATTAGAAAAATCCCAGAACCAGCATATCCTAATATTAGTGGAATATAATACCAAACAGAAGGTAATACAGTGGGAGACAGTTCTATACCTGGTCCATTGATGGCACTACTGGTTCGGATAAAACTTTTTGTCGCTCAGAAGAATCAAACTTTTCACATGTTGAACTCCACCGTAAATCCCATGCCATTCCGAGATGATGAAAGATCTGCAAATTATAATGGAAGCAGAAAAGTAGTTAGACGGTTTGAAATATCAAACCCTCGAGCATTAAATAGGCTTTATGGGTACTTTGTATCTGAAACTGAAAGGGATCATTTTAGTCCATGAAAGAAGCCTATGCAAGATTTCCACCTCCCGAGAAAAACAATTACGGGTACACTTAAGATCCAGGGATAAACATACGAAAACTGGCTGCTGGAAGCATTGCATACCTGAAGTTTAACTATGGTTGAGTAGATGCACTCAGTACTCTCCTTACTTGAATGGCAGATGGACATTAGAAGGGCCTAAGAGAGATGATTTTTTTACATTCCAAAAGTTGAGGCATTAGTTATGTAAGATATTTCTAAAAGTGAGGCATTAGTTATGTAAGATATTTCTACCTACTAACCTGCTTTGAGTCTTTCAGTGTTGTATGAAATTCATCAAACTCTCCTTCTTGTAGTGCTCTCAAACAGCTGTACCAGAGCATGAAGAACGTCAGCATCAAAATGATGGCAGGATTTCAACTCATGCAACATATTAAATAACTGTGCTGATCTGATGGGTGTGCTTCCAAAAGTTGGCACAGTTACAAAAAATCAATACTACTATAACATATCAAGAGCGAGTATCAATCAGAAAAGATTGATCAACCCAAAGAACTTCAACTTTGAACTGAAATACATGAATTACAGAAATGGTTGGATAAACATAAAAGAGAAAGAAAGCGATGAATGTAAATTCGGATGAATTACAGTGTAACCATTTAAGCTGACCATGTAACAGCAATGTGTCCGTCACTATCAAACTTTCATGATAGAGAAGTCATAGAAATTGATTTTTGGATGTCTGAAGTGGATAGCATATAATGATGATTAGGGAGGACCTTTGAAGTAATCTTAAAAAACGCAACCATCTTTCTTACTTCCTGGTTCTTACATTGTCAAAGGTGAAGCAAATCAATCAAATAAACTTGTTGCATCTGTGTTTACAGGAAAGGACAAAAAAGAGTAATATCTCAAACCACCTAATATCTTGATAAACATGAATGTGAAGAGATCATGTCTTCCAAAGCAGTGTATCATAATGAGCAAACTGAAGGTTCAGATAATTCCAGAATAAATAAGGCTTGAATCTATCAAAACCTCAATAAAATTTAAAATCCAAATAAAATACCTGTGCAAATTTTCATTGAAATTATGTCCATCACATTTATATGAAACTTGTGCATCAGCACCATAATAAAGTGGACAAAAATCCCAGTTTCCCGCACGCCAAGCAGCTTCATACTACATAGGATACGGAAGGACAGGGCAAGTCATTCGCTAAGACATAATCAGCAGGCCGTAAAACACATAACGGAGAGAGAGGGAGAAGAAAACACTTTGCATCATTTTAACGCAAAAACTATGTCAAACCTGCAGATCAGTAAATTCTAGATCATGTTGAAAACGACCCTTCTGAGAAGACAATCCTTGACAATACACATCCAATACATGAGTGCAGCCAATTTGCTGTAGAGATCTAATTAGTCCTTTGTAAGGCTTCTTTTGTATCATGCCGTGTTCTGTTTTAGAGAAGGATGTGTCTTCAGCTTGTTGAGAATTCTTCGTAGAAGAATAGGAAGAACCACTTATTTGAACAATTGGCTCAGAGCGTACTTGCAAATCATAGTATTCAAGTGCTTTACTCCAATTACCCTCATGCTCAAAAGTAATTATTTGAGAGGTCAGCTGCAAATCAAGAGAGGATCAAATGATGCCATGATGTTTGTACACAACTTTGACAATATATTTGCTGAATGACATATAAGTGACGTGCATTTCCTGTGGTGATAAGATTATACGGGCATACTACCATTAGACTCAGCGAACCTACAATTCACAAACATTTGTACAGTTTCATAGAGAAACTAAAGGAACTTTCATAATGGCATGGGATACTGAACTTTATTTATTTCTTATAAACATTCGAAGTCTTTATGGTGAAGTTATGTTAGCCAAGATCAAAAACAAAGTTGACCCACATTGATGACAAAATGTTGAAACGGGAATATTGAAAGGTCACCTTAAACTTAATTAATATAAATCTATAATTTTTTGTTGAACTTTGAAATATAAAAAGAAATAAAAGAGATAGAAGAATGTGGAGATATGATGTGTTCAGCAATTTGACTACACCCATGGATAAAAAAAATGTGCTGAAGGGTTAAAACACTTATTTTCTTCAGTCTTACCATCAGACTTATATTATCACCAAAATACATAGGTAGAAACATCTGTGAAAACTATATGAAACGTAGAACAGGGTAGGAAAAAAAAAACCCAAAAACATATCAAGTTTGATAAAATTAAATATTTTGTCATCCCAAGAATCCTGCATTATTCATAATCCGATTTATACTTGGTTGATATTGATTCTAAGCACTTGTTTCACAAGAACATAGAAAAGAGTATGTTAAATAAACAGCAAACATTAAGAGGAACCACCTTCACCAGAATAACGCAAACAAAGACAATTTGGTTAATGATTTTCATAAATTATCTTTCTCCATGGAACATTTTGATTCTGAATTAACTCAGAAAACGTCATTAACTATCATTACTTCACACACACACACACACACACACACACACATATATATATATATATATATATATATATATATATATATATATATATATATATATATATATATATATATATATATATATATATATATATATATATATATATATCTTTAACTAACCTTGTGAGACTGAATAATCCCATATAGACTGTCAGGCTCATTCATCTGGGTGACTGCTGACACAAGTATCTCAACATGGGGCGGCAACTAACAGTCAGAGAGAAAAGTAAGCCAGTTTTCCTCTTAACTGATATATTACGTATTGAGGAACAAGAAAACTCATAACGGATAGTCAAATTCAAAGAAACATACTGTTTCATGATGAGAAAAATCTGGGCTGCCCAATGTGAGGCTATTGAAGTGCTGCTCACACCAGTGCTCGACATAAAGAAAAGCAGTAAAGTAGGAGCCACAATCCTGCAAACCAATATATAAAACAAAAGCAGAACACAGGGATTAAGAAACAGAGACCTCAGATACTGGAAGACATAAAGAAGAACCTGACGCTTTACTCACAATAGCAGACTTTGCAACAACTAGATAATCCACGCCAAGCCAATAAACCTGGTGAAAGATAAAAATTTACTAGGAAATATAGTTGGCAAGCCATTTGAAAGAGAGGGATCAAATATAAGTAACCACTGAATCTGGTGTGCACAAGAATCAAAATTCATAATGTATGAATAATGAAATCAAAAAATATTTTTTAAAAGGAATTCACCTGGACTTTAAACAATTTTTCAGATCGATGGGCTAAGCCACCAAATATTAAATGTTCACACAGAAGGAAATTTTGTTAAAGACTGAACAGATTTCACATCTATTGTATCAGAAGCACACAAACCTTTTGCCACAGTAAAGTTGATGCTACCAATCCTGAAGGTGTGTCGAGATCCTTCCCCTTCACTGATGTAGAACGTGACTTCAACCCAGAGCCAGTAATTTTAGTATGCTGTGAAACCAAAAATCCGGTCAAACTAGCTGATACAATTCCTGTTTCCCTATACGTAAGGCACACTAGCTGATACAACTGTTAATATGAGATTACAAACTTCAATAGTACATCAATCACTTTTTCATGGTTGACGAGAAACAATAGCAAGTATTGACACATGATGTGAAAACAACTGGAAAGGAAGATATTGGAACAGAATGCTAATTTAACAAGCAAATTTAGGCTGCTTTTTAAAGGTGGAAACGCTCTAAGAGCTGTCATAAGTAATAACAGAACTATGACACATTTTATCAAGAAGCGGTTTCTGTACTGATTTCCATACCAATAAATAGTTCAGGAGAAGTGGACTAATTTTAAATCAAGAAAACCAAAGAGAGTTTCAAAAACATTTTCTTTTTCAAGGCATCTATGTCAGATGCCAGATGTGCCAAGGCTGCATTGTATTATTTCTATCAAAGCTGCTACAAGTTTATTTAAGACAAATTAAGAACACATCATTAAGGTCAAGGATGCATCGGGTGTGTTTTACTTTATCACATAAACAATTCCAAGAAATTATCATGTACTGCATAAAAAGAGTGATTGCGGAAACACCTCTACCTTTGAACTCTTCTGCTTATGAAATGAAGTTGAAGACTTGGTTCTTTCCATTACATGGCACAGGCGAAGCTCATTTAGAGCATGCAAAATTACCTGAATGCTTTTTGTTAACACATTGGACTCGACAAGAACATTTTCTTGTACCTGTAAGTAATGAAAGAAAAGACAAAACATGTAATTAGAACTTTGTAAGATATATGGTATCAGCAACATGTAATTTTGAACTACTGGTCAAAATTAAGAACTGACCAAAAATATGTATATGTATAGTAGATGACACTATCCAACTACATGTAAAAATAATTATATGTTATGCAGATGATTTTATACACTATTCTTAGAATTGTCTACTTAATAGTTAGACAACACGGGAAGCCAATATCTGTAAGAAATCCAGTATTTGTATGGTGGCAGAGCTGTTACAGTGCTAGGGATAACAAGGAACATGCCTTGAGCGAGATTACATTACACAGATCAACATTTGAATCCTTTCTTCCAGCTATATTAAGAATGACATCAGAGAATAGAAGTTCAGCAACTTCGGATTTTACTAGCACAATATCCTGGCATAATCTGAAATAAATATCAAAGGGATCAACTGAGAAGATTCCTTGGAAAAAAATAGGCAATCAAAGAATAAAATAATTTAACGGAATAACGGACAACCTAAGAATAAGGTCATCACAGTAACTTATCATGGCACACACAACTGGACCAATCCATGCCTCAAATGTTTTATCAGAAGTAGACCACAGAGTTGAGTCCTCAATGGAAATTGATTTTGCTGAAACAAAAAGTAACAAAAAAGTGTTAAGGCAATATGCATTAAAACTATAGTTCCTATGATCAAGTTCACACCTTTGGAAGAATTAATCTTTAACTACCAAAGAAGTGTGTTATCAAAAAATAATAAGGGAAAGCAAAACAAATGAAAATGCATTTTGTGTATAGACCCTATCAGCAAGGATGCTTATTTATTATCCCTACTTATGCCTAGCACTAGCAATGAGATGTGATTCATATAAGTAAACACAGCACAAAGGCGCATATATGACAAAATTACCATTAATCAATTTAACGAATAAGAAAACATAGAAACAACAAATAATAGCGTACCCTTGAATTTTCTTTGTAGATTTGCAATTAAACTTTGTACTAGCTCCAAATTAATGCCCTTCGAGTGGACCTACAAAGTTTGCAGATATAATTTGAATGACCGTAACAAAATTTAGTCATCACCATCATCTTCAGAGACAGATAAGGTAATCAATCAGGAATGACAAACCAATCTGAACTATATAAAAGTAAATGTTAAGGACTGCATTGTCTTCACTAGTTCCAATAGAACATGCCTAATCACATAGTTATTGAGTGCGAAAAACGTGCTCCGGTTTCAAGACCTCCTAGGGGTGAGTGCAAACCAAGTTTATGTTCTAACTTCATTCAGTCGAAAAAGATAACTAGTTTACTTATTATCACCTCTTGATCTATGTACATGGTGTAAAGATGACAATTTTAATGCTTCCTGGTTATATCCTACATTTTATGCACGTTATTTTAGATCCTTCTTCGGGTTAGCAAAATTCAGATATACTTGCGGTTAACAAATTTGAGATTTGCTCGGAAGAAAGAAAGAGGCAACATGCACTATTAAATGCAAGCTGTTACTACCACTAAGAGGCCGTCTTCAGTCCATGATTATAAACATATGATTCATCCCTATAGATCAACACAATATCACTTATAAAGTTCAATAAACCAAAGAAATGACACAGTTTAAAGCTCAAAACTTGATAAGGGTTTCTTTAGGAATGCTGACCCTAGGAAAGCTTGCAAAGATTGCAGGTAATTATTACCCAATAATAGATACAGAAATTATAATCTACAAATCTCCCTCAAAAATATAGTATCAAAATAATATACTCGATTCTCTCTTCCCAAAGACCATCTTAATCATGACCACAAGAAACCTAATAAATTTGTAGAACTCATACTGTCAAAGACATTTTGTCTTACATTATTTCATAAAATAATTTATAAGAAAACAACACAGAACTCATAAACACATAACAGAAGAAAGAACAGTAAATGTCTCAGAGAAGCAATTAAACCTCAATAAGACACCTCTCGTAGGAATCCAGGTGTAATAAAGATTGTTGTCCTTTTTCAGTTGAAAGAATCCCCTGTGAAGGTGAACACAATATATAAATGTTAAGAGTATCTAACTTAGCTACTAGAAAGCGAGTACACAATGCTGTAATGAACATCAGCCTATTCAATCAAGAAATAGGGGAAAAGAAATATTTTTACATGATTTAGATTTCTTGAACATGTATTGTTTACTATTTCTTATTATCCCCACCAAGGTCTGGAAAATACCAAAACTCAGCACAAACTCGAATGGCCACGGAATCTCAGCTATATTTTACAATTTGATAATAAGCCCATCAGTCAAAGTTCCCTTTTACAAAATGATTTTAGAGAGCTTCGAAAACTGGATATAAGATCAAATCAGTAAACTTAAAGGTAGTATACTGTATACCATACTTCAACAGAATAATAAGGTCACATATCACACAAGTAATTAATTGCAACTTTTAGACGAACCCTTAGGATGCGTGATTGAAAATAAATTAAGACATCAAGACATGTATAATCCAACAGAAAGGTATTTCATCAAACAAACCCGTAAAGCTTGTGAGGCCATATCAATCATCTCAACAGAATCATCCATTAGATACTTCTTTAAATGCCTCAGAAGTACAAGAAGAACTTCATTGGATATGCATGTATCCATGTGGATATTAGGATCTGCTGAGCTAAACATCTTAACCATTCCAGATAATTGCACATGAGAGTCACCAGGAAGATGGAAGACAACGCGATGGGGATCACCAATACCGACCTGTAATTATAACTAAATATTAAGAGAAAATGTCCAACCCATTGCTGGTGTATGTCCAAGATACCTAAGTCGTATTGATATCACAAGGTAAAGATGAAGAAATACCCTAGATATAAAGTCAGCCACCATGGCACCGAGGTCATTTGTGTTATCTAAGCTGCACACTGGGACAAGATTCCAAAGAGCATGAACAATTTCATTGTCCGAGTGCCAATATGCGTCTTTGAGAAAATTCTCATCAAGCTCTTTTCCTAGACGCTCTCCCTTTCTGGACATATTCTTATGCAATGCTTTCAGACTGCAAAATAATAAACAGATAAAGTTTTCATTACCTTCAATATAACAAAGAGGTAGTTGAAATGAAGTTCGGCATATCATATTATTGTGTATCTACTACTATCTACAATCTATATCCCAAATAATTTTTGGTTTGTCTTCCAATCAATTTTGATTTGGCCATCTCTACTCTTGCAACTATCTCTTTTTGTTGTCTCAGATTTGGCTTGTTGCTATTTATGCTACGATATGTCTCTGCTCTACTTACCAGTCAAATTTGACTAGGCGCTTTGTACTTTCTACGGGCTAGTCACTCCGACTAGACTGCTACTTTTCTACTGTCCCCCAACAGACCATGACTGAGTACTATCTATCTCCCAACCGACGTCACTGTCTGGAAGTTGACACTGATTGCACATCTGCTAATTCTGCTACTATGTTATTAGGTGTTTACATAGTTGATTTTGAGTTTGGCGCTTTGTGTAAAGATCCTTCAGCTTGAGGGAAGTGATAGAAAATATTTTATTTTGATTTCTTTTTTTTTTTTAGTTATAGCGTATTTAGGTTACGAATCTATGTCTATTAGGTCATTGGTTCTATATTAGGGATCAAATTTTCACTATTGTCCTCATTGTAAAAGACACAGTTAGCTACATATGTGAAATGTCTTTTTTCTAGTAGAAAGTGTTGACGAAACAGATGCACAAAAGTTCATATGAAATGAGGAAGAGGTACGTACCTGCAAAGAAGTAATCTTGGCGGTACATAGTGAGATCTCTTCACAAACTGACAAGGACAGAATTAAAGGGCATGTAACGAATGGAAACATATAAGACAAAACTGGTGAGTCACCAAATCACAAGCCAAGGAATCAAGTAAAGAAATGAGGCAAGGAGCACTTGCTTACATTGAGTAAGTGAACCCTAGGTGAGTAGGTTTCACATAATCCCAGGTGGAACCTCCTTATGTCATCAAATATATCAAATTCAGGGAAGGGCTCCAGCTCCTGAAGTAGCACTCACAAATTATCACACACACTTTCAATCAAAATCATTTGAAAGTAAAGGTAAAACGAAGAAGTTATCTAGATCGCCCAAAAAAATTTCTACAAATAACACAGATACCACCGGGGATATACCAAGTCAGACCTTGATGTATTCGTACAGCGATGAATCAGAAGCGATGGTAAGCTGTTGGAGCAATGGTACCAGTTGCGATGAAGCAGTCGCAGAGAGATTGCCACCGGATTCAAAGGGAACAGAACATCCAACCAACTTAGACACTAGAAACTGAACAGTAAAGCAGTTGGGTTAGTGTGGAAAATGATATTTTACTGTAAAAAAAAAAATCAAATAAGCTCTTACCTGAAGTTGTTCACCCAGTACTCTTGTAGTCTCTACTGATGGATTATCTCTTGTTATCTTAAGCAATGTGGAGATAATGCAACAACATTGATCCATTAAATTATGGCAGCCAATAAATTGCCCAATCAAATTCAGAAGGTAACTGGGCAACAAAACAAGGAAGATGTTAGAGAAGCCAACTGGCAAAATCACATGGAGTGTAAAATTAGGACAAAGAGGGCTGAGGACCCCAGTAGAAAAGGTTCGAGGTTAGCTTCTTAATTATGCCCATGTCACTTTTATTTAAAAGGTTTAACAGCCCAAAAGGAATGGAAAAAACAACTGCATTAGATTTGTTATCATGGATTATAATAGAATAATTCACTGCCGAAAACCATGCTTCATTTGACTCATTCCAGTAAATTATAAAAGTTCCAAGGACCAAAGAGATCTATCATTTGTGCATACATGCCTAGAACTGGGGATACTTCCCAAAATCACCAGCCACAAGTAAGAAACAAAAATAACCATTAGGCAAGGTGTCAATCTAAATCATCAAGAAACTATCCATACAAAAAATATTCATTGTTATAGCAACAA
The DNA here is from genome assembly GCF_056151865.1 of Erythranthe guttata. NCBI lineage: Eukaryota > Viridiplantae > Streptophyta > Magnoliopsida > Lamiales > Phrymaceae > Erythranthe > Erythranthe guttata. Next base: position 1,404,360 of record NC_142541.1, on the reverse strand, counting down.
AGATTTTTGTTGAAGCTGAATCTGATTCTAAGACTCCCAATCAACAAAGGGTAAAGAGGACCAGACCCAAAATAACGATAAAGCTCCATCATATCACAATCACCTAGTCAATAGTTGTAGAGATGTCAAATTAAAACTTACCTGAAAGTACTAGGAATAGCAGCTCTACAACCAAGAAGATTGACAACCACTTCAATGCCAGCCAAATGGCGACATTTATGCCGATGATGAGCTGCAGCAGTAACTTTGTAATGCATATCAACAATGAACTGCACAATCATGTGTCAAACATTTAGAAAATAAACAACAATCATTAACTTCTACACAAAATAATACTTGCAGTTTACAGAAGACATCCTAAAAGAGGAATCACCATAAATACTCTGTCAGGTCTAAATATGTTAATCTTGTCCACAAGGTTGCAACCTATAGACTGGTTTTCACTGCAAGATTCAAATAACAAACTTAGAAGTACTAACTTTGTAGGGAAATGAAGAAAATAATTAGAAAATCCGAAAGAAGGTCCTGCACCTATCCAAAAATCCATCCACAACAGTTTGAATTGCACAGGCAATTGTATCTTTAGAGAAGAATGGAAGTGGAGGGTCCGAGTCACTGGAAGCTAAAGACAATGTATGATTGACAATAGAAACCTGCAAACAACGGGTAAAAGTACGAAAATCCTAAGAAAGTCATTACAATTAGATACTATCATAAATTTTGATCAAAATATACAACAATAAACTCTCCTATTATATTCTCCATGTCAAATCTTAAAATTGGAGAGCTTTGCGGTAAATTGTCGATCTTACCATACGCTTCCTGATAAGCTCATCTCTTTCATGCTCAGACATTTCAGCAATCTGTAGAATAGAAGTTCCCAGCACCCTAGATCCCTGATCGTGTCCATCTTTCTTGGCGCAGTGTAACGCCATACAGACAGAAAAAATGTACACAAAGTGATGCTTAATCAAATCGGCACAGGGCTGGCAAGCAACCTGGAAAGACAGAGAGTGTCATAACACAAAGATAGCAATTAGAAGAAATAATCAATGCATAAAGGAATGTTGGAATAACTTTAAAATATTTAATATGTATACAATCAATGAAACCTACTCCCAATGCTAATTCCATTGACTCAGGAATCCAACATAAAATTCAAACAACATGCTCTTAGTTAGAGTCTATATTAGAATATTACGCAAAATATGGATAATTCACTTTTCTGGTTAGTCCTTACTTTCAGTATATTTAGTTTGAAGAAAGAATTCACACAGAATTTAGTTCTACATCTATGCTATTTTCAGCTGGAACACGAAAATGAAGATGAACGTTGACATTTGGGAAAATTGGTCAAGTAGGAAAAAATAAAAGAAGAAAAAGTAGGAAGGTTATAGATGGGCACAAAAGGTTTAAAAGCATATAAAAAATATTCCAGGAGTGGAATAGGATTCAGAGACTTCTACCTTAGCAACCCACTTTATGTTGGAAGTATCATCCTGCAAGATCAGTGCAGGCAGAAGCCACTGGCAACAATACTGGATGAAGTTTATGGGCTCCGCATTCAAGACATAAAGATCTCTTGTCTGTAAATTCAATTAATAGTCAAGTTGTTGGACGATTTAGACACCATATGCGCATGGAAGCTTTAACTAGGCAATGTATCACACATTACCTCAACAAGTGCGACTAAGCTTACACCAGAAGCAACCCAACAAAACAGAATTGGTCCCATAAGCTCTTCCATATACTGGAAAATATTTTAACCGACAAAAATTATATGAATATTCAATATCTAACAAAGTGTCTGCATAGTACATTATCTAATAGAGATCAACTTATCACCTTTGTCCTGTTTGTGTAGCGTAATTCCGTCGATATACTATCCAGCATGGCACAGATCAATTCCCTGAATAAGGATCAAGATTTCAGAGAACAAGGGAGTGTTTCTTATAAAATTTTAAATTTTTTCCTTCTTATTTTGTTAATTATTACCTTTGACAGGGCTCAATCGCAGCAACAACACAAATCATAAAAACAGCCTGCATAAGAGTTTTAGCATCCAAAGCGTAAATTTTGTAATTTTATTTCACAACAGATTAGAGCAACTGCATATATCTAAACTAAATCACAAGCTTAAAATCATCTCTAGAGAATTATATTAAGGAATAAGTCGGTTACTTAAAAATGAAGAGGCCAGTGCCACAAGGTTTAGCAATATCCAATATCATATTTCTCATAATACAGAACAACTCATATTAGCAAAAATTAACAAGAGTATTGAATGTATATCACAAACTCATATTCTCTCATGAAGTACTACTATTGTAGGAAGTACTTGCAATTCAAAAATTGGTAAGACAATAAAAAGTACATTTACAGTTAAATTAATTGAAATTCTAATTTCATTTTACTTTTTGATATTATATATAATCTTGAATAAATGTAAAATTAACTGATACATACAGATTACTGAGTCTTATCAAATATATAAAACTCTCAAACATTTCTTGAGTAATTAAACAAAAGGTTATACACTCAAGCGGAGCTAAGGCTTAAAGAAATTGAATTCAAATGGTATGCAAACCAGCTATTGAAGTTCGTAACCCAGCTCCAGTTATAAAGCTTCCTATTTCAGAAGGGATGGTCAGACCTGCAGACTCCAGATGAGTTATCTTCAACTAACCCCAACATTATTCATTTTCTACTTCAAATTTATATCTTATTAAGCAAGCAACTCGCAGTTCGTGGCCTTCTTTTCATACTAGGGTGTCGTCATAATTATTCAGTATTTCTGAAAGCAAATGACAAATATTTTTTTTCAACTAACCCCAACATTATTCATTGATTCGAGCAACAAAAGAAACTAAGTTTTGAGGTATTATTAACATGAGGCGACCAATACAGATCAAGCTGACCTTAGTTATCTTTGCAAAGACAAAAGTCCAATGCAACAAGAACTTATTTAAGCAACAGCAGCATTTAACTGCTGAAGCATAATTAAAACAAGTTGATTCATAGCAGCTCTTAGTTGACATGATTAAAATCTCACGATATTGCAAGCTGAAAATTCACCCATGCATAGTCACGAGTAAGCGAAGAATTTTTAGGTTGTGTATAGTTATCATATTAGCAATCAAATTGGTAGTAATGATTAATGTAGCCCTGGTCAATGCTATTTCTGGATCCAAATGATACATATGGTTGATGTTTTAAATTCAATAATTTAGGATAATATCTGTTACTTGATCCTTGTTCTTGGTTCTACAAAAGAATAAGCATATTAAACAACCAGTCATAAGCATATTTCAACTAAACTTACCATCAATATATGCAGGTATAAGTGTATGTAATTAGACGTCCATGACACTACATATTTGTGACCCCAATGTTTCAAGTATAACATGACATAAAAGAAAAGGCAAATATTGATGGGAAGTGGGAAATATAAGTACCTGCAACTCTATTTTCTCGCTGTGCCGAACAAGATGCATGAGAGTTACAATAGTAGTTTCCATTACTGGACTAGGCTGAGGACCAGCAGCTATTACTTCCTCTGCTCTAACAACCTTTTTCCTTGAGGAAACAACCAACTTCACGCTGAAATTTGAACTGAAACAAATAGATATCTTAATAATGTGACTTTAAGATGCGAAAAAGACAAAAAAATGGAAGAAAGAGAAACAGATACAATTAACACAGGCTGGAAATTTTACAATGCCAGTGAATCAATTTATATATTAGTTAGACGGCGCTCCAGGATTAGTGATCTTCCTTCAAACACTATATTACATCCGTCATCCGTGCTTTCTTAAGCTTCATATAACCTTTTTGAGGTTCCAATTTTCCATGATACTACTACTTGCTGGCAGGTTAAATATATTTTTTGATTCACCCTTCAAAACAGATGAATGCTAAAATTTTGAATTATTAATGACGTGTCCAAGTATCTTAGTTTTAGAGGGAAAAATCTGATACCAAGATATTTACCCATATTCTACACTTGTACCGGACTCTTAGCAACATAGCATTAAAGTAAACTTAAATTCAGACTGCTTTGGAACAAATAATCCTAGTTCCTACTGATTATATTTTCCTTCACATTGAATAGAAGCGGAGAATTTTATTACTCTATCAGATTGCATTATCTATCATGTTCCTCTATGAGTATACATTAGGGTAGGAAAGTAGTGATCCCAAGAATATTTGCATCTCTCAATACTACTACTTTTCTCTTTCAATAATTTCAACTTTCTCTACTCTTATATTGAACATCATTAAACCTGCAACAAACTACTCTTATGTCCAACTGTTTAGTATCTTAAAGCAGTTGCTTTCAATCAAAGGAGCTAGTTGATACTTTATCTTTTTTAGGTTAGTAGTTCAGCAATGAAGTAATGAGCTGAAATTACATGCGAATTCATAACATGAAGTGGTGCTTCACAGAGAAGAGGGGGAAAATATCTCTTTTCCAACTCTTTTCTTATCTTACCCCCTCCCTTGTCTCATTTCAGGGTACAGTTGTAGATGCTTGAAAATCGTGTCAACAGCAAAGCAACTTATTACCGGTTCATCCAAATCATAAAGAAAATGTGGCTAGGCAAATGGAACATTGTTTAATAGGGAGGTCATCGCTGATTCAGTTGAATTTGTTTATATATATATATATATATATATATATATATATATATATATATAACCCTGCAAGCGAATACTTATCAAGCGGGAACTGATTCTGCTCTTTCAAGAGAGAATACTCTAGGAGTTGTATCTCCCACTGATAAAATGAGATAACTTTTAATTTAAGATGAGGTGGTGGTACAGCAAACGAGCATAACCTTTCTGGTTGATGTTAACATCACAGGAAAATCTTGAATGAAGATGAAAGACCACATAGGGTGAATCGACATGGAAAATTAGACATACTAAATAAGCACGCTGAAGTATTTTAATATGCTAAACTTGAAAAGGAGATGTCTATATGCAAACTAATTTGGTCGTGTAACTATTAAATTAGACTTGTGCAAACACCCCACAATTATAGGTATCGGAAACAAAAGAAGGTTAAAATCCTAAGACTAAAGAAAAAAGAACCGCAACATGGATGTCAAACCACCTACCATACATCTTGGAAGAGTTCAGAATGACCATCCCATGTCTGGAAAAGGACACCAATCCGACGTGCTAGGAATAACCTAACTCGATAATCAGGATCTTGGAGCAGCATAAACAACTTGTCAATCATCGACTGGTTAAAGGGACAGCAAAATGTAGCATGCAGCAATTAGAATTTTGGATCAGTGAGTAAAAATTAACAAACAAGGAAGAAAAAAAGTGAAAACTTAAATAAGAAGTGTTTGACGTTTTCATGAATATAAATCATTGATTACCTGCGCAATTTGAGGACTGAGTGATACAAAATTGCATATGCAGTCAACAAGTTTAGTACGATCGCGCCAATCCAAGCAACTATTATCAAATACTTTATTCACCAAATCTCCTAGAGAAACGAAGCACTGAAAACAGATTGAGAAACTTAGGTGAATGGTTTTATACCAAGAAACAAAAACAGAGCTACTGTAAAACCATATTTGCGTTTGTTTTGCATCTCAAACTCCTCTCAATTTTACTCTCCCAAGATAAACCAAAATGTTCCAACACTGCTAGACATGACTCGACTGCTACATTAAATTATGTGGCCTACTTTATTTAAAATTCATCTATCAATATACCTTTTTTCTCTCACTACATTTTTCTTTCGTTTGTCTATGTATTTATCCTATTGTCTCTGTCTTTATCCTACTGATGGACAATTTGTTGTCCATCCCTCACGAACATTACATCGTTGTCCCTTCTACCCTTCCACCCCTAACGGGGATCTTTTCATTGTCATTTGCAAAGGTAAAATGCTCTTGAATCAGCGCATCCAACGACTGCTTATATTTCATATTATGTATAACGTCTTATCATGAGACACTTAAGAACTTTAAGCACCCTGCCTGGATAAAAGATATGGATGAGGAGATCAATGATGGAGGAAATCTTGTGACTTGGTGAAAGTAAGAAACAAACAATTGTTGCTAAATCTAATGCAAGCCAAGCTCAGGGAAATGGCACATAATGTTTGCAAGATATATGATTAAGGAATTTGTTACGCGAACTGAGGTTCACTTACAATAAATTACCTATGAACTAAGACAGGGAGTCGCTTACAATGAAAAACCAATGCAATAAAACAATAAAGCAACTATTCATATTGGCCTCAATCGAAATTTTCATGAAAGAATTGAGCATGTTGAAGTTGATTGTCCGTTTTTTTGTGAGCTGTGAGGTTGTCATTAACCAGCAAGCTGATACTCCATTTACGCTATATTTTGAAATGGAACAAATTGTTTACATTCTTACCAAGGCTTTTGGGACAAGAAAATGTATTGTTTTGTTACAAGTTGAGCATGATTCATATCTATGATCTACCACGAGAGGAGAGTTGGATAATATTTTGGAACTCTTATTACTGTGACTCTATTCCAATCTATATATAAGAGTGTGATCATTTGATAAACTAAATAATCTGGCATTTATATTCTAACAGTTACATCATACAACTTACCAAATAAAATACAATTATTGCTTACCCCTTCGGCTTTATATATAAACAATATTCATGTACTATCATTGTTGGTAAATCTAGAATTCCATAACTAAACTAAAACTACATCATACGTGTTTCGCTTTGCTGATTACAGTTCTAGGAAGCATAATAATAAATTGAGTTTCTTATGACAACAAAAGCGACACAGTCAACTAAACTACAACAGTTTCCCCCCTTGTAGGCATAGCAATACTTTGCCATCAAATCAATCACATCAGCAACAGGGATCCCACAGTCATATCGCACATTTCTTAATATTTAAAAAGTTCTGACATGCTTAAAGATGCAACCAAACTGATGTACCTCTTCCGACACTGTATCCCGTGAAGAATAAGCAACATTGACGTGCTTTCCAGATCCATGGAGGAGAAGAAGACTTCCAATCAAACTACAAATTCCACTCAATATATGTGAACTCTTAAGTTTAAGACTCTCCCACATGTTTATAACATCTGTCATAGACGTAACCTGCAGAAGAGGAGATTAACTAAAATCACCTGGCCTTCAAAAATATTTAACCCGCACAACAAACATGATTTATTTATAGAAATAAGCACGAAACCAAGAACAGCAGCATACCAAATCTGATAGCTCTCTGCAAGAAGACCAATGAGGATGCTGACAGAGAATCAATAGGAACTTCTCGGAAACCTGATCTACCATAAAAGTTAACTAGTTACATACATAAATGAGAGTCATAACACAACTTGGGAGAGAAAAGACTCTGTGATGATGTACCTTTGGATTATTCTCTTTCTCCTTAAGGTGAAACAGGACTTCCCAGGTAACAGATGGCAAAATTGAGAAAAAGCTTGACATGATTAATAGGAAATCCAGTTTTTTATTTACTAACGAATTGGAAACTCTAGAGATATGATCACCATCAACATTTAAACCATCTACATCACTAGAACCAGTATCCACATCCAACTCCATGTCCAATATCAAGCTTTTGTTGCTATTTGGTGGAACAGGATCATGAACGGAAAAGATCTCTGAAAAGTCAGAACAGGTTGTTTTTGCATGAAGATTCTCTCTGCATCCTGAACATCCTTCATACAGTTTTGCCAGGCTTTTCAAAAGTCTCTCGACAGATTGAACTATTCTAGGATATAAACCAGAACCGGCATCATTTTTCTCGTTCCATTTGCTAAGGAGAGGTGAGCGAACAAAGCTTTTAAAAGAAGCCACCGTCAATTCTATGTTATTGAATATAGAGTTGAAGCCCATACAACTGGATATGATATCGTTGTAAGTTTTATCAATTGATGAAATGGCATGATCAAGCAATTCCAACATGGATTCGCCCAAGCTGAAAAAGAAAGGGGAGATCTCCTCTCTGATCCTGATTATGGTTGAATAAAAGAGCATGTGAATCACAATGCGACAAATGACAGAAACAAAAATGCATCAGATCACTTATGCGAAAAAGACTTCTACCCACAAACCAAAGGAAAAAGAAAAACCTGAAACTGCTCTTAAATTTAAAAAACAAAATGTGGATACGATGTGTATAATGATATTATGTAACATTTGACCTCACTATTTAACAGATCAGGTTGTACTTAAACTGTGTTAGCTGTGGGTCAAAAAAAAAGAGAAAATGAAATCAGAAACTTGATGATTTAAATAGCCCCATGTTCTAATCAAGTGAGTGAGAAAATAAAAATGCAAGAGCAAAATTTGAACAAATATCATGTTAACTAAAGTAACTGCGGATTAAGACACAGTTCAACAAGCTTTAACAAGAGATGGAGGAATCAAATCTGAACAAGTATTGCTGAAGAAGAAAAAGGAAAATAATGATCAGAAGGAATGACAGAATGACTGACCTTGTTGAGTATGTACAGTACATGAAATTAGATAAGAGAGTGCATATGTTCATGACTTCTGAGAGCAGCAACTTCTCAATTTCTTTATCCATTATACATTCCTGAACATAATTTTCCATCTCATGAAGCAGCTGATCTCTTTGTTCCCGTGGTAGACGAATACGGTGGTGGTACTCTGAAAGATTAACCTAAAATTACCAATTTCATTTATTAGTGAGAATCACCAGAATGCCAAAACTAAAGGATTAAACTCAAAAGAAGAAGGAAAGGGAAAAGGGGAAAAAAAAAGAACCTTTTGACCTAGATCATTATCAATCCTTGCGAGAACTTGCACTGAGCAATCAAAAATTTCATGCAGATTTTCAAGTGATTGTTCCTCTTCCTACCACATATAGACATTCAATTTCTGACCAGAATAATGCAGATTCAGAAGTCACGTTTTAAGAGTGAATTTGTGAGGACATACCTTCTCCCCTTCCTCCATGGGTTTGGAGCCATAGAGCAATGGTGACAGTCCTAGAGCCTCATTTAACAAAGGAGCAGAACCAACACAAAGGGCATATGCAGCTGCTGGCACCACAATAACCAATCGGTCATTCAATGATGAGCATTCCTACAGGAAATAAGTCAAGCTCAAATTCTGACTGACATTATATGAAAAGGCATGATATATTCATTTGAGGTATCTTCTGTATTGTGCTAGTAAATTTTGTATTTATTGAACGGGAAAAGTGAAAAATCTTTTGTCACAAATCTTATCAATTTATTCAATAATTAATAATTGACTACAAAGAATCGGAACACCTGAGACATTATACATAATTCAGACAGACCTTCAAGTTTACCAGAGCCAAAACTGCTCGCAGCATATTCTGTCTGAGATAAAAAGCATCTCGAGGATCACCCTGTGAAGAGAGGAATAGAAATATAAAGTTAACTTGCCCAATTCTGATAATGTATTTAAAGCTCAATGTGACATCTTTCCAGCAATGCAGTTAATTATAAAGTAAAAGAAACCTAAATTACAGCTCAGGTGTTAGCATTTGTTTTACTATAAGAAACAAATCAAGAAACACAAACAAATTTACAATAAACAAGAGGATGTTTCATATTCACATATTCACATAAAAAAACTTTGTTTGCAATCTAATAATGCAATTTCATCCATCTTCGGCTTATCACCAACTTTCATAATCATCTATCATGTCCAGTCCATTAGCTTTGCAAACACAACCGACTAACAATGAAAAGCAAATTCTGAACTCCAATAAAGATTTTGCAACACAGCCAATGCGCTCTTCAAGGTGTACATAAAAACAATAGTGAGATGTACACAACCTAAAACTCTCAAACAAGATTTTTACCAAGGTTGTAACATAAAAAGAGTACGACAAGAATGGAAGTCTTACTTGTGAAGCTCTCCGGGAAAAGTAGCAAGAGATGAAGCATAAAACAGATCTGAAATGCATATTCGCAATAAACATTTAGAAAGAACACTTAGTTTGAGAAAAACTCAGGATGTTAAACAGATATTCTTCTTCGTGAAAACTTGATAAGGAAAAGGTAATCTTATTCTGAGGAAGATGTGAGTAGCAATATTTTAACCAAAACAAACAGCTTGATAAAATTAAAACACATCTTTCAATAATATGCAGACTAAATCTGCCTGAACTGTGAAATAACACCAGTATGATTAAATTTAGATTATTCTACTAACTGATATGGGGAAAAAAAAAAAAAAAAGCAAACTAGTACACCAACGAGTTACCTAGTGACCTAGGGATCTCAAGTACAAAGTTCAACTAAAGATTTCAACCTTCCTAAGGCCCAAACGAGAGAAAGGGGAAAAAGAGACACGACATAAATTAATCTACAAAATTGTTAAGGATAGATGAAAATATTGTAGATTAATTTCTAGAAGATTAATTTCAGTGATCAGCATGTGAAGCAGCATGCATGTTTCAGTTAGATGTATTAATTCACAAATGCGAATCACTCACATTGAAGGCAAGCGTTTAAACACCCGAAGATCCCATATCTCCAGAGAAACAAAATATGAATCCGTTGTATCCTGAAAAGCGTGACATGAAAACAGATTAAAGGATAAATATATTACAAGCGAGAAAACGGTACATCAATTTAGACAGAAACTAAGAAAATACTTGAGTTGTTATAATCTTACACTCAACATAATATTGCAAAGCAGCATAAAAGCAGCATCCACCTGCATAAGACAGGGCACAAAAGAACTTAACTGCTACATTTCTAAGGCTTTATAGAAGGACTTCTTCAAAATAAGTTCCCGAAGAGAGAGGTTACAAGGTAGAGGAAAAGAACTCCATTAAAACAACTAGATTTTAAATGATCATCTCGACAAAGACCTCGATTTACTTTTTATGTAGGCTATGATCTGAAGAACAACACTTACAACTGAGGTGACATTAACGAATGAAGGCAAACTACGCATGAGACAGCTCCAGATTACATGCCAACTTTTCTCAACCTGCAAAACATTTACAGAATCAAATCAGATAATTCAAGATAGAAAAACACAAATTCATAAAATACCAAAAGCTGTTGGAGAAGTGCATAGAAAATGTCAAACAAATTGCACTGCAACTTACTTTCTAGCTTTTTTTCTTTTAAGATAAATAATAATCACAAAGGAAAGAATAATCCAGGATACATACATAATGCAAAACATAACCAGATACAGTGCTTTCGCAAGGAAATATACAATTTGACAGAAAGTTCCTTATTTCTTTTTCATTGTGTTTGACGCTAGTCAAACACTCGACTTGAAAAGCAAGGAATTCATGCATCCTCCTTTCTGATTACAACTGGTCCATCAATAAGATGAGGAACTGACCATCATTTCGCAAGCAACAAAAATGGGAAACAGGTATAGAATTTATAAAATTATTCTGTGTAAGCAAACGAAATGATGCCAAGTCTTGCCTCCTCCGCTATTTCCATCTTTACGGTTCACGTGTAAGAAAAATTAATGATTGCCAGAGTTGCTGTCTCCACTTTTTTCCTTCCTTTTATTACCCTCACTTCCAAATACTTAAATCATGTATGAATTCTACACTACTTTTTTTGTCAGACAAAGAAGTTCGAAGTTCACTGATGAAAAGGGGAAATAATAAAAATTGGTGGAGGTTAGAATGCCATCAGTACATGATGAACACTATGCTTCAAAACTGCAAAGCCTTTAATCAGTAAAAATAAACAAGAACAATGTACTAATATGCATATCCTTCGAGTTATATAAACTGTAGCTAACTTATATAAAGTCGTCCATCTTAAGAAGCATATAACTTTAAACAGCATACATCCCGTCTCATCCATGATAGCAAAGCGGAAGTAATTAATTCAAGAACAGAAGCACATGAAATATTGAATCATTTTCTTCCAAATAATCATTTAGTATACCTCATTCTTGGCACAAGATGACTTTGATGAGGATTCCACACTTGGAGCATCAAAAAGCAGCATGGAAGAAAGTCTTAGCAAACTCCTTCAAGCACAATTAATGGTATAAGAAGTTGAAACAAAGGATGCACAAAACCTACGAAGGCCTTCATGTATCAAGAAAATGAGTTTCAACAAAAATCTGAGAAAGATATGTGACTATGTTTGTAAAATGGGTTTGAGGGGAACAGTCACGAAGTATATCAGACCAAATTCTCTTAACGCCAATTAAAGTATAATGGAGTAGCAATAATATCTAAACGGGATAGAAGCAGCTTACCTCAAAGTCCACGATAGATCATCATAAGAATGTACCAAATTCACATTGTTGATTATTCTGCAAGGGGAACACAACAATAAGGCTTCCTTAAAATAAGTGTGAACTGTAGCAAAGCTTGAGCAAACAAAATGGCAAATGAACCCGTGGAACTTTGGCACATACCGCATAGGTAGTATTGATGCGGAGTGAGAATATATTGACAGAAAATAATTAGCATGACAGCTGTCTATCAAGGTTTTGGGTAATCAGGCAAAAAGAGCAGTAACAGAATAAGTTGGATACAGTTAGAACGTAATCAGAATTATCATCTCTTTTCAGTTGGCACGCATACATAAAGTAGCTGAAAGAAGGAGACCCTTTGTGTGTGTGTGTGTGTGTGTGTGTGTGTGTGTGAGAGCGAGGGGGAGAGAGAGTGCGTGTAAAATTTGTTGAGACGGGACAGAAGAACAAATATTTCTACACGGTTCAAAGGAACACAATCAAATCTTTACAGTAAATTCAATAAAGATTACCTTTCAAAGTCCTTAGATACACTTTCAAACAAATATATGAAGAAGTCTTTCCTTATGCCAGTTGAATAATTGCGGATAAGACAGCAAAATGCAGCATGCCTGTTGCAAATATAAAATCCAATTAAACACAAGATTCTGCATAAGTAAGCAACCATCTCAATGCATGTAAAGAAAGATGAGTATCTCTTTCATAAATCTTTGTGTGGTATCCCCGTTTTCTTTTTTGTTTGTATTCTTCTCTTTCGTTCATTTTCATTTCTGATTTTATTACGTAAGTTTGTTAAAATGTAACATATCCCTTAGCAAAGTCTAATGCCATTAAACTCAATAAAGGCATAGATATTACATTATCTGTAGATCTTGTGATTCATCGATAACAGCTTCAATATGTTATTCCTGAACATAAATATCAGAAATGATACTTCTATCTAGACATACTTCTATCTAGACCTACCATGACCATTTCCCCTCCATGAGCCGCTCTTTTATCTGGACCACAACATGCTCCTGTCTGGCTCGCTTATCAGCACTTGCTGCTGTTTTTGATGTATTACTGCATGCCTGGAACGTGAAGAAACATCGGTTAGGGAAACTAATCAAGAACATCTGCAAATCCTTTTGCTCATAGATGTTCAGGAAAAGGATAAACTTCCCTTTTTCAAATTGTAAATATAATTTTTTTAACAGATCTGAAATAATTTTAATGTTCAGGACTTCAACTATGACTAAGAAGTAGATTTAAACACAATCGAAAAACAAAGTCATCGAAATTAAATACATATCCAGGTAGAATCCCAGTGCACTCGACAAAGTACATAAGTACCAGATCATGTTTGAAGGACGTTGAGCAACATACATATCTTAAATATAGTATTAGAAAATCTACTTTGAAAAACAGAACAAATTAAGTTTCTGCAGTAAGTACCCGCCAAAAGACAAGGGCTGCAAGCTCCACCACACTGTGCTGTGAGCTAGTTAAGAATCCACACTTTTCATCCCGGATTGCGTCACTCCTGAATGCAATATCCACACGCATTAGAACAAGGGAATTCGTTTCAAACACTAACAGATGAACATGAAACAGTTCTATACATTAATTCTAACCTAGGTATATTAGCGCTGGAAGTACTCATTTGATCAAGCTCCTTGCTGACGATATCCAGAAGTTGTTCAAGTAAAGCAGTACCATCAACAACCCCTCTTGTCAGACTTAGTTGCAACTTCACATAGCAAACAAGTGCATCCTACTAAAGGAGTAAAATTAGGAGAGAGCGACATATTGACTGTAAAATCCACAATAATCAATTGCAGTAGAGTGAGAGACCTTTAGACTTCGATCATGAGTTGCAAACCAGCAGCGAAACACAAATTGCTGTACTGCTTCATGAATTTCCAGGGATTTGCAACCCAAGTTTGGTCCATCCTTTACCAAGTAAATATTGATGCACTCAACAAGCTTACGCGAAATTTTTCCCTCATCTCTACAGCAGAAAGAAAAAAGAGTATCTGATTGAATATAATTGTGTGAGCTCTCTTAACTCCAAAACACTACAATAAACAATTGAAAACAATAAAGAGAGGAGATCAACAAATGTCTACCTCACGTGAGAAAACATTCCAATAAAACCCTTAATCATGTCGTCTCGAAGCTCCTCGGGAATATCTCCGGGAGGGTTTTCAAGAAGTGACTGCAGAGTCAGGGTGAAGCGGAAAACCTCCTCTTTGGGGTTTAATTGGCCAATGTTTTCAGTACTCAAGCTTGTTTCAATCTTTTCCATGTATAGAAGTACAAGATCTGCACATACCATATTAAAAGGAAATTTATGATTCTCCAAAGAGATGATGATATACGAAAGACCAGGAAACATGCGTGTACTCACTAGAATAAACACGTTTGCGCATGTGGAATCTATAATCTGCAACTGCCAAAAGATGTCGTAGGATAATGCCATACTCAGATTGAAAACTTGGCACATCCTTGAGGACATCCCATACATGATTGAAAAGTACTCTAGCCACGGGTAAGAGAGGCGGACTTTTGCCTGCAGAAAAATATAGGAAATGGCACGAAATGGAGATAATTAGTGGGCACAGAACAAATTCAGTTATATAACTTGACGGCATATTTGAGAATTATCGGTTCATGCCCGTAAAAATTATAATGGTGCACCATATTGGGAGACTAAAATATAAGGGTGCATTTTCAGTATTCTGAAAGATAATAAATATATCCTGGTAAGGAAGTATTTGTTTCCCTTTAATACAAAACTCAAGGCCAGAACTCAAATTAAGCCATTGCATAACATCATATTGTATAAACTGCATTTATGGAGTCTGACTTCTGAAATATATTTATCAAAATTTAGCTCTGCAATGCAACTTTACTTATTTAGTCAATTTCCAAACTTCACTGAGCTTACCCATAAAGAATCGTCCAAGATCAAAAAAAATAGTCAGGCTTTTATTTAATGAAATTCAACCAACTGCATATAATCTACTTGTCTGCATTAAGAGGAGCTTCAAACACTAACCAGAAGATCTATCGTCCTCAGCTCGTTGCACGACAATCCGAAGTGTCTTCGCAAGATTTAACTTTGGTAATCGCTTCTTGCTTGAGGAGATCTCCAGTGACAAACATTGTATTAAAGTTTTCACAAGAAAAGGCCAGGTCTCAGCTGCATAAGAACCAGTGGTTGCACCTCAAATAATATCTCAACAACTAAAAACTTAACCGCAAAATATGCTTACAGTGTGGAAGGTCATTAGGTTTAAGCATCGAGGTTTTCTCCGACAAAAATCTACAAAATCCGATTGATCTCTCCCCTTCTAGCCATGTGTTCAACAATTTAATTCCTTCCTGAAATAACGTACGAGAAAAAATATCGAATACTGCTACAAATGAAATCGGGATTCATTCTACTTACGTCTTTATATGATAAATTAAGTATATGTATTGGCAAATAAAAGTGAAAAAATATGAATGTCTGAATTACTTTCTGAAATTAAAGCAACTATACAATGCATTCTAACCAGTATTTCCTGATAATTGTGGTACATATAAACTATAGAACAAATTCGCTGTAGTTTTAGAAGTACCAAACCATCATAACTTAATAACGACTTACGACACTACTATTTCCAGATGAAATCGAACTACAAGAACTTTAACGCTTGATTTCCAGGTTCATTTCAGATGATAAGCTAATGAAATATGCCATCAAGTACTCCGAAAAAACTTAAATAACAATATGAAAATTTTCAATTTCACTCGAGTACCTGACTAACCTAAATACAATTACCAATTTTCAGAATCACATATTTCAACATCACTATAGCAAGTAAATAACAAACACAAAAATGTAACATAGTGAACTGAAACTCTGCCTTTTACCAACAGTACGTTTGCTCACCAAAAACTCAACAATATTAAAAAAAATATGCCAGCGATCACACCTTCTAAAGAATCCATAGCCATCGGATTTCACTCACAAAACTAAATCAGATGAAATATATGCAGCGGGTTAATAATTTGACTATTTTACAGTATATTCTAATCGGAATAAAATCAACTTTTCGGCAATTTCACACAAATATATATAATATATATTGGGAATTTTTTTTTGTTTTACATCTCGAGCTTTGGCTTTATCCGAAGAGAGCTTCGCGACGATCTCCTGAACGTCTCTTGAAGTGACTCTCGTGGCCATTTTAGTAAGATCAGAGTTCGATCGGGTTCCTTTTCCTCCGCCAGTATTGTTTCACTGTGAATCGGTGTGCCGGTGCACGGCGCGGTTAGGGTTTTCCGGTGAGGAGAATTGGCGGGAAATCGAGAGATGGAGGATAGTGGCTGAAAAAGTGAGTGGGAGAGTTCGTCAGTGGAGGTTTTGGGGACGAGGGGTTTTACAGTTTGACTCGTTTGGTGTGAGCTCCAATTTTTCTTTTTTCCTTTTTTATATTATTATTATTATTATTATTACTGAAATGATTTGTGCAGGCTAAAATTAAACAGTCAGACACATTTTTTACCATTTTTCAAAAAACAAAAAGTAAAAAACTCAAAAACTCTCTCTACCCTTTCGATTTTCTTTCGCAAAGCCCGTGCAAATCGTCAACATATCGGAGGTAATTTTTACGTTTTTACGATCCTCTTGTTATGTAGATTACGAATCCGAAAAAAAAAAAGGAGAAAAATCGATCTTGGCCACGCTCGTGTGAATTTACACGAGCGCATCCACTGCGCTCGTGTAAATTCACACGAGCGTGAATTTAATTTTTTTTTTTTTATAAATTTATTTCTTTTTAAATTGACGTTGGATTTTTGCTCGTGTGAATTTACACGAGCGCATCCACTGCGCTCGAGTAAATTCACACGAGTGTTTAATTTTTTTTTTTATTTTTTTTTATAATTTTTTTTTTTTTTTAAAGTCCGATTTTTGCTTGCTCGCGTGGATTTACACGAGCGCATCCACTGCGCTCGTGTAAATCCACGCGAGCATTTTTTATTTTTTTTTTTTTTTTAATTTTTTTTTTATAAATTAATTAGTTGAAATATAAGTTGTGCTCGTGCAAAAACATGCGAGCACTGTTGAAATGCTCGCATGTTTTTGCACGAGCACAACAAATTTTTTTTTTTTTCATTTCATTATTTAAATTCTTTTTTTTTATTATATAGAATATTAATAAAGTGCTTATTTAAAATGTAGATGGCAGGAGGCCGAGGGAAAAGTCTTATGAGTCAAGTTGCCGGTAAAGGCAAGAGCTTAATGAAAGCCTTGAGCGGGAAGGGGGACAATCCGGAAGATCCGGATCGCATTGGAGACCGAGATGTCCTTGCTTCCGCCCGTAGAAGAAAGCAGTTAGCTCGAGAAGCAGCGTTACAGCGGGAAGAAGAGAGATTGAGACGAGAAGCTGTTGCAGCTGGAGCCGGACCCTGTGGACCTACTCGCGATCTCCAGCTAGCTCCGTAGTACATTGCCACATGCCGACGACGATAATGACCACAACAACAATCCCGATAATATGGATATTTTTTTTTATCTTTTTTTTTTTAATTCGTTAATAATACAAATTAAAATATAATTTCGTTCGATACAACATAATTATAATCCGTACAAATAACTAAATAAGTAAATCCGATAACAACGTAAACAAAATTACAATAATACAGTACTACCTATGCCTAGAAGTCAACGTCGTCCAAAAAGCAAGTCGATCCGCGTAAAAATCTCGTAGAGGTAGTAAATTGGGAGCTGCAAAATACCTCCACTGAGGATGGAGACGAGGAAGAGGGCATGAAACCGGTACTCGTATGATCATAAAATGATCGTTATGTAGCGACATAGGAATAATACGTGATAACGCGGGGTTCCCAACTAGTGGTAGGTAAGTGATGCTACCCCGTTCAGTGAATATTAATACCATTGCGTTGTATCTTAAGCGATCGCCAACCCCATATCTGTTGACATCCATTTCGTCCGTGGCGCCGGTCCCCTCTCATGACTGCATGTCAAGATATAATCAGAGACTGTATTTCGACCCCCCTCATCCCCACAAAAAATAGTAGCATATAGATTGTAACGCTCCATAAACTCCTCAACCAAGTCAGTTCTGACTTGTGGCCATCTCTCTTGACTGCCGTAAACAACTTCGGCTATGCATCGGTAGCCACAATTTCCATCGGCCCTCACATTAACATATGAGGCTACGGACTGTGCGAGAAACGGAGGAAGGAAGGAAAAGAAATTGACCCGGTCCCCGGCAGTAACAACTGATTCTTCCGTCGATTTAGTACGTCCGCGAGGACGACCTTTAACCTTTGACTCTGGCGTACCAGCTTTAAATTTTGACTCTGGCGTCCTTTCGGTCGGGGTTTTGCGACCCTTAGAGCCCGAAGAAGATTTAACTTCGGATTTCCGATTCATCATGTGCTCATATCCGGACAAGTTCCTCTTCATCGAGTTATTCTTAGGTCGTCCCTTGGCCTTCACAAATGACGGCTCTTGTAAATGCGTTGAAGAAGGATTACTTAGGTCCCGTAAATAGTCGGCCGCATTTTTTAGGGACATGTAATCTTTGTTTGATAACTTCTCGAACTCATCGAGAAGAACTTTCTTAATTGCAACTGTGCGATCAAACGGTTCCTCCTCGTCCTCCCATGGATCCGACTTTGGCTCGACAACCAACGTTCTCCAGAATGGATGTAACTGTTGCGGATAAAAAGTATCTCCCTCAGCAATCATACACGCACACGGGAGTCCGTGGGTTCGGCTTAGGTAACAGTTGCAACTATCCGGATTCTTTTCCAACTTTTCGTACTCTTTATCCAACAGGTCCAGTGCTTTGTGTGATGCGTTACATACCAAAGCACCGAAGCACGACAGTGAAGTACTGTACATCCTGACTGTTCTACTGCTTTCGTTTTCCACCTTCAATTCATTAATTTGAAGGTCAACTTGCGCATCTAGTGCATTTCGAACTGTATCCATAGCTCCAGTCGATGTTTGGATCCAACGCTTCGATGCACGATGTGCACTCTCTACCCTGTTTCGAGAAAACACTCAAATAATGAATAAATGTAACATGTGTATAAAAGATTGTACGTAACGAGTTTATAGTAAAATCAATTTATATACCTGTTAGTCGTCGTGTTACCGAAATGAACGATGTTGTTGGTCCAACACTTAACAAATCTCTCCTTATAAATCAACCACGTTTCATTGATGTAAGTTATCAACTTCGGATATTGCCCGTACAAACTAACTATCTCTCTATAGTTGCATTCGTATTCTTCCTCAGTCTCAGATTCGACTAACTTTGCCCACACCGTCCTCCGGAACAGTACACCCAACTTGGTGTTACCCAAGAATTTTGACGCGTTTGCCTCAACGTTTCTGTTTATGTGATATAAACATAACATGTGATGCGAATGTGGAAACACGTTTGGCAATGCTTTCAGTAGGCCCAACTCACGATCTGTCAGTATCACTTCTGGTTCTATCCCGATTGGTAATATGTCTCGCAAACATCGCAATGTCCATGCATAAGTGTCCTCATCTTCACGTGACATAAAAGCAACGGCAATAGTGAAGTTCCTTCCCACGGGAGTAACCCCAATGATCTCCAAAAGTGGCATTTCATATCTACATGAAGGTAATTATAATTTAGTCAACTCTTATATATATATATATATATATATATATATATATATATATATATATATATATATATATATATATATATATATATATATAATAAATGTAATTCACATTTAAATAATTATTACCTGTTAGTCTTGTACGTGCAATCCATCAGGATGACGTATGGAAATAACTGCAAAAGCTTTATTGAATCAGGGTGCGCAAACATAACGTCTTGCACTGCATCACCAGCTGGATTTGTTCGATGCCATTTGCTGTATCCACTCTCACTTAGTTCGTGCCACAGATGTTGTATAACTGTTTTTCCTTTCATTTCCTCTCGTCTAATTTTCTGTGATTCATTGTACACATCTCTCAAGGCCGCAGCCGTATCCGGATTCATCTGTCTCAGATGATGCAAAATTTCCTTCGGCTTCACATGGCTCTTTTTCAGTATCTTTGTCACTTCTCGTTGCTCTTCACTCAGGCGACTTAGCGAACATAGTCCTTGTGGATATTTATGAGGATTATGATTGTGATTGCCATTTTTTATGGTAAGGCGCCATAATCCATCACGACCATCTTTACCCCATAGCGCAAAAGGGCATTTACACTTTATTGTACCGGACTTCCAGCTTGTTTTGACCTCTGCATTTTTTCCTCGACTCTTATAGGCTCTTTTTTTTCGTTTCATTATTTAAATGATTTTTTTTATTATATGAAATATTAATAAAGTGCTTATTTAAAATGTAGATGGCAGGAGGCCGGGGGAAAAGTCTTATGAGTCAAGTTGCCGGTAAAGGCAAGAGCTTAATGAAAGCCTTGAGCGGGAAGGGTGACAATCCGGAAGATCCGGATCGCATTGGAGACCGAGATGTCCTTGCTTCCGCCCGTAGAAGAAAGCAGTTAGCTCGAGAAGCAGCGTTACAGCGGGAAGAAGAGAGACTGAGACGAGAAGCTGCTGCAGCTGGAGCCGGACCCTGTGGACCTACACGCGATCTCCAGCTAGCTCGTAGTACATTGCCACATGCTGACGACGATGATGACCACAACAACAATCCCGATAATATGGATACTGACGAGGAGATGGAGGAAGATGATGAGCCAGCAGATGTATATCAGGATCGTAGAGCTGGTCGTGCCTTACCCTTTCCGCAGCTGCCTGGTCCGGCGTACTTGGAGGGTCCGTGCGAGGGAGGGCCGCAAAATTTAGAGTTTATGCGATGGTTCAAGTCGCATATAGCGATGTACATTTGTGAAGGATATGTAAGTTTTTCTGTCAACACGTGTTTTACATAATTCTTATATTATTCATTTTTTTTAGCTAACAATACATGCAATATTTTTCAGGAGCACCGTGAAACTACACGGTGCGAGTCGAGGACCAAAGCACTCGAGGACTACCGCGGCCCGCAGGATAACACGATGATTGCGAGGCTGGAGGCAACAGGTCTTTACCACTTACGAGACTGTTTTCTGAAGAGGATGAACAAGAACCTCATGCTAGCTTTCGTGGAGAGGTGGCAGCCGGAGACGAACAGTTTCCACATGCCATGGGGCGAGATGACGATCACGCTCCACGATGTCGCTTTCATCCTGGGGTTGCGGCTGGACGGACCAGCAGTGTCTGAAATTTGCCCGGTAGAAGAGTGCTCACAGAGTCTTGCATCTGTATTGGGTGTCGGTCTGATGGACACCAATGACATGTTTCGAAACAAGGGAGTTGGTTGGGTTAAGGTGAGAGATCAGTTGACCCTTCCCTCCGCCACAGACGAGAAGAAGATGAAGGGCTACTTGATGTTTCTGCTTGGGTCTGTTTTGTTTGTAGACAAAACAGCGTGTAACATGAAGCCGTGGTGGATCCATTTTACCAACGATCTCGATAATGTCGGCAAGTATTCGTGGGCTTCGGCATGCTTAGCAAACATGTACCGCCAATTGGGTATTGCCACCCGCGCTGGGATGAACAGTCTCTGTGGATGTGTTATTCTTCTTCTGGTACGTGTACCTTTATTAGTAATTATTTATTTATTTAAACTTCTATTTTATTTATTTATTTATTCATTGGTGTTTGTTTGCAGTGCTGGATCTTTGAGCATTTCCCCTGCTTTCGACCACCTCTTTCCCGTTCATATGCCGAGTTTGAGCCTCGATGCAGAAGGTGGGCCCATGGTGGAGGCAATAAAACCACGCTGCAGGAATACCGGAAAATACTCGACGCCATGACCGAAAGAGATGTGAGTAATAATTTTTCTAATTATGTCTATAGTAGAGTTACGGATTTTTCTAATTAGTTTAAAATATGCTTAGGTTTGTTGGACCCCGTATGGTACCGGTGCACATTACTTACATCCTCGGAGTATGTATTACGGCACGATACAGTTCATGGATATAGTGGAGCCGTACATGCCCGACCGAGCGTTGCGGCAGTTTGGAAGAGTCCAGACTATTCCTTTCCCGATAATTGAATCGAACTTGCCACATAACCGCGGCTTGTTTGGCGCGGGATACAAAGTCACTTTCCACGCTCCTGGCGGCATGTGGCAAAACGAGTACGCCAACTTCATTGACCTGTCGCAATACCCTGAAGCCTGGCCGCCGGAAACAGTTGCCGAGGAGTACATGAAGTGGTACATCGAGCGGACGCACCGGTTCATTAGCAACCCTGATAGAGTTCCGCCTGCAGAACGGGTTGTTGCTGCGGTGCCGCCAGACCAGCCGTTCGCCAACGACATAGCTCGGCTCCTAGTTCCGATCGTGTTCGGTATGACTGGTGACGACGCAGCAGAGGCATTCCTGAGCATTCAGCCGCAGTTGAGGGACTTGTTGACGCCACATGCCCACTATTTGCGTCTCTTACCTAGGAGGGGTCGCGGGGGAGGTCCGAGGACTCGGGGTCGGGGGTCGAGGGGTGGACAGTAGGACATGTTACCTATTTGTGTATTAGTTTCAGATTTTTTGCACCTGACAATTGGTATTCGTGTGTTGTGATTTGTTGTTTGTTTTCGGATTTAGTTTTTTGTACGGATGTTTCATTTTGGATTTGCGGATTTTTCTTATTTGCCCGTATTTTAATTACGTTGTTATCGGACTTACTTATTTAGTTATTTGTACGGATTATAATTATGTTGTATGGAACGAAATTATATTTTAATTTGTATTATTAACGAATAAAAGAAAAAAAAAACAATAAAAAAAAGATAAAAAAAAAAAAATTATAGCTCTGCTCGTGTGTTTTCACACGAACAGAGGTGTTCTGCTCGTGTGAAATCACACGTGCAAAATGCCTCTGTGCGTGTGAAAACGCACGAGCATATTTCCACGTCATTTTTTTTTATGTGATTCATTGTACACATCTCTCAAGGCCGCAGCCGTATCCGGATTCATCTGTCTCAGATGATGCAAAATTTCCTTCGGCTTCACATGGCTCTTTTTCAGTATCTTTGTCACTTCTCGTTGCTCTTCAGTCAGGCGCCATAATCCATCACGACCCTCTTTACCCCATAGCGCAAAAGGGCATTTACACTTTATTGAACCGAACTTCCGGCTTGTTTTGACCTTTGCATTTTTTCCTCGACTCTTATAGGCTCTTTTACAAGTCAAATATTGTCGGCCCTCGTGGTAAGACTGTCGCCTAATCTCATGTCCTTGACTGATGGCCATATTCATCGCCCACTCGACTAGTGCATCTTTACTATCAAATGCAGTCGAAATTGTGAAAAATTCACTGAAATCATGTAGCTCAAATGTTTCAAATTTTCATCCACATCTATGTATACTTCCTGTTTTTATATTAATGTAGTTAGCAAATTATAAAACTAAAGAATAAAACTCAAAAAAAAAAAAAAAAAAAATTGTGTTGCTCGTGTGATTTCACACGAACAGAGAAGTTCTGCTCGTGTGATTTCACACGAGCAAACCTTCTCTGCTCGTGTGAAATCACACGAGCGAATAAAAAAAAAAAAAAAAAATTGTTCATGTGCTCGTGTGAATTTACGCGAGCACTTGGCAAGTGCTCGCGTAAATTCACACGAGCATATAACATTGTGGGAAAAAAACGAAAAACTTACATTCGGGTCTAGGTTGTTTGGATCCATCGCAAAAATTGTTGAATATCTGAAATTTTTCACTTTGAATGTTGAGTTTTATATTTTATAGGATTTGGTAGGAATAGTACAAAAGGTAAATAGTTATGGTAAAAAGGTAAAAAATCATGGTAAAAAAGTGCCTGAATGTTTAATTTGGCCTGCGCATATCATTACCCTTTTGTATAAGTAGTCATGTAGTATTTTTGTTTTTCTGAAAGTTATTTCTTCTTTTGTGAAATTCTAATAACCAAAGCAATTCATTTTCAGTTTATCAATTTGATAAAAAATATTAACTATGTTTTGTTTTTAGTTTCCCCAAACCAATTACCTTTTGCATGTGGAGATGAAAACGTGTTTGACACCACACTAATTACTAGTTATATATATATATATATAGCATTGTCTGAAAATAATATTATAAATTATTAGTTATATATAGCATTGTCTTAAAATATATTATAAAGGGGTTTTTGTGTATAATTCTCTAACCAAGCATCTTTATTATTCTAAGTTTAGTGCTATATCTTTTTCAAAAATAATCTCATCCCTTTAATATTTATTATAAATAAAGGAATCATTTATGTATATGACAAAATAACCCAAATTCTTAATTGTAACCTCAATTTAATCAATTTTGACCACAAAAATCCAATTTTGACTTTTTTTTTTCAAAAAATATTTTTTTGGCTGCTGGACTCCGGCATTGACTTTTCGATTTTTTTTCTGGTCTGTTTTTTCCGCCGCCGAATTTCGGCGTTTGGCTTTTCTTAAGTTTTTATTATTATTTTTTTTTTACGTCCGCCGCTAAACATTGACCGTAATTGTGCTGTCATTAACGGTAATTATACTGTCACTGACAGTAAATTAACGTACAGTTCATTAACGTAATTGTACTGTCGTTGACAATACATTTATGTAATTGTTCTGCCGTTGACAGTAAATTAACGTAATATTATTATTTTTATTTTTTGTTATTTTTTTTTTATTTGTTTGATTTGTTGACAAGTCAACGTAATTATATTACTTTCGTTGACAGTAAAATAACTGTAAACACAATAATATTACTGTCAACAACATCAATATTATTATTTTTTTGGGTTTTTTGTTTTGTTTGAGTTATTCACGGAGTAACGTAATAATATTTCTGTCTATTATTGTGATATTACTGTAAACACAATAATATTACTGTGGTTGACGTTAATATTACTGTTGTTATAGTAATATTGTTGTCAACCGTCAATATTATTATTTTGTTTGGATATTTTTGTTTGTTTGAGTTATTCACGGAGTAACGTAATAATATTACTGGCTATTATTGTAATATTATTGTGGTTGACAGTAATATTATTGTTGTTATAGTAATATTACTATCACTCACAGTAATATTAATTTTTTTGGCTTTTTATTATGTTTACATTTGTTGAACGGTCAACATAGTAATATTACTCTATCACACAATAATAATGAGTTTTGTTTTGTTAATATTACTGTGCTAGAGATTAATATAGCAATATTATTGTGTTAAACTATAGTTTAGTTAATTTTACTGTGTTTAACAGTAATATAGTTAATATTACTGTCAATCACAGTAATATTGTTGATTAAATGGAAAAAAAAAAGTTACAAAAAGAAAGAAAAGAAAAAAAGAATAAAAAAAAAATTTAAAAAAAATCGAAAAAGTCAACGCCGGAGAACGGCGTTGACCGTCGGTCAACGCCGGAAACCGGCAAAAAAATCCGGAAGAAGAAAAAAAAAATTGAAAAGTCAACGCTGGAGACCCGGTCAGTGCCGGAATCCGGCGGAAAAAAATAATTTTGAAAAAAAAAAGTTTTGGGTCAAAATTGAATAATTTGTGAAATTTGGGGTCAAATTGAGGTTAAATTAAGTTAAGGATGAAATTGGAGCATATTAAAGTATGAGGGGTTATTTTAGTCCTTTACAAAAATCTGGACTATGTGTGGACTGATTGGTAAAGGAATTTTTTGTCTGGATCACTTTATGAATATATACCCATTAATGGACTTATTTGTAATGACCCCATTTAGATAAATAATATTAGCAGAGTTATAGATGAGTTATCAAAATAAGTAGAAAATTTTTGTCGTTAGAATGCGATTAGTAATATATATTCTTCTAACTACCTTAATTGCATTTTTCACCCCAGAATTAACAGTATTCGGCTTTTCCCCCCCTAACAACTTAACATTGGCAAAACCAACCCTTCAAATATACATCTCATCGCAAAATGCACCATACCTCAATTTCTTATGATATTTTAGCCAAAAAGAATTAATATATCGCGATGTTTTATACTTGTGAAGGAATTTTCATTATTCTTTATGTTTTGTTTTCTTAATTTATATTATTTAATTATTTTACTTGTATATATATTTAAAACATAACTGATGATTTATTTTATTGCATCGAAGTAAAAAATGTATATATAATTTCTAATTTTAATTTTCAAAATAATTCAAAATTCTTGATTTCCGTAAAATTAATATTTATAAAAAAAACTTAAAACATAATAAGAATTGTAGGACATTAATATTATTTTTAAATTTCTAGATGATAGAAATTAAATGCATTATTTAGGATAAGGGTTTAAATTCTTATTTTTCAGAAGTTAAAATATCATGATATATCAATTTTTGGACTAAAATCTCATAAGAAATTGATGTAGGGTGCATTGTCTCATGAGAAATATAAATTAAAGGTTTGACTTTGCCAGTTATATATGTTCGGATGCAAAGCACCAATTAGGATTTATTATGGGGTGCAAAACGTAATTCACCCACTTTTTGGGTATAAATAATAATTGTTTTAAAATATAGTTTCTTTAGTAATTTGCCATATTTAAAATCCAGCCCATATCTTCATCTTCAACAAAAAAGAAGAGGGGAAAATAAATGACTAGGGCTTTGCGATCAGACATATATATATATATATATATATAGAGAGAGAGAGAGAGAGAGAGAGAGAGAGAGAGAGAGAGAGGAAAATATCTGAATTGCGGAATCAAAGGAGATGAAGCCGAAAACGAAGAAGCGCAAGTTATTGAAAAAAAGCATTAGGGTTTCAAGATCGGAGCGGAAGAAGTCTTCGGAGGAGAAATCGAAGAAGCGTAGAAAACTTTCAGAGGAGGAGTTGATGGAGAGAACAATGATATACGTATGTCCTTTGTTTTTTTTTTTTTTTTTTTTCCTAACAATCAATTTTGCATCTTCAAATTCTTAATAATAATAATAATTATTATAGGGAGGTACAATTGTCGAATATGACCGAGATGATTCCAGCAGATATTTTCTCGGAGAGGATCTCGAATCTCTTGTCAACCTAGCAATTGATTTTTATAACACAAACAATGTATGTATGTATGTATGTATGTTGTTATTTTTTTCTAATTAATTTTTGTTTTTAGTCCGAAATTTAATGATTAATTGCTTCTTGTATAATTAAGTGCAAGGATTACCGTTTGGTGCACCTGGTAAGAGCAATCTATCACTCTTGCCAGGGTTCTTTGTACTATATGACCATGAAAGCCAAGCTTCCGAACCAAGATGATTCCGATGCCGTAACTTTCGAGGCAAAGGTTTACGAGGGGATCCCAGACACTGTAGTACACTATGTTCGTGTGCTTGATGATGCACCGCCACTTTCACCTCTCGCCGCATAGCTCCTATTTATCGGTAATTTCATTTTTCATTTTTTTTTCTTAAGTTAATTTCCATGATTCCATCAATTCCTTGATAATGAATGTATGGGGCTCGTTTGATATGTTGGCGAGGATTGTGTGGGACTCAATTTTCAATATCGTAAGCCTTGATAATGTTCACAATAAATAAATAAATAAATAATAAATACGTCCTTCGATGTACGGGTATCTAAATGCTTTATTGAATCATTATTGCTGGAGAATTATCTATTCAGTAGTTGGGATTCTCTACCAGGTTTAGGTGGTATTTAATTTAATTTGTTGGACATGTAGTATATTTGAATTTATCAGTGTGCTATTTATTTTCTTATAATTTCTTATGAATTACAACTTCACTAATCTCTTGGACCACTCTTTAGTATGGTTGATATACTGATGCAGCCATCGTTCGAAGTTGATTT
Source organism: Erythranthe guttata (assembly GCF_056151865.1). Lineage (NCBI taxonomy): Eukaryota > Viridiplantae > Streptophyta > Magnoliopsida > Lamiales > Phrymaceae > Erythranthe > Erythranthe guttata. Next base: position 1,376,270 of record NC_142541.1, on the reverse strand, counting down.
ATTGATACATTTCTTCCAGAGACAATTGATGTATGTTCAGAAAAGAAAAAATAAAAATAAAAATTTATATATGCATGTTCATATGTTTATACACAACACTAGATAGCAGTTTTGACTGTAAATGCTAAATTTGCAAAAAAACTGCTTGTTTTTGAATAAACTTTTGTTGACAATTGAAAATACTACTAGGAATAAAATAAACGAAATGTATATAAATAGCTAAGAACATATATTTCATCATCTGTTTACTGGAGGAAGGCTAGGAAGGCTGTAGCTGTATGTATTTGAGGACACGGACAAAGAATTGTCATTAGATGGTTAAGTTGTAATAAAGCTTGATTAGTTATCGAAAGGCCCGGGGCCCTTTCATAAGCATTTAACGCTTTTTTGGGATTTTTCATTTGCAGGTGATTCCAGCCTCCAGGTTCAGAGCTCGAAAAATGTTAATCTTGATGTGTTTTGTGGTTGTCCAATTTATGTATCTTCTCTTAGAGAAGCTATATATATATATGGTATGCTTATGGAATATGAATTTGTTCTTCCTTTTAATATATATGTATTTAGAATCTCTGTTTTACTCGTGAATTTTACCAGATTTTATTATGGTGAATGTATTTATATGTTCCTTAGTTTAATGCACTTGATGAGGTAAATCCAATGGTATTACTTTGTTGTTGTTGTTTGTTGAGTTAAATACTTTCCACACCTGTACTTTGATCAATTTGCTAGTATACCTCTTTTTCAATATTAGTGAGGCCCCCCTAATTTATTTAATTAAATAAATACTTAACAAAACTTATACTAATGTTCCTAATTTACCCTTTTTACCAGTTAATATATTATTTCCTCTCTTCACCCAAACCCTAAAAGTCATTCTCTATTATTTCACGATGTAAAAGAAAATATGGCTACGGCGGTGCAGGCGGGGGCGCCACCAAAACAAGGATGGACTGCGGCTTTTTCCATCTCCCCCTTTTCCTTTATAAGATGAGTGCAGATTTGTTGGTGATTGTTTTTTTTTTCCTTCATTTTTTGGAAGCATTCTTATAATCCTCGTCGGAAAACTGCCTTCACAAGCACTGTAATTTAATCAATCGACCCCGAGGAGGATAAAGAAACCTTGGGCTGCATCTTTATGGAGAATCGCGACCGCAGACGTCGTTAAGAAAAGCTTTGTTCGTTCTATGGGAGACGCTTCATTTTTTTTGGGTAATGGCTAATTCTACTCTACCTCCACCCTCGTCTCCATCGCCGGATCTGGTGACATCGTTCTGCTCCGCCGCAGTCATCATTTTAAATTTATTTTTCCGAAATTGTGTTTTGTTGTTGGGTATCTTTTGTAGCAATATAGTTGTTTTCGTTATTATGCTATTTTGTATATTTTTTTATTATGCTATTCTTTTAGTTTTTTTCGATAGTTTTTAGTTGTTTTCGACATTTTTAGTTGATTTTAGATGCAATCGATTTAAGAATATGACTTAAGGTTAGAATAGCAGACTCATTTTAGGTTTGAGATGTAATCTTCGTTGTGATTATGCAATTGAATTTAGTGTAATTCAGGTTGCTCGATTCATAATGTGATTTAAGTTTTATGTTTAGAGTTGATTTGGAGTTTTCTTTTCATTTCTCTTTTTCGGTAAAATTTCGATTATTGTCGTTTCCTTGATGTAATTTTGCGTGCGTATGCAGGGCATTGCCAATGCTGTCAGGCCCTCAACAAGACGTAGTAAAACAACAAGAAAAGATTGGATCTTTTTGCATAGCGGTTTTGTTGGATTTTATAGTAGATTGCGCTTGAAGTGGGTCATGTTTTGTAGTTGTTTTCGATACATTTAGTCGTTTTCGATAATTTTTTAGTAGATTTAGTTGATTATGTTTTTGATAAGCCTATAATTGTAAGCAACTATTTTTTGTAAACAACTATTTTATGTCTTAGAGTTTTCATATAGTTTATTTTGGAGAAACGAACAAAAAAATAGTTGTTTTCAGTAATTTTTAGTTAATTATGGAAAAAAAATTGAAAAAAACTAAATATTTAAATAAAAAAAATGAAATTATAGTTGATTTTGGAAATATTGTAGTTGTTTTCGAAATTTTTTGTAGTTGATTATGAAAAAAAAAATGTAAAAAATATGAAGAAAAAAAATTATAATTTTTTTAATTAAAATTTATTATAATTATGATTATGTTTAAATAAAAAAAACGAAAATTAAAAGAGCTAATTGCAAATACATCCCCTGTGTAATCTCGAATTGGCAAATACCCCCCTGTCAAAAAAAAACTCACCAACACCCCCCTATGTAATCAAAGTCAATGCATCTAGACCCCTTAAGGGAATTCGTGTCTCTCACTCGCGGGCTGTGCGAATTTTTATGTTATTTCTAGGGTGAAATGTCATAAATACCCCTGTATAAACAAAAAAAAATCTGTCAGATTAAATTATAAATAACTATAATTTATAGGGCCAAATTGTAAATTTTAAAATTTTCAAAATTGCAAAATTAGGAACATCTCCTCTTCCCCGTTTCATTTCCGCCGCCCACCTCCCAACCAGGAAAAGTCCGGCATCGCCGCCGCCTTCTGGCCCACCTAGCACCACCGCCGCCTTCTGGTACATCTAGCACCACCGCCTCCTTCTGGCCCGTCTCGCACCACCGCCACCCACCTACTCTTTCAAATTGCTCTCCCTCGTCACCGCCGCCGTCTGACACCACCCATTTCTTAGTGAGAGAGATAGGAGAGAGTTGTGTGTGGGTGAGCCGGTGGTGGTGCAAGAAGGGTGAGCCGGTGGTGGTGCAAGAAGGGTGAGCCGGTGGTGGTGCAGCGGCGTGGGAAGAAGAAATGTTGAGTTGGGTGGCTGGTGGGGTGGGATGGAGCGGGGAAGAAGAAGCTGATTTTTCCCCTTTTGGTTTTTTTTTTTTTTTTTTTTTTTTTTTTTTAATTTTTTTTATGTAAATTAAAATGTAATATAAAAAATATATAAAATATACTAAAATCTTTTAATAAAACAGTATATGCTTAATTTTCTTTTATAAAATATTTTTTTTGTCTAATTAAATTAATTTCAGAGTAGAGAATATTTTAAAAAATAAATATGTACAATATATATAAAATTATATATATTTTACTAATTGCTGAAAAAACTCGTAGGGTATTTTTGTCATTTCACTTTTAGTCAATGCCTAAAAACACATAGGGTGCTGTGAGTTTTAAATTTGATTATACGAGGGGGCGTTGGTGAGTTTTTTTTTGACAGGGGGGTATTTGCCAATTCGAGATTACACAGGGGATGTATTTGCAATTAGCTCAAAATTAAAATTATATGAAAAAATAAATGAAAAGTAAATGGGTCATGTGTAGACAATAATGGTAAAGGTAAATGTGGAATAAAGAAAAAGATGGGTCTAGCACTAATACGAAAAAAAATGACTGGATCCAAATCTAGAAGACGGAACTCGATCTAACGAATTTCTGGCGCCACAAAATCTTCGTATCGCCTGATCACTGCGTTCGCCGCCGAGCGTCTACACGTGCCGTCGTCGTCGGCTGATGCTGAACTTGAATTGGGCAAATTGGAATTTTCTAGAGCGAGTAAACTTCTGGCGTTACAGGATGAGATCGTCTAGTAGAATTATGGCTGATATTGGTTGCGATTTCGATTATGCCGAGATTTCCTCGCCGCCACCGGCCGGCATATCTGCCGGTAAAAAGGAAGCAAGAGAAAAACGGTGCAAAATGTGGCGTTCAGGAGGAAGTGATCAATTTAATTAATTTTATTGAATTATTTTGAAGACTGTTTTGGTTTGGATTTGACAATATTTAATATTTATTGACTCCACCTGAAAATAGTTAATGTATTGACTCCTCAGTCAACACAATAGTTGGCCCATCTAGGGGTGGTAAACGAGACGAGCCGGTGGCAAAGAGGATTTAAAGTGTAATATCCTAGGTAATTATAAATGGAAAATGGCATAAAGGGACATGACGAGAGACTTAAATGCACATTGGTTCACAAAAAAAAACAGTCTTTAAAATAAACTTATTTCCATGTTTTTAGTCGAAAATACCCTGCATAATATAATTTTTATCAATTTCATCCATTATATTCTAACTTTCTCAATATTACACATTGACCCCGGATTTAAACAAATATATCACATTAACCCCACTATAATATTTTTTTGAAAAATAATTTTTTTTTTAGAAAATAATTTTTTTTTCTGAATTTTTATTCAAGCTAGATTCCAGCGTTGTCTTTTTTTTTTTTTCCTTAATTAATATTAGTGTCTTGGCGGCTAAATTACTGTCTTTGAGAGTAATATTACTGTTGGGGGCAGTAATATTATGAATATTAATTTCCCGAACACTATTACTACTGTCCCAAACAGTAATATTATTGCATGAGACAATAATATTACGGTCAGATATAGCAAAATTGCAGGCCAAGACGATAAAATTAATCAATAAACTAAAATAATTGTCTCAGACACTAATATAACTGTCTCAGACAGTTAAATTGTTGTTGGAGACAGTACTTTAGAAGCCAAAGACAGTAATATTAATTAAAATCATTTTTTTAAGAAAAAACAAATTTGAAAAAAAGAAAGTCAATTAACAGTTATATTACTGTCTCCAAGAGTTAAATTACTGTTGGAGATAGTAATTTAGCAGTCAAAACACTAATATTAATTAAAATAACTTTTTTTAAGGAAAAAAAAGTCAATTAGCAGTTAAATTACTGTTAGAGACAGCAATTTAGCAGTCAAGACAGTAGTATTAATTAAAATATTTTTTTAAGAAAAAAAAGGTCAACGCTGGAGAGCCGACAGTTGACCAACTGGAAAAAAAAATTCAAAAACAAAAAAAAGTCAACGCCGAAGACCTCCGATCTCCGGCGGTCAACGACGGCTGAGCGGCAGTCTCTAGTGGTGGCGGGTCAAAATTGGAATGAGGGTCAAAATTGATTAATTTGTGAAATTGAGCTAAATTGGGTTGTAAATCATGAAATTGGAATTGAATTGAGTTTCAAGGAATTGAGAGTAATTTTCGTATATATAAAAGGGGCTATAATTAGTAGACATGGCCACGGGGCATGGCGGGTCGTGTCCGGGTCCGAGTCCGACTTTTAGGGGACCCGAAACCGACTTGTGGGGAGGTGGGTCTGGGTCTGGGGCGGGTCCACCAAGGTCCATCCGTGTCCAACCCGGTTTTCATTTTTTATTTTATTTTTGTGTATTTTTTCCCAAATAATTACAAGAAAGAAAAAAACAATTTAAATTGAAACTTGAAAAAAATTGAGATTAACTTTAAATTCAAAATTACAAAAAAAAAATAATAATAATTTAAATACTAAACAATTTTAGAAAAAAAACAAAACGATTAAGACCTTGAGACATAAACTAAATAAAATGAAAGTTGTGAAGATCGGATTAGGGGTATTTATAAGTGAAAATACTAATTGAGAAATTTTTCAAATTTCAAAATTTAAAAAAAAAAGCAAAATTCAATCTTTGTTTTAAATTAAATTTTAATTTTTTATATTTTTCAGAATTAAATATATATGCATTTGTTATTAGTAAATTTTTTTTAATATTAATAATAGTGAACATGACAATTAATAATTTAGTAAACATTGTTTATATAATTATTATAATCAATTTACAGTGTTATTTATATTTATATATTTATAGGTAAGATTAGTATTATGATAAGTAACTTTGCCCGAATGGTTAGTATTTTAATCCACTCGGTTCCAACCCCAAAATTCGTATTTTTTGTGATTATTTCACTGAAAATGCGGGTGGACCCAACGGGTCCATGGTCAACGGGGCGGGGCCGGGGCGGGGCGATCTTCGGGTCCGGGCAGGGTCTGGGTCAAAACCTGGCTCGTGGCCGTGTCTAGCTATTAGTGAGAACCCTTCCTTTATAAGTGAGAGACCCATCTTATTTTTATTCTCAAATTTACCCTCCTACTATTGACTACCCATTATCCACTAGTTTGATGTATTTTTTAATTTTAATTTTCGTTTATTTATTTATTTCTTCTTTAAAAAAAAAATTTTCTTTTAAAAAAATATTTTTTTAATTTTTTAATATTTTTCCTGTGTCTATGACTGCTCTCAACCAATCCTTTACTGCTCTATGACTACTCTCAACCCTAATTAGTGAACATAGTAAAAATTTTAATTCGCAAGTAATATTAATTTACGATTTATATTGCACAAGTAATATTAAATACCTGTTTGTCGAGGTATTGCCGAGGTGGAATACACAATCTGTCCATGCACGAACAAACCTATCTTTGTATATGAGCCAAGTCGTTTCTAGATACTCGAGTAGATCCGGATTACTTCTGTACTCATCGACCATCGCCGCAAGGTTACTTTCGTATTGTGTAACAGATAGTAAAGTTACAACTCTTTGCCAAACCTCACGAACGAAGGCAATGCCTCGAGATTTACTGTTACCCAAGCATTGTGCAGCACGATGACCCACATTCCTATTGATATGGAATGTGCATAGAAGATGATATGACTCTGAGAATACATTCTCTAACCCCTTTATCAGCCCCAATTCCCTATCAGTCACAACGACCCCCGGTACAATGTTTGGGAGGTATAGCTTTCTCAAATTGTTCAACGCCATGTATAATGCTCTTCATTTTCATGGCGCACAAATGTCACTGCAACAGTAAAATTCAGACCCTCGGAGCAAACACCAATAATCTCCAATAAAGGCATTTTGTACACATTTGTTTTGTACGTACAGTCAAACAGCAAAACGTATGGAAACAGTCTCAACATTTCGACCGACTGAGGGTGAGCCCACATCAGATCAATAACTTCATGCGTAATTGGATCAGTGCGGATCCACTTATAATACTTATGTTCCTCAAGCAACCCTACCAAATGCTGCATAATTGTATGCCCGCCTCTAGCCTCCTTTTTCATTTTCGCCTTTTCATTGTATATTTGTCTCAAATGCACATCTTGTGCCAAGTTCTTCTCTTTCAAATGTATTAAAATCTTTTTCGGCAGCACATGACTTTTTGCCAACATCCGAGTAATTTCCACCTCCTCTTCAGTCATTTTCGTAGACCCATGCCCAAACAAATGTACGGGATCATGATTATGCTTCCCATATAATACTCTAATTCCCCATCTATCCCCGTAATGTTGCTCTCCCACCAAGTAAAATTTACAATTAATCTTCTTTGTGTCCGACCATCTCTTCGTTGGCACATCTGGGTCCGTTTTACTTGGTCGTTTCGCCCCAAATAGATCACAAGTAAGATATGCTCTATTTGAAGGGCTACTACGGCTCACCAACTTTACACCAAGATTCTTGGCGGTCGTTTTCGCCCATTCTACCATCTCAATCCTCGAGTTAAAAAGTTCCGGTACAATAAAATGCTCACTATGATCAACTTCAAACGTTGAAGAATTTTGTTGTTGCTCTTCCTGAAATAATTACGAATAAAATAAGGTTAAAGAGTAATAACAATAACAATAAAAAAAAGAAGAAAAAAAAAGAGAAAAAAAAAATATAAAAGTAAGAGTTGGGCGCCCAAACCGGACGCGGGAATCGGTTTTGGGCGCCTAAACTGGACGCGGAAATCGGTTTTCGGCGCTCAAACCGGACGCGGATGGATTTTTTGGGCGCCCAAAACGGACGCGGGTGAAGGTTTTCGGCGCCCGAACCGGACGCGGAAATCGGTTTTGCGCGTCCGAACCGGACGCCGAACACCGGACCTTGCGTTCGGTTTGGACGTGGATCGGGCTTTTTCGCGCCCAGTTTAGTCGTGAACCGTATTTTTGGGCGTCCAAATTGGTCGTGAGTCGCGTTTTCGCGATTTAAAGAACAAAAACGAACAAATTTAACCTCGTTGGATTCCGTATCTCGATCCTCATTCGATGCATTCATTTTTTTTTGCAAATGGCAACAATAACATGGGTTTTTGAATGATTTCTAATATAAAACCTAAAATTGTAGAGAGAGAAAGAAAGATAGAGAGATAATTTTTAAAACCCGCATTCGTAATTTTGCTACCGCAAATATCACCTCCCTTTTAAATAAGGGTCTATTAGACATAACTCCCTTAAACATTCAAATAATAGGGGTAGACCCAAACTTAAACTTGCCATTTTGATAAAAACCCAAACTTTTGTAAATTACATAATTACCCTCAATCAAATCCCACAAATTCCGTTACTTTACCTTTTGAAATAATATCAAATATCTCCCTATTTTCCCGTTAAAACATTATCACCACAAACCCCCTATCAAAAAAACTGCAAAACCTCCCAAAACCAGAAATTTGCACTGCCGTGAAACGACGATTTTCGTGGACTCCGAGCAAGCCGCCGTAGGTACGTCTTCGTCGGTCGCTGCATCGCTATCGTCCATCGATTTGTTGATATGTTTTGGCTAAATCGACTATCACGTTTGTGTAATTGCAGATATGTTATAATCGCATACCGAATTCGAGCACTAAATCAGTGATATTGCAACAATTGATGGGCAGGACATCCACCAGAAGTGATATCGTCGTTGGCCGCCGTCGCCGTCGCCGTCGCCGTCACTGCTCCAATCTAGGGTTACTCAAATGTAGGATTACTGAAATCTAGGGTTTTGATAATTCTTCGGCCCATAGTTGATTAACGAGATGCATAGTCGAATTACATCTGTATTAATATACTATCCCATATCATTAAATACACTATCCAACTGATATAATTTTACTATGGATATCGTTAATCGACTATGGGCCGAAGAATCATCAAAACCCTAGATTTGAGAAGTGACGGCGGCGGATTTGTGTTTTAAATATAATACACTATCTCATATCTGTTCATAGACTATTCCATGTATCTAATTCGACTATGTGTTTAGTTAATTGACTATTGGAAAAATAATATCATATATGGAAACTGAATAATATGCTTGTTTGAAATACTAATCAATTAGGGTAATTTTCCTTATTATATGAAAACGATTAGGGTAAATAATAATATATATGAAAAATAATAATATACATGGAAACTGAATAATATGTTTGTTTGAAATACTAATCAGTTAGGGTAATTTTCCTTATATCATGTAATGGACTGTGTTATTGATCTAATTCGACTATGGATCTCGTTAATCGACTATGGATCCCGTATTATTCAACCACATAATATATTAATAATTTCAATATAGTACATTAATCTGATATGATAGTATATTACGGTTATAGCAGTGATATGAAATTGTGTTACAAACAATATAGCACTGAAATGACAAGAACATTGAGAACAACACCAACGTAAAGTATTCCAACATAACCAATAAAATAGTACATTAATAATCTCATAATTTCAAAAGAGAAGCGACAAGCCCTTTTTGTCTTCTTCAACCTGTTTGGTATATTTTTTTTTATAGTGATCTATCTCATCAAATTCAAATTTAGAGGTCTCATCGACCTCCACGTTCGTGCTATCTGTGATATCTGCACCAAGTCGGCCTAGATTGGCCAAAGCGTCTGCTGTTTGATTTTTCTCCTTTACGACGTGGAGAATACTAGTAACATTGAACTCTGTCATATCAGTTCGCACTTTGTCTAATATCTCTTGAGCATCCGCATCCCTGTAGCCTCTCCCATTGTTGATTACATAAGCCAAGTTTTTGGAATCTGTCTCAAAAATTAATTTGTCTCTGTCTTCTTTCTTCGGAAAAAGTTTTAAGCACCACACCAAACTATTCGAAAAGGCCTGTAGCTCTCCTACATTGGTTTTGCCCGATGTGTTTTTCCAAACTTGTTTACGAAGCACCTTCCCGAGGTGGTTTCTGATTACGGCACCACTGCCCTCACCCGTAAGAATTGCTTTTTTACGATGCGGCCCTGACTTGTAGAATTTGATTTATCCTTAATCTCCACAAACTTAGCTGAATAATCCATCGATATTTTGAGTTTTCCCATCGGTGGGGCTTCCCACTTGAGACCCAATAACAAAAATAAAAATTTAAAAATTTTAATTTCAAATTTTTATTCAAATTAAAAATGAATAAACAAATCAAAACATAAGCTGATGAAATGCGGTGGGGATGAATACATAAAAAGAGAACCTTGGGGGCGGGCTCGGAAGGGTGGATCGGAGGGTTGCCGGAGGAGATCGGAGCTTCGGGGGAGATCTTGGCGGAGTAATGACGGATGTAGTTATCCTTAATCTCCACAAACTTGGCTGAATAATCCATCGATATTTTGAGTTTTCCCATCGGTGGGGCTTCCCACTTGAGACCCAATAACAAGAATAAAAACATAAAAATTTTAATTTCAATTTTTATTCAAAATAAAAATGAATAAACAAATCAAAACCTGAGCTGATGAAATGCGGTGGGGATGAATACATAAAAAGAGAACCTTGGGGGCGGGCTCGGAAGGGTGGATCGGAGGGTTGCCGGAGGAGATCGGAGCTTCGGGGGAGATCTTGGCGGAGTAATGACGGATGTAGGGAGACGAGATTCCAAACATTCTCCGAATAGCTAACATTGTCATCGGGATGGACTGAACGCTGATTGAGACAGAGTTGTCGCGAGAAGAGAGGAGGGTTTTAGGGGGTTCGGGTTTTTGTGTTTTGGGACTAGGGTTTTTCTTAATAGACTATCTCATATCCTTTAATAGACTAGCCCACTAGTATAATTTTACTATGGATCTCGTTAATCGACTATGGGCATAAGAATCAACAAAACCCTAGATTTGAGAAGTGACGGCGGCGGATTGGTCTTTTAAAATTAATAGACTATCCCATATCATTTAATAGACTATCCCATGTATCTAATTCGACTATGGGTTTAGTTAATTGACTATTGGAAAAATAATAATAAATATGGAAACTGAATTAAAAAAGACTACGAACTATATTTTAATGTACTACCCAGCACACTTAAATCGGCTGTTATAAACAAATAAACCAACTATCGATTGGGATGAAAACTCACTCGACCACAGCGGACAATTATTCCGATTATTGCATAAACCAACTACGAAGCTCATATAAAACAACTCTGGTCCGATCTGCGTGAACCATCCTCTTCTAACTCTGTCAATCCTCTTCCAAACAAACATCATCCGGCGAAAATAACGATGTATATATAATCAAGTATCAACACAACTATTAAAAACTTCTGACCACCGTAGACATTAAAAGGCGATTAAAACGATGGAACGCTGGATAAATCTTCAAAAAAAAAAATTCTACACGATTTGATAGACACGATTTGATATAACGGCCAATGATCTCACGTAATTTTATTCCGTGATTTTAGGCAACGTATCAGCAAATCTCAAATCACGTAGTAAAGGAAATAAATGCGGATTAAAAATAAAACAGGGGTGTTAAAGGAAAATTATATAATATATTTTGCCACGTTGGCAAAATTGGGTCTATCTCAAAAAGGGGAAAAAAAATTAGATCTACCTCATTAGAAAATATGAACAATGGGTTATCCCTAATAAACCCTTTAAATAAAAGCTCGAATATGAAAAAAAATAAAAAATGAAAATCAATAAAAAATCACTAATTGAAACTTGAGATAAAAACAAAACAATTACCCTAACCCTTGTTCGCTAGAACACACTAGATTGTATCTCCCTTTTCTTTCTTCGGAGGGAAACGAAAAAAAAAAGAAAAAAAGAAAAGGAAAAGGAAAACGCACGAACTCAGATTCACCTTCTCAATCGCCTCCCCCATTAACGGGCGCCCGCCCTTCATTCATCCATTTTCATTCATCTGTTGTATGCTATTCCGGGTTGTTCGTTCATGCTATTTGAAGTAAACTATAAATTAAAGGCAATAAGGTCAGCTTTTTTAATATTTTTTTTCCTTTTTCCCCCTTGTTTGGAATTTTTTTTACTCAAATTTACAATCTCGTTATGCCCTAAGTTCGTGTTTGAGTTATTCAATTGAAGTAAGTACGGACATTTGAAAATGAAAATGTATTCAATTGAGTGGATGGTTTTGTTGATATGTTCGGAGAAATGGGTTTTTTTGTTTATATGCTTGTTGTTGCTGGTTATCGTATTGTTTTATCAGTTAAGGCTTGTTCGAACACAAATGTAATTGAATTTTGAGTTTTCCAGCTTATTGGTTATTGTTTGCTGTGTTTTATGGGTGTAAGTAGTTTTGTTGATTATGCTTCTGGTATTCATATTTGGAAGGGTTATGTATGAATTGGATATGAGTATTTTTTATTTTAGTTTTGAGGCCTCCAATTCGTTTTGTTAAAGGTTATAATAGATAGTTTTGACTGTACGAACTCTTTGTTGCCTAATGGCGAAATCATTTTCAATTTAAAGTTGGTTTAATTCGTTTGACGAGAATTGAATAATAAGAATTCTGATGAAAGGAAAGAATACTGAAGAATTTCATACCCTCCGTTAAATTCAAGTGAAATAGATAATACTAACTAAGTGACCTTCTTATGCTACAGGTCTGCATTTCTCAGGTAACAAGTTCCGATGTATGCAAGGACAATAAAATATAGAAATCAAAGATGGAATTCTGTGGTTCGACATAGCAAATATTCTTTTAGTTCCAGTTGCCGCGATTATTCTGCTGGACAATATTTGAGCCCTGCACCTAGGGCCAGTAGTTTGGCTGAGAGATATCTGTCAAATTCTTCGTTATTATTAGGTCTATCTTCTGAAAGAAGGTCCACAAGATTGAATTGGAAGTCGGATATTGGTTGGAGAAATTGTCATATAAGATATTACAGCTCCGAAGGTGATGGAAGGAACGCAAGTGAGGATAATCGTATCCCTAACAAAGATGTGGCTGATACGGATAAAGAGAAGATTCATAAGGAAAGTACAACCAACAGTGCAAGGCAATGTGAGGCACATGCTTTACTTGGGGAGCAAGATCAAATTGAGTGGCTAAAGAATGAAAAGCTTTCTATAGAGAACAAAAAAAAGGAGTCCCCTTTTCTAACTCGACGTGAAAGATTTAAAAATGAGTTCTTGCGAAGAATTGTTCCGTGCGAAAAAATGACAGTCTCATGGGATACTTTTCCATACTATCTTCAGTATGTGTTATCTCACTTTTGATTTTGCTTCTTTTCACCTGATAGTTACTTCTTCGGACTGAAAGTTGTTATTCTTGCAGTGAACACACTAAAAACCTTCTTCTGGAATGTACAGCCTCCCATTTGAAACATAACAAGTTCACCACAGATTATGGCGGCAGTTTGACCTCTTCAAGTGGGAGAATTTTGCTTCAAAGCATTCCAGGTAAGCTCTTCACTTACCCTTGTCCATATTCTTTCCCAACCTGCTGAGTGAAAGTATTTATTTGAATATATATGTTTCTCTCTTTTGGTTTGAAGGTACGGAGCTATATCGTGAAAGACTGGTCAGAGCACTTGCTAAGGATTTACAAGTTCCACTAATGATGCTTGATGGCAGCATTTTAGCTCCATATGTAAGTTTATAGTTTCATTTTCTTCCTGTAATGGGATCCATCCTTAAGATTGTTCCAGTTCTTCTTTGGCTTATGATGAAAATTAAAATTCTGTAGCCAGAAATGTAAGACCAACATTTTGCATCAGCAGATAATATGTTTTAAAACCCATCGTCAAGAATATGTCCCTCCCCTTTATGTCTGCATGATGAGTCCAATATCTTTATTTTCGCGTTTATGTTCATCTTGTTTTCTTGGTCACAAGAATGACCCAGATAAACTTTAAGTTGTCCTCTCTGTTGCATTAAAATCTTCATATGCCATTCTGCTGTTGACTTTTCAGGATTTTAGTGAAGATGAAAGTGAATCAGATGAGGAAAACTCTGAAGGTACATCAGATTCTGAAGTTGAGGATGAAAATGGTGCAAGTAATGAGGAAGATTATACCAGCAGTGAGGCAAGAACGGATGGTAGTGATGACGAAATTGATATTAATGCCTCTGCGGAAGCTTTGAGAAAGCTATTACCATGCAATATAGAAGACTTTGAGAAGGTAATGGTTTTCTGTTAAGATTCAAATTGTTATTATTCCTGGCCCATAAGGAGAGTCAAAGAAGGAAAATGGAAGACATTGTGCATACATCATCCAGAGCATAAATCTTTTGAACTCAACGAGCTGATCTTTGTGTAAACCACGTACTCAAGACACAAACATCTATGCCTATTGTCAGAACTTAGGGACTTTAATTGTATGTTATCAAATAGGAAGTGACAGAGAACCTCTTCATTTACCTGAAGTTGTTGAATATAATCAAGATGTTTTCAGTGGATTTTCTCTGTGGGAGGCGTATGGGAGTTACTATAATGAGCTAGAAACTCGATATTTTTTTAATGGTTTCTGATTTCTATTGAACAGAGTGTTTCTGGAGAATCTGAATGCTCCTCCACATCTTCGACATCAGAAACTGCTGAACCATCTGACAATGCTAATCATCCACTAAGGAAAGGTAACACCCTTTGGGTACTGTAACTTTGCTGTCATATTGAAATGTGTAAGATTTCTAGAGAAAAGTTGTCTCTTGATCTCTTTCTAATGATATGCTGAAGTTGTAATGTCCTTTGTTGTACCTACATAATTCACCAAACAACTTCACCCTTCCGTTTCCATCAGGTAAATTAGTTTCATTAATAAAACCTTGTTACAAAGAACCTGAATTCATATGTGAAATGTCAGCTCAAGAACACATGTCTTTATCGTGAATATTACTGCTAGCCTTTATCGTCAATATTACTGCTAGACCCAATTCAATCATAATTTTCCTTGAAACTGATCACATTCTAGGTGAGCTATGCATTAAAACGCAAGTGAAATCTTGACATGTGATTAGATAGGCTTCGTCAAACTGGAAAAGTACAATTTTGTTTTAAAATATTTGACGTTTCAAATCAAATTGCCATTGCAATAAATTATTGTTTTTCTGTCTTTGTGAAATAAGTAGAATTTTAACCATATAATTTTTTGTTTGGTTGATGTCACATATTTCTGTTACCAGGGGATCGTGTTAAGTACATTGGACCATCCATTAACGTGAGAGCCAATAAAAAGTGAGTGTCTTTTACATAGTATTTCATTTTTGTTAATTAATTTGTCATTTAGTCCTTTCTTTCTTATGCACGTGAATAATGGGAATATTTGATTGCTTGAAACCATTTGATTGAGTATGTGCTGACAACATGGTATCATTTCTCTGAGCAATATATTTCTACTTTCCAAATGAAGCAGATTTTCATTCGTGTTCCTTTTGGACATGTTATTGGTTCGTACATGTTTGATTGCCATCCTGCGTATAAAAAGTTGTTTGCTAAGATAATTAATTGTCTGGATAGTTTATTTGCCAAGTTTCCTTATCGTAATTAATGATGTATGAGTTATTCGTGATGTCGCCAATGCAAATTCAAATATGAGAGTTTGATAATTCCATTGTTCCCCTTACCATGCCACTATTTAACAAGTAGGATTTTTCTTGTGGTATTGCTCCATGATGAATTGGTTCTGTTGTATTCTACTGATTCTTCTCTCTTATACTGCTTGTGATGGAGATAATCCATTTTAGTGGTTAAGAAGTTGAAGGAACAAGAATCATGTAGATATGAGAAACTTTCCATGCAGAACCCAACATGAGGAAGACAAGGAGCACATTGCACTATCATTGAAGTATTTTAACCATCTATTATTATGAGAGCCATTAAGCTTCTGATGGATGACCTCCTCTAACTACCTAGTACATAGAGGCTTAATTTTGAGAAAATATGCTGATTGGTTATGAAAATATGCTTCCTCCTAAAGGAATAATGGATAAGTGGATTAAAACAGATGAATATAGTTGATCACCAGAGGGTGTAATCAGGAAGAAGAAAAAGTTTCATGAGTTTCTCTATTAAGAAGGAACTATGTTTATTTTATATATAGTTTCTCTCATAGTCGAACAAAGCTCTAACACACGAACACAGCCTGCTGAAGCTATATTTTTTGAACTTCCATTCTCAGAGAATTTCTTCGAAAGTAACGGCTACGGGGTATGAGTTATGACTTTATGTTTTTCTAATGGGGCATGATGCATGATTTTATTCTTTTTACAATTTTTAAACATACCTCTATATTTTTTACAATTTACAAATATGCCCCTATATTTATAATATTTACGCGTATCCGGATCCTAGTTTCTTGGAAATGCCGTATCGCCGTGTCCGCGTATCTTTGTGTCCGCATTCCGTGTCCGTGCTACATAGGGTTACACATATTCACACTTATCCTTTTCAGGCATTGAAATATTTTTGATCCAGATTCATGACTACATAGGAAATCAGGGATCTTTATTATACTTTTTGTTTCTTCTTTCCCTTTGTGGGTTTGGGTTTGGGTGTTGGTGTGGGTGTGGGTGGGGTTGCCATGGGCGGCATTCCTCATTTATATTACAACTCCCTCAGAAGAGCACATTGGCCTGATCTTTGAACTTGTCTACACCTGATCATTGACATATCCCATTCGTCACAGGATTGTATTGGGGAAGATTCCGACATCTGATGGTCCAACAAATGCTTATACTGTTTTTCGTGGCAGGTGGGTTGGTAAGTTTATGCATGTAGGGATGCTAATAATTTTTTTTGGGGTGTTGTGCTTGGCAATGGAGTCATCCAGCATTGTCTTAGATAAGATTCTAAACTGAATTCTCAAGAACGTAAATGTATAAACAACTATGGTTCTATTTCTATATTTTATTTTTGTAGCATGAAGTGTACCTTTTCATGTGGTTTGCTAATGTAGGCTGCTTTAATCAATCTTTCTGTATCGTGACTTGCCTTTTTCGGTTTAGTTAAGCTATCTTGTGGCTTTTAGCTGCTTACTCTATGCATTTCGAATTTTCGTGTTGATTGAGATACACTCTTCTGTTCTTCATGTGTATGCATTTGCTGATATATTCTGGATACCTGTATCCTTGCAAATTTGTTTAGATTATGAGCAGTCTAATTTATATATACTATTTTTTCAGGAGTTTGTCTAGTGGCCAACGAGGGGAGGTGTATGAAGTGAATGGCGACCAAGTAGCTGTTATCTTTGAAATTAGTGGCAAGATAACCGAGGAAGTAAAGGACGAGAAAAGTGTTGAACCGACTGCTGAACCGTCAGTTTGTTGGCTTTCTGGTACAAATTACTAAGTTAATAAATGCATTCTTCTTTTGGTATTATATATCAATCTACCTTCTACTCCACTCTACTTGGGTAGATAAGTTTTTACTCTGCCTGGAGGTTTCATTGCTCAACTCCTCTCTTTTTTATTTTATTAAAAGGGTAGTTGCAATGACCTACATCAGAGAAGCACACGGTTTCTAGATGTTCTTTGCTATTTGTGGTTCAACTATGCTTTGCTCTTGTAGAAGCTTGGAAAAGGAGGCCTCTTCTGTCTTTATGTGTTACTAATATTGTAGTTCGGTTTTATATGATGGTTATAAATGGTGCTTGTTAGGCACTTTGTGAAACCTATTGGTTCTGATGCTGTGCCTAAAAACTCTTAACTGGTTTTGCTGTGAGCATTTTGCTAATCAATTTTGGAGTTGTACTTGAAGTTCAGTTTTTAATTATATGTAAAATGGGAAAATGTGAGGATATTTCTCTGCCAGCCACATTTGGTAAGTTGTGATTAATAATGTTTGTAGAACTTGAATAGTGAAAAGTAATTGTGGGACATAGTCATCTAACGGCAAAAAAACTTGATTGTAATTGGAACACGGAAATGGAAAATTAGTACTTGAAATGCAGAAAGGCAATCATAGGTTTTCTCATCCAGAACTATCTTGAAGTTTGTGGCACTGACTACTTGTATGTTTTCATATTTCTTGGTGACCCTACAGAAAATAGATGCTGAGATTTATTTCGGGTGGACGTTATCTTTTGTTTGTTCTTCGTTGCTTTTCTGTTCTTCTATGAGACGACATAAAAGCATGTTTTATAAATTACCTTCAAAGATTCCCCTTTGTCTAGAAAGTTATTCATGGGCTCTACATTTTATCTTTACCTATTTTTGATCTTTGTTCGAGCAATCTTAATTGTTTGGACCTTCTCTATTGCCACAATGAATTTGTAGTAACGAGCTTTAGGAAGCTGTATCTCAACCTAGTATGATTTTCTATGCTACTGGTTTCATCTCTTAGGCCTGTATTTTTTTTTATGTGAAGGTTGAATCATTCATAAACAATGAAAATCCTGACTATAAACTGCCTTCTTTGTCATCTACAATTGCAGTAAAGGATATTGAATATGATCATGATGCTCAAACTCACGACTGTTATGTTGCGATGGAAGTGCTTTGCGAGGTGCTGATGTCGTATGACTATGTTATGAGTATATTAATGAACATTTTTCATGTATGGGTTTTTGGTTTTCTGCTGTTACATTTTCCCATGATGATTGCAGGTCTTGGAGTCTCAACAACCACTCATGGTTTATTTTCCAGATTCTTGTCAGTGGCTATCAAAGGCAGTTTCAAAGTCAGACCGGAAAGAGTTCGTTAGCAAATTGCAAGAGATGTTTGACCAATTATCAGGGCCTGTTGTTTTGATTTGTGGACAAAACAAAGTGGAAACTGGGTCAAAAGAAAAGGAGAAATTTGTAAGTTTCAGTTGCATCTCCTCTGTGCTCAACAGGGGTGTTGCTTCAGTATCTATATCCTGTCTCCATTTGTAGCTCTTATTTGCTGGACAGGAAATGATGCTTCTATGTGTAACTTTTCCCTTTTGGTTTTCAACAGACAATGATACTTCCAAATTTGGGCCGTTTAGCTAAGTTGGTAATCTCTACGATCTCTGAACTCTTTTGCCTTGAAGCGATACTTCTTTATTTGTAAACAGTTTATCTGGCATGTTCGTCGACTTAGCTGCTTCCTGATCTCTTGTATTTTAGGACTTCCAACTGTTTTATGTGTTTTTACTGATGGTTCTGGAAAAGAAGTTTCATATATCTGAAGTTGTATGCTTAATAACTAGCTTAGTGCATTCACAGTTGACAAATAATATGGCAATGTGATTTGGAATATTAAGATTTTGAAAATATTATAAGACTAGCCTCTGTGCATGTGTGCCATAGGGCATCTTTATTGAACTGTTTCTGACAAAAAAAAAAAAAAAGAAAATCAAATTTGATTTAGGAAAAAGATAGATCGTTTGATGTAACGATAAAACTTGTTAAAACTACAGCTGACTTGGAAATGTGAAGTAAATCGAATCATGTCAACATTTCAAATGAAATGCATTCAGAATCTGGTTTGTTATTTTCATGAAAATGCAGATATAAGGACATCGATAACTACTAACTAATCTGCATACTATTTTACTGAGAACCTATAATGTGTTAATATTTTTCTCTGCACCAGGATATTGAATTGTGGAATAGTTTAACTGTTTAGTTGACATCTTTTGGTCTGGATATCGAATTGTTAGTTTATATTGTTTCTCCCTATGAGTCAAATTTAGCCTTGCATTTTCACAGGAATAATATTCTTGATACGATATAAGGATTTTTGTTTTTCAGCCTTTCCCTTTGAAGAGACTTACAGAAGAATTAAAATCCACTAAGCGATCTGATGAGGATGAAATATATAAGCTATTCACCAATGTGATGTGTTTACATCCCCCAAAGGTAATTTTTTATCACCTCATATTTCTAGGAATCCATTTCTTGTTGAGGTTTCTGCATTTTTCGCTTTGAATGAATATTCTTTGTTTACTAGCTAAGACCAGTTATTTACTAGAGTTGCCCTTCTGTTGACGTGCATTGGCTCGATTAACGAAGCAATTGTAACAAACATTTTCTTCCAATGCTCAATTCCTTGTCTTCAATCTCTCTCCACTTGGCTATCTTATACTTTTTTCTTAACAAACACTGCTCTAAACAGTATGAATGGTTGTTTGCCTCCATTCGCACTATGAGACATTAGACATGCTAAAGTACTGGCACAATATTAATCAACTAGACATGTCATGGGAAAAAAATTCGAAGAAGTGCTTGGGGTTTATCTGTTATTATTTGAAGTTATGAAACAATTTGGTATAGGTGGTTAACTTTGCAATATTATATGATAATTGCAGGAGGATGATCTCTTGAGGATATTCAATAAACAGATCGAAGAAGACAGGAGAATAGTGATAACTCGAAGCAACCTAAGTGAAATGCATAAGGTACATCCACAATTTTGTTGTGATGTTATGTTGATATATCTTTTGTTAACTGTTATAGATCGATTCATATACATTCTGCAACAACCCTTTTTTTCTTTCTCTTCTGATGTCAATAACTAGAATGACAAAAGGAGGATGTCAGCATATCTGGGATAAAATGATTATATCTATATCAGTATACCTGCTAATGCCCTAAACCTTTGCGTACTTAGTATTGGGGCCACAGAGAGATGTTTTTTTGACTCGCACTGAAAAACCAGCCTTTTTATTTATTGTAATACATAAGGATGATGCATTGTATTTTCTGAGGTATCTATATATATATATATATATATATATATATATATATATATTATGTATTAAGGATTACCAAATTCTATTTATTAATTTCAGGTTCTCGAGGAGCACAACTTGTCATGCATGGACTTGTTGCATGTAAACACTGATGGCGTAATATTGACAAAACAGAGTAAGAATGTCCATCTCTACAACCATGTTAAATGTATACATGGCACTGCTAGATCAAAAGACTACTCGTTTCTTTTCAATCCTATAGATTCTTCGCTGCATTTAAATGGTAGATGTTTCCTGTGTCAATTGTGATGTAAGGGAGGTACAAATTCCTTTTCAAGAGTGGTTGTGTTTCTTGCCCACACATCCTGGGGCAAGATGTAATTTTTTAAGTGGTGACGTAGCATCCGAATGAATATTGCTCATCCATACAATGCTCTCTGCTATCCAGATCCAAGTATTGCATCTGGGCAATAGCAGTTTCATGCTAAAATATAAAGAAAATACAAGCATCACGTCGAGTTAGAATTAAATAAAATTTGTAGTTTAATCTACATCAATTCCAATGTTTGATGCATGATACTGTCTATTTGAACTACAAGTACATTAGAGTTTAGAGCAGATGTATTTGCTTTGCGTGGGGGCATATATAGGTAGGTGGGGTGTTGCACAGGGTTGTTGGAGGTCTTCAAAGGTAGGAGACATGGTTACCTGTTGTTTTACCGCGTATCTATTTCTGTCATCAGGTTGAACCAAAGCGTTCTAGTTACTGAACAAACTACACTTTCATGTGTCATTTGCTAAGACAGATTGCGGATTATAATTGCACATTGCAATTCCAATGTTTTTGAGCTAAATTCCAAGGAATCCTGCAACGAGTGCGTTTCAGTCTGACAGGGATATTACATGGTAGTAATTTTGTCAATTGACATCTGAATTACAGTTATACGATGGATAAGATTATCTCCATTTGAAGATCCATGACAA
Source organism: Erythranthe guttata (assembly GCF_056151865.1). Lineage (NCBI taxonomy): Eukaryota > Viridiplantae > Streptophyta > Magnoliopsida > Lamiales > Phrymaceae > Erythranthe > Erythranthe guttata. Next base: position 1,354,821 of record NC_142541.1, on the reverse strand, counting down.
GATGCCAATATGCTGTGCTCTTTTACCTTGTCCCTTGATCTCTTTTGAGCTTCCTATAGGTGTTAGTGTAGAAAGAAGTGCACAATATCGTTCACAACTAAGATATAACTGCAAAGGACACTCCATGGTTAGCTGCTCATACAAAAGAGTAATAGTACATCAGACTGACTATAGAAAAGGGTTTTAGACAGTTGTTGGCTTTTGTCTTAACATTTGGAGTTGGGACTGTGGAAGCAATCTTTTACTCTTGGTCACACTGTTATATTTATAGATGATGCTTTTGGTCATCTTTATAAACGAGATAGATCGAAATTTGCCCATCGTTTAATTTAACAATGAGGTGATGTGTTAACTATTTAACTCTGATACCGAGAATAAACATTTTGCTATGTGAGTAAAATATGGCAAAACTTTGTGTTCTTTGTTTGTGTGTCTGTAAATGTTGCAAGCCATGACATAGATGGTAGTATAGTAAGTAATGCAGTTTTCATGTCAAGCATTGGCAAAGAAAACTAACTTTTCAAGCATTTCAGTTCTGTTCTTTTTTTAGTGACTCTAATATCCATATGTAATTCCATTTTGCTTATGGATTACAGAAGCAGAGAAGGTTGTAGGCTGGGCCAAAAGTCATTACCTTTCCTCATGTCTCCTTCCTTCAGTTAAAGGGGACAGGCTGCAGGTGCCTCGTGAGAGGTAATTGTCTCTGCATTTGTGGTTATCGGATTGAATCAACTTTCATTTACTCAAGTTGAGTGCTGTAATTGTCACGTGTAGCTTTGAACTTGCAATTTTGAGGCTGAAGGAGCAGGAATCAGCGTCCAAGAAGCCTTCACAGAGTTTAAAGGTTTTCATCTTTTATTATTATTATTATTATCACCCAAATTCTTTCTATATCACTTCTGGTTATACTGAAGAAACAACTTGTTGCAGAATCTTGCTAAAGATGAGTATGAGACCAACTTTGTTTCATCAGTAGTCCCTCCTGGCGAGATTGGTGTCAAATTTGATGACGTTGGTGCCCTTGAAGACGTGAAAAAGGCATTGAATGAACTTGTGATTCTCCCTATGCAGAGGCCTGAGCTTTTCTCCCGTGGAAATTTGCTAAGGGTAACTTATTGTTATATGTAGTATGCAATTGTTCCATTTTATTGTCCCTCCGAATCTCAAACATGCTTTTCTCTTCAGCCTTGCAAAGGGATATTGCTTTTTGGTCCCCCAGGAACTGGAAAAACCCTTCTTGCAAAAGCACTTGCAACTGAAGCTGGTGCTAATTTTATCAGCATTACCGGTTCCACACTTACATCTAAGGTGAGTTTGCATTCTGACCTTTGTACACTTATAATTTTGTCGAGATTATTTTCAGCTGTTAAATAGGCCCTGCTCACAAATATTAGGTCGTAATGGATTGTCGTATAGCCGTAATAATTAATTTGTACTAATGTTTAGTTTGCTAATCCATCACAACTTTATATTCTAAGTTTAGCCAACATCGCTGCTAGTGTGATTAAGTTAGACAAGGAAAACTAAGTAAAGTTAGACAAGGAAAACTAAGTAATAGGGTTGATAACTTGATATCAAATAGAAGTGCATTTCTTATTCTGTCTATCATCATTTAATTCTTATGACATTGCTAACATTTTTTTATTCGCTTCTGATGCAGTGGTTTGGGGATGCTGAAAAACTTACTAAAGCACTCTTCTCTTTTGCAAGCAAGCTGGCTCCTGTAATTATTTTTGTCGATGAGGTGAGACCTCCGTCATTTGTGTTTCTCTTTCTAATTGCGGTGTTTCTTTCTTCTAATTGAGTTTCCCGTCCTTAATGAACTGCAAAGTGCAAAGTGAGCTACATCCATGGTGTTTAGTTTATGTTGAAGTTCTACATTTTACTCAAAAACTGTATGATGAAATTAACATTCAAGTTGATGTGTTAGCGTTAATTTAAAAACTATGGCACCTTCTTAGCTATTGCTAGAGAAGAATATTTGCATTGAACTCTTAGTACAGCATTCAACTACCTTTGCGAGTCTAGATTTATAGAAGTTTTAATATTATAGAAGAACATTCATGAAACAGGTTAGCTATAAAACTTACTTATAAAGGAAGTCCAGTATCGTATTGGCTGATAAGGATCTACATAGATTAGTGATGATGTATTTTGTGGTTGCTCTGTCAATGTTAATATAGAGTAGCCGTTCCTTGTGTTCGTAATTGTGAGTTCAATAAACCTGGTGTAAAGACGTTTCCAATTTAATTAGCATATATAGTAATTACCGCCTAAGCAATGTTTAGAAGTTTTGCAGAATCTGTGGATTTATCACAAGTGACCAAGCACAATAGTTTCGTCCTTTCCGTTTCCTATCAGGAGAAAGGATGGGGGAATTGGGGAGGAAAAAAGTAAAAACAATAGAAAAAATTCTCATTTTGGTTTTTTAATTAATTTTTCCTGTACACCATGCTTGTGAGTGCAGGTTGACAGCTTGCTCGGTGCTCGTGGTGGTGCTTTTGAGCACGAGGCAACCAGAAGAATGCGAAATGAGTTTATGGCTGCTTGGGATGGTTTGAGGTCGAAAGACAGCCAGAGAATTCTTATCCTCGGTGCTACAAATAGGCCATTTGACCTGGACGATGCTGTCATTCGCCGTTTACCAAGAAGGTAAACTTTTTTTTTTTTTTTTAATGGCGAGTCGATATTGTCTGACATACTCACTGCCAAATATCTCTGTAAAAAGAGAAGATAAACTGGGATGCATAGACTGTTTCTGAAAGAATATGTTTTGGTTGATTTTAGGATATACGTGGACCTGCCAGATGCGCAAAATCGTCTGAAAATACTGAAGATAATTCTAGCTCGAGAAAATTTGGAACCTGAGTTTTCTTTCGAAGAACTTGCAAATGCTACTGAAGGTTATTCGGGGAGCGATCTGAAGGTGATGCATCGAGTTTCATACTCTGGAGACAAATGATCCATACTCATGTCGAAACTGTTTTGATTTTTATTTTTTTGGCCTGCAGAATCTTTGTGTTGCTGCAGCATATAGACCTGTCCAGGAATTGCTGGAAGATGAAATCAAGGTGAACACTTTGGCGTCTTGATTAGTACAGTTTCAAAAATTATTCAATTCATCAAATGATCAATATTCCTTCACTCTTCGGATTTTGTTCCTCAAACCATAAGTTCGCCATATCTTAATTCATTAAAGTCAAGATGTACAAGCATATCGTCCTTGAACCATTCATGACCTGCCTTCTCTTTGTGTGCTAACTAAGATATGGCCAATCAATGAAATCTTTCGTTGATATCTTTAAATTTTCACCTCTTTTTCAAAAGGAAGATAGGATAGGAGAGTTCGGAAAATTTCACGAAAGCCAGTAACCCTGGATTACAAAATGCATCATAATAGACACAAGGAACAAATGCATAAGTTCAGTTAAACACAGCCTCAATTGTTAAATGTTTTCTCAAATTTGAGTACGTATTTCTTCTTAGCATCTGCATTTGTGTTATCTCCTTACAGGGTGACAAAATCCATGGAGTTCCAGCTTTAAGATCACTCAAGGTGGAAGATTTTACTCATTCTAAAGCCAAGGTAAAACTCTATGAAATGATATCTAGCTAAAAAGAAATGTTCGTATAATTCTTTAGGACAAATTTGTAGTGTGGCTTTATCAGTAACTAAACCCTCTTTTCAGGGAAATTAGTTTGATACATTATGATTAATCGTAAGTGCATTTTTCATTACCGTTTTTATAGGTGGGGCCATCAGTTGCATACGATGCGGCTAGTATGAATGAGCTCAGAAAATGGAACGACCAATATGGTGAAGGAGGAAGCAGGAGAAAATCGCCGTTTGGTTTTTGATACTTCTAGCATCTCAATACTTAGACGATTTTGTTTTGTTTCCAATATTAAGTCAAAAGCTGCGAAACAGTTGTACGTGCGAGGTCAAATTTCTTTCTCTCCCTTCTTTTTTTTCTCCCTATCAGAGAGAAATCCGAGAGAGTCTCTCGTTTACACAATTTGAAGTGGTAGGTCTCCTAAATTAATAGGCATAGAAGAAACATGCTAATTTGCAGTTGTATCTTTAGAATAGTAACTTAAATCATCCTTTCTTGATTGTAAATGATCTTCATGGTCCATTTGAGCTGAGTTTACCAGTTATTATCGGACTCTGGCGTTCTCTCTGTCAGAGACTTGTGGGCTACGATTATTACTCGAATTAGAAATTTTGAAGTTATATTTGATATCATTACATTCAGTTGGTGTCAATTTCTTTTTTAAAGCGAATAATGCAATACTGTTGATGGAAGATGTGTGACGAATTTCTCGACATGTTTTGGCTGTAATTGCTTAATTGCACGTAAAAGGATCCGTAAGCATTGTCTTATCTGAAATTTCCTTTCGAATGGTACATTTTGTTACCCGGAGTTAGCAAAACTTTATTTTTATTCGCTGTTATACTCGAGCAACTGATGTGATTATATCCACACATTTTAAATTTTCAAAGTTTTTGTAAATACCCACACAAGTATGCTATCGGCTTCTATATATGATCTATTAGTTAAAACAAAAATATGAGTAGGGATGACGATTTACTCAACTTGGACTGGATTCGTTAAGGATCCATGAGCATTGGATCCAAAAAGAACTGTCGTTCAACAACAATTACAGAAATACCACTCAATAGATAATTGTCGTTTACCAATAATTATAGAACTGCACTCACACGAATAATTACAAAATTGCCACTCAACATCGTAATTAAAGAACTACCACTCAACATTGTAATTATATAACAACCATTTAACAGTAATTACATAACTACTACTCACGAAGTAATTATAGAATACCAATCAACAATAATTACAAAACTGTCATTCCACCAATTAATTATAAAATTGTCACTCAACAATATTTACATAACTACCACTAAATAATAGTTATAGAACTGCAACTCATCAATAATTACAAATCTGGCACTCAACAGTTAATTAAAGAACTGTCACTCAACAAGTAGTTACAGAACTGCAACTCAACAAATAATTATAGAACCGCTATTCAACATTAATTAAAGAAGTAACACTCACAAAGAAGTGTCACTCACCAAGTAATTACATAATTGTCACTCACCAAGTAATTACAGAAATACCACTCATCAACAATTACAAAACAGAGGTTCAACAAATAATTTCAGTATTGCCATTTATCAGTAATTATAGAACGACCATTGACCAGGTAATTACAGAGCTGCCATTCAACAACAATTACAGAACATCCACTCATCAAGTAATTACATAATTGCCACTCAACAAGTAATTACAAAAATGCCCCTCAATAGTAATTACATAACTGTGTGTGTGAGAGAGAGAGAGAGACTTGTCTGACGACGGTTGAATGAGCGCTGCAGACGACGATTGGAGGCAGCGACGAAGAAAGCGTATGAGAAGTGGTGATCAGTTGGAACTTGACGACTTAAGAACCGTGAAAGATCCAATTTTTAAAAGTTGTCAACTTAGTCCGGTCCAATTTATTCGTAACTAGATTTAATGCAAATCGGATACATATAAATCGAATCGAATATGGTTAGATCCATAGAACCAAAACCAATTTGGCAACCGCCCATCCCTATATATGAGTATCATAGAAGATTTGTGGGTCAACCTTTTGTGTTAAATTCTTTCCCCCCAAAAGGACCTTAATAATAAGGTCCAACAAGCAGTTGACCACTTGACTATATTAAAACAACCCTTTATGACAAAAACAAAAACCTCGTAGCCGCCGTTGTTTTAGGCTTTTACCCTCAACCCCAAAACTATATAGAAATCCCATTTCCAACCCTTTCTCCGTACCACAATCCAACAAATGAACTTCCATAAATTACAAAATCCACCCACAAATATTTCATAAATTGACAAAATCACCCCCACCACCCCTCTTTTAGATCTCATCTTCTAAACTCTCGGCTCCAACTCCCAAGTAACACTTCTTCTTCTTCCTCGCTCCGGCCACACAGCTTCAGCATCCAAAATCAATGGCTATTCCTCGTAGAAAAGGCAAGTTAATCTTCGTAATTACTGTTTCTCTGCTTATTTCAGATTTTTTCGTTTTCGTCCCACGTTTTTCTTCTTGCCTTGTTCTTGCATCACCACCGCATTCGAACTCAATAATCGAAACCGACAGCGGAAACGCAAACCCAATTGAGGAAAATCTGCCCGACCAAACCCTAGATTCCGTCTTTCTGAAACAACAGCAGCTCCAATTAGATAAATTCCAAGAATTAGTTCAAAACCTCACCCACCTCATTTCTAGGTTAGAATCCCATTTTTCCGATGCCCCAGAAAAAATGAAGAAGAACCCCCCTTTGTTATCTCCCTCTCACCACGAATCAAACGACGCCGTTTTGATAAATGAAGAAAAACCAGTTCCAGTAAAAGAAGTAAGTATAAAGGAGGAAGGACAAGTGAGTGGGTCAATGTTGGTTACGAAGTACAACTCGTTCTGGTCGGAGCGGTTTCAATTCGTCTCGGCCGTGAAATTGAGCTCGACCCCGACATGCGTGAACGTCTTGCCGTATCGGGATTTCGAGGGCATGAGCAAATACTTCGCCGTGGGCGACAACAACGGCAAACTGTACATCTTCGTCCGGAGCGGCGACATTTCCCTCGAGTTCAACACGTTCCCCGAGGCGTCGGATCCTTCTCCGATCACGGCTATGGTGTCTTATCTCTCCCTCTACAAGAACGAGACCACGATCGTGACTGGCCACGAAAACGGGGCTATAGCGACCCACCGAGTTTGGGAGACAATGCTCAACAACGGCGACGAGTGGAGCTCTCTCCACTTTGAGAGGGCCGCGAGATTCGAAACCCCCGATTCAGGGGGCGGTGCCCCCCGCATTGGCCTTCTAGAAGTTCACCATGTCGGTAGGAAGAAATACATTCTCGCATCGGATAACGGCGGGAAAATAACCGTTTTCAAAGAAAACGGGGCGCTCCACGGATCCGTTACCTCCACTAGAAAACCCGTTGCTTTCTTGAAACAAAGACTACTGTTTCTCACCGAGAACGGGGCGGGTTCGTTGGATTTGCGGACCATGAAGTTGAAGGAGACGGAATGCGAGGGCTTGAACAATTCTTTCGCCCGGAATTACGTTTTCGACACTACGGACCGTTCGAAGGCGTACGGCTTCACCTCAGACGGCGATTTGATCCACACGTTATTGTTGGGAGATGTAATGAACTTCAAGTGTCGTGTTAGGTCGAAAAGGAAGCTCGATCTCGAAGAGCCAATGGCTTTACAAGCAATCAAAGGCTACTTGCTTATTGCTAATAAAGAGAAGGTTCTTGTGTACAACGTCTCGTCTCAGAATTACGTTAGGGTTGGAGGTGGGCTGAGGCTTTTATTCTCTGCAGGCCTCGACGAAATTATAGCGTCATTCTTGAATCAACAAGTTGTTGATGTGAGTATAGAGAAGGGTGTATCTACGATACCGTTGATCACGAGTGATTACGAGAAGCATGTGATTATAAGTCTTGGAAATGGGTACGTCGCCATGTACCGTTCGAACCTACCCGTTTTCAAGAACGAGTTTAGTAGCATAATGTGGACGAGCCCCGTTTTGTTTTTCGTTCTCTTCTTGTTCGGTGCGTGGCATTTTTTCGCAAACAAGAAGGAGGCGCTCACCTCGTGGGGCCCGGCGGACGACCCTTTTGGTGCTTCTTCCGGGTCTGTTACGGGTGGGGCTCCGGAAGCTTCTAGAAGCTCAGAGATTATGGAGATGAGAGGCGGCGGTGTTGGCGGTGGCGGTGGGCTGAGGGGTTCTTCTTCGAGGTACGTTTCTCCACCTCGGTACTCTGGCGGTGATGCCCGTTTTAGGGCGGCGTCGGATTTGAAGTTTAGGGGGTCGAACGTTGAATCGGGAGGCGTTTCGAAGAGGAGGGATGGCCTTTTCGTAAATAGTCAAGTTGCTGATGATAGTAATTGATTGACAGGTTTGTTTTCGTTTGTTTTCCCACGTTTGTTGTAGTTTAATAACTTGTGTTTTTGTAACATTATTATAGCGAAAAAAGAAACAAAATAATTGGGAAATCTAAAGCAGTTTTTTTTTTTCTTATTTTCCTTCAAAAATTTTAATCTTATAATGTGATTTTAATTACTACAGGTAAAATAATGGGCTTATGTCTTTTTTTATTGCATGCTAAAAAAAATTCAAGAATGGTTTAAATATGTAATATACATAAGATTTTGAATGCTATGTTACATGAACTCATGATCCTAGTATATGTTTTTTTCTCTGTGTGTGTATATATATATACACATGCACATCTGTATTTATGTATATATTTATACATTTGCTTCTTACACTATTATGACATGTATTCCCATTCTTGGGAAAGATTGCTATATTATGCAGTTAAACCTCTATAATTTAATATCGGACATCTTACTAATTAATTAAATAGGTAGTCAAGAACTAATCTAATCCAATTTAATTCAGTTAATCCGATTCATGTAACCGAATGAGGCCGATGAAAAATTGAATTTAGGCCCATCAGGCCTATTGGACTCAATTTGGGCCTCCACTACTCGTATTCCAATTTGGGCTATTAGTTTAGTTTGAGTTGATTCTTGATCAAAATTTGAGTTGATACTTGATCAAAATATATATATGGATTTAATAAAACAATTTTAGGTCTCTCTCTCTCTCTCTCATATAAATATATGGGGCAAATTACGGCCACCCCTGAGGGTAAGGTTAAATTAAAAAAAAAACCTCTCTTGTTTGGACAATTACATCTACTGTTCAACTATGTATTTATCGTCTTGTAAAAAAATCCCACATTCAGTAGGTAAGTTTGATATTGTAAATATGAACGTGTAAGACAATACATAGTTAAGAGGATAATTGCAATTACCCAAACATTATGGGATTTTTTTCGTAATTTGACTGTATTTTAGGGGGGGTCGCCGAAATTTGACCAAGAATATATCATTGTTATATACACTTATTACTATATCCATTATGTTGTCAATTCGATGTGCTTATGTAATTAGATCTTTTATTCATGTATTAGGAATTTGAATTTATAAATAGATGAAATAAAGAAAATTCAAAACACAAGTTGAGAGTAGAGGACAAGAAAAATGAGATGGTAATAAAATTTGGAGTGTAGTGTAATACTAACTTTGGTGTGGATAAAAAGGATTCTGTCCACCCACCGACCCTCTTAGATTCGTCAATTAATTTCGAAGAATATTTCATTTTTTTGTTGTTTGTCCTTTTTTTATATTTATTTAATTAATTATAATTAGTTTATTTATTTTATTTTTTATTTTGTCGCCCGCACTCACCGCTACAACCACATTCAATTCGCGCATGCGTATTCACACAATTAAGTAATTCACTATTTGTTTAGACTATGACCTCCATTTTGTCTTTAAATAAGTATTTTTGTTTGAATTGGAATAAATAAATGTCAAGATAATTTATCACTAATAAAATTTGAGTTAATGTTTTTCTTTTGTAGAAAAACAATGCAAGCATCAAGAATACTTTAATGATTGACTAAGAATTAATTATTATTTACTGATTATTCTCCTCCATTTTTCACAATAACTGTAACTTTAAAGAAATATTTTTGTTCCATATTATTTGTTCTTCAGTTTTGAGTAGTTTTGATATTGCATTAAATATATATTTTTTTTCTGTTTTATCCTTATTAATTCAACTTAAATTATTAACTCTCTCTTATAATATATTACCTTTAAACAGATGAAACATTGTATAGTGGTATTCCCAATTTTTGATATTTTGATCAATAATATAATTCTTTTTATCAATAATACATAATTCTTTTTACAAATAATACATAATGTTCTCTACACAATTAAAAAAATTCATCTATGGATTAATTATCCTTAACTCCTTGATTATCTTTATCTTTTAGTTGGTCTTTGTCTTCACATATAATACACGTGGGGAAGCGTGCCCCGACATGATTAATTAATTATTTTACAGGTAAGCATTCACATTCAACAAACATTATTGCCAATCCCAATCCTGATTATTATTGGTACTTCCTCGATCCCATATTAAGAAACTAACTAAATATGCATAGTTATAGCAAAATAATATACTTCCTTTTTCCCATTATAATTGTCGTTTTATGCTAATTCACACATACTAAGAGAACTAAAAAATGTGTATGAATTCTAGAAAAATCATAATAAAATGACTAAAAAATTACTTTCATAAATGTTGTACCATTAATTCTCTCAAGAGTAGTAAGGGCATAATTGAGAAAAACACAATATACAGTTAAACCTCTATAAATTAATACAGATGGGACCATCACAATTTCATTAATTTAGCGAAATATTAACTTATTGATAAATTAATAATTATTAATTTATACATTAATTAATAATTTATTAATTTATGAAATTATTTTTATTATTATTTTCAATAAATACATGTTTTTTTAATTTTTTACGTGTATATTATTCATTGTAACATTAGTTCAATGCACTATAGAGCCCGTTTCACGAACGGAAACTCTTAAAGCAACAATGGTATTGAACAATTCATGTTGAGTTATTCGAAAGCTATACCACAAATTCTAACCATGTTAAGAAAAAGTGAGGCACGAGATTGATGGTATGTGAACTTCAACAAAAAAACAAACGACAATTAAATTATATTTTATTAAACTTTCATAGGTCTATAAAATATGTATTGTACCATAGAATATAAGAATTATTTTTATGAATTATTAATTTATATATTATATGGGGCTTCTTAAAAATTTCGAATGTGTATTATCTTATAAATTTAGCGAATTATTAATTTAGCAAGTTGTCCCCGAGTCGGGACCGGGAAAATTTATTATTTAAGCGAGGTTATTAATTTATCGGGTATTAATTTATCGATGTTCTACTGTATACTTCATTGGAATCCTAAAGTGACAATTATTTTGCAATCAAAAAGTTATCTAGAAAGACAAATAGTATGAGAATGAGAGAATAGTAAATACCATCGTTATTAATTGTTTTTCAGCTAACTAATTAAGAGTGATATGGGGTTAAAAGAGAAAGAATAATGCAATTAATATTTTCTTGAATGCGTGCGGTACAAATAATTAAGGAAGAGGGAATAATTATGTTCAAAGTTCAAACTGAATGATGTATATTAATTAATTTTTTTTATTTTATTATACTGAAATCCAGAACATAAGATGGGGAAACTACAGATAAATCCCTAATCCAAAACTTGAAACACAGATCAGTCCCTAGGTAGTTTGCCCTAGCATTTAAGTCCCTACTTACGCGCCTAACATGCAGATCAGTCCCTAATAAAATGTGCAAATACGAAAATACCCTTTACTTTATACTAATTTTACATAACTTCTTTTCAACTTCCAACGCGCCGTTTGTATTACACGCTCTTTGCCCGTTACATTTCAAAAATCAAACAACAAAAAAGAAGCTAAAAAGGCGCAGAAAAAACCACCGTTCAGTAATACCCATTTTCAGACCAAGAAGAAACGCAACAGAGAAACGAAGAAGAAACGAAGAAGAAACGCAACAGAGAAACAACAAAGAAGGAAGAAATTACGAAGCACGAAGAATCAACAAACCGCAGAAAAATAGTATAAACAAACCCATTTATAAACAATGGTGAAGCAGGGTAAACAACAAGGTTTGATTTTTTATTTTTTTTTCATTTTCTTGGAAACAGACCCATTTGGGTGTTGCTTAAGCAGGGCAAAAAGGTTTATTTGTTATAGAATTGCATGATTTTGAACATATCCACTCATGGGTATTATGCCTCGACTTTATTCGGTGTTTGCCCTAATCATTAAATCGGTTCCAATATTTGTTGTTCTGTTGTTTGGGTTTGCAAAGATCATTTATTTGTTGTCGAATTTCATGATTTTGTAACAGTTTTCTCATGGGTATTATTCTTCGGTGACATTAGCATGTCCCCAAAGCATTTTGAGTCCTAACAAGGGTTTCATATAGGATATGGGAAAGAGGCTTATTGTATTTTTCGTACTGGTTCTATAGTATGTGTCATGCGCAGTAATGGTATTAATAGTGCATTTAGATGGTATAATCTTTGATGGTTCTGTAGCATGTGTCATATGCCACAATAGTATTACCAGTGACTTTGAATGGTATTACTAGTGACTTCGGATGGTATTGACATGTGGTACTAGAAGTATAATGTTGATGGTCCTGTAGTATAAGTCATATGCCATAATAGTATTACTAGTGCCTTTGAATGGTATTACTTGTGACTTCGGATGGTATTGACTTGTGGTACTAGAAGTATAATGTTTGATGGTCCTGTAGTATAAGTCATATGCCATAATAGTATTACCAGTGCCTTTGAATGGTATTACTAGTGATTTCGGATGGTATTGACATGTGGAACTTTATAGTACGTTGTATTTGTTATAATTGTATTTGTTTTATGTGTATGTAATTGCAGGAATTGTTGTAAAAGAAGATTGCAGCAAGCTATCAATAGGCTGCAGGTGCTCACCGATCGCTTTTCACCTAACTATGGAAGGTGTGAAAAAAGTGATGAAGAAACAACATCATGAAGTACTGAAGAAAAATCCCTTCTATCACTACATGGACATGCCTAAAATAAACCACAACTTCCATAGGGTTGTGTCTCTCATGCAAGCGTACAATCCAGAAGATCGGGCCTTCTGGTTTGGGGGAAATACTATACGCTTGGAATTCACTCCGCAGCAATTATCTATCGTATTAGGGCTGCAGTACGAAGGCGTACCGGTGGATATGAATATGGATGGCAGAGACACTGATTTCATCACACGTATTTTTGATGGTAAGTTATCTTTAATGACGAGGCCATATATTGGTTATAAACTGGAGGCCTATGCAGTTATGACCGATCAACAATCTGTTGAAGATTTCAGCAGATTGTACACTATTTATCTGTTTAATACTATTCTACTGCCAAAGGGGAACAAAACGTTAGAAAGGTGGGTTTATCCGCATGTAGAAGATTTGGAGGTTTTAGGGTCTTTTGCATGGGGAAAGTTGGTGTATGATATTCTTGTTGAGAATATGGAGGGGTATCTGAAGGGGGGGTTGAAGTATTTTGATGGATGCACTATCGGCTTATTGGTAAGTGATATCTAATAGTGAATATATATTATGTTATATTGAATATACCAATTAATATTGATTCCAAAATACGCAGGCATGGGTGCATGAAAGGATCACGTTACTAGGGGTTAGCACCAGTGTTTACAAATTTCCCCGGTTCTTCCGGTGGCAAGACAGCAAAATCCCGATCGATGAAGAAGCAGCTAGGTTGCTTTTTGATCAGATAAAACAAGTGCAGGTAACACTTTGAGTTACAAAATATATAATGTATTAGGTATTTGCTAACAAATTTTTTACGTTTATTAGGTTATACCATTTTCTGTGTACCCGAAAGAGAAAACGTTGCTTTCTCCGGTTTTGGAAGTAATTTCTGGTCCAGTTGTTGGAATTAGTGCTGACAGATTTGTGGAAATAAGTTCTGAGAGTAGTGAAGATGAGATTGGAGACGTGGAAGCAACACCTGTAAGTCATTAATACAATAAACCCTAAAATTCATACTTCCATTCCCATTGGAACATACTATATGTCAACGAATATAATACTATGGTATAACATGTTTCGTACTATTGTTTTTTTTTAGTTGCAGCAGAAGAAGAATAACTTAAAAAGGAAGAGAGGGAATGTAACAGAAGAAAAAAAAAAAGAAAAAAAAATGCAGAGTAAGAGAAAGAAAGAAAAGGAGATAGAGAAAGAGAAGGAGATAGAGATAGAGAAAGAGAAGGAGAAAGAGAAAGAGACAGAGAGAGAGAATGAGAGAGAGAATGAGAGAGAGAATGAGAGAGAGACAGAAAAAGAGAGAGAGACAGAAGAAGAGAGAGAGACAGAGACAGAGAAAGAGATAGAGATAAAGGCAGAGATAGAGATAGAGGAAAGGGAAAAAGAAGGAGAAAAAAATGTAGTAGAGGGGATGGAAGGTGAAGGAGAACGAAGTGAAGAAAGAGAGAGAAATCAAGGAGACGAAAGTCAAAGTCAAAGGCCAAAGTTCCACGCGTGCGAGGACGAGGACGAGGACGTGGTCGTAAACAAGTTCCTGTGTCCAAGGTTTCGGTTTCAGTCCCTGGGATCAAGGTATTTATGATTATATTAGTATTACATTATTATTATTTTTTGTCATAATTGGTGTGATTTATTCGTTGTATAGACTGCCGATTATTACCGGGGAAGAAAGGACTACGTACGTCGTGACCAAATATCCGAAGAAGATAGGATATTGTTGGATCTGTTCTTGGAAAGTGTTGATTTAGGGTAAGAGCACAACCACCTTGATAGTACATGTTAATGTCTTTAATGGTATATGTCAAGTGAATACATAGTACATGTTGACTGCATGTTATAGTATGTAGTAACTTTGTACATAGTATAAGTTTACTTATCCAATAGTACATGTTGACTGCATGTTATAGTATGTAGTAACTTTGTACATAGTATAAGTCTACTTATCCAATAGTATATGTTGACCACATGTTATAGTATGTAGTAACTTTGTATATAGTACAAGTTTACTTATCCAATAGTATGTGGTTATGTCTTACTGTAGTGAAACTATTGTGGAGAGAGGCCCACATCAATTGACGGGAAGGCATATGTGCGAACTATTATTTGATGAAATGCTGAGTGCAGAACACATAGATTTGTACTTGAATCTATTATGTTCCGAATCTATCATGAACCAACATGGACATGAGATTGATTACCTTGACTCCCCTGCCCAGGTATATAGTGGTTTAACAAATAATTTTGCATACATTACAATGTTTATCTAATATTCTCTATTATGTTTCGTAGCAAGAGTTAATATCGCGACCTCGGGTGGACGTAGAACGAATGAGCGATGCCATGTTTGATCGTCTTCTCAATGATTTTACTATTTTTGGAACGATGGCTTTTGACAAGCTAAACACAGCAAATATCTTCAGTAAAACATTTGTCATGATACCTATCAATTCCAGTGAACACTGGTTCCTGCTTGTTCTGAACCCAATAGATAAATGTATTTACCATTGGAACTCCATAGACTATTCTCCGAATTTCCCAGGAATTGCGGATTATGTCGTAAGCCCATATTCTTGTAATTAGTTATTCTTTATTCTTGCGAATTGTTGTAGACTAATATAATATTTTATTTTCGTAGGCCTCGTTTTACAGCAAGGTGGTTGAAAGAAGGTCTGGGTTGGAGATACAATCGGAAGCTAAATGGGTTCATGGATGCAGGCAGCAGGATGGGAACCTTGATTGCGGCTTGTTTGTCTGCATGTGGGCATATTGTCATGCTATAAACAGTGAAGATATTTGGTTTAAGGCAAAAACTTGCGATATCAAAATACTTCGCCCAAAACTAGCAGCTATCTTTCTGAGGCATCGGGGAGTAGAAGTGGAAGCTAAATATGAAATAGATCTGGCGTTATTGTGAAAAAACTGGGAGTGGAAGTGTTTTGGGGTTCTTGTCTTTTTTGTAATTAATTAATGAACAGGTGAATGTGTTTTTATGCCATAAACAATCTGTCCTTTTGTTGTAGAGCTAATAATACTATTGATTAGCTCTACTCGTACTTTTTCATTGTATACATTGTACTATATGTTTCGATGAAATGTACTTGCCTTTTGAACACATGGTACTTTATTTTGCGATTAATTAGTTTGTATAAAGAATATAAGCGTACCATAAAAATGAGCAACAAATACTGTCTAGTCCATTCGAAGATACCTTGTCAACAATAGACTTGTACTTATTTGATGAACAAAGCGTACTTCACATGTGTATTCACAAAAAACTTACCATAATCGATGTTGATTGACTCCCACATTGTCTCCATTATTGTTTTAGATGATTATTTTAAGGTAGGTGAGCATTATTGTTGCGTTTGGAATACAAGATCCCATAAATATGTTGAATTTCATACATGATACACATATACTATACAATATAGTCATACATTGTCTCCATTCATTCTTAATAGTCTTAAACTGAAGAGTTGTGTCTTAAAATGCGATCATATGGATGCATTGGCCCGACAATAATATATAGAGTGTAAAAATACTATATGAATGGCAAACATATACTTTATCAGTGAACAAATCGTACTATAGTGACGACTCACTTGTACTTTAACGGCTTAAACATTATACTTAATTGGTGAACAAAGCGTACTATATTTTTTGATGAATTGAATTGTACCAATTTCATCGACGTTTTAATGATCAATAAGTACGGGAGTTGCATAAATTATGTTTTAAATGATTATTTTAAGGTAGGTGAGCATTATTGTTGCGTTTGGAATACAAGATCCCATAAATATGTTGAATTTCATATACTATACAATATATTCATACAAGTCTACAATGCTCAAGTGTAAAACTAATACTTTCCTCAATTCTTACCATAGTCGATGTTGATCTACTCCCACATTGTCTCCATTCATTCTTAATAGTCTAAAACTGAAGAGTTGTGTCTTAAAATGCGATCATATGGATGCATTGGCCCGACAATAATATATAGAGTGTAAAAATACTATATGAATGGCAAACATATACTTTATCAGTGAACAAATCGTACTATAGTCACGACTCACTTGTACTTTACCAGCTTATACATTATACTTAATTGGTTAACAAAGCGTACTATATTTTTTGATGAATTGAATTGTACCAATTTCATCGACGTTTTAATGATCAATAAGTACGGGAGATGCATAAATTATGTTTTAAATGATTATTTTAAGGTAGGTGAGCATTAGTGTTGCGTTTGGAATACAAGATCCCATAAATATGTTGAATTTCATATACTATACAATATATTCACACAAGTCTACAATGCTCAAGTGTAAAACTAATACTTTCCTCAATTCTTACCATAGTCGATGTTGATCTACTCCCACATTGTCTCCATTCATTCTTAATAGTCTAAAACTGAAGAGTTGTGTCTTAAAATGCGATCATATGGATGCATTGGCCCGACAATAATATATAGAGTGTAAAAATACTATATGAATGGCAAACTTATACTTTATCAGTGAACACATGGTACTATACTCACGACTCACTTGTACTTTACCAGCTTATACATTGTACGTATTTGGTGAACAAAGCGTACCACATTTTTTGATGAATTGAATTGTACCAATTTCATTGACGTTTTAATGATCAATAAGTACGGGAGATGCATAAATTATGTTTTAGATGATTATTTTAAGGTAGGTGAGCATTATTGTTGCGTTTGAATACAAGATCCCATAAATATGTTGAATTTCATACATGATACTCATATACTATACAATATATTCATACAAGTCTACATTGCTCAAGTGTAAAACTAATACTTTCCTCAATTCTTACCATAGTCGATGTTGATCTACTCCCACATTGTCTCCATTCATTCTTAATAGTCTAAAACTGAAGAGTTGTGTCTTAAAATGCGATCATATGGACGCATTGGCCCGACAATAATATATAGAGTGTAAAAATACTATATGAATGGCAAACATATACTTTATCAGTGAACACATGGTACTATAGTGATGACTCACTTGTACTTTACCAGCTTATACATTATACTTAATTGGTTAACAAAGCGTACTATAAATGCTGAAGAACCCAAACTTTACCAGCTTATACATTGTACTCTTATGTTCACTAATTAAACAACAGTACATAGGTTTTACATAGCATGTAGACTGCAAATATTACTAGATTCAACACTATCAAACTATGAACTACTCCACCTTCAGAATTGCAATTCTTCACTTCACTTTCTTGATGGACTTGGTTCATCGACGCACTTGTAGCTTCATTTTCTTCACGATTTGAGTTGGAAAAAGTTTGCCCAACTTCAAATGGTTCACACCAATGGGAGTAGCCATGGTGTGGGCAACAGTAAAATAACCTTCCGGGATTCGAAATAGTTTCTGAAACCATGATTATTGTTTTCTTCCCACAATCAAGACGCTTGCATTTCCCTTTTTTGTATTTTAACCCACTCATTTGAGTGGTGCTACTAGAAGAAGCCATGAATTAGAAAGAAATGAGCCTATGTGTCATTTATGGTCATATTATGACTTGACTAGTTCTAACAATAAGCAACGGCTATATTATAAGCAACGGCTATATTGTAACGGTCATAAATTGAGTAAGTCATACCATCCTATCTCATAGATAATACCATGCGTAAATCAAATCAGTACCTTTATACTGAAAATGATAAACCATCAAGCAGCAACAAGCATACCATCATATCGCATATCTAATACCATGTGTAAATAAAAATAGTACTATTAGACTGAAAATGATAAACCATCAACCAACAATAGGCATACCATCCTATCTCATATCCAATACCATGTGTAAATAAAAATAGTACCATTAGACTGAAAATGATAAACCATCAATGAACAGAGTACCTAATACATAGTACAAACTACAAATAGCAAAAACATAGTGCAAATTGAAACATAGTACAAAGTTCAAAACAACATAGTGCAAATCACATAATAATAAAGTACAAACAGCCAGTTTTCATTCACTTCAATCACTTGAATAACATAATGGGCAATCATGTAAGCTCTCCTCCATCTTGTCCTCCCTGATGAAAAACATAAAATTTACATTAGAAATAAGACTAGTTAGTTTAATTAACACAAATGCAGACAGTATTTACATTAAAAAAAATTGCTAGTCAGATTGGTTGTGTGCAAGTACGACGATTGTGTCCAGGCTTCCCACACCGAGTACAATTCAGTTTACGAGTTTGCACTTGTGAAGGAATTCTTTTTGTCTTTCTACGTCCCGGTCGAGTTCTCGAATCAGGTGCATTAACAAAGACATCGGGCGGAGCATTACACGCATCGTACAAGTCAAAGTCCTCATCAAACGAGGGAATTGGGTTAATCGTGAATTGATATACCTGTTTGTACGTATCAATATGAAAGCATGAATCCACAAACTCATATACTGAGTATCCTTTTGACTCCAAACATGCACATGCATGTTTGCATGGAAGTTTCTCTAATTGCCATGCTTTACAAGAACAAGTCTTCTGCTGCAAGTCAACCTTATACGACTTGTCCTCATCATATACCTCAAAAGCGGTACTACTTGATCTACAATATTTTAAGGAACGAGAGGCCATATGATTGATTGTTAATCTCTTTAGAATTTTCTTGCACAATATGCCAGTCATTGCCAAACTTTTTCCTTGTCGTTTAACTAGCATCTCCATTATTTTGATCCGTATGTGATCAATCATGGATGGAACAGGCAAAGATCGGGCATCTTTAACCCAACCATTCCAATTTTCTGCCTGATTATTGTTCACGATTCCCCATCTTTCTCCAGAAAAATAGGCATTCGCCCAATGATTTGGATCAGAATTCGAAATAAATGATGCCGCGAGAGGCATAGATTGCACTATACGAGAAATAGTTGCATCGAACTCCTGCCGAGTAGGAGCATATGCAGCATTATGTAAAACACTCGCCCAATATGACTTGTTGTGCAATGGGTACTTCCTCAGGACCTATATTATTTTGAAACATGTTATACAAATGTATGAAACATGCTATACAAATGTATGAAACATGCTATACAAATGTATGAAATGTGTTATACAAAAGTATGACACATGTTACACAAATGTATGAAACATGTTGTACAAAAGTATGAAACATGTTATACAAAAGTATGACATGAGGTGACAAATGGTACGTTCCAATTTGCATATTAAAGAGAATCAAAATACCTGAGTTCTAAAGTTATCCACCAAGTGTCGCAAACAATATGCATGGTGGCTACTAGGAAATACCATCGGGACGGCTTTAAGAAGCCCCGAATGACGATCAGAGAAAATGGTAAAAGATCTATTGTCATTGTGAAGATCTAGAATTTGTTTCAATTTAATGCAAAACCACTCCCAGTTTTTATCATTCTCAGCATCAACAACTGCGTATGCCAATGTATACAAGGAATCATTTGGATCCTTGCACACAGCAGAAAGCAAGCATCATTTGTACTTATTTTTAATGTGAGTCCCATCCAAACATATCATCGGCCTACACCGATGAAAGCCGGAGATAGAACTCCCAAAACTAATAAATATTCGAATAAACTTTTGAGTAGCAGGTTCAATCTCATACTCTGCCATGCTACCAGGGTTATGCATTTTTAATGCACGACAATAGCGTCTCAGTTTATCATAACATGTCGTCTCATCATCATGGATATCGCGCATTGCTTTTTCTTTACCCCTCCATGCTGTGTAGTACTGAAGCTCCAGACCATAATTGTCTCGGATATCTTCTAACATACCACATGGTGTGTAAGCTGGCTGCGTTCTCAATTTTCGTTTCATAATTTGGGCAATCCATGTAGCATCGGCTTTAGGATGACCCCTTGTACGAAGAGTAGCATCACCACAAGTGTGCTCAAGATTGCACTTGCGAATGCTAAATAACTTATCTGACTTGTACAATGATGCATAAACCCTCCATTTGCAGTTTTCGTGAATGCATACTGCTATGATCTTTTGTTGATCATTTTTCATGTACTTAAATGATCGATTATTAGCAATAGAATAGTTTTTCAGCATATGCCTAAAATCATCAGGATCTTTAAAAAACTGATTCTCCCCACGGATGCAATGTCTCCATGCATCAATTGAATTTCCAAGCGGATTACCCTCGATTTCCATCGATTGATCGCCGCTTTTGGTTTCAAAAAAATTTTAAAAATGGATTACAATAGAGTGGAATCCAAATAACAATGTACATGAAAATATCATAACAATGCACTGGTTCCATACTATCTTATCCATTATATAATACTAAGTTTTCCCACAAATAGTACCAAGTTTACCTATCACCCATACTATTCAGATGAAGGTTACGTACTATCTTCCCCATTATATGATACTATGTTTTCCCATTAACAGTACCAAATTTACCTATCACCCATACTATTCAGATGAAGGTAACGTACTATCTTCCTCATTATATGATACTATGTTTTCCCACCAGCAGTACCAAATTTACCTATCACCCATACTACTCAGATCAAGGTTACGTACTGTAAGTATCATACGTCCATACCATATTTATATTAGCATGATACTATTATGTGCCATATTTTATACTATGTATCACACAATAATTAACAACCATAAAGAAATGCATTTCAGCAGTACAGAAAAAGATGGAGACCTACCAGCCATCGGTGCGAACCCTCTTTCCACGCGAATTAGCTTCATCTTTGCAGGTCACGACAATGTCGACCACACTCATCTTCATTATCAGATGCAATGCAACCATATTCTCCACATCTTCATCAGTGCCCAATGTCACATACAATCTTTCCCGAGGAGCCAAGTATTGGAGGATCAGTGCATCTGGATGGATATGATTCCATTTGTTGATAATAGCACCATATATCTCCATTAATGTCGAATTACTTTTTATGGAAATAATGTGAAGTTGATTTTTGTATCGACAACTTCCAAGAATCACACTGGGTACATCGTTAGATACATCATTTGTAGCCATTGTGGGGTGGGTGGGTTTTACAGTGATTTTTTCGCCGGAAAAAAGGGGAAACCAGAGGAGAGAAATGGAGAAGAAATAGAGAAGAAAGAAAGCAGATAGAAATGAAGAGAGAGAAGAAAGAAAGAGAAGATGAAGAGAGAGAAAAGCAGGAGAGAGAAAAGGGTGAGAGTGAGAAGAAAATATAATAAAATATATAAAATTCACATTAGGGACTGATCTGCATGTTAGGCGTGTGAGTAGGGACTTAAATGCTAGGGCAAACTACCTAGGGACTGATCTGTATTTCAAGTTTTGGATTAGGGATTTATCTGTAGTTTCCCCACATAATCATATGATTGCATCATTGTAGATCATTAAAATTGATGAATTCATGACAATTTTTTTTTTCTTTTAATATTTGTTGTCTGCTGAGGGGCCCACATAGGGGAATTAAGCATATGCTTACGTCATCGTCGAATAAGTTTGACTGCAGATCTGGACAGTGGGACTCATGGTAATGATACAGAGAGAAATTAGACAACAAATATAATTATGTTTTTGTAATTTTTGGGATTTTATTGAAGGTTTTGTTTGGAGGGAAATATTTTAAACTTTTTTTATTTTTTTTTTATTTTTTTTATATATATATATATATTCCAAATTAACAAATAATATGGGGAAAAAAACCATTCAAAGTGAGAAATGTTAGAAATTTTATATCGTACATACATACGAATTCCCAAGAACCACATGCTTGAATCAACGAGAATTAAACACAAACATAAACACGGAAGCGTACCTTACATCACGGAATCAAATCTTCGAATCTCCACTGGATTTGGGACAGGTCTTCCAAAGAATCCGCAGTTCCTTATTTTTCTCTCTAACGATGGATTTTAGAAGAGACGGAATGGTTGCGTTTCTTTGGGGACCACGACCCTTTATATAACTGTAGAGTCCAGTTATATTATAATTGTGATTCAGCCCCATCAATAAATCACAACTAAGCCCTAATTGTCTCTACACATTAGGCCCATAATTATAGTTTAATACCCATAAGTCCAACCCAATAACCTTTATTAGATCACAATTAATTTGGACTTTCTTTAAGATAGTCATACACATTTACGTCACATATGTGAGCCCACATAATTATTGAAATAATTCCAACAATCTCCCACTTGGGCCACATATGTTATATACCTTATAAATGTGTACACCTTATGAGCTCAAAATTGCTATCATATAAAAAGGTATTCCTTACAATCTCGTCCATTTACCATACTAATATAGGACTAAAGAGGCTTTCGTCACATTGATCGTGTCTAAACCCAACAGTAATCACATATACCAATATAGCCAAACGACATAGATCAAATTATGGTGTGTAGCATGGAAATTACATATAATGTGATCTTAACATGCCTATTTCCAACTGGTCCTACTTTAAACTTTATTGAGACCAAATCTTTACATAATTGTACAAAGTGTAGCCAAATACTTTATTTCTGCAGAAAACCAAATACACAAAATTGTGTCCAAACATATCATAGAGCTACCAAAATGTATTTATATGTACACATACATACAAACTCCCACTGAACCAAAATATCCTTAAATGATATAACACCTACATGAGCAATGCTCATGAATACATTATGTGTTAATCCTTTAGTAAGCGGATCCGCAATTGTGGAGTTTATCTTAATATGCTCTATGTACTGTTCACTTTGTACCTTTAACAACAAAGAACTTTCACAAGCTCTTGTTGTTGTTCGAAAGTATAGCTGTTAAATATTGTCACCGTATAACTTTAATACAAATCAACATGTGCAGCCTAATGACAAGTGTTTATAGCTATATTAAAAAAAATGCCAAAAAATTACCATAAATTCTTAATCATCGTGAATAGAGCTTAAAGTGTTTGCTTAACACCCATGTCAAAATAGCTCAATCACTTAGGTTTACATTAACCAAAATGGATCTATACTTTATACGCATCATAAAAATCAAAGTCATGAATAAACCACACGATCTCCCAAAATATCTGATTTTGATAAATGAGCATATGTATATAACTTACATTCCCTATAATTACTGTATAACCCATTTGGCTGCTTTGCTAAATGATCCACTTTATAGGGTTATTCAAATACCTGCCTAACTTTATGCACACCTTAACCGAATGTGTACATTCTTTTACATAAAATATTTATTGGGCATTGAATTGAGACTAAACAAGTCTCCTTTGTTGTGAGATTATCTCCCACTGATCCTTGGGTATGTACAATCATTAACTTTATTTATCTCAAAGTACATATGAGATAATTAGCTTAGGAATGTAACATCATTAACGGGAATTTTAATTTCATTAATGGACTACTTTAGTTTGCAATCAATATCCTTCAAATCTTTAAATATTAAGATTTTATGGTTGCACTTTATTGTTCCATAAACGTTACCATTTGAGAAACATATTCCTTGTGTCCATAAATTTCTTAATAGAGTCGATATGAGTGAAATCTTTAATGACTAAACGTATCATATATCTTTCAATATTGCCCATTTGAATTACATTTGGTCTCAATTATTTGTAACCAAAGAAATTCACACCTTATGGCATTTCGATAAGATCCTAATGTCTTGTCATTCTAAATTTCAACTCATCTTTAATGCTTTATTATTTTAAGGTTGTTGAGTTTGCTCTTTAAGTAACAATTATCAAGACTTGATTGGGGAATTGTTCAACATTGTCTTATCAAATCTCCAAATCTACTTTTCAAACAATGACAAGTATAAAGACATGTACATTGTCAAAAGCAGTATTAGGAATCGAATTGACTTATCTTTAAAGACAATGTCTATAATCTAAATTTCTCCCCTCAAACTCAACATCCTTAAAATATTTTAAATTTCCCCTTTTAAAACATAACATACTGCAGCACTTAATGTTTCTCCTAAATATACCTTAGTGAAGAACAATGACTTATCATACTTCCTTGAATGTCATTGAATGTTCTATTCTTGAATTTTGTACCATTTTAAATTGCTTATGCAAGATTTTACTGTATGAGACTTTTATTTAAATTATAGGTCTAATTTTGAATTATGAAATATACCAAACTTAATGTTTTCAAATGAACAAATTAACTAAATTTGTTCAAGAGAAAATCTAAATCCATCTAATGACGGTACCAAATGTCTATTTCATAATTCAAAAGAAAACCTAAGAGTCCTCATAGTCTCAATCCCAAATCTTACATAACCTTTATAGATGTATATCTTTCAACATCAATTAAATGTTGGTTATGTGAATAACCCTTTATATACACATTTATGTGAACAGTGTAACCCAGGATCTATTCACTAAATGTGTCTAGGTACAAAGTCAAAATATATTTTAGAACAGATTAAAGTGAGAAACAAGCATAATTACGTTATTCAACGTACCTCAGATGTAAACTGCAATTATAATGATCTATCTTAAGATGTACTAGTCAAATTAGCACTTAGTTTTTTCTCCTTTAATTATTTATTCTTCGTGTGAACGGTCAAAGTTTTATTATTTATGTTTTACAACAAACCTTATATTGACCATTCACGTAGAAAAATAAATTAAACCATATTCACTTTCAAGTCAGCGAAACCACACTAACTGAAGTGCTATAACTCAAAATGAGATTAGACTATTACTTAATATGCTTACTTATGTTCCTTTTCTTTATACCTTATTTAAACAATAGATATCAAAATCTAATTTGTTGCAACTTTATCGTTTTAAAATAAAACGTATCCTTACTATCTTTAAGGAACCTTCTAGTACGTAGCCCCAAATTAAACCTTATGCCCCCAAAAAAAATATTTAAAATGGATGCACCTAATGATCTTAAATTTTATAAATAGAACGACGATATACTCTAGGTTCTTCTATTGTTCTATCCAAAAACAAATTCAAGATCTATGCACCATAATAGGTAATAATAAAAATATTTGTGCAATTAAGCACAAAGTGTTATAGGCAGATAATGTGTAACATATAAATAAATTAAATAGAGAACGTAAATAAAACCAATATACTCACATTATAATCCAAATGTGACTTTTCAATTTTAAATAATTATGGAGTACATCTCAAGATGCCTAGCACAACATTAATATCATGTCTTTGGACAATAATATTAACTGTAAGTGGCACTCTCGTTGTAGTAATCAAGTGCTGACGATAAATCCTGTCAAATAATGAGCCCATCTTTGGATGTCACTTATTATTCACATGGAAACTTAACAATTGTCACGCACTTATTACCACAGTTGCATATGTGGTTCGGCCAAATATCAACCTACCTTTAGGTATAATTAAATATTCGCATGAATTCACATATACATAACATCTTAACATTCTCAATAAGCTAATCTCCACAGAGAGGTCACTTTGGTGGCTTCATGCTTCAATCAGTTATCTTAAAAGTCAGACAACTTAATAACAAGTCATTAGATGTACCCAAAAAATTATTTAGAAATTTAAAGTCGTTGTTGAACGCCGAGGCTCTAATGACATCACCTAAGCGCTAACAGGCTGTATCCAACACTAAGGTTGCCTCACTGTATTGTTTTCGAATCAAACTCAGTAATATGGTTATTCATAAAAATGAGTATGAATTGACAACATCGAATCCATCTTTATTTTGAATTTGAGCCAAAAATGATGTGGGGCTCACAATTCAATCTTATTTAGATTTAGTGGCCAAAATAAACTTTTAACCAATAAATCTAACCTTATATGGATTGGAACTAAATTAATAAACATATAATTAGACTTAAATAAAAGCCTTGAGTCAAATATCGAAAAAGTCAATCCTTATTTGGTTAATAATAACCACTATCCATATTTTGACTCAACAACGATGAAATGACAATGGATCAGAAGCTTATTAAAAATTAATTTGTATCCTTAATTTTGACCCATTACTAAAAAAAATTAAGTCTAAACGGCATAAACCCCCAAATTAGCCTTAGAAAACCGAATTTGAAATTCAAAATGAATTTCACTTTATTGACCAAACAAAAAAACCTCAAAAGAATTTAAAAGAATTCACATATTAGTTTGGTCCCTCAAAATAATTGAAATATTTTAAACGGCCCCAAAACCTTAAATTAACTTTTTATTCCTTAAAAATTACCCTTGCCCCAAAACCAGAAAATCTTTCAACTTAAAGGACTGAATTGAAATTTTGAAAGAAAAGCCTTTGAGTGAAAAGGGATCTAAGATTAAGAAATACTTAATTTGAGATTCATAATATATTTTCGAAAAATATATGACTGTTTTAGAAGAAACTTTAAAAGTGGGGACTGAAATGCAGTTTTCGAAAGCTTGAGGGCTGTAATACAGATTTTTCATTATTTCAAATTGACCCCGACTGAAAATCAGGAATAACCAAAATATGGGCCAAATTGAAATATTGCTAAATATCTCAAACTTAAATTAGGGGACCAAATTTGAAATTACAGAAACCCTAAATCTGGGACCCAATTGCAATTTCCCAAAAAATTCATTAAAGCCAATTGCCTTCTTCTTCCAGACCCGCCGTCACCACCTAAATCTCCTTTAAACTTTACAGCCAATCAACACCACCGTCGCCAGAAAATACCAAATTCTGGCTCATGTCTACGCGGCGGAGTCCACCGCCGGCGATCCAATATGGATGATGGACATGGAGGGCTGGTTAAGGATTAACCGTGGTGGGTCCTTAGGGGTGGCTCCGCCGGGAAGACCTAAACAGCAGCCACCCTCACCATCGAATCGATTGAATTTCAGATTTGTGCCGTAAAACTTAATTCTTCAACCCATTGGATTGAAACCAAATAATTTAACCTTAAATTTGAAATTAATCAACCCAAAAAGTGAATTTATCATACAACAACTGTTAAAAGATTCTTGTAGAATCGTATTGAAAATCGAGATTCAGATTCACATAAACAACCCAATTTCCAGATTTGTCATTCAGCAATTAAAAAACACAATTCTGAAATTAATTAAACAATTAACAAACAACAGGCCGGATGAATTTTAACAAATTAAGAAATTGTCACATAA
This sequence comes from Erythranthe guttata, assembly GCF_056151865.1. Taxonomy (NCBI): domain Eukaryota; kingdom Viridiplantae; phylum Streptophyta; class Magnoliopsida; order Lamiales; family Phrymaceae; genus Erythranthe; species Erythranthe guttata. The sequence goes on along the minus strand of NC_142541.1, from coordinate 1,327,083 downwards.
CATAACACAATTCGAAGTTCATAATCGGACCATAATTTTTCAGAATTGAATCCACAAAATCATATTTCGCATAACTTCGAAATAATGAAATATAACAAACATAATATCCCCGATAATTCAAGACATGGTGGCTCTGATACCACTTGTTAGAAATTTTATATCGTACATACATACGAATTCCCAAGAACCACATGCTTGAATCAACGAGAATTAAACACAAACATAAACACGGAAGCGTACCTTACATCACGGAATCAAATCTTCGAATCTCCACTGGATTTGGGACAGGTCTTCCAAAGAATCCGCAGTTCCTTATTTTTCTCTCTAACGATGGATTTTAGAAGAGACGGAATGGTTGCGTTTCTTTGGGGACCACGACCCTTTATATAACTGTAGAGTCCAGTTATATTATAATTGTGATTCAGCCCCATCAATAAATCACAACTAAGCCCTAATTGTCTCTACACATTAGGCCCATAATTATAGTTTAATACCCATAAGTCCAACCCAATAACCTTTATTAGATCACAATTAATTTGGACTTTCTTTAAGATAGTCATACACATTTACGTCACATATGTGAGCCCACATAATTATTGAAATAATTCCAACAAGAAATGGGTTGTAAAAACAATTTGTCTTTGCATTTATGTAATTGTTGGTTGAATAATGCGTTGCATTCGGTTGAATGCGAAAAATAAAAGAAATTACGGGGTAACTATTTGATAATATCTGATTTTTTTGTAATATTTTGATGTACTATTTCGTGAACTTGCTGGATGGACAAGATTTAGTTAGGATTGAATTCCGTTAATTTCAGTTGCAGTAGCATTTTGTGTCGAAGATGTGTCGAATGTATTATGTTAATTATTTTTCCTAGACAATTGCTAAGTGAATTTGGCCAAATATTTTTATTCTAAAATTTTAAATTATATTAGTTTCATTTCTAATGATCATTTGATAAATTTTATAAAAAAAAAACCACGTCATTTTTTGAAAACCTTCTTATAAAATATGTATTATAGACATATACTCGATAAACTAATAATCTCATTTAAATAATATTATTTTCCGGTCCCGACTCTATGACAATGTGCTGATGAAATACTTCGCTAAATTACTGGAATTCGGCTGGTTCCAACTGGATTAATTTATAGAAATTTTATTGTATATACATTGTGAATTGTGATAATCATAAGTACTTAGATCGATTTTATTTTCTGACAAAAAAAAAAAAACCCCTAATTATCAACTAAAAAAGAAAAACAAAATGAAAAAGGTTTCCTATAGATAAACTTTAGCATCAAATTGAGGGACCTTGTTAACTTCAAATGGTCCTTACCACCTTAAACATTTTGGCCATAAGACAAATGGCTCATGATATATACATATATCTTCTTGGTGTTGATGCAATTTCATTTCTTCTCTTTTTTCTTGCCTGCAATGTAAGGACAACCTTGCACGAGAAGAAAGGTACCATTATTTATTTCCTCTTTTTTTTTTTTAATAAATAAAATAAACTTTTCAATGTATTGTTATTCAAATTTTAAATTAAGGCAAATTACGGTCACCCTATGAGATAAGATCAAATTACAGAAAAAACCCCTCTTGTTTAGGTAATTATAACTAACCCCCCTCAACTATGTATTATCTTATGAAAAATCTCTATTTCATTAGATAAATTTGACACTATAAGGATAGACGTATAAGAGAATAGTGGTTTTAATTATCCAAATATGAGGAAAAAAATTTCTTCATAATTTGACCTTACATCAGGGGGTGACCATAATTTGCCCATAAATCTAAACGAAACAAAAAGAAGTGTCCAATTAAAAGGAATCATGTGTAGATAGATAGCTTCATCCTCAAGATCAATAATTTAATTTTGATTTTTTTTTTTTTTTTTTTTTGTGTGTGTTTCATCTTACTTCGACAATAGGAATAACCGAATAAAGAATCTGTTTTTATTTCAAATTTTAAATTTGCTAGTCTTGGATATTAAAATTAAGAAAGAAAATACTATGAAATAATTAATCTAATTAATTTCTCTTCCCTTTCTTGAAATTCCAAATAATAACTTTATACGCATTAAATAACAAAAAAAAATAAAAATAAAAAATAATTGCTTTATGATTGAAATGAAAAATGCAAATGATTGTTTATTTATTATAAACATTTATTGGTAGTCACTGATTTTTCTGATTTCTGGTGAGGACAGAGTACAGAAAATTTAAAGGAACTACTGAAATGTATCACTTTTTCAGGCCACTTGATTATACCATTAGTCCTATCCAAAAATAACAAATAAATAATAATAAATAAATAAAAGAAAGATAAATAAATTAAAATTTATAGTATGTAGCTTTATTTCAAGCATCCAATGAGCATAAATCCTACTAAATAGGGCTTTAGTTGATGCCCTTCTTTTCTAAATCCATCTTTTTGGTTGATTGATCTCAAAGTTTGATCTCAAAATTCAAAATTTGATCTAAAATTCAAAATTTTAGTTGATTTTAAGAAAGTATACAATAGTTTAAGTTTGTGGCTACGGCCGACAATCAGACCATGTGAGCTGAGCTCGGATTGGCTCAAGCTCACGCACCATCGAACCTCCTTAATATTGATTCAAGCTCGACTCATGTATTTTTTCGAGTTTCGAGTTTATATCAAACTTATATCGAACAATATATAAATTTACATACTTTAAATTTTGCAGCTTGAAAAAAAAAAAAACCTTCGCAACTGAAGAACAAAACCCAGAATATTCATAAAAGAAAAATAATAGTTGATGCCCTTCTTTTCTAAACCTATCTTATTATTTCTTTCCCTATTAATCTCTTCATACAATTAGAAGTATGAGTGCAAATTTGAGAAATAATAATAATAAAAAGTAATAATAACTAGAAGTATTCAACCTAAAATGAGTGTGGTAAATAAATTTATAACTTCACTAGAAATAATTAAGGGGCGTAATTTCGTATTAATTATCTTTTTCAAATTTTCTAATCGAACTATTTGAACCCACTTAATGAACTTTTTCTCCTAATGTTTCTTATATATATATATATATATATATATATATATATATATATATATATATATATATATATATATATATATATATATATATATATATATATATATATATATATATATATATAAATTCAAATGCAATCATAATATGTATAGTAAACCAATTGTGTAACACGTTTACAAAAATGTTTGCTAGTATTATTTCATGTTGAAATTAAATTAAATAAAATCAAAATGCTTATTATTTCACAATTCAATTTTTTTAATACTACAAAAAAAAAAAAAAAAGGCCAAAGATTGAGGAGGATGAGCCACGTGACAATGAGGAGAATATATACTTTGCTTGTGAAGAGAATGCGAGTGGGCCCCACTGTGACCCGCCATTGGAGTGCGCTTTCGGTTTTTATACAGTGCTTCTCTTCTCTCTCTAAAAAGCCCTTCTCTCTCTCTCTAAAAAGCTCATCTCTCTCTTTCTCTCTCATCTCTTTATCTTGGACCCAAAAATTCTCACAAATTGTCACGTCAGACATAGACTTCTACGAAGCCGTGATTTCTGACGACGCCCAAACACTGAATCTCAGCCGTTGATTATTTATTTTTTCCCACGTGTGGGGCCGGATGCTCCCTTCGGGCCTTATTCGTGGGGCCCGTTTCACATGTCAGCCCCGACGAGTTGAGTACTGTGGACTCGGCCCCACCATAAGTTTCACTTTTTCTTCCTTCTTATTCACATTAATTCTCACCCCCCACACCACCACCACTCACTACTCCGACTCCACATTCTCTCTCATCTTTCTCTCTCTAAAACTTCCATTACAAAGAAATATCAAATTCTCTTGATATTTGGTTATTGTAATAAGTAGTAACACATCTCCAATGGGAATCACTTCTCTCCAAGTTTGCATGGATTCATCTGACTGGTTGCACCAGGTAACATATATATATATACACACAAACATATACATACATATCAACATTAATTGAATATTGCATGAAAAATCCCATGCATTCTTGATTTTGTGTGTGCATAGGTTTAAGTACATTTGCATACACACACACATTACACACATTATATACACACACACACATTATGCATGTTTAGATTTTTTCCACATAGAGACAAACCAACCGACTGCTTCAGGCGCATGCAAAATCTGCAGACATTAATTTCAACACAAAATAGTTAGTCTAAAGTCTAGTATGCTGACATACATATATAGATACATTATATATATATATATATATATATATATATATATATGATATGTCATAAAATAATATTCTTACTTTTGTTTCTTGTAATAAAAAAAATAGGGCACAATTTCCGAGGAATACATAGGAGGAGGGATAATGGATTCTTCGCCGATCTCAACCCCATCCGGCGGCGACGACGAAAACAACATTAACAGCATCCTGGCATGCGGTGGCAGATCGCCGACGCTATTGGCGGCGGAGAGAAGCCGGCTGAGGCCGCAGCACGAGCAATCCCCAAAATGCCCCCGGTGCGAATCGACGCACACCAAATTCTGCTACTACAACAACTACAGCCTCTCCCAGCCGAGATACTTCTGCAAAACCTGCCGCCGCTACTGGACCAAAGGCGGCACCCTCCGCAACATCCCCGTCGGCGGCGGCTGCCGTAAAAACAAGAAGGTCTCCTCCTCCTCCTCCGCTTCCGCCGCCAACAAGAAATCCGACCACCACCCGCCGCCGCCGCCGTCGTCTGCTCTAGTACCACTCAACCGTAACAACCACAACCACAACAACAACCCTAGCGCCGACGACGACGAAAACCACGTTCACCTCGGATTCTCCGACCAACTCCATTTCTCGTCGCTGCATGCATCTGGATTCTTCAACAACGCCGGCAATAATAATAATTTCGTGCTCGACAACAACAACAATAATATTATCAACAACCACCACACTCCGATTGATTTCATGGACAACAAGTACGACGATTTTGGTGGGATGATGATAACCGGCGCCGGCGGCGCTAATAATGCAGAGGATCATAACGCCGTCACTTCCGCCGTTAACTTTCACGGATTTCCGTTCGGTCTTTCCTCGTCATTTCTCGACCACCACCACGGTAGTAGTAACTCCGCTCCGATTAACATTCTCGAGAGCTGCCAGAGGCTAATGCTTCCGTACGATAATCCAAATCAAAATCAAAATCATAATCATGATTATAATAACCATAATCATAATCATAATAATAATCACGAGGTAATCGATGTGAAGCCGAATTCGAAGATTCTGTCACTCGAATGGAATGATTATCATAATCATCATCATCACCAGCAGAGTACCGGGTATAATTTCGGTGGGCTCGGATCTTGGACCGGGTTGATGAACGGGTACGGGTCTAATCCTGCAACTAATCCGTTAGTTTAATGATTGTTGATTAGGGTTAATTAATACTATATGTAGTAGTTAATTATGATCAATTAGCTATTTACTTAATAGGATAGATTAGTAATGCTACGAACTCAGGTTTTTGGTCTTTTTAATTAATGTTTGGATTATGTTTTTTTTTTTTGTTTGTTTGTTTGTTTGTTTTAATTAAAGTTTAACTTGGCTGAGTGTGAAATGGGGATTGTGGAAGCTAAGTGTGATTATTTTATTTTGCTGTTGTTTAATATCATTTAATTTTGTGATTTTAAAATTTTAAATTAAAAGATAAATTATGGGATTTGCCGACAGTTCGAGGAAGATATGGTTGTACTTTTATTTATTTTTTCATTACATTTTTTTAATGTACGTAAAAGAATGTTTTTGGCGTACTTTGAATACTAGTGTACTTTGTTTATATTATATTATATCTTTTATATATATATATATATATATATATATATATATATATATATATAATTTGGGTGCTGCTTAGGGAACTGGAAAAAGTATAAACCCTAATAAAGTTGTGGTCTTTAATTTGTGATGAATTCTTGAAGATTCCAATAATTGAAACATAAACCACAATTTGATAGAGATGTTCAATTGTCTTAGTGATAGTTCAAACTTATTCAAAATCTCCAATCTAGCTTAATCATTCCCAAAATCACCGATGAACGATGGATTTCGACGTACGTTTCGGGGTCGTTTAGGCACTCAAAATGTCGTTTTTGCCGTTTTTGAAGAGTTTAAGAAAATTAATAGTTAGATCTAACAAATTTGGGTTTTAGTCTCGTAAATTGGATTGTTTCCGGCAGTAAGAATTCTATTAGGATTAGATTATCTTACTATTTTTGGTAATTGTTACAATTTTCTAGTTTAATTAGGATTTTTGCTTTATTACTATAAATAGTTTTCTTTGGACTTTATTTCCACTTGATTTTCGAAATAGTTTTGTTCTATTTTCTTGTGGATTCCGAAGTTTTTGTTCTTTGTTGTGATTTTCTCTTCGATTGTGCTTCCCTTCTGCGTCAGAATGAAATAAAATCCAGCTAGGGTTTCCTAAAATCAGTTCATTTTTGAAAAAAAAATTGCAGTACTTCTTTTTCTTGACAAAAACAATGTAAATTTAGATAATTTTTTTATTAGGGGTGTGCAATAATTTATTTCAATACTATGAACAAACCACCAAATAAGTCATTTGAAAGAATTGAACTTTAGACCATGTATTGAAAATTAAAGTCATCCCCCAAAAAAAAAAAAATCAAAAAAAGCAAAAACACAATTAAAATAAAATAAAAACCAAGAATGTGTCAGCTGCAATCTCAATGCAATTTAACTAGTACAACTTACAGTTCTGTGAGGACTAAAGGGGAATAAGAAACCAGTAAAATAAAAGTTCAATAAAAATATCAGTAGCAGAAAATCATTTTACCCCCCTCCCCTCTCACCAACATCCCCCCACCCCCAACCCCCCACCCCCCATAACAAAGATTATTCATACAACTATATTATCTGAAGCTAAGACGAAGACGAACCACCAACAGAGGCGATTTTTTCAAGAAAAACTTTAATCTCGTCTTCCAACTTGGCCCTTATCTCCGGCGAAAGAGTGTTCCCTGCTCTTTCCAGAGTCAACTTCATCTTCTCTACATTCTGCCTTATGAACGTCATATCTGGCAACGGAATATTCTTATTCTGGCATGCATTCATCGGCACATGGGGGGTTTTCACCGCCTTCGGTCTATTCCTCTTCTCTTTAGTCCTCGAATGACCAGCTGGCGGCACTACCGGCACGCAATTGAGTTTGAAACCAACGAGCGATTCTCCAAACACATCATTGCTCTTCTTCTCCAAACTCCTAAACGCAAATCTAGCCTCCGAGCTCCTCTCGTACACAATCTCCACGTTAGAATTATCATCCGCCACCTTGATTTCCGATTCCTTCAATAACCCGAATCTCGAAAATGTAGCCACAAGCATTTCCTTAGAGGGCAACGGGATTCCTTGAGCAAAGTTTAGGACAAGACTGCCACCTGGATCTTCAACTTTGTTCACAACCCTTTTCTTCTCTGCCTTTTCTTGATTTTTTTCATCGGGCAAAGTTTTATCCGACGAGCTGCAATCCAACACGTTTCCGTTCAAGTCCGGAACCTGTAAAGATTCAACTTTTTCTTTTCTTTTTCTTTTTTTAGGCTCGGGTTTATCAACGGAAGGCAAAATCTCCATCTGAACTGGCTGACTAGCAAACGAGCTCATCCCATTCGTCAAACACTCGTTCGACTGCGGTATCTTTTCGAGGGTCGCGGTTGTATTTGGACGGGCTAATCCTTCAATTTTCTGATCTGGTACAGATTTACCTTGGTCTGTAGAAGCTTCTCCAACCGGAATATTTTCGACCAAAGGGGCTGTTTGGATTCTGTTCAAATCTGGTAATATAGAAATCGAGTCGATATCAGGTAGCGGTGTATTTGATGTCTGCTGAAAGCTAATCATACAGATGTTTCTGTCTACATTGGAAGAATCTTTTGTATACTCGAGAACTTTTGATATCGGTTTTTCCTTCTTTTTCTTAGCCTTCTTTTTTACGGCACTTTCTTTTGCTTCCAAATTATCAGTTTTTATTTGCAATTCATCACCTTCAGTTTGGACAGGGCCTGTTGATATCGATTTCTCCTTCTTTTTCTTGGCCTTCTTTTTTACGACACTTTCTTTTGCTTCCGCATTATCTGTTTTCATTTGCACTTCATTAGCTTCAGCAGAATTTGGAGCAAGGTCTTTTGATATCGATTTCTCCTTTTTCTTAGCCCTCTTTTTTACGACTTTTCCTTTTCCTTCCGAATTATCTGTTTTCATTACCACTTCATCCTTACTTATATCAGCATTGAGGAACGTATACATTCTGAAACTACCGTAAAATCTCTTCAGCGAATCAGAATACTTGCTTCCACCGAGGTAAGAACAATCACGGGCAGTAGAACAGAGCTCGTTTAGCAATTCGGTCGAACATGCATCAATGTCGTCTTCTTTGCTAATTACAAGATTGCCTTTCTGAGATTTTTTTGACCCCTTTTTCCGAGATTTCGTGACACTGCAACTACCCAAATCATTGGTCTTTTTAGGCGGGCTTGACGAGTTCTTGATATTCTCTGTTTTTGTGCCTGCAGTTGATACAACATTTTTTACATCTATATAAGGATAAGATAGATACTTGCTCTTCTTCCTTTCTCGTGATTCCGAGCCTTTACCCGATGTAGCTACATTGTTATCATCACTGTGAATATTCCTCTTCCGCCTTTGGCCAACAGTGACATCACCATCACGGGCCTTTCCGTGTCGAGAGTTCCGCAAGCTTCTAGAAGCATTATTATTAAGACCCTCGTCCACGATTTCTGATGTAACATTCTGTGCAGTGTCACTACCAGATCTGAGAAGATGCAGAGGCAACTGACAATGGCCAACCGAACAATAAAACGAGGACAGACGGATTTTCATTACAGTTAACTCAACTGTACCAGGTGCATTAACAGAACACGCAAGATTTCTGATACGTGCAGAAAATGTCGCAGGGTCAAACTGAGACAATGAGTTTTCTTCCCTATTTGACCTTGACTTCTCGAGCTTTTGACCGTCCTTTGAAAAGCAAAGGCAGGTCATTTTCGTCTTTACGCGCTGACCGAATTCGCATAGTGCCCTCTCCACCGAACCGGAAAAGTTTCTGGATTTGTTTTGCACCGACATCTGTTCAAAGTGCTCCATAAAAGGCTTCAAATCCAAACTGTTGCACCAAACAGAATATATATTTCCAAAGAGTTTGACAAAGAAGCTACCCCTTTTTTCGGACTTTGCTGCATGATTTGACTCGATTGGATCGGATATAATACCTGGCCACCACAACAGATTTCGAGTTTTAACCCATACCAAATCACCCACATCAAATGTGACTTCTTGCTCCACTACAACGTCTTCCCCTTCTTTCTTGGCACTTGCATTTTCTACACCAAGAGATATAGTTCGATTTTCTTGAAGTGAACTTTCTTGGTTGGGTATTCCATCCAACGGATCAAAATCATCCACAGATAAATTAATACCATCGCCAGAAATTTCTATCTTCGACGGTGAACAAGGCTTTTGAGGAAGCAACACATAATCGTCACTTTTTTCAACATTTTCCTCAACTTTCCCACTACATTTCAACTCCCCTTCCGAAACGAGCACATCATTATTTATTTGATTTCCTGCAATACTATCATCACAAACCACAGATTCACTTCCCAATCCCCCTTTATTTATCTGAGTATTACCAGCAACACCATCGAAGACCACAGATTCTTCGAGGCTGATATGACCTAATTTTCTCGATAAATCAACATGGCTTATTTCACAGTGACCACCATAAACATCAGATGTGCAGTTCTCACTTAAACTACACAAGAAAACCGAGTTCCTTTCTTCTAGGGTTTCCGAGCTTGTCGCCTTGGTTTCCATTTCAAGAATGTACCATCCAGATCACACCATTTTCCCATAAAAATCAATCAATCATCAATTTCAGAGCTGTTTCAGAAAAGAAAAAAAAAAACACAAGTCAGACAATCTATTGTTTTTTTCTACCGAAAGTCAAAAATTCCCCCAAAATTTAGCAACGAGCATGAAATTAGAACCAAAACATTGTTTTTCCCCCAATTGAGAAACCTAATTTGAGATAGGGTTGAAACCCACTGAAAATCAACCAAAAAAAACACAATTGAAAAATAGAATCAACATGCATTTATAATTATTAACAACATAAATGAAGAAAAATCACAGAAAAACATGAAAAATTAAGAACGTGATACGAACCTGGGGAAAGACCTCGGTTTTTGTTGACAGACAGTAATGGCGGCTCGAGAGAGAGAGGAGAGAGAGGGAGGGAGAGAGATCTGATATAAATAAAGAAGAAAATTAAGAAATTGAACTGTTTTTAGGTGGTAAATGGAATCAGAGTGACGGTGAAACTGAGATACATTATATATTAGGGAATATTTTATATATATATATATACATATATATATATATATATATATATATATATATATATATATATATATATATATATATATATATATAATATTTTTCAATAAATTGAAAAGAAAAAGACTTTTTAAGCAAATGTGGCAAAAAACACGTGTAATTTAAAGGTAAAATATTTTTTTTTATAGATTTATTCTTTTTCCTTATTTTCGAAAAAAATAAAGTTAATGGGATAAGATTTTTGAGATACCTTTGGTTAGATTATGTTTTGAATACAAGATAAGATGATATAATTTGTTTACTTATGATTGTAATTCTCCTGTTATCGACATCGGAGAATCTAACGTTTGTCGACTCCCGTTCGATTTCGTTTATCAATATTTTTCGATATTGAATTTGTCGTACGTATTCATTTATTTTCCTAATCGGGTAGATGCACGTATTTATTTATTTGCCTAGTCGGGTAGATTATGAATTTAATTATTTTACCTATTTTTTAATTCATGTTTTTTGGTAAGTAGGATTTGAAAATGTCAATATTTTTATTCATAATAAAATTCAAATTATCATTATTAATAAATAAATTTGAAGATGTTTTTCTTTTGAGTGGGTTTGAACATTCAATTATAGCTTATACATCTTAAATGCATTTTGAATTTCAGCATTTAATAAATTCAATTTTCTCGCATGATTTTGGAAATTGTGAATTTGTGATAAATTAATAGTCTAGAAATAAATATTATGATTTTAAATTCATAAAAAAGTGACTTTTAATTATTATTAATAACTATACTACACATCATCTTCCAGTTGACTTTGACCTCAAATTAGAGTTCTCTTACAGTCAGTGAGATCCATAAAAACCTATAATTAAGACAATTGGAACAACAAAATAACATAGGTAAATAATCCCTTAATCTTATGATTCATCCAAATTATTTATTTATTTATTTATTATTTTGGCTACTTTCAGTTAGCTGGTTCAAACCGGCAGACACAGTCGTATATGTTTCCGTTTATTAGCTTTGCCGCCAACCGCTGATTCTTCACCATCGCCAGCTGCAAAATTGAATCATAAACGGAAATGTGAAGAAAAAAAATCATTTCACCGTTAAATATAAGAATCTTTTTAACACTTCATTTAAAAAAAAAAAAACCCGAAATGCTAGAAATTGACCTTTAGAGCGTCGCATTTGAATTTCGCGTTGAAATTCGTATGTAGAGATCGTCCCATCCCTTCCAAAATAACCTGTAGTAGTAGCAGTTTGTATACATGATTAGACTTAAAAATAATATTAATTAATAATAATAAAAAAAATATTAATAATAATAAAAAATACCAGATCAGCATCCTTGGCAACAGCAGCAAGCTCAGAGCTCACCTGGCGGAGGTCAATGCACGGACTTCCGCACCCGTTTTCGACGACCATTAAAGGAACAGAGAAAGAACTATCTCTAGGGCTATCTTGCACGTTTATCATCGCATCCACAAGTAATCCACCTGCCTCAGCCGCCCCTCGTAGAATATCACAATGCTGCGTTACACGCATTTGCACGTAATTTTTCGTAAATTATTTATATATTTTTTCAACAATTTAATCGATTAAAATCTATCGTATAAAAAAAGGTAGCAAATAAACCTTGGCAGCCTCAGCTACAATATCAGGCAACTCCATTGCAGTAATGTCATTCAGTGCAGGAAGCGAGTTTGCAACCAACACAACCTGCAAAAAATTAAATTAATAAATAAATAAAATAAAAGGAAATTGTCGGACCCGTTTTTCTCTCCAATACGACGAGATACTGTCTCATGAAACAAAATCCAGTTTCTATTAAACTTTCAAAACGTTTCTTCGATCTACGAATGAATTAATCACGAATTCTCGAGCAAGGGATTTTCATAATCAAGATGTAATTATTATTAGGGCAAATTACGGCCACGCCACTGAGGTAACATTAAATTACGAAAAAAACCCCTCCTGTTTGGGTAATTAGTAATTAACTAATTTACAACCACACATCAACTATGTAACCGTCTTACACGTCCACCCTTACGGTATCAAATTTACCTATTGAAGGAGGGGGGTTTTAGTAAGACAATACATAGTTGAGGGGGGTGGTTGTTATTATCCAAACAAGATAGGTTTTTTCGTAATTTGATCTTACCTTAGGGTGTTGACCGTAATTTGCCGTTACTATTATATTTCAAGACTTTAATATAATCAGTAACCCGAAGCAAAAAAAATAAAAAAACGAACATACTTCGGTTCCTCGCCTGAGAAGTTCTCTTGCAAGTGGAAGCATTCCTAGTACAATGTCGGCACCCGAGTTGTCCACAAAAAGCAATGCCCTTTTATAGGGGCGAGGCCTCTTTTCTGCTGAACTAAACATCCTCTCTTTGAAAAGATCGAAATCGTCTACCTGTATTTATTAAATAATCGTTAAATATTGAATCCAAATGAAAAATAAATAATAATATTAAAATACTGAAAGGAAATACTGTCACACGGACCCGCCAAGGCCTTTGCATTTTATTGCGACTCATTCGGTAAATTTCGATAATCGTCCCCTTATGGTAGAGGTCAACACAAGCGCGGGACCCCCAGTCGAAGATGTTTGCAGCAAGTACACCTTCAATTAACGTAAGCAATCTCGTTTCCTGAAATTAAATATATATATAATTATATTTAAAAAGTGTGTTATTAAATAAATTGAGCTACAAAAAGTGTACTTACCTCGTTCATACTGTCGAGTTCCATTAACAGATCAGGTAGAACTGCTAGTGACGCCTCGTTTTCTCTATATTACGAAAAAAAAGGAGTGTCGAAATGAGAATATAATTTATAAATGACATACTACTTATTTTTTATTTATTTTTTTAATTTTTTTTTTACCTCTGTTTAATACTTCTGTAGACATCGTGAAAGTGAAACTCTCGTAAGCACTCTTCTCTTAGTTCTAAGAGGTTGGCCAGGCCCAACTTCCCATACGCAGCTGGCTCCTCCATCAACCTATCGCGCATAAATAGAAACTTTATAAGACGAGAAAACGAGAATATTAACTTATCGGATTTACTTTTTAACTAATTGAATTAAATTAGATATTATAAAGAAGCAAAAAAAAACTATAGACCTAGCAAGGTGAGCGGAGAAAGCACGAGCAAATGCATCGCCTCTTCTCTTGGCATCGTCCGTACCGCCTTCACTAGCCACAGCCTGCAGAATTTAAAAAATAAAATAAAAAACATAGTTATAATAATAATAATAATTTTTATTTACGAAAATGACCTTATCGACAAGGTCTGGCATGTGTTCTGACAAGACAGTGAACCAATACCTGCAAATAAAATCGAAGATTAAACATTAAGAAACCGGATAACTTATGAATAATAATTCTTTTAAGGAAATATAACAATCAAATTTACGGTACTTACTCTAACTCGCCGTGATCTGAAAGATCTATAGTGTTGGGCTCGTACCTGCAAATCCAAATAGAACCACTCGTCTAAGAGTACATTTAACCCAAATTTTTTTTAATTTTTTTTTTTTGCGAAATCACAAAATAATATTATGTAATTTAAACGAGTTTATTTAAAATAATTAGCTCACGTTTTAGGATCAGACAATAAAGGAAAAACCTCCAAACTCGGTACAAGATGAAGAACACCGACATTTAATTTGCTAGCATCGGGTCGTAACGCATCTCCTTTTGAAGATGGGACTTCAAAGCCTCCTAAGCCAGTAGTTCCTGGTGGTGCAGTCGGGACTGGAGCAGTTATTTCGGTTCCCTTTTGCACAAATTTCTCCATCCACGATATCTGCAACCATATAAATATTATATATATATGTATGTGTATGTATATATATATATGTCACATGCTATTTGTGTATAAAAAGGATTCATCAAGATTTGAGCAATACTGCCTCTTTATAATAATAAAATGGCGATGCTAAGAATATATTTCTTGTGGCTTGAGAATCTTTCACTTTAGGGACACATCTTTTAAAAGTAACAAAAATGGTAAAGAACATATTCTATAAATTAATCCCCTCATATCGATTTTTAGCCGTCAGCATAAATTAAAAAAGGCGTTGTACAAAAAAGCACCCGTTGGGCCCCACTAACATTCAGCTACCGGACATTGAAAATGTAAAATCTTGGGATTTTTTACGAGCTCAAGCTCGAGACCATTTTTAGTTGTTCATGAGCTCACGAGCTTTTTTAATTTAATATTTTTATTTTTATTTTATTATAGTTACAAATTAAATACATAATTATATAATATAACGATAATAATATTATAATAATAATTTAAATAATAATAATATTAAAAAAAATTGTGGATAAATCCTACATTTTCAATGAAATCTTCTAAAGGTGGCCGATGGACACTAAAAAAAATAATAATAATAGTAATATTAAAAAAAAAAATTGTGAATAAATCGTACCTTTTCATTGAGATCTCCTAAAGGTGGGCCGTGGACACTTCCACCAATATACGGTGCACCCATTGGGAATCTTTCTACAAATTGATGAACCATAAGATCATCCAATCCATGTTTTTCGTAGCTCATAAATGCACCGATAGCTCCTAAAAATCCCTCGTGTCTCAAAAACATCGCTTGTGCTTGTCCCTTTGACCTAAAAATAAAATGTGGTAATAAGTGTCGCATCAAAGTACTGTACCTTAAATTGCTTCGAATATTTCAAGAATTACCAAAATTGGACGGCAAATGAGATGGTGTCCATCGTGTACGCATGGCCCCGGATGAAAAATCCTCCGAAAAATATACGCTTGAGTCCGAATCGCAACGCGTTTAAGTAAGCTATCTGCAAGATATTATAGATCCACCACTCTCGTTTCATATTATAACTTTGATTAATTAAAGAAAATATAAAACGTCTATCAATTTTTTTTTTTACGTATTGCAACTCAACTTGCCTGGCCGATGTTGTAGGAAATCATTCTTAAGAGGGACAGAGATATATCTTCGGGACTGTAATCTTCAAGATCTTTGTTTTCGGATATAGCTTTGCCAAAACTAGAAGCAATAGTCGATGCAGAGAGACCGATCTGCACGTTTTTTATTGTATTTTTCACATAAATAAATAGAATAAACAAATTATGGAGTGTCGTAAAAAAGTACTAGAAAGATAAAAATTACAATAAAACGGGAAACATGCCTATCAAATATACTAAATACTAAAATTGAAAATACTCGATACACATGTCTCGATTTTTTGACGAAATTCATGCAACACAGACTCATCAAAAAAAATACCTTGGAGTAATCCATTCCTCCGTAAATATCACCAACAAGCATATCAATGGTTCTGTTGTCTCCCCTTTGGCTCAGCTCCAACAGTTCATCGAAACTAACGAGAAAAAAAAAAGT
The DNA here is from genome assembly GCF_056151865.1 of Erythranthe guttata. Taxonomy (NCBI): domain Eukaryota; kingdom Viridiplantae; phylum Streptophyta; class Magnoliopsida; order Lamiales; family Phrymaceae; genus Erythranthe; species Erythranthe guttata. The sequence goes on along the minus strand of NC_142541.1, from coordinate 1,311,250 downwards.
ACGAGGAAAAAGTTTAAACATTTAATAACAATTTAAAAGTTTAGTAGTAGCATAAAGTCAACCATCATATAAAAAAATTGACCTTTTGCACTTGGTTAAGAGCTTCCCTAGACCCCAATACGTGCCTCCACCGACATTTGTTCCACTAACACGCTGGAATATTCCATCTCCATCAACCTGTAAAAAAAAAAAAAAAAAAAATCGAGTTAAAAAATTTGCAATAACTAAATATCTAAGGCCGCTTTTCGGTAAATGGGGATGAAATGAATACGGTACCTTGATCATACTAACGCCAGATCCTATATTGACGAGAAGATACGGAAATAAGTCGTTGGAATCGATCTGCACAAACTCTTTTTGTCCCTCCATATGTGTAAACGCTTCGTGCCGAATTGCCTGCACAGAACAACACGGTAATAAAAGATAAGTTACAGTAAGGAGAAAGAAATTAAAGAATCGAGATTGCAATTCTAATAAATAAATAAATAAATAAAAATTTAATCGCACCTTGAGTAGAAAATTTGCACCTGCCACCAAACAATTCATTTCGTCCTCTTTCTCTATACTAATTCCAAGCCTGTCCTTGAAAAGATCGGCAAACTTGTACGCTCCGCCACCTGTCGCCTTCGCACAAATAGTTCCAAATTACGAGATATTCGTTATATAAATTAGCTTCACTAGTAAACGGAGTACCTTAATTATGGTATTTTCGGTGACGGAACCCTCAGATTGCCAATGGCGTGAATCCATTCCTGTAAAAATATATATACATACATATGTATATTTATATATATATATATATATATATATATATATATATATATATATATATATATATATATATATATATATATATATATATATATATATATATATATATATATATATATATATATATATATATATATATATATATATATATATATCATAACTAAGATAAACGGAACAACGTGCGTATGAAAAGTAGCATCAAATCTACAAAAAATATCAAGAGAGAAAGTGAGAGAAAACGTGCCACCACGATGAAGCTGCTTGGAGTAGATGAAATCCAAGCACTCGTTAATTTTATTCGTCTCGAATTTCACGAAATGCAGCCTCCCTCCGAGAATCGGGTAGCTCCGTCTATTCACATTGGTTATACCAAGTCGTGCATTGATTATCTTTCTCCTCCTATCGGTCACTGTTTGGTTCTCGTGTCTCGAGAAGTACACCAATTTAATGAGAGATCCTGTCGTAGTAATAATATAAATTCCAACTTTTAAAAACGGTAGCTTTTAGTTATATAGCAAAACACGAGACTCAATGGACAAATGTAGCAATATAGATCATCAGATACCAAAGTTTTTCAACTCGTTACAAAATGTCGATTAAGCAAGATATAAGAACAAGCCAACGAACAAAAGATGCAAGGAATAAAAACGTCGCTCTTTTTCCCCCCGAAAATTGAAACCTATAACTATAACCGAAAAATGTCGTAAAACAGAAAAGTCGGATTCTTAAGTTTCTTTTACTAAGTTAAACCGAAAAGTCGGATTCTTAAGCTAATTTCGACTTAATGCCCGTATCGTTGAAGCTATAAAACCACACTACAAATATTTCTCAATTCTACACCACCTCTAATACAATATACATATATACACACATTATATATATATATGAAAAAAAAACCCAGCAATTCTCACATAAAGATACAAACTTCCTTCACAAGAACCCATGTGCAAAAATTCCAATAAAGCATGATTATAATTTTTTTTTTAATAATAATAAATAAATAAAATTTAATTAATTAATTATTGCTAAAAAAGGAAATGCAAGAGAGATTGATTAACCTCCAATATCGAGAGCCAAATGAGAGATATCATCGGATTGATTGGGCAAAAGAATGGTGGGATCTCTCTCCTCAAAATTGCCTTGAATGGCGGCGCCGCTGAGGTCCAGCTGCGGCCGCGACGATGACCGGTGAATCGAATTTCCGGCGATGGGTGCCATTTCCTTCTCTCCTCTACCGATTAATTGATTATCAGTATTATTTATACTGCCGCCGCCGTCAATCCCGATGTTGAATTCTTGGTGGTCCTCTGTTGAATTATCCATTGGAGTTACTGCTACAGCTGCCAAACCCCAATCTGCTTTTTTTTCTTTTTTTTCTTTTTTTTTTTTTGGCACCACTTTCTCACTCTAGAGTCAAAAAGTCCAATTTTTTGATTTATTAGTCTATAAATTGATTAAATAATTGCCCCCACTGAGAATTTTTTTTCGCTATTAAATTCTGATTATCCAAATCAAGAACAAACTAACAAAGAAAAACAGGTACAGATAATAAAAACTTTGTATTTATTTATTTACTTTTAAGAAATGAAAAACCCATATGGCCCAAGATTTAGATTTTATTGAATCTTGAATCTTGAAAAGAAAAAGATTTGATTTTTAGAAACTGGGCTTGAGTGAAAGATTGAAAAAACTTAAAGGGGTTTTCCAGAAAATTGAAAAATTGAGGGGAAAAAAAAAAGTTGAATTTATGAGGTGTGCAATAAAGATTGAGGCTTTGAATGATTGTTGATGACAGTATTAATTTTTTTTCTTTGTTTGATCTTTCGGTTGGCACAAGTACTAGAAATTGAAGGTTGTAGCTCGCACGCACGAATAGGCGCGCGTGTACGATATGGTCCCGAAAGAACGAATGAAGAAGAAATATAAAGATAATAAGAAAAATTAAGAGGAGATTATAATTTTCAGTAAAATAATATTTCCATGGAATGCAATGTGATATGATTGTTACGTGGTAATTTAAGCAAGAAAATATAGTTTTAGTTTGAGGATTAAGAAGAAAACATACATATATAAATTAGGAGAAGAATTAAAAGGAGAATTATTTATTTAGGTATTGATATACATTTTTATTGGTTGTAGTAGTTGATTTACAGGATTTACAATTCATAGCCCATGAACTAATCCACTAAAGCCCACTAAATAAATGCATAAAGTGACATTAAAACATCAACCAATTAACCTACTTATATGTAAATGATTAATTAAAATTGAGCCACCCACTAACTCATTATCTAATTACTTCGTTCCACTAATATTAAATATATTGCACGTGTCATTTATGACACGCTCTGAATATCCTTGTCCCCTAGGAGATAATCTTGATATGTGTATAAGATTATTTTGTGAGTTTGGTGGATCTGGTGACCCATGAATTGATTGAGAGAGTCGCCAGAATTTTTCATGATAAATGGAAATGGTGGATGTTTGCTTAAGACAAGTGAGCGCTTTGGAAAGATCGTCAAATTCGGTAGAGCGAAGACAGTGGAGCAATGTCTTAGTGAAATCCTCCCCTTTATTCTAGCTAAACTAGGGGTGTGAACGAGCTGAGCTCGCCTCTTTTAGCATGTTCGAGCTCGAGCTCGTACCATTTTGTTCGAGCTCGAGCTCAAGCTCCAAAAACTCAAGTCTGAGATGTGATGTTTCTTCTACAATAAAGGGATTGAAATAATGTTCGGGTTTCGAAGAGGCCCTTAGAGCTTGAAGGTCGATGGAGGACAACTTGGAGTATATTGTGTATTTTGTCGAAATTGAATTCATGTCGAGCTCGGATCTTATACAAAATCCAAAGGCAATGCAAACTCAATTTCATCTTATTCACTAACACACTTAATAGAGTATGCCACTAGCTCCATGTGTGAGTGTGATAGATATAGACAGCGAATGCAACTATATTCGACCCAATGTCAGAAACAAAGGTGGAAGAAAGCCTGCAACATAACATGGAACGGGGAGAGGTCCACTTGTGGCAAAACAAAGAGCGACCACACCAGTTGGCTCTCTCCATTACACTAAACCAGATCGCAACAAGTAAGATAACTCGTCTTCAGCAAACACGGATAACTCAAAATAGTCACATCACTCCCACGTGTGATCTGACCAAAGACATAACGAGGGACCACCACCCCATCCAGGGGCGGAACCAGGATTAGAAAGTAGGGGGGGCTGACTAAAATTTTGGGGTTCGGGGCAACGCCCCGAAAAAAAATTTAGGTTCGCAAAACATTGAAAACATAGGTTTATACTGCGAAAAAAATTACGACACATATCTATAATATCATATATATCTATAATTTATATAAAATTATGAAGAATAAACAAAAAATTTAAGGTTAAGACACATATTTACAAAATCTTTGGGGGGGCCAAAAGTAATATTCGAAAAATATTAGGTCAAAATAGCTAAAAAAAATTTTTTTTTTTTTCTTGGGGGGTCAACTGCCCCCCCCTGCCCCCCCCTGGTACCGCCACTGACCCCATCCATACGACATGTATTTACTCTCGGGTGTTAATACACACGTTCTGATTTTATGTCTCAAAGTATACCTAATAACATTGTTTCTGCACAATTTCAACTGACTCTACCGTCAAAGTACTAACGCCAGAAAATCATCGAACCCCACAACTCATTTTTGCAAGCCTCTCAGAACGCCAGACCTTCTTCTTATCTTTAAGCTTTCATACTCGAAGACTATAAAAATAAATATAAACCAACAATAGTAATGAAAACTAAAGAAAATGGGGAGATGGTCCCATTGACCAATTAGATACATACACATAAAAAAGTGTTGCCTTCTATCTCAAATAACACGTTTTTCACCATCAAGTGTAAAGCACTAAGAAAGAAGTTGGACTTAAACAATTTAGATCAACACTCATTCAACACGTATTATTATTTATTTATCATTACACGTACTCAAAAACAAAAAACAAAAAAAAAAAAAAAAACAAAAAAAAATTAAAATTAAAATTAAAAAAAACGAAAACACGGATTATTACACAATGACTCATTGACTTCCACCCCACCCCCCACCACCCCCCCCCCCCCCCCCCTATATATACCCTCCCCCCTTATTTCTCAAACAATACAAAAATCCGAACGTTAGAGAAAACAAACAATAAATAATTAAATAATTAAAAATGTCTTCTTGCGCAGTGGCAGCATCAAATTCACCGGTCTTCTCGCCTTCATCCTCCGTTTGCTCTCCCAAATCTTCTTCTTCTTCTTCACCTCGTCTCGTTCGTTTCCACAAGACAAGTGGGCTCGCTAGGGCTTTCTCCGCCGCCGCCGCCGCCGCCGGAGATTCGTCATCAGCCGCTTTGAAGAGGAAGAGGCCGCCGCAATTGGATATTCCGGTGGTGGTTTCGATGTCGGAGAATAAATCGGCGGTTGCGCCGCTGGTTGAGGAGGCGGTGGTGGAGGTGGCCGGAGATGGGTATTCGGTTTATTGTAAAAGAGGGAGAAGGCACGCTGAGATGGAGGATCGATATTCTGCTGTGCTTGGTCTTCAAGATGATCCGATCAAGGTAATTTTTGCTTTTTGGTAATAAAAATAACTTGGAGGGTTTTTTTAGCAATTAGAGGAAATAAAGGGTGCTGAATGCAATAAACTCCAATAGTTTATCTTAAAGCAATCCCTGTGATATAGCAAAATCCCCCCTATGATGCATTTTTTATCACTCAGTCCACTTAAGGATGTGTTTTTACTTTTTAGATGTAGTTTGATGATAAAATTGAGTTTATGGGGGGTTTTTTTGCTAATATTTATAACATGGGGGATTTTTTAACAATTAGAGTAAACTCATAGGTGCTCAATGCAATTAACCTAAATTCTAATTGGGCATAGTTTGATAATAAAATTGAGTTATATCGGGGTTTTTTGCTAATATTTATAACATTGGGGATTTTTTAACAGTTAGAATAAACTCATGGGTGCTTAATGCAATCAACCTAAATTCTAAATGGGCATTTTTTTAACAATTAGGGTAAACTCATGGATGCTCAATGCAATTAACCTAAATTTTAAATGGGCGTATTTTGATAATAAAATTGAGTTTATGGGGGGTTTTGCTAATATTTATAACATGGGGTTTTTTTTAACAATTAAAGTAAACTCATAGGTTCTCAATGCAATTAACCTAAATTCTAAATGGACATATTTTGATAATAAAATTGAGTTATATAGGGGTTTTTTGCTAATATTTATAACATGGGGATTTTTAACAATTAGAGTAAAATCATGGGTGCTCAATGCAATTAACTTAAATTCTAAATGGGCATATTTTGATAAATTATCTTTTTTTTTTTTTAATCCTTTTGAAGGCTATATTTGGTATATTTGATGGCCACGGTGGCACAAAGGCAGCTGAATTTGCATCTCAGAATTTGGACAAGAACATCATTGATGAATTAAGAAAAATCGACCAATCAGATGAAGGCATTGAGCTAGCTGTAAAAAACGGTTACTTAACAACTCATTCCGAATTTCTAAAGAAAGATTATCGAGAAGGAGCATGCTGCGTCACAGCACTCATCGCCGGAGACAAACTAGTGGTATCGAATGCCGGCGATTGTCGCGCGGTAGTCAGCAGAGAGGGGGCGGCGGAGGCTCTCACCTCCGATCACCGCCCGTCCAGGGAGGACGAGAAACACAGGATCGAAACCCTGGTTAGCACCTTAAAAACACACGCGCAATTATTAATTCACCACCTTCTTAATTAAGACTGGTTTCTTGATTCGTTATTCTTTTATTTATTTTAGGGTGGTTTTGTGGTATGTCGGAATGGCGTTTGGAGAGTACTAGGTTGTTTGGCGGTGTCTCGAGCTATCGGAGATAAATATCTCAAGCAGTGGATTTCGGCAGAACCGGAGACTAAAGTACTCAAACTCGAACCTGAGTTTGAGTTTCTTTTACTTGCTTCTGATGGATTGTGGGATAAGGTATACAAATCGAATCTTGGATCGTATTTTTACGTAATTTCTTAAATATGATTAAAGGGTTTTTTTTTTTAAAAATTTATAAATATATGTTATTGACTTATCAATTGATTATGGTTAATGCAGGTGAGCAATCAAGAAGCAGTAGATATTGCTCGTGGTTTTTGCAAAGGCATCGAAAAGCCTCAGCCTTTATTGGCGTGTAGAAAGCTCGTCGAACTCTCGGTTTCGAGAGGCGCTAGTGATGACATAAGCGTGATGCTAATTCAATTGGAGAAATTTTGTTAAAACTATAATTATGTTAGGACCAAGAAGAGTGAGAAATTTAACAAGTTGTAGATTAATTTTTTTTTCTTTTTTTTTTTTTGTACTTTAGCTATCTTGGTGACATTATTTTTAGTTGCCTTTATGGAATAAACAGCACCAGATTTTGATGAGCAGAACCTGTAAATAACTAGTTGATATATCTTGGGAAATGACCATAATGACCCTGCCAGGATGTTAGTCGTTATTCGTAATGTAGTTCATCGAACAAAAAAACTCAAATTACTTCGGTGTTAGTATAGAATGAATCGAAAATTTCGTGAGATATCTAGAATCGAAAAACCGATTTTGTAAGAATTCTAAGGTGGTGTTTGCAAATGATTATTTAAAAGCAGAAGTTAGTGATTGTGATTTAAGTTAGTTTTAAGTGCTTATTTCTAAAAGTTGGGGGTGTTTGCAAATATTTCGGAAAATGAACTAAAATTGAAAAAGCAGGGTTATGGGTGCTTTTAAAAAAATAGCTTAAAGCAGATTATTTTAAGAGAAGCAAAAACAAAAGTTGATTTTGCAAATACCTAAAAACAGATTATGAGCAAAAAAAACCGCATAATCACTTTCAAAAAGCATTTGCAAACACCACCTAAATCGCCGTCACAATTATAACTTCAAATAGAAAAATCTATACTTCACTAACTTGTTTTGTGCGCACGGATGCAATTCTAGTATTATAGGAGTTAAAAAATTCCGTCCCGATAGAGTCCTCGTTACTATTCGTTGGAAAAAAACATGCACATAAGAGAATAACAGGGATATTTTAATTTAATTTAAATGTGAATTTTTTTTTTATAATTTAAATACGTTATTTAAAATAAAAAGAATAAATTGTTATTAGAGCATCTTCAACCGATTTCATCATTTTTTCACCAAATCCCATTTTTTGTGGTGAAAAAATGGGTTCATCTTCCACCGGTAACACAATATTTTATCCATCCACTAATTCTGGTGGAAAGATGGTATTTTAGGTCTCCAATGGGTTTCACCAAAAAATTAGACCAAATATTAAAATAATAATATTTCACCATTTCACCACTTATAGGAAATGGGATTTGATTTGGTCTCCCATCGTATTTCACCATATAGGCCCCAAAACTATAAATCTAATGTTAATTATAATTTTAGTTCATAAATATTAATTATAGATCCAATATTAAGTAATAAATTTTTTTAACTATATAATATAAAAATTATGTTATCAATTTTAAAAATTATATTTTCAATTTAAATGTCTCGTCTTATATTTTCATCAATTAAAGTGTTTTCGTTAATCATTCTATTGTTGATTATTGTATTTCATTAATAGCAATTAGCGTATTAGTTAGGTAAAAAAATGACCTAATCAACATTGATACTAAAAAAAATATACAAATTAATTAACAATAAGCATATTTATATTATCAGAATTAATGTTTTTATTAATAAATAACAAATGTATTTATATTTAAAAAAATAATTTATTAATTAACATCAATGTATTTACGATAAGTATGCTAATAAGTTGGTAATCAGGTGCAATTACTGAAAATCGTCATTTTAGATGTTAGTATGTTACTTAATAAATTAGTGTTAATTACCTCAAATGCTATTTTTACCTCTGATTATTTAGTAGGAAAAATAGAAAAATGGTCTTCACCAAAAAATTTGGTGGAAAAATAGGATTTGAGTATATGGTGATATGGGGTTGACCACGGTGGGAGGCTATAACCAAATCTCCATAATTTTAGGTGTAACAGTGATATATGAATTTCGGGTGAGAAACTAAAAATACATAAATTAGATGAAAAAATGGCGATATAGCGACCGGTCGGAGATGCTCTTAATTGTCGATTGACATCTTCTATTTCGTTTTATACTTAAAAAAAAAAAGAAAAAAATCAAAAAAAGAATATTTACCCTTTTATTCTAGACCACGCGCTTGAAAAGCGAGTCCAGTATTTACCCTTTTACATTGTCATTTTGAGAGATACATAGAGAGAGAGAAGAGAGAGAAGAAGAAGAAGAAGAAATGGCTTATGGTGCTGTAGTTTCCCTTAAGAATACGATAGACAACCTTCTGCGTTCACCCAAATCGAATTCTGTTCTTCCCGATTCAGAAAATGAATTAATCTCCAAAGAGATTTGTTACTTGCAATCGTTTATCGAAACAATCAGGCCATTGCCGAGCAGCAAGAGAGTAGATGTTTCTTATTCGGAAAGACGAGTTAAAGCAGCAGCAGAGAAATTCGAAGATCTAATTTCAGACCGATTTCATATCCGATCCGATCGAAGCTCTGTGAACGAGGGTTTGGCCCAACAACAACTGCTGAAAGTCAGAGAAGCAATTACTTCATTTACCCAAACACTGCTGAACACCGACGAAGATCATTACCAACAACCGAGCGACGATTCTTTCGATCACGACCACTTTCCATTGACAATTGAGAAGAAATATTTGGGGAAAAAATTGCACGAGGAACTAAGGGATTGGATTTTCGCTCCGACGATCCAACTCCGGATGATGTTAATTGGCGGTATGGCCGGCATCGGTAAGACTGCTCTTGCCAGAGAGGTTTGTTACGATCCAGATGTTTTAACTTCTTTTGAATGCTATTCGTTTGTATCGATCGGCCCGCAGTATCAGTTGAAACAAACGGTGAAACTTATTCTGCGTCGAATGAGTTTCTACGGTCGTAAAGTGGACGAAATCTTCCTCGTTAATGATGATGAAGCTTTGCTAGTTGAAATTTTATTCCAGAGTTTATTAAGAAGCAAGTATCTGATTGTGTTGGATAATGTATGGAACCCTCAGGTTTGGTATCGACTACGACTTGGCTTTCCGGATAACAAAAACGGGAGTCGAATCATTTTGACATCTAGGCTTCTAGACTTCGATCGTGGCGACAGAGTGAAGTTTATGGAGATGCCTTTGCTGAATGACGATGAGAGTTGGAATCTACTTCGCAAGCTTGTATTCAATGCTCAAGAGCGGTGCAGTCCGCAACTTGAGAAGGTGGGGAAGAAGATTGCCAAGAACTGCGAGGGACTACCTTTGGCGATTATCGAGGTTGGAAAGCTCCTCGGTAACATTGATAGAACGGTCGAAAGTTGGACGCTGGTAGCAGAAAATGAAGATCCACTTACCATCACAACAAATGACAATACACCACTCTCAGACGCACTATCTTTGAGTTACAGGATGCTGCCTCAGTATCTAAAGGTATGCTTTCTTTATATGGGTGTGTTCCCGAAAAGTTACGAGATTCATCTCTCGAAACTCGTCAAATTATGGGTTTCCGAGGGCTTTCTTCAGCCAGAAGAGAACCAAAGCTTAGAAAAAACAGCCGAAGAATGCTTGAATAGACTTGTTTCCCAAAGTGTTGTTTTGAATAACAAGCTGAGTTTTATAGGTACGAGGAAAACTAAAACGTGTAGACTGCATTTTACCTTTCGGAATCTATGCGTCAATGAAGCTAATAGTGAAAAGTTTTTCTACGTCATAAGAAAGTATACCGGCAGTTTTCCGGAGGACTTAAATAGCCAGAACCGGTTGTGCTTCCACAACAACGTCGTTCTTGGTTTCAGAATGGTGCATACCTGGATGGATTCAATTCCAAATGCACGTTCTCTTCTCTGCTTTGGTCCAAAACAACGATATCCAGTAGTGCTGTACACGGGTTTTCGATTGCTCAAGGTACTAGATGCAGTCGCAATCCGCTTTTATGAATTCCCAGATCAAATACTAGATTTAGTTCACTTAAGGTACCTTGCCATCACATATGATGCAAAGCTCCCTTGTTCTATAGCCAGCCTTTGGAACCTTGAAGTCTTGATCGTCAGTCAGCATCATAACATCAAATGGTCGAATTTTCCAGTTTATCTGCCTATAGAGATTTGGAAGTTGCATAAGCTGAAGCACCTGGCGTGCATGGGATTCGACCTGCCAGATCCTTCTTCTGCAAATGATGACTCTCTTGTCCTAACAAAGCTTTTAACGCTTTCGGGTGTAAGCGCACACAGTTGTACCGTGGGGGTTCTTGCAAGAATCCCCAACCTAATGAAAATAGGCATCAAGATTGAGTCAGCACACAACTCAGTCGAGACCTTCAGTTTCCTTGGTGCTGATCGTTTTGCCTCTCTCTTTAAAGAATTTGAGTCGTTCAAATGCGTCCTTGAAAGTCCTAGCCTTGTGAGGTTTTCTCAAGTTGTTTCTTCAATGCCGATCAATTTCCCTGTCAACGTAAAAAAGATAACTCTAAGTGGATGTGGATTCTCATGGGAGTATATGAGAGTGATTGCAGAATTGCCGAATCTTGAAGCGCTCAAATTGCGATGGTATGCGTTCTGCGGCCCCGTGTGGGAAACATACAAGGGGGGATTCCGCAAGCTAAAGTTCCTGCTGCTAGAAGACTTAGATTTAGAGTACTTGATATCTGGTTATAGCCACTACCCTGTGCTGGAACGTCTGATTGTTAGTCACTGCTACAAATTGCAAAAGATCCCTCCTGAATTTGGATATCACGGATCACTTGAAATGATAGAGGTGCATTATTGCACGGAATTCCTCATGGAGGAAATAAAAGAGGAAAAAGAGATTTTTGACAATAAACGACTTCAATTGCTGGTCCATTCTTCAGGTGATGATGACAAGAAGCCCAAATTCAAATCATGAGTTCGACTTAAGGTAATACATCATGTGGTTACTACTTCTCTACTCAGTTACTTTTTTTTCTTTTTAAGGTTGATGAATCTCGAATCTAATTTGTTAGTCTTATTGTACTTCAACGTGTCTATTGGTCATGCAATTTTTGATCTTGTTAACTTTTGTTATAAGTGTTGAATAAAGTCTTCTAATTCTCCCATCTTCTTAAATCGTTCATGCCTTGCAACTAGTTTAAGTTGAGTATTGTATTTGTTGTCCCAATTTATATGAATTCGAATCAAGTTTCAGAAGCTGTATTCTGGCAACTTCAATCTTATTTTCCAATATATATATATATGTTCGTCTGTCGAGCTGTTGTCGGAGAAATGGGGAGGCAGAGGCCCTCACCTGTGATCACCGCCCGTCTCGGGAGGACGAGAAACTGATACGTGACAACGGCTTTCACGATAATGTGCGGAAGGAGTCATATATCTTAGATTAGCCGATTAGTTTATGTAAAGTAAGTAGTGGCTTAAGTAGTTAATAGCAGTTTTCTTATTTCTTAGTTCACGGGTTAGTTAGTTAATTTCTATCAAGTTTGAGGCTTCATACTTCATAGCCATGGTGTTAGTACGATCAGTATATGAAAATTATTATCCGTTCTCCAACTTTATTCAAAACCTTGGTTAACACCTAAAAACACATAATCATCCTCTTTTATTTACTAAACATTTTATGTATTCTTGATTCATTATTCCTTAGTTCTTATACAGTCTTTTTTTTTTGGAATGTCTGGTGTTTGGAGAGTACTAGGATCTTTAGCGATTTCTAGAGCTATTGGAGATCGATATCTTAGGCAGTGGGTTACGGCAGAACCGGAGACTAAAGTACTCAAACTTGAACCTGAATACAAGTTTCTTCTACATGCTTATGATGGATTGTGGGATAAGGTATTAATAATCAAATCTTGGATCATATATTTATGTTTCTTTTGAAATGTTTGATCTAATTTCTTAAATATGATTAAATGGTTTTTTTTTTTTTTTTTTAATATTATTATTATGGTAATGACTTGTCCATTGGTGATTGTTTATGCAGGTGAGCAATCAAGAGGCAGTAGATAATGCCCGCCCTTTGTGCGCAAACATCGATAAGCCTCGGCCACTATCGGCATGTAGAAAGCTCGTTGAACCCTCTGTTTCCAGAGGCTCTAGTGATGATATTAGTGTGATGTTAACTCAATTCGGTAGATTCCTCTATCGACTAAAGTATGCTTTCTGAATATGGGTGTGTTCCCACAAGAATCTTCCCTCGAAACTCATCAACTTTTAGGTTTCTGAGGGCTTAATGAACCAGAATTTAACAAAAGATTAGAACAGCCGAAGTATGCTTGCATACACTTGTTTCCCAAAGTGTTGTTTTGAATAACAAGTTGAGTACTATAGGTATGACGGAAACTAAAAATGATAGGTGACAACGGCTGTCACGATTAGATTGGCATGATCACTTAAATTGATAGAGGTGTTTGAATGCTCGGAATCTTTTATGGATGAATTACGGGATGAATACTGTCAGAGATTTGCAACTTCGATCAGGAGACAGTGAGGGAGGGAGGGCCGGGCCCCAACCAGAGCTCGACTGAAAAGATTCTATCGGCGTGTGTTGCATTCAAATATGTATGACCCTTTTTTCCTAATTGCCCAAATAAATGATCAGAGTAAACGAGACATTATTTCCGTTCAGAATTGAAACATTTACTCAAAGCTTGCGACCGGTACCAGATATCCAGAATCGAAAACCAATTCTGTGAGAATAACAAATGGCTACCCCGTTGACTTCAAATAGAAAATCTAAACTTCACTAATATAGTTAAAAAAAAAAAAAAAAAAAAGCAATCATAAAATACTCAACCACGTAAATCCCATAAATTCACTATACATGCTCGTACACGATTATCCTTTAAATATTACATCAAACGAGTATAAAAGCAGAGGCTTATTGATTTCCACGTACAGCCATTATTGTGACATGATTATTATATAATGTGTCTTGAGCACCACATCCTCAAGCAGTAGCAGCAGCAGATTTATCCACAGTGGTTTCATTTGATTTTGAACGCTTTGCCTCGTAATCTTTCACAGCAGCCTTTATTGCATCCTCAGCGAGCATGCTGCAATGGAGTTTCACCGGCGGAAGAGACAGATGCTTTGCAATTTCCCTATTATTGATATAAAATAAAATTTCAGAGAAAATCACAAGCTATTGAGAGATATGTAAGATTCTTCGGGAAATAGTTTGAAAATAAAAATCATGTGCTTGGCAAGAAAAGTCGACTAAATCTGTTACGTCTAGAAAAATTGCTCCCATTTCAATTTCCGTAAAACAATATAATATGAGATTCTAAGACTCTCAACATAGCTACAGAAACATTCCGCCAGATAACTTAGTAAAGCAAATATCTCATACAACATTTCGCCTTAAAAGCAGAAATAAAAAAACGCTCATGTTCTGTTGAATCTTAACAGAGCAGCAGGAATTACAGATTATGTTATCGAAGAGTGACGATTTATCAAATTTCAAAAGGAAAATATAACCTGTTAAGGCAAACATATTTACGAGATCACAAAATGCAAGCAGTACAAACTAAAGGAGATGCAGAACTACTAGCTTGAAGCTTTTCCGAACTATTAGGTTCTATATTACAACAGTTAAATCACACATATAAAGAATTTGAAAGGAGACCAACTTACGTGTTCTTGATTGATAGAACTTCTTCCATTTGTCTACCCTTCACCCATTCGGTGGCTGAAAATGGAGCCAAAAAAAAATTTCTTAGCAATAGTTTGTTGGAGTGACCAAGTAATAGCAGCAAAGCCAAGAGTAAGATAAAAGTTAAAAAAAAATAAAAAATCTCGATCTTAGTACTCAAAATTCATGCCTCTAGAATGCATTATGCATAGTGTGATCATCTTCTTTCTTGCCATATATATGATATCATGATCGAGATATTTATATTCCCGATTCCAATTATTATTTCCATTGGATTAATTCAACTGATAGAACTCGATAAACAAAAAAAAGCATCAACTTATAGAGGATCAAATACCGCGGTATATAAGAAACAATCAGGCACGAGATAATCGTATTAATCATTCACAGGTGAAGCAGACGAATCTTAATCTTCATCCGGGAAATTTGAAGATAAGAGTTGGGACAATTCAAACTTAGGCCCCCGTTTCTGGATAAACACTAACGTGGAGTGGAACAGAAAATCGATAGTCGTGATAAAGCCTAAAGCCTAAACAAACGCAAAATCAATTTCATGTAGACCATATAACTATCCAGCGAATACCGATGTACTATATAGACTAAGGACCGACTAACCTATGCAATTCATGCTATCGGAAAGAAAGAAAAAAAAAGAATCTTTGAGGTATATGCTAAAATGCTACTAAACCGACAAAATCACAAGTCACAGCCCTATCATTCAGAAGTAGCAGCTTCACAATCGAAGATCTAAAGTTCATCCAGACGCAGTTGTAATTCGCTGAAATTCACTTGTGCCACGTAAATATCAATAAATTCTACCAGCAATACACTATCGAACTTTCGATTCTAACTATTGCTTAAATCAAATTTCCAGCTCACTAATCTTCTCACAATGAAAATTACCCAGAAACAAATACCGTCCACCTCAAATCAAATCAAACAAAACAACATTAAACAATTAGATACATATCAAATTACAGAAATCGAAATCCGTACGCCATAGTTTTACGATATCGAAAAAACAATATTGATTTAACTGTAACATACGCACCAACAGAGGAGGAGGCGATGGCGGAGCCGCAGCCGAAGGTCTTGAAACAAGCATCAACGATCTTCCCGCTCTCCTCGTCAACCTTAATCTGCAATTTCATGACGTCACCACACGCCGGTGCTCCGACAAGACCCGTGCCGACAGTGGGATCGTTCTTGTCGAACGCCCCGACGTTCCTAGGGTTGTTGTAGTGATCCACCACCCTCTCGTGGTACATCCTCAGCGGCGCCGCCGCAGGGGAGCGCAGCCCTTGACCGACGATCCTGTTCGTTACCTGCCTCAACATTTTTGGATGGATTTGATCGGAGAAATCGAATCGAATGGAAATAGTTTCGTTTCTAGGGTTTGTGAAAAATGAGGGAACGTCTGTTGAAGTTTGTTAAGAGGAGGAAAAAGGCGGTTCGAATAAGGGGAATCGGGTTCGGTTTTATGCTTATCGAAAAGGCGGTGATAACATTACCTGCCTGTGATGGATTTTGTGCGGTGCTTCGTTTTGATTGGATGGGTCTTGTGTAAAGCTACAAAGAGGTGTGAACGCGGAGCTCGGCTGCTTTGCTGACTCGAGCTCATCAAGTTATTTTTTTTGGCTCGAGCTCGAGCTCATTTAGGGTTTTCTTTCCCTTAATTATTATATTTTTATTAAAAATTATTTATAGTAAAATAGAAAAAAATTATTATAAATAATGAACTGTAATTATATTTTTTTAAGTTTTATATTATTATTATTATTATTATTATTATTATTATTATTATTATTATTATTATTATTATTATTATTATTATTATTATGAATTATCTAAGTAATATACATTTGTTTCTATTTAAATACTAGAAATATTTATTATTATAGACTATTTAATATTTAGTTAATTTTAATATATTAAAAAGAAGAAAAAAAAGCAGCTCGCGAGCTGTCGAACAACTAACATTTGGCTTGAGCTCGAGTTCAAGCCAGCTCGTCGAGTTCGCGAGCCGACTCACCTCGTTTACCACCACTAAACTACATGCACTCAAATACGTTCAATGACGATGGAGCCCATTTAGCGAAAACTTATTTTAAATAGCTGATAAGCTTTTATGTTTGATAAGTTGACAAATTGTTACGTTTTATTACTAGAATTAACCTTATTTTTTGAATTTTTAAGATTTTTTTATAAAAAAAATACCAAACACTTAGGAAGAACTTATGAATTTTTAAACATCTTATAAACTCGTTTTAACAGTTTATAAGCTTATCCGATGAATGATAGGGCTATTTTTCTCATGTAGTTTTATGAGGGTAATATAGTAATATGTCTCCACTCGACACTCGACTAAACTATAGTGTATGTCGCTGATGTGTCTAATCATAATTAGGCCCATAAACCTAATTAAGATTAGGCCCAAATTGCCCTAAATTAATCTAATTGTATGAAAACTCAATTAGATTACTTTTTACCTATAAAAGTAACAACACATTGTCCCACATCGGATTTTTACAAAAAGTCCTACCTATTCATCCACCTATAAATGTATGTGTCATTTCACATAGAAAGGTACACTCTAATTTGGCAATTAATAATAATTATTTGCTTATATTAATACATCTTCTGACTTGAGCGTCGGAGGATAATCGCCGGGCCAAACCCGGCGTGTCATCTAGTGTTTCAATTGTTTTGTAGGTTAACGAACGGAGCAATCCCTTCGACTACCTCGGACACGTGGCAGTGACTCACGGCATTCTCTATCTTTGTGGGCTCAAGGACACTTGGGTTGCCCAATTGGCATTTGAGCAGCATCATTTTGGCGCCGTCTGTGGGAATGCAGACTCGATCACGTGACACGGGAGGAGGTGGTCAAGGTAGCCTTAATCCGCCCCAACAAGGAGCCGGCGGTGGGATCCCGGATCCGCCTCGAAGAAAGAGGACGGCGGGGACAACCAACGCGGCGGGACCTTCGGTGCCGATCATCCAAATGACGACGGAAGAGTTGCAAGCAATGATGGACGAGACCGCGGCCAAGGCAGCGGCTTGGGCAGCGGCGGACGCAGTAGCTCAATACATTAGCGCCCAAGGCCATAGTGATTTCGAAGAGCCGATTCTTTCAGAGAGCGACCCCTCGGAACCCGCTCACGTCCACGGGACCCCGCCCATCGTAGAACTCCACGACTCTGAGGAGAGGGTATCGCTTAGCGACCGAAGCATTTCTTCAGAACGGGCTCCCCGTAGGTATGCCCCGCCCCGGTCGCATCAGCATAGCTCAGCCTCGGACCAGGCTCCTCGAGGAGAGACGCGCGGTCGGTCACCACGGCCCCTTAAGCAACGGGCTCCTTCAAGGGAGAGAGCGGCGCGAGGCCGCCGAGAAAGAAGTGGATCCTCTCGGCCAAGTGTTACACGCCATGAGCCTCGAGGCGATAGGCATCGCGGACGATCCTTTCGCCGAGGCAACTCCCCACGAGACGAACATGGGAGTAGGTACACTTGGGCTGAAGAGACGAGAAGGCACCGCGAGAATGGTAACAAGCGTAATTCGAGAAGCCCGCGACAAGAAGCTTCAAGATCAACCGCTCGATTTGGAACGCTCCCCGCCCGAATAAGCCCTTTTATTCCGGCTATCATGGAGGAAGTTTTACCGCTCGGATTTAGGATCCCCAATCTGCCCCAATTCGATGGAACCGGAGATCCTCAAACTCACCTTAACAATTTCTTCGCTAAGATCGACCTTTACGGCCTCAGTGATGCCGCCTACTGCAAAATCTTCCAAACTACCTTAACTGATCAAGCACAAACTTGGTTCAACGGTCTGCCAGGAGGATCATTGGATGGCCTGGGCCAGTTATCGGAACGTTTCCTTAGCCAGTATTCCATCAACAAGCGATACGCCAAAACCGGATCATACCTCTTCAAAGTCAAACAACGCGAGGGAGAACCATTGAGAGACTATGTACAGCGGTTTGTCAAAGCGGTGCACGAGGTACCCAATGTTAACCACGACCTACTAGCCGATATACTGCAACATAACTTGAGGCACGTTCGCTTCCAAGAATCCATAGCAGGACGACCCCCACAAACTCTGGAGGAGCTTCTGAACCGAGCGGAGAAGTTCATCCGGATAGAAGAGGCCGTAGAGATGGGACTTCCCGTGAAAAGGAAGCGCGAAGAAGAGCGCCATGAGGCAAAAAGGAAGGAAGAAGGACGTTCGATCCACGCCCCTACCTACCCAAAGTTTACTCCCCTAAAAGCAAAACTCATGGAAGTATGGATGGTAGCGGAGCAGAAAGGTCTAGTCCAGCCCCCGAGACAGATGAAAGAAAATCCGAAAAGGCAAAAATCGGAAAAATACTGCGAGTACCATCGAGATCGGGGACACACTACCGACGAGTGCTTCCAACTAAAGCAAGAAATCGAGAGGCTAATTAAAAAAGGGCACCTGGGAGAATTCGTGGATGCGCCACGACACCAAAAATTCCAAAACAAACCCCGCTTCCAGCATAAAGGAGAACGTCCCAACCCTAGGAAAGATCGAGAGGATGACAATCTTCCAACTCAAGGAATAATTGCAGTTATTTCCGGAGGACCCTCGGGCGGTGACACTCCTAGCTCACGACGAGCATTAATTCGGGCAGCAAGAGGCTCGTATTCTACGACAGAACGTCCAGAGGGACATATTTACCACGTTCACCACCCAAACTCAGAGGTTACATTTAGCGACGACGATCTCATAGGACCACGTGGTGAACACAACGACGCTTTAGTCATCTCTGCATCAATTTCTAATTATTTGGTGAAGAAGATTTTGGTGGACGGTGGTAGCTCGGCTGATATTATATATTACGACGCCTTCGAAAAACTAGGGATTGCCAATGCAAAACTCGCGCCTGTGAAAACACCCCTAGTAGGTTTTACGGGACACGCCGTCGAAGCTGTGGGAGAAATTTCCTTAGTCTTGTCCTTGGGATCATTCCCATGCCGAGCTACAAACACGGTCAACTTCCTAGTCGTCAAGGCACCGTCGACTTATAACGTCATTTTGGGGCGGCCGAGTATGAACCTTTTCAGAGCAGTCCCGTCAACCTATCATATGAAGTTGAAGTTTCCTACGGCTAGCGGAGTCGGAGAAGCCGTAGGCGATCAACGCATAGCTCGAGAATGCTATGCGAACACTTTGAAGGCACCTCAGGTTCGGAACACAAAGCAAGTGGGAGGAGGAGATGACACTCCCAATTATCTGAAGAGAAAATGGGTGATGGCTGTCAAAAACGACTTCATCACTCCCTCGACCAATCAAGATGCCGATAGCACAAGACTCGCAGCAGTAGAAGAACTAAAAAGTGTAGAGTTGATCCCGGGCGATCAAGATAAACTACTCCGAGTGGGAACCAACCTTGAGCCCGAAGCAGAAACAAGGCTCGTGGAGTTCCTTCGGAAAAACGGTGATGTCTTTGCATGGAGAGAGGAAGATCTCGAAGGAATTCCCCCATCTAAAATTGTTCATCGGCTTGACGTTGACCCGAAACTCAAGCCGGTAAAACAAAAGAAAAGGACTTTTGGCCCGGAACGTAATAAACACATCAAAGAGGAGGTCGACAAACTCCTTGCGGCTGGTCAAATACGTCCGGTTCAATATCCCGAATGGTTGTCAAATGTTGTCCTAGTGGCGAAATCAGGGGGAAAATGGCGTTTATGTGTGGATTTCACTAACCTGAACAAAGCTTGTCCTAAAGATCCTTTCCCTCTCCCAAGGATCGATCAGCTGGTGGATTCCACCTCAGGATGTGAGTTGTTAAGCTTTTTAGACGCATACCAAGGGTACAACCAGATCCAACTGGCCCCTGAGGACCAAGAGAAAGCGAGTTTCATTACCGACCAAGGCATTTATTGCTACAAGGTAATGCCATTCGGCCTCAAAAACGCAGGAGCAACCTATCAACGACTGGTGAACACCATGTTCGCTAATCTAATTGGGCGTAACATGGAAGTGTATATCGATGATATGTTAGTTAAAAGCCCTAAGGCCGAAAACCACTTGAAGGACCTCGAGGAGTGCTTCGCTATTCTTAGAGAATACAAAATGAAACTAAATCCTTCGAAATGCTCCTTCGGAGTGAAGGGCGGCAAATTCTTAGGCTATATGATCTCGCAACGAGGAATCGAAGCAAACCCGGCCAAGATTGACGCCCTGATCAACATGGCCCCACCTAAATCCATAAAAAATGTCCAACAATTAAACGGTTGTTTAGCGGCGCTGAATCGATTTATTTCCCGTTCAGCAGACAAAGGACTTCCTTTCTTTAGAGTGCTGCGGGAGGGGAAGAAATTCAAGTGGACGGAAGAGTGCCAAAAAGCATTCGAGGAACTGAAGCAATACCTAGCGTCACCTCCCCTCCTGACCAAACCAAGGGAAGGAGACGAACTTTTATTGTACTTAGCAACTACGTCAGAGGCGATCAGCGCAGTCTTAGTACTCGAAGGTGAAAGAGGGCATCAACCCATCTACTACGTCAGTCGCGCCCTACGGGGAGCCGAGCAGAGATATTCAAACATAGAGCGACTGGCCTTGGCATTAATCACGGCAGCGCGAAAATTGCGGCCCTATTTCCAATCACACCAGGTAGTGGTGTTGACAAATTTCCCCCTTAAACAGATCTTCCAAAGTCCTGAAACATCGGGGAGGATGGCCAAATGGGCGATCGAACTGAGTGAGTATGGGGTAGAGTTCCGATCACGCCCGGCAATCAAAGCTCAAGTCCTTGCGGATTTTCTCGTCGAAATGACGTTTAACGAATCTACATGTTCTACACCGACGTGGACGGTTTATGTAGACGGTTCCTCTACCACGGGGGGTAGTGGGGCAGGAATTTGGATCACAAGTCCCGAAGGCGATGCTTTGGAGTACGCATTGAAGTTAGAATTTCCAGCTTCCAATAATGAAGCGGAATACGAAGCCCTTGTAGCTGGATTGAAGTTAGCTCAAGCAGCCGGAGCTAAGAAGTTGGTTACACACAGTGACTCCCAACTAGTAGTAAACCAAGTCTTAGGCACATACGAAGCCAAAGAAGAAAGTATGATTAAGTACCTCGAGTTGGTCAAACGCCTCATGGAAAGTTTCGAGAAGGTGGAAGTCAGGCAAATACCTAGAGCCGAAAATGCCATGGCAGACAAATTGGCTCGCTTAGCGAGTTCCATGTCAAAGCTCGACAGTCGCAAGATCACTTTTCTCTCTTCCGCCAAACCCGAGATAGAAACAGGCACACAAATCCTATGTACTAGTAACACTCCGTGTTGGAAGGACGAGATAATAAAATATCTATCCACGTCAGAATTGCCTCAAGACGGAGCAGCGGCGAGGAAATTAAAAATAAAAGCCGCTCGATTCCTACTTATCGGGGAGGAGCTATACAAGAGAGGTTTTTCGGTACCTTACCTAAGATGTCTCGGACCGGACGAAGCAAGATATGTTCTCCGTGAAATTCATGAAGGCATTTGTGGGAACCACTTAGGAGGGCGAGCACTAGCCATCAAAGCGTTACGTCAAGGATACTTCTGGCCGACTATGCGTCAAGACGCTAGAGAATTAGTGGAGAAATGTAGAGCTTGCCAAATACACGCCAACATTACTCACGTACCTGGATCTCTTCTCCAACCAATTGACAGCCCAGTTCCTTTCGCACAATGGGGGATAGATCTGGTTGGGCCATTGCCACAAGCTAGTGGACAACGCAAATTCTTAATTGTAGCAGTTGACTATTTCACCAAGTGGGTGGAAGCGGAGCCCTTGGCTAAAATAGCCGAGGCCGACGTCATTCGGTTCCTATGGAAGAATGTGGTATGCCGATTTGGGATACCACGAGCCCTAATATCAGATAATGGAACTCAATTCTGCGGAAGCAAGGTCGCGGACTGGTGTGAAGGACTATCAATCAAGCAATTCTTCACTTCAGTAGGAAACCCACAAGCTAACGGCCAAACCGAAGTTACAAACCGCACAATTCTGCAACACCTCAAAGCCAGATTAGGAGAAGCAAAGGGCGCCTGGGTTGAGGAACTCCCTAGTGTCTTATGGGCTTATCGTACAACTCCCCGAACCTCCACCGGTGAATCACCTTTCAATCTTGCTTATGGAATGGAAGCCGTCGTACCAGCTGAAATAGGGCAACCGTCATGGCGGATATCCAATTACTCAATCCAGCATAATGATCTGGCAATAAGGGCAAGTTTGGATCTTGTGGACGAGGTCAGAGAGGGCGCTACTATGCGAATAGAAGCTTACAAAGCTCGAATGGCGCGAGCCTATAACCAAAGAGTCAAACCAAGATCATTTCAGGTAGGAGACTTGGTACTCCGAAGAGTCGGGATTTCAAAGGCTGTCGGAAAGTTGGATCCAAAGTGGGAAGGACCCTACAAAGTTACTCAAGTGGTCAACGCCGGAGCTTACCGGCTTCAGCACATGGATGGCAATCAAGTTCCAAGGACTTGGAACATAGGGAATTTGAAGAAGTATTTCGCTTAGCACTTTAGGCGAGCAATTTTTCTTTGTTTTTAATAAATCAGGAGCATATCGCTCGCTGTAACGCTTAAGCTAGGGAATAAGTCGGGAGCATACCGCTCGCCGCAACGCTTTTAAATTATGTAATAAGTTGGCAGCATATCGTTTGCCACGTGAAGCTAAATAAAACATTTTCGCTTGAGGCATACCGCCCACTCTAATCTGCGACCATTTTCCTTTGTGTCATGACAATTAATTTTTGTTTATTCTATTGAAATGCATTAGTATTTTTATTATTATTACTATGAAGTGCTTCAATCAAAGGGATGACCACTCGACTCCCAAACAAAAAAAAAAAAAAAAAAAAAAAAAAGGTCCTTGCTAAAGGGGAAGATAACAAGGATCACAAGGGTCTGGCCAACTCGAACTTTGTTATCTCACTCCCCAAAGCACAAGTTGATTGAGAAATCAAATTCTCAACGACTCCGCAGCCCTAAATTAAGAAAAGAAGGCAAAAATGCGGAGCCCCTACATAAAAACTTAGGGGACTGATCATCCACTAAGTACCAAAAAAGCACGAAAATTGCGAAATGGGAATAAAACAAAAGTAAAATTCCATTCATGAAGCAAAAACGTGCAAATAAAAAGAAAAAAAAAAAAAAAAAAAAAAAAAAAAAAACATAGAAAAGACTAAAGTCTTAGAAATACGTCGTAAAGGAAAATACTACTACTCTCAAGCGAGTAGAAACTGATAAACGACTACACTACTAGGCAGTCGGGTTAACGCTAGCATTCTCAGCTCCAGCAGACTCGGGCATCTCATCAAACTCATCGCCCTCAACCAGGGCGCCAATTTTCTCCGCCCCAATTTCTGGCTCAAGTTCCAAAACGCTCGGCTCTATCTCCCGTAGGATAGCCTCTGGGACAAGCTTTGTTGCACGAACTTGACTGCGGATATCCCGCACGATCTCCGCAAAAAACCCACTAGCATAACTATCCCGTAGCTCGATATAAGATTCGCTCCCTAAGAACTTATCAACCACCATCAAACCCAAAGGCGTTTTCAAGACGTCATTCGACCCCTTATGGGCTTCCATGAAAGAAAGCGCGTCGGTCTTCTCATTCTTCAAAGATAGGCTCAGATCCTTAATCCTAGCTTCGGCCTTCAGACGTGCCGATTTTTCATCATCCGCACGTGTCACCAAGCTCTGACATTTCTTCTCCAAGGCACTCAGCTTGCCTTTTTCTTCATCCAGAGACTTCTTCAAACCTTCAATCTCTGAGCGAAGGGAGGCATTGACACCCTGAACACCCGCATACAACGAATTAACGTTCAACTTCTCTGCTTGCATCTTGGCATGCTCAGCCTCCAAGCCCCTCCCGCGATCAATAATGAAGGGCACGAAAGTCATAGTCTAAAAAATAAAAAAATAATAAATAAAAAAATAAAAGGGGTAGGAGTTATTATTATTAATAGTAATAATAAATCAAATATAGAGGTGCATGATAAATCCGATACTAACCCGAGCAAAGGAGGACGCCAACCCTTCGATCATCTCGTCTAGAGGTTTCCCGGCAAGACGAGTCGAATCAAACTCCGTCGGGAAACCCATTACCTTCTCCATGGCCAAGGCGCTATCAAGAACGTCAAACACCGAACCACCATTTTGCGCCCTATCAACACCAGCAACAAAATTCCCTTTCCATGCATTAACGGGCGGTAGAACCAACTCCTCAACTCCTAAGGTGCGAGGCCTTTTTTCACGCACGACGATAGGGGCGACACGAGTATCCCCGGACGCGGAGGGGGACTTGAGCTCGCTCAAAGGCAGCGGGGGCGCACTCACAATGGCAAGACGACCTTTGTCGGCGGATTTGGGATCCGAGACTCCAGCGCTCTTCTTCACAGCCACCTCCGGACCACGGGACGATCCCACCCCATGGACTGGCTTTTTCCCACTACTTCGATCCTCTGCAGTGCCTCTTCCCGACTCCCGTGCCACGGGCTTTGAGGCCGGAGGTGTGTTTCGAGACACAGGCTTCGAGGCACCATTGTTCATGCAACGACGTTTGAAATCATTATAGCTCATCGTCTCACCTGCAGAACACGAAAACAGCAAATACAGAAATATTAGTTTCAAGAAAACTATAAAGAAAGAGGACGGAGCAATCAATACAGCACAACTCCTCTACCCTTAGAAAATAAAGTCAAAGGGTCGAAGAAATAATCGAAAAAACCCATTCCGATACAATCCATTTTGAGTCTCGAGTGTTCATTACTCCACTCAACGGGACGCACTTCACCCCATACAGAAGGAACTTCCCAATCATTCCGCACGTATAGGAACCACTCCTTCCAACTCCCCCATTTATTCTCATTTTTCTTCAAAAACTTGCATTTCGACCGAGGATGAAAATGAAAATTAGGCGCTTTGTCCCTCAGCGGTTTCACAAGAAACATGGAGTGAAATAAATTCGCCGAAATTGGAAAACCCTCGGACTCAGCGCGATGACAAAACCCTTTGAAGTAAAGAAATGCGTTCGGCGTTAATTGACTGAGGCTCACCTTCACATCTCGACAAATTTGAACAAGAACCGGATGAGGTGGCAAAGTAAATCCAACCGAAAATGATGCAAGGAATACCGTAAAGTAGCCATCAGGAGGGGCATAACATCTCTCCCCCTTACACGGAACCGATATCTCAATAGCATGCTCGACACGTAGATAGTCCAGAATCTCGGGCAGTTGACCAACTCTAAAGGAAGAGTCGAAATTTAATTCGGCACATATTCCTGAATATTCCTCAGAAACACTACCGCCGGAAAAATCGGTTAATTCTTCTTCCTCATCGGTCAACACGCTCTCGTCCACCTCGAATTCACGTCTTCTCTTCGACCCACGAACCACAGAATTTTTTAGAGAAAAGTTCGTACCAAACACATTAATCCGTCGAGACCACGCCCAAGACTCAGGATCGCTACATTCTAACTCCACGGAACAAAACTCCGGGCCCACATCAGGGTTGGGAGCTGAAATACGGGGATCGGCGGAAAAAACGGACTCCGAACGGCCCTGCACGCGCTCCACACGCGCCGGAAACGGCCCGGACGCGCCTCCACGCGCGGAACAGCTCCCAGCAGCTGTTCTCACGCGCCCCACGCGCTCCGGGTGGTCCCCGCCCACGCTCTCCACGCGCGCCACGCGCTCCACGCGCCCGTCATTCCCAGGCCCCCCTCCGTGGGACGTCACGCTGACGTCACACCGCACTCCCGCCCGAGTTACCCCGGTCGTCCGAGCCGACTCGTCCGATTCCCCTGACCGAGTTGACTCACTCAACTGAGTCGACCCACCCGACCGAGTTGCCCAGCCCGTCCGGTCCGACCCGCCTGCCCGAGTCGACTCACTCATCCGACTCGCTCGATCCGCCCGAGTAGACCCCCCTGCCCGAGTCGACTCACCCACCCGACTCGCTCGATCCGCCCGACCGCCCAGCTGCACAGTTTTCCGCGCTCGGTGACGTCACGCCTCCCAGGGCTGACGTCACCCCCTCCTTTCTGGCACGGAATTCAATGCCATAGCCGCCAGTACTGGAATTTTCCTCGAACAACGAACCATTACACTGTTTCGCACATAACTTCTCGCTCGCAACTCCGAATTTCACAAAATTGGTACTCCTGGACTCCAAATTTCGACCTCTTTCCACCCGGCTATCAAGATTTTTCGAATTCCCATCTTCAAAATTATCGGATTCCGAATGAACTCCACATAGTTCGTCGCTAGACTCGTCCAACAACCTTAGACCCGACATTAAATTCCTACGCCTATATCAAACGCAATTTCGAGGCTCCAAACGACAAAATACGGGTAAAACCAACGACACAAGGACTCGAATAAAAAAGTGAGGATTTGCAAAAAATATTTATACCTTTGGAAGTTCGCCAATTATTTTTAAATCTCGCTAGCACAATTCTGGAAGAAGAAACCACAAGAATCCAAAATAAAAAACCCTACAAGGGCATGGATGAGCTTATATACTACTTCCAACTAGGCTCACAAGCCCATGACCCAACTTGGAAGTGGGGGGCTTAATGATGTGTCTAATCATAATTAGACCCATAAACCTAATTAAGATTAGGCCCAAATTGCCCTAAATTAATCTAATTGTATGAAAACTCAATTAGATTACTTTTTACCTATAAAAGTAACAACACATTGTCCCACATCGGATTTTTACAAAAAGTCCTACCTATTCATCCACCTATAAATGTATGTGTCATTTCACATAGAAAGGTACACTCTAATTTGGCAATTAATAATAATTATTTGCTTATATTAATACATCTTCTGACTTGAGCGTCGGAGGATAATCGCCGGGCCAAACCCGGCGTGTCATCTAGTGTTTTAATTGTTTTGTAGGTTAACGAACGGAGCAATCCCTTCGACTACCTCGGACAAGTGGCAGTGACTCACGGCATTCTCTATCTTTGTGGGCTCAAGGACACTTGGGTTGCCCAATTGGCATTTGAGCAGCATCAGTCGCAAAATTCATATGTTTTTTCGGGATATAATATCAATAATATCTATGAACTTAATAAATTGAAATATGCTAAGTTTATTGCATAATAACTTGGTATTTAGTGGACAATGGTGGATTCAAGTTCAACCCGTTTGGTATATGTTTTTAGTTCTTACATGGATTTTAACTTGAGATATGGGCTTTAAGAAATTTGAATTAACAAAAGTTATGGGCTTGGGCCATTTCTTTCTTCCAAATAGTGGATTGCCTCTTGCTTCAATTTGATAACCAGGGGTGCAAATTGGAACAAAATTTTCGATTTTCCATCGATTCTGATCCAAAATTTTCCGATTTTGGAAAAATGTTTTTTAATCGGAATCCCGAAATTCCGACTTCAGATTTTTTTGAAATTATTTGGATCGGAATTGGAATAAATATGAGATTCCAATTTCCGATCCTGATTTAAGTTCCGAAAATAATTGCGAAAATTTTGAATTATTTTTTCCTAATATTACACTTAAATAACCAACATTATTATGTATTATATATTTTAGATGACCAAAAGTTGGAATTTTCCGGATTCCGCTGGATCCGATCTGAAAATTTTTGATTTCGTTTTTTTTTCTTTTTTCGATCGGAATTGAAACTAGTTTTTCTTACAAAAAAAATCGGGATTATTCCGAAAGGGCTAACTCCGATCTGATCCATCCGATTTACGCCCCTAGATGACAGTATTTACGCATGCCACACATACATCATAAAAAATAAAAAATAAAAATATTCGAAGGATGATTCAATTGATGAATTACCCAAGTTTAAAGCTCGAAATTTACTTTCGGTTGATGGAAATAGGAAATCGACAAATTCTTGAAAAGAAATACAACATGATCATATATCGAAATAGCGATGTTTTTGGATCCAGACAAAATTCATCGAATCGAATCAGAGGAATGTCAATGGTCTAAAAAATTACTAATTATTAACCTACAATACTATATTTCCTTTTTTATTTTTTTATTTTTTTTTCTCTCTGAAGTTTTATTTCTAATATATATATATATATATATATATATATATATATATATATATATATATATATATATATAGTGACAAGATGAAGTAACTGCCTATGTTGCACGGACACGGGAACGCGGACACGGTAAATAAGAAAATGTACACGGGAAAATTCCATTTTGCAAAAAGTTAGATACAGGAACGTGGGAAATGCGTAAATAATAAAAATATAGGGGTGCATTCATAATTTCTAAAAAATATTATAATGTTTAAGTTAAATTACAACCACCCCTGAGGTATGATAAATTTACGAAAAAACCCCTCTTGTTCGGATAATTATATCTGCTACCCCCTCCCCCGCAATTATGATTTTTTTTTACACCTCCACCCTTTTGGTATGAAATTCAACCTAATCATCTAGATTTCGTAGAACTTGCTCTAGTTTGTACTAGTTTTGTGCAAAAAAACAGTTTCTAATGCCCCACAATCTGATATCTACAAGCCAAAAAACACATATTATGATCATCTTGCTTTAAATTGTGGAGATCGAAAGGGATAAAATGTGTATAAATGTGATAAAATTCCATATAATTTCGAAGATTTTCACTAAATTTGAAACCGCAAGGATGGACGTGTAAGAAGATTTATGGTTGAGGGATGGTTGTAATATACCCAAACATGAGGGGGGTTTCGTAATTTGAACATACCTCAGGGGTAGTTGTAATTTACCTTAATGTATAATATCATTCTACAAATTACATTCGGATCATAGAAATTTATTTTAGTATGGAATTAACATCTACAAAAATATTAGAACACCACTAGAAGTGAAAAGGAGGGATAATGTTTATGATTTTTTTAAGCGTATACAATTCGAAATTTTTATTTAAAATGAAATTTGGATTTATTTTGTGTGGAAACGCGTTCCAATTCTTCATTATTATCATAAATGTCCCCGAAACTTTTAAATATTTATGAAAACGACCCCAAAACGTTTCCGATAGGTGTCATGGAGTTTCGGTTTCCGAAACATCAAAATGCATGTTGGTTGAAGTTTCCGTGCATCATAGATAATTGCTACTGCATGCATCGCCATATTTATTTATTTAATTTTCTGGAACTGTTGGCAGTGGCGGATTTACTGCCCTATAGAAAAAAATATTCCAACTTTTTTTGTTGCTTTTTGACATATTATTATACAAATATATGTTTTTGATATCCCCCCCACCCCATTTTTTATCTTCTTCTCTATTCTTTTATGTAATTTTAGATATTCTTTATCTATTTGTTATTAGAATATAAAATACAACTACTAAAATATATATTTTTACTTCGAAATTATAAATATATACTTATTTTAGCAATATTTTATGAATAACTCGAAAAAAAAAATCGGGGGCGCTGCCCCTGAAATTCCTAAAATTATAACCTCCCGTTGGATAAATTTTTTTCCTAAAAAATTCGCCCCCCCTTAAAAGGTTGTCTAGATCCGCCAGTCACTGTTTGGTTTGCATTATTGAACAAGAACACGAGATATACATGCCAATCATCACATCAGTTTGTATTATTGTCAATACTATCACAAAGTTATTGACCTCTAAAAACTTATTGCTCCAAAATATTGACAATATTAAAAAATAAAAATAATTAAAAAAATTAACAAGTTCAAACCAATTTGACTCGATTGAAGTAGACATATTTAAATTTTTTTCCCTTTAATTATTCATTATAATAATAAAAAAATAAAAAAAAAAATCAAACCGCAATCTCTCTCTACAATAAGAGAGACAAAAATACCACTTAATTAAAAATGTTACATGTAAAACTTAGTGCATATATTTGTATATCCGGTTATAATTCGAACATTTAGGAAAGTTCGATTTTTTAAGCTAATTCGATTCAAAAGAATATTCCTTTATTCATATACTTTAGAAAAAGCACACAATCTTTAGTTCAAACATAATCTTACGGTACACTAAAGTTTGATTGCATATAAATGGTGAAAAACCCTAAAAAGAAATTAGGGTTGTGGGCCAAACCCTAGTTATTTAGACCGAGAATAAGTGACTCAATTAATTACAGACAGAAAAAAAAGTGAAGCAAATAGTTATATCAGATGTCTTTTTCCTTTATATATATTTTTTTAGGTTACAAATATTGATTTAGGGTTTGTTCGATTGACACCTATATAGCATGGATACGGAAATAATGATATGGGGAATTACATAAACGGGTACGGAGAAACGGCATATCCCGAAAATAGAGATACGTGAGTTTGGGGGAAACTTGAAAATATTAAAATTATAGAGGTGTATTTATAAATATGCTATGTAAACATATATAAACATGTTTCTAACTTTTTAGAAATTGCAAAATGGCCCATAAGGTGTTCGACAGGCGTTCTCGAGTGTCCGACACGAAAGATGTCCGAAATGCAAAAACGTTAAGAAGTTGAAGTTTCCGTGTTAAGTAGATTGACACTAATTAAGTCCGTTTGACGAAATAGAAGATATGGCTAATTTCACTTGCCTCCCCTGTACTAATACAAATGCTTCACTTACCTCATTTGTACTCTCAAAATCTTCAGTTACACCCTCAATTATATGTTTTACATATTATACCACTTTCCTTAAATTAAATACCTCTCTTAATTTTCAACTATAATTTTCTTTTGCTTCCATTATTTTACAAACTCAAAAAAATTCATTAATCTTTTTATTTTCATTCCAGTATCTTAGAAAAAAAATGTTTTTTCTCTTAAAATAAAAACATCAATAAACTAATTAACTAAATAATTAGTTAGTTAGTTAGTAAGTAAATCAAATCAAATTTAATTTATTTACTCCAGCTAATTTGATAATATAATCTTCTTCTTTTTGATTGTTTATCTTTTTGTACCAAAAAAAAAAAATCAACAAATAGTCAAAGAAATTAAAGAGGCCCCCCTCTTGAAGAAGAGCACCCTTTGAAAAAACAATCAACAAATAAATTAATTCTTTTGATTGTTTATTTTTTTTATTTTCAAAGAAAGAGGCCCCCCTATTGAAGAAGAGCACCCTTTGAAAAAATAATCAACAAATAAATTAATTGGTTAGCATAAATTAATAGTTTCAAACTCTCACAAAATTGTCCTTTTCCAATCTAGATTAGATACATTATGAAAAAGTTTGTCTAGTGATAATGCATGATCATATTAATTTAGTTATTGATAAGAACATGTAGGGGCCAAAAGACAATTAAATTGTCCACGTCATAGTCACCCATTGGTAAAATAAATCATTAAAATAAAAAAGAGTGGTCTCTTTGTAATTTTCATTATTTGTTTTGTTTGTCTAATTTAATTATTGTACCTAATTTTGGGAAATGATAGTTCCACCGAGACGAGAAACCGTGGCCCCACTTAAAGAAGGCTCTTTCTAAAAGTGATTTATGCATATATTGTCATTTTTTATTTAGTTATTTTTTTTTAATTAAAAAAAAATTGTCACTTTTTCTATATCATTGACATGTGTCTAGGATAAGACATTTTTTAAACACTAGTAAAAATATAAAAATTGAACTCTTACTATTTACGATGGTAAATTTATCAAATTGATTTTAAATTAGCAACAAATTAGCAACCATGGTGATAGTACGCCACTAGTTTCTTATTTGTCGTTTAATAAGGTGACATATCGATGGGGTCAGTTTGACAAATTTGGGTTGAACTCCCTAGAAATGGCTCAGTGAGCAATGTGGTTTGAGGTAAGATGAGTCGGGGGGATCGAAGGCCCAAAAAGCCTTTGAATATGGGTTATGAGGCTCGTCAGAAGAAAGAGGTCGCTATGATATCTCTTGTTTGCCACACGGAGAGATTGGCGTCGTAGCATCTGCTCGCCTTAATAAGAGGATGGCGCGTAATAAGCAACGAACAAGAGAGGAGCCGTTGAAAACATGAACGATCGATGAAAAGAAGGAAATTCATTTCCAGGGTCGTTCCTGAGAAATGGGGGCTCCTGTGCGAGTTTTAAGAATTATTGAGAAAATATGACCAAGGCTGTAAAAAGCGGTAATCGGGTCGGAGGCGGTCAGGGACCGACTCACGATTAATCGGTGCGGCGGTGATTAATCGGTGATAAATCGGAAATAAATCGTTTTTTAAAATTTAATATAATATATTTGTAGATATTATTTATAAATACTCAAAACATAGATAAAAAATAGGCTGCGGCTATATGCAATACTAAAACCACTTGTGCAAGACCAAATTAAAGAAAGATTCCAAAAGATTCAATTTTATTAAGATGAAATGACAAATATACCCATAAATTAAATTGGCTTTTTTTCTCATGCAAGACCAAATACAAATAATGAAGAAAAAAAAACAAAAAAAAAAAGCGTGAATTAAAAAAAAACAGCCCCCTCCTCAAACCTTACCTACGCCCATCTTCTCTGCCGTCAAAGCTCCGCCGCCCAAGCTCTACCACCGATCGCCGCCGCCCAACCTTACAGAAAAAGAGGAAAAACAAATTAAATCTGCAACTGGTAAAAATCGACACCAAGGTGTTGAAAAACTGTGCTAGAAATCGACACTTAAGCGTCGAATTTTATAGGCAAAAATCGACATTGACATGTCGAATTTATAGCACAAAATTCGACATTGCCAAATGTCGAATTTTATGCCTGAAAATCGACATCTAAATGTCGATTTTTACCCATAAAATTCGACCCGTACATGTCGAATTCGTTTGCGTGAGATTTTTTTTGGAAAAACGATATTCTAGCTAAAAAAAACCCATAAATGCATACATTCTTGGATTCTTCCACCGTAGAATCTTCTATTTTGATGTATTCTGACTCCATACTTGCCATCTTTGTAAGATTTGTTGAGTTTTGATGATTTTAAGTGTTTAGGTTTTGTGGGTTTATGGAGGAGGAAGGAGAAAGGTCTTGTGGGTTTTGGAAGATGGAGAAGATGGGAGTTGGTCTTGTGGTTTTGTGGTCTTGTGATAGGGTTTTTTGTGTTTTTGAATTTTTGGTCTTGCACTTTTGGAATTTTCTATTTTTTTTAACAAGTAAGGATATTATAGTATTTATACATTGAAAATTTTAATTTGGTCTTGCAGAAATGGTTTTAGTCTTTCATATAGCCGCAGCCTAAAAAATATTTAAACATAGTTATATCTCCATCATGTCTATATTCTAATAACATAATAAAAGTTTAATAATAATAAGATCATAATACATACATATCCTTATAAAATATAAATAAAAAGGCATTTTTTTGAATTTACATACATTATGGCATACATCATTAGTTCTTTAACAATAATAATTAACATAAACAAAATAAGGCATAAACTCATATGTTTTTTTATTAAAATTCCAACTTTTATTTTGATTTATAAAAAAAAAATCGATTTTTGACCGATTTTTTGTCGAATTTTGCCACCGAAGTTTGACCCGCCTTAAAGGTTTGACCGCCTCGGACCGCCTCAAACCGCCTCACAGGCAAAAGACCGATTTTTCAAACATTTACACTAAAATCGTAAAGGTTTTGGACCGCCTCCGCCTCGGCAACCGATTAATCGGCCGCCTCGGCCAATTTTTAGAACACTGAATATGACTAAATTAAGGTAAAACAAAAGTTTACGGAGTTCGGAACCGCTATCGTTTTCTACAAATCGAGGGCCCGAGGTAACTGACTCCCTCACCTATAGTCAGAACCGGCCCTGATATCGTCATTAAGAAAAAAGGGAAGCCAAAAAAAGTATCATGTATTAAAAGTTATAAGATTTGGAAGATATTTTTTTTTAAATTAATTGGATCAAATCAACATAACAAGTGGATTCGATGCATCATCAATTACAAAAATGTGAAAATCAATTCTAATCTTCTCTCCTTTTTTTCCCTAGATGGGCAATGTGTAATCCATATAACAACTTGTGCTATTTAATCCAATCACTACACTTACATAAATTAATAAATAAATAAATAAGTAAATAAATAAATAAATAAATAAGTAAATAAATAAATAAATAAGAGTTGCATATAACTAAACTTTACAAAAAGAGTCATGTGGCATATTGTTCTTTCACAAACCTAATTAACCTAACCCCACCACCACCAAATCAAGAGTGTGTCTCTATTTTTGTTAATATTAACTTTAATTATCATTTTTATAATATATATATTTTTTAATTAATTCAATTAAAAATATCTAAATAAATGGTGGGAGTTTTTTCGAATATGAACTAAAAAGCTTACTTTACGTGACCTGGCAAAACCCCTATGAATCAAGTAATGGTCTTGACTTTACCCTATAATTAATCAATGTCAAATACCAAACTCTCTTGATAAGGATTAGTAATAATTACTTTATGTTAAATATTACCATTAAAAAAGGTAAAAAATTTTATGGTATGCATTTATATACTTGTATCAATTAAAATAGATTCAATTTCAATAATTAAAGAAAATGAAAAACGGGCTAAAAGTCGTTCAAAAATATTTTGTATAGCTAACAATCTGTTCGGATATTTTGAATTTGTTATAAGCCCCTCGGGGCAGCTTAGTTGGTAATTAGCCCGAGGTAGGTCTAATTACAAAAACCCCCAGATTTGCATGATTACGAAAATCCTCTTGAGGTATATATAGTCGTCTTACAATGCCAATTTTGACGAAAAAACATAATATGTTGACAATTACCCTAATATCCATAAGAAGAAAGAAGTTAAAGCGATGACTTCTCTAGGCGCATTGGGTTGAAAAAAAATTCCTATCATTTTATGTATTTTCTTGTTTTTACTAAAGAATAAAGAAATATAGGGTAAATTACAAACACCTCCCTAAGGTATGGTCAAATTACAAAAACCCCCTCTTGTTTGGATAATTACATCTACCCCCTCAACTATGATTTTTTCTTACACCTCCACCCTTATGGTGCCAAATTCAACATAATCATCTAGATTTCGTAAAATGTGCTCTAGTTTGTATTCGTTTTGTGTAAAAATACAGTTTCCGATGCACCACAAACTGATATATACAAGCTAAAAATCACATATATATTATGATCATCTTGCTTCATGATGTAGAGTTTGAATGGGATAAAACGGGTACAAAAGTGATAATATTCCATATAATCTCGAAGATTTTACTAAATTTGAGGAGTTGAGGGGGTAGTTGTAATTATCCAAACAAGAGGGGTGTTTTTGTAATTTGACCATACCTCAGGGGGGTGTTTGTAATTTACCCAAGAAATATATTATAGTTTTAGAATTAAAAATAACTAGCTTTTTAAAAATATATTACAATTTCCCCCTACGTAATTAGTATACTTACAATTACCCCTTAAGGGCAAAAATGATATTTTAGAGGAATATTCCAGAGAATAAAAAAGTGGGGTTTTCGTAATTACGCAAACATAAGTGAATTTTTTTATAATTTGACCTTATTTTAGAAATTTTATCGTAATTTGCCCATTAATTTATCTTCAAATGCACCACTGTACATGAAGTCATTTGAAATCTTTTATCATAAATGTAACTAAAATTCAATAAAAAGTTGTGTTAGCTTTAGCATAACAAAGTGGTTGGTTCAATATATTCCAAGTTTCCAACGACAAGAAAGAAAACGTATGCATGCATCTAATTATAATTCAAACCATACCTATATATATAAAATATATATGTATGATTATCTTAATTGTGAGGAAAATGTTTAATGCACGCACCATTATATTATTCAACACTTGTACAAAAGTTATCTCATAGGGAACATGATTTAATATTTTGGTTATGTCACATATCATATCATTTCTTTTTTTCTTAAATAACATTATCCTTCACTTAAAAATGGGAAAACAAGCTTGTAAGTAGATCATTGTTAAACTTCTTCACCTAATACTAGAAAGAAAAAATGGACAATTTGATATTATCTAACATTAGGGAATTCTAAAAGCTAGTAATTGGTTGAAACTCATCTGATTTAGAGCATGTCTGTCTAGCTTATTTTAAACAACAGATAAGCTCTCACATTTAACAAGTTGTTTTAAGAGTTGATAAGTTATTACGTCTTATTTTTAGAATTAATCTTTATAATGTTTTGATAATGATCTTATAAGATAGTTTTACTCATTATAAGATCTTAAATAAAAAAATGAGATATAAGTATTTTTAAATATCTTATTTGCTCTCGACAGTTTATTTTTTGAATTTTGATTTTTTTTTAAAGTTAGCAAACACTTTGGAAGTGCTTACAAGCTTTTAAACATCTCATAAGCTCTTTTCAACAGCTTATAAGCTTAGTCACAACATCTGATATTGGTACATTTAAAAGAAGATGGACTAAAATGAAACAAAATATATATTTTGAGGACTAGCAATGAGATTTGACCATTATTCTATAATTGAAAGTTTTCGCAAACAATCCCAATATCAAATTCACAATCCCTACTTCGATTTTTTTTATATATATTTCTAATTGTTGTACACTTCTAAATATATATGGGTGAAAAGTGAAACATAATTTTGAATTTCTTCGATTTCGATTCGAAATAATATTTTGCATTTTGGATTTCAAAATTTTTAACACCCCCCCCCCTCGAAATTATACACATAAAATAGACATTATGTATTATATATAGTAAGGCTAATAAAAAAATAGAATTTTGAATTCTGGCTGATTTGGATAAAACAAATTACGATTTTGGAACAAACTTTTTCATTCCAATTTCCGAGATCCCAATTATTTTTATAAAATATATTTGGAAAAAGAACTGAAATTCGTTTTTCACTTTTGGATCCGATGAATCCGATTCACACCCTACTTCGATCCCGAACATAAGCAACACAAAAACTAAATTATTATTATTATTATTATTATTATTATTATTATTATTATTATTATTATTATTATTATTATTATTATTATTATTATTATTATTATTATTATTATTATTATTATTATTATTATTATTATTATTATTATTATTATTATTATTATTATTATTATTATTATTATTATTATTATTATTATTATTATTATTATTATTATTATTATTATTATTATTATTATTATTATTATTATTATTATTATTATTATTATTATTATTATTATTATTATTATTATTATTATTATTATTATTATTATTATTATTATTATTATTAAAGTTCAATAGGCTCATCTTTCCAAAACCTAAAAGCAAGTCTTGAATCTTATGAGGCTAGAAAATAATTAACCCTAATATAATCACCCAATAATAGTAATAGGGAGAAAAAACAACACATGGACAATTTAATTACTAGACCGATCATTTGTAGACCACACCCAATAATGTTGTTCATTAAACCTGCTTCAATAATTTTTTTTTAAAGTAGGTTTCTTTTGTTATTTATGTATTAGTTAGTGCACTTTCGCTCCCCAAAATTTTTAATTTTGTACACTTTAGTTCATAAAATATAAAAAAACAAAAAAAAAAAAAAAAAAAAAAAAACTTCCCTTAAATTACTCCGATATTTGACCCCCAAGAAAACCCCTCTGGGTCCGCTCCTGGTTTACCGAGTGTACCAATATGTATAATCGAATCCAGAAACCCAGAAAAAAATAAGTTCATGGTACATTGACCAATGATTAGCAAAAAAATGTGTCAAGTGCATTGGTTCTTGTTATTGAGCATGGGTGATAACATCACCCTATGACTTTAGTATTGTGTTTGTTTTTCAAAGATTAATTAATTCAACAGTTCAACACTTAATCAGTTAATCTTCCACTGCCTATATTATTATTTTATGATTTTATTCATTTATTTTATTGTAATTCACCAAAATTATAAAAAATAAATAAAATATTATGTAAACCAAGGAAAATAAATATAGTACAAATTAGAATAAATTGACCCCTATCAAAAGGTTATTCATGAAGAGGTTTTATCTGGGGACGACTTGTTAAATATGATACTGCATTATTTGTTGTAATATGTAAACCGTGTCACTTTTTGATTTGGATTTTGATTTGATTTGAAGTTTAAAAAATACATAGTAACAAACCAATCAAATTGTGTTAAATTTAATGTATCCAAAATATATTAAGTTTGTGCATTGAATTGATTAAAAAAAGAATGGAAAATTAATTAACCAACCAAATTGTGACTTCTCTTGCAAAAATAAATCAATTCAAGTTGATATCTTGTGATATATGTCCATATTTTTAAGGAGCTAATTAAATTGTGTCAAGTCACTAGAGAAGCTTATCTAATATTTTTGTTCAATATAAATACGGACCATTCCTTACAATTCAAGAAAAAAAGAAAATCGTACGAGCGAATTCTCTCTATACATTCAAGGTGTTATCCGTCAAATTGAAGGTGTTTTTCACCATATTCAGTGCGTTCTTCGTCAAAATACGGCGTTTGATTCAAGATTATGGGTGCTAAAAATCAAATTCGAATGAGATCAAGTCAATGACGCGACTCCAAATTTCTATTGTTCTTAAGAGAATAATTATATGATTAAATTAGAGATTGTAAGCCAAAATATTCATTTGATTCAATAACGACGACACACATCAATAGGGAAAAGCGCGCACATATCCAAGTCGGACGCAATACAACGAGTCGGACCCGACTTATCTCAAACTAATAATTCTGACATAAGTTGGTCACAATCCAAACAATATGAGTCCAAAATTAACTCACTTTAATAACATAGATCTAAGTCGACCAACGTTGGAGATTCGAATTTAGACGATTCATTTCACTAACAATTTAAAGTTTAAACTTCCGATTGAGGCACCGTGAACAAATTTTGAAGAAGCTCGATTTTATTTATGACATAATTTCCCAAAACAAAAAGAGAAAAACAAAAAAACAAAAAGCACCACTTCTTTTCGGTATTTACTTTTTAACCCCTCCTTTACCGATGCTTCGTTCTGCTGCATCTCTGATTCTCTGCACCACCACGTATATTCCCTTTTTACAAAACCATGGAGTACAAGTAAAAACCGCTTTTAAATTATATTAATTAAATAATTAATTTTCCCCATCGTCAATTTTTTTTTATTGTAATTACTTTTGTTTGGTTGCATGCGTTTGGGCAGCAGAAAAAAAAACAGTTATTTATGCTTACTCACCGCACCACTATCTTTCCCCCACACCACACCAATCCTCTCTGCAGAGTTTGTTTCTCCTACATTAAATACCAAAACAAAAAAACCTTAAAATACAAACAAACATCCCCCTCTCTCTCTCTCTCTCTCTCTCTCTCTCTCTCTCTCTCTTTCTCTCTCTAGTTTTTGCTCTCTTCTAGCTACATTGTGAAAAAAGGCACAATCTTTGAAATCTCTCCGCACTCAATTCAAATACCCATTTGCTCCAAACTGATTTAATCACTCCTTTTCAACTATTTAACTAATGGGCTGCCGCTAATTTTGTCGGAATCATCCCAATTTTCTTGAATTTTGAAGGGCAAAAATTTCTGTTTTTTCTCACAAATGGGTTGTCGTTAAATAGCTTTCTGCTTCCTTTTTCTTTTGTCCGAACAGCTTTTAGATAATATAGTGTCTGTGTAGTGTACCATGTAATTGATCTTGGGGTTTTTCTGCATTTTCGTGCTCATGTGTAGAAAGGTGCTTTCTTTAATGTAAGAAAGAAAGTGTGTGTTGACTGTGATGGATCTGAGGTTTACTGAAGTCAACCGTTAGTTTAGTATAATTAATAATTAATCTCTCTTGCAATGGTAATAATTTGTTCAGTCCGCTAATTTCTTGAGTTCTTGATCAGCAATGAATTCATTTCCTTAAAAAAAAAAAAAAAAAAAAAAATTCATATGCTCATTCAATCTCACTCTGTTCATTGCTGACCAATTCTTTTGTTCTTTGTAGTTAGAAACCCGGACACTATTCTTTCCAAATTATTCGAAAAAAAATGTAATTTTTTTTTTAAAATGTAATTATTGGCCTTTCGAGTCACCTTCGAATTCGTGTTTCGACTTCCCATTTCATCATTAAAAAAAATAGAAAAAATAAAAAAATCTGCCCTTTATTTGGTTGATTTTGGATATTATCATGGAGGAAACATTCGTTCCGTTTCGCGGTATAAAAAACGATCTCAAAGGAAGGCTTCTTTGTTACAAACAAGATTGGAGTGGCGGATTACGCGCAGGTATCAGGTTCGTGCTCGTTTTATTTTATTGTCCATATTAATTTCTTGTCTTAACTCTTACATGTTATATCTCCTTTATATTGTATTTTGCATATTCTATAATTTATACGATATTCGAAGAGATGCCTTTACGAATTATCAGCATAATAATATTCTCTTACAGGATCTTGGCTCCCACCACATACATATTCTTCGCATCGGCAATTCCCGTTATATCTTTCGGGGAGCAACTCGAAAGAAACACCGGTAACTTCACCCTTTTTTTTTTTTTTTTTTTCGGTTCGAATTTTTTAGCATCTTATTTTTTATTAGAATCTTTGTAACAAAAAAAAAAAAAAAACTAATTTTTATGCAGATGGAACTTTAACAGCAGTGCAAACACTTGCATCAACTGCACTTTGCGGTGTAATACACTCGATCATAGGTGGACAGCCACTACTCATACTAGGTGTAGCGGAGCCCACTGTCTTAATGTACACTTTCATGTTCGATTTCGCTAAAGATCGAAAAGATTTGGGCCCACAGCTTTTCTTGGCCTGGACTGGATGGTAATAATCTTTCTTACACTCACGAGAGAATTTTTTTGGTATATTCGAGTATTGAAATCTTGAAGAACTTGTTGTTTTTTGTTTAGGGTTTGTGTGTGGACTGCCCTTTTGCTTTTCTTGCTAGCTGTACTGGGCGCGTGCTCGATTATCAACCGGTTTACGAGGGTTGCTGGTGAATTGTTCGGTCTCTTAATCGCGATGCTCTTTATGCAGCAGGCCATTCGTGTGAGTATTCTTTAAAAAAAAAAATGCATCGTTTCTGCATCTCTTTATTATCACCAATAACTGCCGTTTGTACTGTTTCGTCTAGTGTCCGTTTTTTTCGTTGCTTTATATTTTCTTCGTTTTCCGTTTTTTTAGGGACTCGTGGAGGAGTTCGGCATTCCTCAGAGAGAAAACGTAAAGGAGGCTGAATTCTTACCTTCGTGGAGATTCGGAAACGGAATGTTTGCGTTGGTTCTTTCCTTTGGCCTTCTCCTTACTGCTTTGAGTAGCCGAAAGGCTCGTTCGTGGCGTTATGGAGCTGGTATATATATACATACACGCGCATGTATCTGACTAGCAATAAACTTTTGAAAAAAAATAGAACGCAAAAATTTAATATACGTTCTTGATTATTTCCAATGCTCAAAATTTAATCTTTTGACCATAACTCTAATTTTGAAGGATGGCTTAGAGGATTTATCGCTGATTACGGGGTCCCGTTTATGGTGCTTGTGTGGACAGCTGTCAGTTACATACCGGTTAACGATGTTCCACACGGAATTCCGCGTAGGCTTTTTAGCCCTAATCCGTGGTCGGCCGGTGCATACTCAAACTGGACAGTCATTAAGGTTGTGCGAAAAAGACTTTGTACAAACACAATTTATTCGAACATGTTTAAAATGTTTTTAATTATAACACCATTTTTTTTACGAGCAGGACATGTTGAAAGTACCTCCACTTTATATTATCGGAGCATTTATTCCCGCAACAATGATCGCTGTACTGTACTACTTCGATCACAGCGTCGCTTCACAACTTGCTCAGCAGCAAGAGTTCAATCTAAAGAAGCCCTCTTCGTACCACTACGACCTTCTTCTATTGGGTTTTCTGGTAATTTCATGAATTTTTTTTATTTTTTTTATAAATATATATTGTTTTTTTTTCTCAATACTTATTACAATAAAATTTTCATACTGTATATAGGTCATACTATGTGGTCTAATCGGCATTCCTCCTTCGAACGGAGTTATTCCACAATCCCCGATGCACACGAAAAGTCTCGCCACTTTGAAACATCAGGTAATAATATTCAGAAATACTAATAAATTTAATATTGAATTATTTAATTAATGAAATTAATTTCGTTTTCATTTGTTTAACAGCTTTTGAGGAATAAGCTCGTGTCGACCGCACGTGACAGCATTCAGAAAAACGAGAACTTATCTCAGCTCTACAGAAGCATGCAAGACGCGTACACCGAAATGCAGACGCCGCTTGTTCATCAAACTTCATCTGCTCCAGTATATACGCACGCTTTTTTATTACTACGTAAAATAAATCCGATTAAAATGTCATTAATTTAATTTATTTTTTTTAAAAAAAAACAGGGATTAAAGGAGCTGAAAGATTCGACGATTCAACGAGCCTCGAGTAGTGGATACATAGATGCACCGGTCGATGCAGCTGTTTTCGACGTGGATAAAGATATAGACGAGCTTTTACCGGTTGAAGTTAAAGAACAAAGGCTTAGTAATTTACTTCAAGCTTTAATGGTGGGAACTTGTGTAGCTGCTATGCCGTTGTTGAAAAAGATTCCGACTTCAGTCCTTTGGGGATACTTCGCTTTCATGGCGATCGAGAGCTTGCCCGGAAATCAGTTTTGGGAGAGGATTTTATTGCTTTTTACCGCTCCGAGTCGAAGATACATGTAAGTGCTTCCGTAAACTCGTGTCTGAAAACAAAATGTATCGTGTTAGATAATATTTCGGGCATAAAAAAAATCCGATTTTTTCGTTGTTTTAGGAGTTCAAATGCATAGCTTACATTTTTTTTACCAATTTTACCCTTGATTGTTAATTGGAAAGAGAGGAGTGTGCTATCAATTAATAGTGAGATGATCTTTTAAGAAGGGTAATTTTGGGTTTTTCTTGTCAAAATTAAAGCTGTTTCATGAGTTTCTTAATATTGCATCCCCCACCCCTGTGTTTATTCTAATTGT
Source organism: Erythranthe guttata (assembly GCF_056151865.1). Taxonomy (NCBI): domain Eukaryota; kingdom Viridiplantae; phylum Streptophyta; class Magnoliopsida; order Lamiales; family Phrymaceae; genus Erythranthe; species Erythranthe guttata. Next base: position 1,267,843 of record NC_142541.1, on the reverse strand, counting down.
TAAAAAAGCCACCGTATTATTAAAATTACCAAAAAAAAAACCCATAAAAAATCACCGTCGAGGGTTTGTGTGCTAAAAAAAGTTGTAATACAGATGGGTTTTTGCTAATATTAATAACACGAGAATTTTTTTAGCAATTCGATGCAACGCAAGGGTACTAAATGCAATAAACTCAATATAAGCATACATGTTTATATAACTATCGACCGAAATTCGAAAATCTTCTTTGACTCGTTAAACTAATAATGGTGGCAGGGTTCTAGAAGATTATCATGCAACCTTTGTGGAGACGGTGCCATTTAAGACAATAGCGTTCTTCACGTTGTTTCAGACATTTTACTTGCTCCTTTGTTTCGGTCTGACGTGGATTCCGATAGCCGGTGTTTTATTCCCGTTGCTGATTATGCTTCTCGTGCCCGTGAGACAATATTTGCTTCCGAAATTTTTCAAAGGAGCCCATCTTCAAGATTTGGATGCTGCCGAGTACGAAGAAGCTCCTGCTATTACTTACAACTTAACCTTTGAAGTAAGTCTCGTTTTTTTCATTTTTCTGTTTTTTTTTTATAAATATTACTAGTAGTGGCGGAGCCAAAATTTTGCGTTCGTGGGGGCCAAATATAAACTAATTTTTTTCGAGGGGGTCGACAATAATACACTACTCGAAAAAAAAAAATTTTTTTGAGAAGCAGTGGGGGGCCATGGCCCCCCGTAATCGTAGGTGTTTCTTCAAAGTCATTATTGCATATTGGGTTCGGATGATGAAAATGTGAAATACTTGGGCAATGTTGGGTAAAATAAGAGTTTATTGCATTTAGTTACCCTGTGTTATATAGAATTGCTAAAAAGTCCTCGTGTTTATAAATATTAGCAAAAAAGTCCCTATAATGCATTTTTTTAGCACACAACTCCCTAAAAATGGTGATTTTTTAAGGGGTTATTTGCTAAAATCTCATCTCAAAATGAAATTTTTTTTTGTTATTTTTTTTTAATCCAGGAACAAGGTAATAACAATCAGCCACAACCAACGAATCTCGATAGCGGTGAAGTGTTCGACGAAATAATCACGAGAAGTCGCGGCGAGATACGACACGGTCGCAGCCCGAAAGTAACGAGTAGCTCAACTCAATCACCGAGAGAGGAAATGAAGTCCGTTTACAGCCCGAGAATATCTCGGGCGGGGCATAGTCCTCGTTTGAACGAAATAAGAATGGAAGTGGGGCCGAGATTGAGCCCGAGTCCTAGGCCGTCTGTACTAGGTCAAACTAGCCGCCGTGGTTCGTCGTCGTCTTCTTGAATCTTGATCCCATGTTATTATTACAGTGAATGGTGCTCGAGAGGTCTTAATTATGCAGAAGAGTACAGTAAATTATTATATTTTTAGTAGGTGTTTGTTTTTGTCTAACTTGTCTCTACAGTTTTTTTTTTTTTCTTTTCCCTATGTTGTTGTAAACCTTTGATTCTCCTCTGGGCAGACGATATTTTGACGATATAATGGAGAGATATTTATTACAAAATGTCATGTCTTTATTGTTTTTTTTTCTTTGGCAAATTACGGCCTACAGTCACCCCCTTCTTTTAAATATTTTTACATAAAACTTATGTAATTCGGTTATTTACCGAACCAAATCGTATATGTAGTTCGGTAAATGGTATGAAATGTTGGCGTACCGAAATTTTGGTTCGGTTTTACCGAATTAACATCTCTAAATTTGCCTATGGAGGGATCTTTTCGTAATATAATGCATAGTTGAGGCTGGTGGCTGTAATTACTCAAACAATAGGGGAGTTTTTGTAATTTGATCATAACTCAGGGGGCTGGCCGTAATTTGCTTTTTTTTTTTTCCTTAAATCAAAGTTAAACCTCGTGATTGATGCACTTTTAAATACTTCTTTATGTCAGTAAAACTTGTACCAAAACACGAAATTATTCGTTCTCAGTGCTCCCGTTTCTTGGCCCGACATGTTTGATGGATGATGTAAATTATGGTCACTCAATGGTCTGTATCGGCAGTGCACATGGGTCTGGTGCTCACAAGGAAACCAAACCACATACGAGTTCGAATTATTGGAGATATTAATATTAAATGATACATTTCATTAACAGCTTATTTTGGTTGAGATGGTCATTCAACAAGGTAGAGTCAGGATAAAATAAAATGTCTTGAGTTCGAATCCTAATATGGTTTTCTCAGTGAAAACTGAACGGTTTGGATCAAAATCAGTATTTTTGCGGAAGAGGAATCCTAATTCCACAATTGTTCCAGAAAAAAAATCGAAAAATCAGAATTTCGAAAATTGGACTTTACAAAACTGTTCGAAAAAATCGGAAACTTTTGGAATCGGAATCTATTTGGTCAATGTTCAATGAAGTTTGTCAGATACTGAAATCAATTTTGAATTAAGCTAGGAATATTAATTTAATTTACCCCATGTAAGTAAACATTGTATTTGAGGACAATTAAATAATTAGCCAAAAAAATTGTGCAAAGAATGTGTGATAAATTGAATTCCCCGCCAAATAATGTGATGAGCATCATGTCAATTCAAATGGATCTCTTTAATAATAGAGGAAAAGAAGAAAGCAAGTGACAAGAGTGCTATTATACTAGAGTCTTTTCTTTTGTTAAACCTACCAAAAATTTGGTACTCATTTATTCTCCTCAATTGCAGAAAAAGGCAAGTTTTCCCAACTTTTGCTCTGCCTGTCTTCTTTGATTATTAGTAAAATACCAAATTCTCTCTCTCTCTCTCTCTCTCTCTCTCTCTCTCTCTCTCTCTCTCTCTCTCTCTCTCTCTCTCTCTCTCTCTCTCTCTCTCTCTCTCTCTCTCTCTCTCTCTCTCTCTCTCTCTCTCTCTCTCTCTCTCTCTCTCTCTCTCTCTCTCTCTCTCTCTCTCTCTCTCTCTCTCTCTCTCTCTCTCTCTCTCTCTCTCTCTCTCTCTCTCTCTCTCTCTCTCTCTCTCTCTCTCTCTCTCTCTCTCTCTCTCTCTCTCTCTCTCTCTCTCTCTCTCTCTCTCTCTCTCTCTCTCTCCCTCTCTCCCTCTCTCCCCCTCTCTCCCTCTCTCTCCCTCTCTCTCTCTCTCCCTCTCCCTCTCTCCCTCTCCCCCTCTCCCTCTCTCTCTCTCTCTCTCTCTCTCTCTCTCTCTCTCTCAAAAAACATATACTCAATTTGCACCATTTTCTTTGTTAGTGATGCTTTTAATTATGTAATTAGTTATGCTCAATACTTTTCCAATCACCTAATGAACATTTCTAATGAACATTGAGAAGCTAGTTTTTGTTTGGATTCAATGGTAGCATTCCAAAAACTTTCAATCAATGAGGTGAAAAAAAAAAAGAAAAAAGTAAATGAAAGGACCATGGTGTAGGCTTTATGTAATATTTAGGGCACAAAAGTTAGTGGAATGCATCCAAGGAAAATCACTTTGTAGAACAATTATTATTAGGGGTTGTCTAGGGCCCGAGAGGGTTGTAATTCTCGAACCGTAATCTTCCAATGAAACTACGCCACATAAGATAAGTAGGAACCTAGTAAAAAATTGTACGATGTGTGGCTAATATGTAAAATTATCAAAAAGAGACAAGTTCTTAAGGTTAAGGAAGCAATGGTAGTCAATTATTTCTTGAATCCCTGCAGACGAATAAAATTTAAGCCAATTAAATGGATAAATTATATATGGAATAAAGTTTGATCCAATGGCATTTGTGTAATTATACATAGCCAAAGGACTTAGATGCCAATTGAAGACCCGTATATATGCAGTAATGCATATATTTTTATCAATTATATATTTTGGAATTTAATTAAATTAATTTCTAATAGATAATTGATGTTAAATATATATTGACCAATAAGTTTATTTCTTATCTTCCAAGTTATAAGAGATAAATATCAATTAATTATTGGCCAATAGGATTGTTTCGTCTTCCCCAAGTTACAAGAGATAAATATCAATTTAAATCAGGCCAATCAAATCGCGCCATGTCATCAAGAAGGCCCATCAAAGATTCTTGTTCTACCACTATAAATAGGGACCCTCCCTTCACAATTCAAGGACACAACTGAAGGAGCATAAACTGTAGGAGCAAAATTCCCTCTACAATTCAAGAAGCAAGGAAGAAGAATTCGTAGGAGGTAAGATTCTCTCTCTACATTCAAAGTGTTCTTCGTCAAATTCGAGGTGTTCTTGAGCAAATTCAAGGCATTCTTCATCAAATCCAGCGTTCGATCCGAGATAACGGTGCCAAACATTCGGATTCACGTTAATCAATTCAAGTCAAGATCATTGGAAGATTGAAGGCCCAAATCCATCAAGAAATTCAAGATCTTCAAGTCAAATTTAGTCAAAGTTCAACGTTCGATCCGAGATTCAAGTCGCAAGACCTTTGGAAAACGTTATTCAAATTCAAAATTAAATCCGGAGAAAATCAAGTCAACGACCCAACTCCGAAAATTCAAGTCAACTATATATTGTTCTAGAGAGAAGAATCAGAGGATTAAAATAGAGATTGTAACCCGCAATTTATTTATTTTAATTCAATAAAAATATCTTTGTTCAATTTTTCTTGTTTGTTTATATCGTAGATAAGAATTTGTTGTTACAATCCCCACATATTCAGAGAGTTTATGGAGATACGTTTATGTTATAACTTTTGTTCTCACATTATTTTCGATTGAATTCATGAACTAATGAATATTTAGATTATTAATTTGAATTTAAGGTTAAAAAGGTAAATAGCGTGAAGTACGATGGGTGTATGATCTGAGTACGATGTGTTTTGATAGGTACGTACAATAATTGATGGGGTCTTGGTATCGTAATGCATCTGTACACCAAATCAATGAACAAGATCTTTTGCGAAGTAATTTAAACGGCTTAGATTAATTTTTGTAGGGTCCGAGAAGTACATCCCTCTCGGTCTCGGACCCTAGCTAGACAACCCCTTATGACTATCCTTTAATTTGAACAATTCCTCTATTTTACTGTACAGTAGAATATTGATAAACTAATAATCTTGTTTAAATAATATTTTTCCGATCATGGCTCCGACAATATGTTAAATTAATAATTCATTAAATTTATATGATAATTCATATTTTAAAATTCTTATAACCTCCATCTCATATATAAATTAATAATGTATAGAAGTAACTTTTCGAATACATAGTATATTGATAAATTTATAGAAATTAACGGAAAATGATTCAATCTCTTTTTTGTTTCTTGCTGAAGTTTGACAATATCACCTTCAATCTCATCTCTCGGTTTTCTTATTATAGTAAGAACTTTCAGTGTACTTTTGTCTTAGCTCAACGAAAAAAATTTCAATAGCATTGTTGTTTTAAGAGCTTCCGTCTGGGAAATGGGTTTTTTATTAGAATTATCATTTTCAACTTCATCGTCAGTTTCGGTGAAAAAAAAAAAACTTCATCTATTTCCATGATTTTATTGCATTTAGTTACCCAGTGTTATATCGAATTGCCAAAAAGTCCTCGTTTTTTTAAATATGAGCAAAAACATCCATATAAACAACAATATTACTAATATATCCTTGTTTATAATATTTACTATCCAGTTTGAATTTGAACTTTTTTTGTTTCTCTCTCTATAACATAATTAGTAGGATTTCAAATTTCAATGTATTAATTATTAGATTACAACTTCCAATAAAATAACATCAATTATTTTTTTTTTTTTAAATGTTTGGATAAACCCATTGCAACACCTTTTAATTTCATGTATATGTATTAAGATGGCGGAGATGGGATGGTGGGCGGCATGGATGATACGGAGAGAGAGAGAGAGAGAGAGAGAGAGAGAGAGAGAGAGAGAGAGAGAGAGTGAGAGAGAGAGAGAGAGAGAGAGTGAGTGAGTGAGTGGAGGAATTGGGACAGTGAGGGGTTGTAGAAACACTATAAATACATATGTGGGGGTAGGGGTTCCGAACAATGAGAGAGATAAAATGAATTGGCTTATGGGGTTCCACTAATTAATTATGTGATTATCTTAATAAAATAACCGAAAACTCTTGGGTTAATTAAATTTTATTATTAAATTTATTTATATTATAACATAAAAAAATTACAAAATAAATAATAAATTGTAATTATATATTTTTTTAATTTTTATATGCTGTTTTTATATTATTATATGTTTTTTTAAATAAAAAATAAAAAATAAATAAAAGGAAGGCTGGCGAGCCGGCTCGTGAGTTCATAAACAACTAAAAAATTCTCGAGCTCGATTCGTCAAAAAGATCAAGCTCGAAAAATACGACATCGAGTTCGATTTTTTTTTTTGAGTCGGCTCATCGAGTTCACGAGTCAGCTCAACTCGTTTACCACCCATAATGTGGGCCGCACGATCGAGAGGAAAATTAGATGACAAGTGGATCTTGATTCAATGTCTCTGATTCAATTTCAAATTTGCTAATAAAATCGGATTATGATCAATTTTATTCCTATTTTTGAAATTGCCATTAGAATCATGAAATTAACATAATTTATTTATCATTAGAATCATGAAATTGCCATTAGAATCATGAAATTAACATAATTTATTTATCATTAGAATCATGAAATTGCCATTAGAATCATGAAATTAACATTATTATCAATTAGACACATAATTACTATTATTAGTTAAGAACTTAATATTATAATTATTTATTTATTTATTATACTTCTAAGAGAATTCAATCAAATATTTTCTATGATTCATCGTGAAATTACATGTCTACTAATAAATTTGTATGTATAGAATGCTTCGAATATTAGAAAATATACTTAACCTACACTTAAAACTGCATTTATATATATATATATATATATATATATATATATATATATATATATATATATATATTAAGTATTAATTAAGTATATATATATGTTGATAACCCCCAATTCTGGCCCCCCTATTTTCTACGCTTTAGTTTTGGCCCCTTTTAATCTGAAACGGCGCCGTTTCGTTTCAATCCACCAATCACCGTGCAGCTTTCTTTTCTTTTTCCTTTTCTTTCACAAAATGCACGATCGACCTACTACTTTTCCTTTTTCTTTTTTTTCCCCCCTTTTTCCTTCTCTCCCTTCTGCCGCCGCAAATGCTGACTGCCCCACCGCTCTTCTTCTCCACTCAGGGGTCTTCCTTTTTCTTCCTTGCCACACAGCCATGGCAGCGGGAATAGTCCCCCCCCACCTCCACGCGCGTTCGCCGCCCACCGCCTCTGCCGCCAGCGTCTCTTCCCACCGCACCTTTCCTCTTCTTCCTACAATTCTTCGCTGCGCGATTCATCCAATTGTTCCGATTTGGGGAGATGGTATTCAAGCTCAGGATCGGAGAGTAAAGAAGGCGGCACAACCATGCCGGCGGCGGGGTACCACGTCGGCGTCGGACCGTCGTACATGTGGGGAGCTGTGTTTTGGGAAAAGAATAAACAACTCACTTTTGAAGATTTTCAGATGCCCCGCCCTAAGGCCAACGAAGTTCTGATCAAAACCAAGGGTAATTAATTTGGGTTGTGTTTTTTTTCCTCAATTTAGTTGTTGTACATTATGCTGCAAAGCTTGTTCTTTTTTTTTTTTTTTTTTTCCTTTTTTGTTTTGGGAATATACTAATTGGAGATGAGAGAGAGGGAAGTAATTGGAGAAGAGAAGTCATTTTTTGATTTTTCATTCAATATTTTTGATTTTTGATACGTTTTGTTGTAATTGTAAAGTACAAAAAAAAAGCCACAATACCTTTTTAGGTTTTAATTAATCTGTAGCAAACCAATTATGGATCATGTTATTGGAGGGCAAGTTGAAGCTGGGGAGGAAGATTGGTAGCGAATCTTTTGGAGAGCTTTATTTGGGTAATCTCATCGGCAATATTTTATCTCATTTTTTCTTTATAGGCAAAATCTATATAAATATTTATATATGTGCTATTTTAAATTTCATTGAGGAGTAAATATACAAACTGGAGAAGAAGTTGCTGTGAAGCTGGTGAGTAGACTTTTCCGTCTTCGAATTGGATAAATGGTTTAGGTGTTCAATTTTTGAATGAGACTTATGTCTGGAATTTGCGAATCCGATCATGAACCCCGCCGCCGAAGAATCCATAGGTTCGTCTCTTCACTTTTGCTTCCTCTGTTGCATTTCTTCTAATCATAGTAGTTTAGATTTTGGTTATTAATTTGTCGTGTATTTGTATGATTTTTTTTTGTCGGAGGGTTTTATGATTTGGTGGATCTATTCGTTGAAGTAAGCGGAACTCAAAAATCTCAGATCAGTAGTGTGGAAATGGTTAAATGTTTGATAAATTAGGGGAAATCTAATCTGAGTTGCAAGATCATAAATAATTGATAGGGAAATAACAGGAGTGCCACTGATTGAATATATATATTTTTTTTATTAAATTGAATTATTACTTTTATATTATTTTATTTTGTAATTAATAGAGGTAAAGAGTAGGGTTTATGGCTGATGAGTGATGACTGGTGCCTTTTTTTTTCCTGGTATTTCGTATATACGAATATGTCTGGTGATATCAGCTGCTTCGGCTAAATATATTGATATTGCAGTGGAAGCTGCTCGCAAAGCATTCTTCAGAAATGGTGGCAAAGATTGATCATCCGCAACTGGGGCCCACCGAGCCAAGTATGTACGAGCCATCGCTGCCAAGGTTTTCCTTCCTCACTCTAATTAAATTTTGTTGCAAAATATTTCAGTTTCTTTGTGGACTATTTTCTCGTATGGTTTGGGGGTGCGATAGAAACTATGTTGGTAATTTTTTGTAAAAGTATAAAATCTTGAGTCTTCCTTCGTGAATTCGAGAACTGAATTGTGTAAAGGTTTATTTCAATTTTATTGGTACTGTTTCGACTTTATTTTGGATCATGCCACATGACTGATTACTGCAAGATAGTTGAGTTTTCATTCTTATCACATCATCCCCTTTTTTTTTCCCCTTTTTTTGGTTTTGCCCCTTTTTATTTTAAAACACTATCGTATCGTACTTACTGCTCCACATTTGCACTGTATAGTAAGAAGATCATACGACCATTGAGAGATAGACTATGTTGGTAGGATTAGATTTTATAGTTATGTTGGATTCAAATACGCATTTGTAAATAATTTGCAAGAATTGCTTGTACATTTTCGTAGTTACATTCCAACTGATAAGTTATTAAGGTTCATTTTCGTCCAATTGTTTCATAGTTTTGGGGATTGCATAGTTTCACATGGTGCATTCGCATCACCAACTCCGTCGAAATAACTGATCGACTTGTGCAAATATGACTACCGGACACCGCGCCTTGCGCGGTGCTCCGTACCTAGTATATATATATATTTCTAAAATCTTACTTTGATAAATAATCGGGTCCATTTGATATACACCCTTAATATGAAAAATATATAGGGATAGGTCCACCCCTAAAATTCTTTCTTTGAGATAACCCCCTGGAGAGGCAAAAGTACTATTGTGCCCTTATATCTAATTTTTGTTCAACTGCATTCAGCATTTTTGTTAACTGCATTCAACATTATGGTCAACTGCAATTAGCATTCAGACCTGCATTTATCACATTGTCAGATTTTTTAATAAAAAATTATAAATTTTTATTTTATTATTATTTTTATATATACCTCTGTTGTATTTTTTATTTTTTTATTTTTTTTATTTTTTTAAATTGCTTAATTTTTTGTAATTTTTAATTTTAATATTTTTTTAAAAAATTTAAATTTTAAAATTTTAAATTTTTAATTTTGTTTCAATTTTTTGATAAATTTACTATATTGAAATTGAGTAGACATGACTCTTGTATATATATTACATATGATTATATAAAAAAAACTTCATCTACACCAAAAGTAAAAATTCACAATTTAATCTTGATATTATAAATCAATTAATACGCAACAAAAAATTGGAAAAACACAATCATCAACATCACTGTACATCAGAAAAAACACATAATTTATATATATAGCTTATATATAACAATATATTACTACGAGTTACTACACGTGACTATATATGACTACATGTATATGACTACACGTGACTATATATGACTATACATAACTATATATGACTACATGTATATGACTACACGTGACTATATATGACTACATGTATATGACTATACGTGACTATATATGACTACACGTGACTATATATAACTATATGTATATGACCACGTGTGACTATCTATGACTTGATAACGCAAATCTCTCCTACACTGAAACAAGTACAGCCAAGTTTCGATCTGGAAAAATATTCTGCAATTGCATTACCCGTGCTCTTGTGCAAAAAAAGAACCAATCATAAATAAATATTCATAACAAACATCGTAAAAAAAAATTATTTAAACAAAACAAGAACTCACACCAACCTATGGCAAAAACTATTAAACCTTTCCATCAAAAGAAATGCCTTCTATACTAATTTTATCTATTTCTTTCTCTCTCTGTAACAAGGATTCTTCATCATCCTGTACAACGAAACAAAAATTCATATGTCACATACACTTTGTATAACATATAAATTTGAAAACACTGTCTTACCTAGCACAAATATTTTCCATCGACTCGATTAGCCAAAAAGATAGCACACAAAAAAAAAAAAAACATATCCGCTTGAACCTCCAATTTCAAACCATCGATTCAAAAAAATTATGGAATTTTTTTTTTAATTTATGAACTATCAAACGACATGAACTTAGTCAATAACCCAAAAAAAGGCAAAAATTCTTCTTAAAACTAAATGAACGCTGCAATACCTAATAATTTATGCATCATAAAATTAATGAAGCACTTCTAAACAATTATATTGCTACATTAAGCAAAGTGGAAAGAATATAGTTTTTTAAATGAAGTCAATTATTTACCCTGACAATTCACAATCAAATTGTAACATAATATTTTTACCGTAGTACTTGTATATGTTGTGTTTCTTCTTCTTCTTCGTCGTCGGCGCCAGATCTGGCGAGAAAGAGTTTAATGAGAGAAGATCCGGCAAAGAGGGGAGTGGTGATGGGCGGTGATGTCGCCGGAAAGGAGAGTAGCGCAAGGCAAATGGAAAGCGGCGGCCGGCGACAGTGGAGTGGCGGTGGGCAGCGGTGGCCGACGATGGCGCGGCGGTGGGCGGCGGTCGGGCTGTGGTAAAACGAGATTGAAGAGAACGGGAGTTGGGGAGAGTCGGCGACGGTGGAGTGGCGGTGGGCAGCGGCGGCCGACGATGGGGCGGCGGTGGGCGGCGGTTGGGCTGTGGTAAAACCAGAATGAAGAGAACAGGAGTTGGGGAAAGAGAGAAAAAAGAAACGATGTTGTGAGGTTAGGGTTTTGCCTAGTAAATACATTAAATTGAAATTAACAGGGTAAAATAGGTATTTTAAATTATCTAGGGGGTCTAACAAATTAAGATCCATATTGGGTTTTTACCTAGGAAAGAAAATATTATTGGACCTATACATATATATTTCCAAAACTAGGGGTGTATCCCTCATTTTCCCTAAATAATCCATAGTAGTAGTAGTGGATTAGTAAAATATTATAGAATTTGTGCATTCATTACAAAAATATATTCTTAAAGTTTTTTTGTATTCATTAGTTTATTGGATAAGTTTATAGTTCTTATATTCAATCTTGTTAGTTTTGAATTATTGATTGTTCGATAGAATTATTTTTAAAATTTCAAAGTCATTTATAAATTAATAATAATAATAATAATAATAATAATAATAATAATAATAATAATAATAATAATAATAATAATAATAAATAAATACTGATAAAAAGCAAGTTTAATAATATTAATAATACAAGACCAGTTTGTTGTACATTGCATTAGATAAAAAATAAGGCAATGATGGAAAAATGGTTAATGTCAATCCCTTCATTTAAAATTGATATAACTTGACATATACCAAAAATTATTAGCTTGCTGCTTCAAAAAAAAAGAAAAAAGAATTAGTATTTGATATAACCAATCTTTTAATTATTATTAATAATGTTATTATTTTTATGTATTTTCTTATGGTTTCATATGTCTATGAACTCTGTTAAATTTTATATCCAAATTCTTAATTAGAATTAGTGATGATTTTTATCTTGTAATGTTTTTCGAACGTTTTATTTCAGATTATTATTATTTTTTTTCTTGCAAATTGACTAATAATATAATTAACCATAAGTTGAAATAAATTAACAATAATAATAACAAAGCACTTCTCCTGATTCATCTACAAAAGTCACCCCTGCACCACTTCACGTGAATCCATCCGGGAAGTAATGGTTGGTGTGAGAATGCGCATAATAATTGGGTTTATTTTAGGCTCTTCAATATTAACTATTAACTTAGGAGGGAAATATTTTGGAGGGAAAGCTAATAGGGGTACAGATGTAATAATAAAAAAATCAGTTTCTGGCCGGCCAGATTCTGGCCATTTAGCATTATAGCAAGGTTGCTCTTTTCTGCGCTGCGTGTACATGTAATATTCTCGATCATACTATATGAAATGAGATTGGCATTTCGTAACTCGTAGAAAATCGGTTTTCGTGCAATCTGAACTTGATTTATGCACGTGAAATGAAATGAATGCCCTCCGAACCATATACAGAAAGCATGCCTTGAGATATTGAGGCAACATTGTGTTTACTGAGGAGCTTTGCGACCTCGATAATAGCCAAATCAGGGAGCCCTTGCCAATCTTCTTTCCAATCTCCTGATCAAGTTCCCGACTGCACCGATCTTCTTCGGTAGTGAATACAAGCTAGCTTGCGAAGCAGATTCCAACTCTCACGATCATTCAGCAACGACATTTCTATATAATGTATTGCCCTTTTCTTAACAATCAAAATGGCCGGAATATGGAAATATGGTTTCAATTTTTTTTTTTTTTTATCCATATATATTGAATAAATCTTTACCATTTATATACTATACAAACACCCACACCCACACCCACACCCACATGGGTGTATAGATCAACAATAAGTAAATCACTCAATATAGTCTACAACGGGTGTAGCATATAAATAACCCGATAAACCGGTCAGTCAAACCTGTTGGAACTAATGCACTTTGATATTCATGCATTTCAATATTCATGCACTTGGCAGCTTGAAAGTCCATTTTAATTATCTAAGCAAGAATTTCAAGAGTCATTTTATTATCTATTTAAAGGATTTCTTTACCTTTGTAATTGTAACCCAAGAAATCCAAGAATTCACTAAATAAAATTATTAATAAAAGCTTTGCCTCTTTCCTATATTTTCCTTGATTTTTTTTTTTTTTTTTTATGTACTTCCGCATAATATCTATTTCTAATTAAAAAAAAAGAAAAACCAAAAAAAATGAGGCCTCAAATAGTGGTGTTTGGTGACTCAATAACACAGCAATCCTTCAGATCAGGTGGTTGGGGTGCTTCTCTTGCCAACATTTATTCAAGAAAGGTCTCATCTTTATTCAACAAAAACTGTTTCTGTGTGTGTGTGTGTGTGTGTGTGTGTATATATTGATCTGGGCATGTATAAAAACTGTGTGAAAATTTACACTTTTGGTGCGTGTGTGTGTGTGTGCAGGTTGATGTAGTGCTACGTGGCTATAGTGGGTACAACACCAGGTGGGCTCTGTTCTTGCTGCATCATCTTTTCCCTCTGGTAATGATCTTTTTTTTCTTCTTCTGCTGATTTATGATTCTTGATGAACCCTTTCTTTTTTCTTCTTTTTTTATGTCACCATTTTCTTGATTGTGTGTTATGTTTTGGGTCTTGTTTGGTTGTTTTATTGTTTTATTGGATGTAAGCACACTATAATAGTTGGAAATTAGTTTTTTTTTTTTTTTCCGAAATATAAAATTGTTATCACATTATTATTGGTTCGATATAGGGGTGTAACTGTATATCGAACGATCGGATCTGAATTAGTCATTTTGGAAAAAAACCGATTTTGTCCGGAAGTGAAAAACTAGTTTCAATTTCATTCAAAAAAAAATTTTGGAAATTGGAATGTAAAAACATGTTCCGAAATCAGAAAATTTTCGGATCCGAATCGGCGCAATTTGGAAATTTCTATTTTTTTATCACCTAAAATATATAAAATACACAAGAATATTTATATTTTAAGTGTAATATTTGGAAAAAAATCGAAACTTTTGGATTATTTTTCGGAACTGAAAATCGAATCGGAAATCAGAATCTCATATATATTCCAATCCCGATCCAAATAACTTCGGAAAAATTAAAATTTCGGAATTCGGATTGAATAATATTGTTCCAAAATTGGAAATTTTGTTCTAATTTCCTCCCCTAGTTGTATAGCAACGATAAGTACACATACAAACACACACATTGGATGTGATATAACAAATAAATACCCCTTTTTATGTAGCAAATTGCATTGCGTTACATCGGATCCATTTTATATAGCCATACTATGTGGATCTTGAAGTTGTTTTGTCGAAGATTGTTGTTGAGTCAGATATTTTTATTGCGTTTGATGTTATATATTTTGTGAATGATTCCGTTTTGGATAATCCGACAACTAAGCAGGAATCTTCGACCCCTCTTGCTGCTGTCACTATATTTTTCGGGGCAAACGATGCCGCTCTTTTAGAGGGCACCGGCAAAAAACAGCACGTGCCGCTCGACGAGTACAAGGAAAATTTGAGAACAATCGTTCGGCATATTAAGGTTTCTCTTCTGCTACTTTATCTACGCATTTGTATATCTCATTGTTTCGGATTCTGAATAATGTTCCGATTTTCCTTTTTTTGTTAATCAGTATATTTCGATTCTGTGCGTATTTGATTGTATATCTCATAAGTTAGAGATTTTAAATTAATTTTTCAAAATTGCAGGACCGGTCCCCGAATACGCTCGTTGTGCTTATAACTCCACCTCCGGTTGATCAACAAGGGCGTCTAAAATTTGCAAGGTACGACTGTTCTTTTTTCTGAATTTTATTTCTAAATCGAATTATTTTTATCTCATAAGATGTTGCGATTATACATTTGTCTGATTATCTTACTAAAATTACAGGTCTATGTATGGTGACAAGGCATCGGTATTGGCCGATAGGACAAACGAAGTGACTCGTACATATGCCGAGCAGTGCGTTGCTTTAGCCAAAGAACTCGGTCTCCCTTCGGTTAATCTATGGTCCAAAATGCAGGAAACTCGAGATTGGCAGAAAAAATTCTTAAGGTTTGTCAATCTAAGGCCTCGTTTGGTTTCAAAATAAGAATGAAAATCCAATTATATTGTTGGACGATATGAATTCCAATAAATAATCTCCCGATTAGCCAAGATCAGAGCCATTTGTTCCACAATTAATTGCGGCCCGGCCCGAAAAGTTATTATAATTGCTGGCCTGCCCGAAAAGTTATTATAATTGCTGGCCTGCCCGAAAAGTTAATATATCGCGGCCCGGCCCGAAAAGTTATTAGACTAACCAAATATCCAATAAGGCCTAATTATTTAGTCAATTATGGCTTATCTTGCTAAGCAAACGAGGCCTTGTTTGCATTTAGAGGTTTAAAGGAATCACAAGTCGAGCCGGAACTCACGGCTTTTTGAATTTGTTAGGCTTGGTTTCTTTTATAAATATTTTTATTATTATTTTTAGTTTACTCGAGTGGAGATTGAGCTGAACTTCATATCTTATCGAAACATAAATGTGTGTTGAGGCTTAGTTCCTTATATTAAAAAATCGAGCTCGAACGAGTTTTTAATAGTCGATTAACTTAATTGTATCTAGCTACGTTGTTTATTTATTATATTTTTTCTTTTTCCGACAGTGACGGTCTGCATTTGACACCGAAAGGGAACGCGGTTGTGTTCGGAGAAGTAATGAAAATATTTGACGAAGCTGGATTTTCGGACCTGCCTTTCGACTTTCCACCGCATTCAGACATTGATGGAGAACACCCTGAAAAATCCTTCTTGCAACAATGTCCAGCTGTGTAATTAATTGTTGTATAAGTTTATTTGGAAAAAAAATAAAATTCTTTTTTTATTTATTGCGTCATCTCTCACATTTTATACTTGTTGCATATATTGCCCTATGCGGCAGGCTTTGGTTTTTTTTTTTTTTTATGGAGAAAATAAATAAATAAACAGCATTTTTTTAGGCCTATTTATTTATTTTATTTTTTTGTGTAGGTTATAACAAATATTCTTGAAATTTGATTTAATTATTAAAAAGAATAATTAATTTTTAAAATTGCAACACCATTCGGGTAAAAAAAAATATTATGCAAATTATATGTGCAGTGACAGAAATATAGTAGAATCCCAATAAATTAAGAATCTCATTGAAATAATAGTTTTTCTGGTCCCGACACGATAAAATCTACTAAATTATTAATTCGATAATTTAATATTTTACTACATTTATAGAATTTTGTACGTCCCGACTCTATTAATTTATAAAGGTTTAACTATGGTAGAATATAACCGGATAAAATTCATTGTTAGCACAAACCTATGAGTAACTAATAAAAAGCCAAATTTAGCATAATACCTTAATAAATAAATGTGTTGCTCTATTTTACAATAAATTTTGGCATTAAACATAATCTTAATTAGCAATAATCAATTCTGAAATTAATGTACCAGAAAATATGGAAGAGAGATAATAAAAGATAAGTGACTGTTACAAAGATGTAATTACTTCTTATCTCTATCACATTAATGTTTTGACAGACAATTAATTTTATTTTTTTAAAAATTATTTTAATAAAAAACTGTGTCCAACCAAATTGGAAAATCAAATTATCGTCAGGTTTCACTGTCAACACTTTGTATATACAATAAAATCTCGATAAATTAATAAAATTACTTAAATAATAAGTTAATATCAAAATTCGTATATCAAAATTTCCGATTTTTCCAATTTTACTTCAAAAAAAAAAATTGGAATTAGGTTTTCATATCCAAAAAAAAAAAATTGGAATTAGGTTTCCAATCACCTAAAAAAATAATGAACGTTGAGAAGCTATTGTTTGTTTGGATTCAATTGTACCAAAGAATCTCATATATTTCAATCTTTAAAACTTTCAATCAATAAGGTGAAAAAAAAAAAAAAAAAGTAAATGAAAGGACGATGGTGTAAGCTTTATGTAATATTTAGGGCACATAAGTTAGTGGAATGCATCGAAGGAAAATCACTTGTGTAGGACAATTATTATTATCCTTTAATTTGAACAATTCTTCTATTTTACTGTACAGTAGAATATTGATAAATTAATAATCTTGTTTAAATAATATTTTTTTTTCGATCATGGCTCGAGGACAATAAGTTAAATTATAGTAAAATAATTTAATAATGTATAGAAATAGCGCTTCGAATATGTAGTACATTGATAAATTTATAAAAAAAAAATTAACGGAATATGCTTCAATTTTTTTTGTTTCTTGCTGAAGTTGACAATATCACATCCAATCTCATCCTTTTTCTTATTATAATGAGAACTTTCAGTCTACTTTTGTCATAGCTCAGCGAAAAAATATTCAATACCATTGTTATTTTAAGAGCTTCCGTTCGAGAAATGAGCTTTGTAGTAGAATTATCATTTTCAACTTCATCATCTTTATCAGTTTCCATGATACTCTCAATTCGTCAGTCAACAACATCTTTGAACTCGTTTCAAACAAATTAAATTGATTTGTTATTATGGATGTAAAATCCCTACATCGAATATTCGATCCACATATGCACCATAAGATTTATCGTATCTTGAATCCAATCGAGTCCATTAGTAGTTCATCGTAATACCTAATTGTGTATGAGTATAAATTTATGTCTTATTTGGTTGGCAAGAAAAATCCGGATCATGGCTGAAAATAAACTAAATTACTCAATACTTATCCGACATCGTTCACTAAAAGCTCGTTTGAGCTCGGGTCATTAACATAACTAACCAAACTTGAACGCATATTTTCGTTTGATAAGATACGAAACTCCGTTCGAGCTGATTTTAAACAATTCAACTACACGAAGAAAAAAAATTGCGGTTCTCGGAGAGTTTTCGTCACCTAAACAATCCATCTAAATCTTGTAAATTAATAGCTACTTAAAGATTATTTAACATTATGCTAAATTTAATTAATTTTGTTTGTCCCACGTTTATTAATTTATAAATTTAACAATATTAATTATTTTTTTGCATGCTCCACTAACAAGCAATTAAATGTGTAACCCAAAGTCTATACAGATGAACTTTGTGTTTTTCTCAAAGCCCAAATATATTGCGGGCCGCCATAAATGGTAGTAAAAACCTAAAAAGCCCATTACAATCTCCCAAAATGGAGGAGACGACCACGTGTCGCTCTCGGATTGGCTATAGCTTAATTCAAACCCGCTAACAACATTCAGTAGCCTTTTTTGTAAGTGCTATACGACGTCGTTTAATGGTTCGGTAATTAGTTGACCGCTACATTTGGTTTCTACAACAACTGGTGTACTGTAGCTTTGTTCAGTACCGTATGTTCTTGTTTCGATCCCGTGTTTTGTGCATGCCCGATTGTGTTTTTTCGTAAGTTGCGTAATTTAACCATTTTTTTTTTATTTTTTTTTTTCGGACCGGTCTCGGAACATGATTGTTGTGCGTATAACTCTGACCACCCGCTGATCCTCGAGGGTTCTTTTGGATTTTATTTTGAAATTAAATGATGAACCATTTTATTTTATCTGATGAGGTATTGCCATTATACTTCATATACATTTCTCAATCGAAATTTCAAGAAAGGTCAAATGAAGCTAAGTCGCGGGAGAATACGCCGATCAATGCGTCGCATAAGTTGAAGAACTCGGTCTCCTTTCGATCAATTTATGGTCCAAAAATGCAGCAAATTCAATGTTGGCAGGAAAAAAATCTTGAGGTCTGTCAATCTTTTGAATTATCGAAAGTTATTGAAATCGTCTTTTTTTGTGGGGCTAAATAAATGACCATTATAATATATACGTTGAAAGAGATTCGAATATTCGACCTCTCTTTAATGCGGAAGAAACTCAAATACCAATTGAGCGAAACAACAACTTTGTGTTGTTTATGCTGTAAAATATTAGTTCGATAATTTAATATTTCGCTAATTTAGTATAATTTTGTTAGTCCTGATGCAATAAAAACTGCTGTGAAAGATTTACGAGGCAAAGCGTTCAAAATCAAATGTTGATAAAGCTGTTGCTGCTAGTGCTTGAGGATTTGGCGCCTCGACAATTGTAAAAATCGTGTCGCAATAATGGCTGTACGCGGAAATCAACAAGCCTCTGCTTTTATAACTGTTTGATGTAATATTTGAAGGGATAATCATGTATAGTGGATTTTTCTGATATTTCTATGCTGATTATTGTACGGTTGCTATTTTCTGCGCTGCGTGTACAAGTCGTCATATTCTCGATCATATCGTAAAACGAGATTGACATTTAGTAATTCATAGAAAATCGGGTTTTCGGTCCTGCTAAAAATAGAAATCAAAGCACAAAAACAAGTAGCCCAAACAATAGCGCATAAACTCGAGGGACAACCCCAAATATAGCAGGTACCGAAAAATCGGCAACTTGCTATACCTAAACTCGTCCCACACTAATTACACACGAAACATAATTGGATACTGGTAGTTTGACTCCCGTTACGAATGCTGTAACAGTACAGCCGACGTTCTCCTTCAAGGGTCTCGTGATTAACATCATTTGGCTTTCTCGGCATCTGCTGAAAAACGAACCCGCAATTCAGACTTAATGTTGCGGTAACGCTTTCGTTGCTTTTCTATTTCCACCGTAACTTGTTTCTGGCAATCATCCACCTCTACCATTCTAAGTGATTTGATATGCGCAAAATCACGAGGGATCTCTTGCAAATTGTAGCAGTGCCTAATAACGAGGCGCACTAGTGACGGGAAGTGGTCTCTTGTGGAATCCCACCACTTCAAATCCAAGTCTTCTAGCAGCAGGTACTTCAGACTGGGGAAATCCCAATCGGACGTTTTCCACACGGGCCCGCAGAAGGCGTACCATCGCAATTTGAGCGTTTCGAGATTTGGCAAATCACCCATTGCACGCACATACGACCACGAGAATCCACATCCACTCAGACTTATCTTTTTCAAAAGGAGAGGGAAGTGGATCGGTACTGAAGTAACATTTTCCGGGGACCTTATAAGGCTAGGATATACAACAACGCATTTGAATGACTCGATTTCTTCATACAGAGTGGCTAATTGATCAACACCAAGGAAACTGAAGGGCTCAACCGAGTCGTGTGCTGACTCAATCTTGATTCCTATTTTCTTTAGGTTGGGGATCCTTGCAAGCAGTCCCACTTTAACACTGTGAGCGGTCACACCAGAAAGAGTCAAAAGATTCTCTAGGACAAGAGAATAATCGTCTGCAGAAGAAGGATCTGGAAGGTCTAATCCCATGCATTCGAGGTGTTTCAGCTTATGCAACTTCCAAATCTCTATAGGCAGATAAACGGGTAAATTCGACCGTTTGATGTTGTTATGTTGACTGACAGTCAAGACTTCAAGGTTCCAAAGACATGATATTGAAGAAGGGATCTCTCCATCGTATGTGATGGCAAGGTACTTTAAGTGAACTAGTTTAACTACTTGGAGCGGGAACTCGTAAAAGCGGATCGAAACCGCATCTAGTACCTTGAGCAATCTAAAACCCAAGTACAAAGCAATCGGATATGGTTGTTTTGGACCGAAGCATAAAAGAGAACGTGCATTTGGAATGGATTCCATCCAGCTATGTACTTCTTCGAAACCGAGAACAATGTTATTGTGGAAGCACAACCGGTTCTGGCTATTTAACTTCTCCGGGAAACTGAAGTCGGCATACTTCTTTATGACGCAGAAAAACTTCTCACGGTGAGCTTCGTTTACGCATAAATTACGAAAGGTAAAATGCAGTCTACTGGTTTTAGGAATCCTCTTACTTGTAAAAGTCAGCTTGTCATACAAAATTACACTTCGGAGAGCAAGTCTCGACAAGCATCTATCGGCCATTGCTTCTACGCTTTTGTTCTCTCCTGGCTCAAGAATGCCCTCTGAAATCCATAGGTTGCTGACTTTCAAGCAAGGGATCTTGTATTTCTTTGGGAACACACCCATATACAGAAAGCATGCCTTGAGATATTGAGGCAACATCGTGTAACTCAAGGACAGTGCCTCCGAGAGGGGTGTGTTGTCATCTATTGTGATGGTAAGTGGATCTTCCTTTTCTGCTAAAACCTTCCAATTCTCGACCGTTTTCTCGGTCTTAATGAGGAGCTTTCCAACCTCGATAATCGCCGAAGGGAGCCCTTCGCAGTTCTTGGCAATCTTCTTTCCAATCTCCTCAAGTTCCCGACTGCACCGCTCTTCTTGGTTAGTGAATACAAGCTTGCGAAGTAGATTCCAACTCTCACCATCATCCAGGAAAGACATTTCTGTAATATGTACTGTATCATCACAATTAACAAAGTACCGGAGCCTAGATGTCAAGATGATGCGGCTCATGTTTCTATATATCATCCGGAAAGCTAACTTTTAGCCGAAGCCAAACATCAGTATCCCATATGTTATCCAACACAATCAGATACCTATGTTTGTGCAAAGTCCGGTGTAAAAGTCCGGCTAATGAATCTTCATCATCATCGTCGTTGAAGGAGATTTTGTCCGCTCTACGATCGCGAAAGCTCATCCGACGCAGAACAAGTTGCAGAATCTCTCTCAGCTTATAATGAGGGCCGATTGACACAAATGAAAAACATTCAAAATCAATTCGAACATCGGGATTGTTACAATATTCTCTGGCGAGAGCAGTCTTACCGAGGCCAGCCATACCCCAGATTAACATCGTGCTGAGTCTTCGCTTCCCATCAAACATCCAATCCCATATCCTCAACGTTTCCCACGCCTTTTTCTTCTCGATAATTAACGGAACGTAGTCCACATCGAAAGAATCATCGCTCGGTTCTTGGTGTTGGTAATGATCTTCTTCTTCACCGGTCTGCAGTAGTTGGGTAAATGCAGTAATTTCTTGTCTGAATTGCTCAAGTTGTTGGGAGAGCTCGTCAGTGAAACGCTCGTTGACAGAGATTTGAAGATCGGATCTGAGAAGAAAATGATTGGAAATACGGGAGTCGATCAGATCTTCAAGTTTCCTCGCCACATTTGTAACTCGTCGCTCCGAAGAAGAAACGTCTACTTTCCTACTGCTCGGCGATGACTTAACTTTTTCCAGACTCGATTCCAAGGAGCAAAGCTCATCGGAGATAAATTTGATTTTCGAATCAGGGAGAACAAGTTGCAGAATCTCTTTCAACGTGCAACGAGGGCCGATCGACGCAAACGAATAACATTTATAACCTTTTCGAACATATGGATTGTTGCAAAATTCTCTGACGAGGGCAGTCTTGCCGAGGCCGGCCACACCCCAGATTAACATCGTGCTGAGTTGAAATGTGTGGGTGAACTCGTTAAACATCCAATTCTGTATGTAGTACGATTCCCACGCCGTCTTCCTCTCGACGATTAACGGAATGTAGTCGTCGTCGAAAGAATAATTGATCCGTTTAAATTGGGACATATATTTTTCTATTTCATCGGCCTTGAGTGACTCGGTGAATGCAGTAATTTCGTGTCGGACTTTGCTCGAGTTGGTGGGTGAACTCGTCACTCAGACGCTTGTCGATGGAGATTTTAAGATCTGATCGGAGGGGAACTTGATCGGAAATATGGGAGTCGATCAGATCAAAAATGGCTTATGCTGTAACTCGTCGCTCCGAAGAAGAAACGTCTGCTCTCCTGCTGCTCGTCAGTGACCTAATTTTACCCAGGCATGATTGCGTGTAACGAATCTCATTGGAGATGAATTCGATTTCTGAATCAGGGAGAACAAATTTCGACCGCGAAGAAGATAGAAAGTTCTGGATTGCCTGCTTGAGGTAAACTACTGCAGCATAAGCCATTTTTGAACTCAGATCTCTCTCTCTCTCTCTCTCTCTCCTCTTCTCTCTCTCTCGTCAACGATGATAATGGTCACGTGAAATCGAAGCTTCTGGTTCGTCCAAATCTACGTGGAATGGTCAAATCGAAATCAAATGGAAAATCCGAATCTTATGTATATTTCGATTCTGATTAAAAAAAAAAAAAACAAAAATTGGCAAAAACATTCCCTTTTTTTCATAATTACCCTTTTTTTTTTTTATTAATACACTGAATATATCTTTACCATTCATATGTACACAAACACTCACACCCACATTAATGTGTGTATCAACTAATGTGTGTATCAACGCCACAAAAATCGCCCGATATAGCATACACCGAGTGTAGCATATAAATAACCCGATAAACCGGGCTATTGGGCTCTCTATTTCTACAACACGAAGCACTATGTGAGTTTGTATAGATTCACTATTCACTAATTAAAAAAAAAAAAAAATGAGGCCTCAAATAGTGGTGTTTGGTGACTCAATAACACAGCAATCCTTCGGATCAGGTGGTTGGGGTGCTTCAGTTGCCGACATTTATTCAAGAAAGGTCTAATCTTTATTCAACAAAAAATTGTATCTCTGTCTCTGTGTGTGTGTGTGTGTGTGTGTGTGTGTGTGTATTGATCTGGGCATGTGTGTGAAAATTTACACAATTGGTGCGTGTGCGTGTGTGTGTGTGTGTGTAGGTTGATGTAGTGCTACGTGGCTATGGTGGGTACAACACCAGGTGGGCTCTGTTCTTGCTGCATCATCTTTTCCCTCTGGTAATTATCTTTTTTTTCTTCTTCTGCTGATTTATGATTCTTGATGAACCCCTTTTTTTTTTTTTTTTTTTTTTTTTTGGTGTCAACATTTTCTTGATTGTGTGTTATGTTTTGGATCTGGGTCTTGTTTGGTTGTTTTATTGGATGTAAGCACACTAGAATTGTTGGAAATTAGTTTTAATTTTTTTTTCTTTTCCGAAATATAAAAATGTTATCACATTAGTATTGGTTCGATCTAGGTGTGTAAGTAATTGTATATCGAACGGTGGGATCGAAATTAGTCATTTTGGAAAAAAACCGATTTTTTCCGGAAGTGAAAAACTAGTTCCAATTTCATTCGAAAAAAAAATTGGAATTGGAATTTCGGAAATTGGAATGTAAAAACTTGTTCCGAAATCAGAACATTTTCGGATCGGAATCGGCGCAATTTGGAAATTTCTATTTTTTGGTCACCTAAAATATATAAAATACAGAAGAATATTGGTATTTTAAGTGTAATATTCGGAAAAAAATCGAAACTTTTGGATTATTTTCGAACTGAAAATCGAATCGGAAATCAGAATCTCATATATATTCCTCCAATCCCGATCCAAATAACTTCGGAAAATCAAAATTTCGGAATTCGGATTGAATAATATTGTTCCAAAATTGGAAATTTCGTTCTAATTTCCTCCCCTAGTTGTATAGCAACGATAAGTACACATACAAAAACACACATTGGATGTGATATAACAAATAAATACCCCGTTTTATGTAGCAAATTGCATTGCGTTACATCGGATCCATTTTATATAGCCATACTATTTGGATCTTGAAGTTGTTTTGTCGAAGATTGTTGTTGAGCAGATATTTTTATTGCGTTTGATGTTATATATTTTGTGAATGATTCCGTTTTGGATAATCCAACAACTAAGCAGGAATCTTCGACACCTCTTGCTGCTGTTACCATATTTTTCGGGGCAAACGATGCTGCTCTTTTAGAGGGCACCGGCAAAAAACAGCACGTGCCGATCGAAGAATACAAGGAGAATTTGAGAACAATCGTTCGGCATATTAAGGTTTCTCTTCTGCTACTTTATCGACGAATTTTTGTATTTGACTGTATATTGCACAAGTTAGGAGATTTTAAATTAATTTTTCAAAATTGCAGGACCGGTCCCCGAACACGCTCGTTGTGCTTATAACTCCACCTCCGGTTGATCAACAAGGGCGTCGAGAATTCGCAAGGTACGACTGTTCTTGCTTTGAGTACTTGCGTAAACGGCTCGGTTTCTGAATTTTATTTCTAATAAATCGAATTATTTTTATCTCACGAGATGTTGCGATTATACATTTTTTCCGATTATTTTACTAAAATTACAGGTCTATGTATGGCGACAAGGCATCGGAATTGCCCGATAGGACAAACGAAGTGACTGGTACATATGCTGAGCAGTGCGTTGCTTTAGCCAAAGAACTCGGTCTCCCTTCGATTAATCTATGGTCCAAAATGCAGGAAACTCGAGATTGGCAGAAAAAATTCTTAAGGTTTGTCAATCTAAGGCCTCGTTTGGTTTCTAAAATAAGAATGAATATCCAATTATATTGTTGGACGATAGGAATTCCTATAAATAATCTCTCTCGATTAGCCAAGATCAGAGCCATTTGTTCCACAATTAATTGCGGGCCGGCCCGAAAAGTTATTATAATTGCGGCCTGGCCCGAAAAGTTATTATAATTGCGGCCCAGCCTGAAAAGTTAATATAGTTGCGACAAGGCCCGAAAAGTTAAAATAATTGCGGCCCGGCCCGAAAAGCTAATATAATTGCGGCAAGGCCCGAAAAGTATATAATTGCGGCCCGGCCCGAAAAGATATTATAATTGTGGCCCGGCCCAAAAAGTTATTAGACTAACCAAATATCCAATTATTTGGTCAATAATTGCTTATCTTGCTAATCAAACGAGGCCTAGGTTGCATTTAGAGGTTTAAAGGAATCACAAGTCGAGCCGAACTCACGACTTTTTGAATTTGTTAGCGTGGTTTCTTTTATAAATATTTTATTATTATTATTTTTAGTTTATGGGAGTGGAGATTGAGCTGAACTTCATATCTTATCGAAACATAAATGTGTGTTGAGGCTTAGTTATTTATATTAAAAAATCGAGCTCGAGCGAGTTTTCAATAGTCGATTAACTTAATTGTATCTATGTCGTTTTATTTATTTTTATTTTATTTTTTTAATTTTTTTTGACAGTGACGGTCTGCATTTGACACCGGAAGGAAACGCGGTTGTGTTCGGAGAAGTTGTGAAAATATTTGATGAAGCTGGATTTTCGGACCTGCCTTTCGACTTTCCACAGCATTCAGACATTGATGGAGAACACCCTGAAAAATCCTTCTTGCAACAATGTCCAGCTGTGTAATTAATTGTTGTATAAGTTTATTTGTCAAAAATTATTATTATTATTATTATTTTTTATTTCGTCATCTCTCACATTTAATTTATAAATGTTGCATATTGCCCTAATGGGGGCAGGCTTTGGGGTTTTTTATGAAAATAAATAAAAAAAACAGCAATTTTTTAGGCTTATTTGTTTTTTTTTTTTTTTTTTTTTTTTTATCTTTTTGCGTAGGTTATAACAAATATTCTTGGAATTTGATTTAATTATTAGAGAGAATAATTAATTTTTGAAATTAAAACACCATTTGGGTAAAAAATATTTATGAATTTATATGTGCAGTGACAGAGCCATCATACGGTTGAGGGGCAATTCAGGTTTCGCCAGTATATTTAATTGTAAATACAGTAGAATCTCGATAAATTAATAACCTCGTTGAAATGATCGTTTTTCTGGTCCCGACTCGACAGAATCTACTAAATTATTAGTTTGAAATTTTAATATTTCGCTAAATTAATAGAATTTTGCACGTCTCCATTCTATTAATTTATAAAGGTTTAACTGTAGTAGAATATAACCCGATAAAATTCATTGTTAGCACAAACCTATGAGTAACTAATAAAAAGCCAAATTTAGCATAATACCTTAATAAATAAATGAGTTGCTCTATTTTACAATAAATTTTGGCATTAAACATAGTCTTAATTAGCAATAATCAATTCTGAAATTAATGTACCAGAAAATATGGAAGAGAGATAATAAAAGATAAGTTTCTTATCAAAAAAAAAGAGATAATAAAAGATAAGTGACTGTTACAAAAATGTAATTACTTCTTATCTCTATCATACTAATGTTTTGACTGACAATTAATTTTATTTTTTTTAAATTATTTTACTAAAAAAGAGTGTCCAATCAAATTAAAAAATCAAATTATCGTCAGGTTTTAGTGTCAACACTTCGTATATACAGTAAAACTTCGATAAATTATAAAATTTCTTAAATAATAATTTCTTTAAATCCCGGCTCGATAAATAAACGTACTAAAATATGTTTTCGATACTTTAATATTTTACTAAGTTAATATAATTTTGTTAGTCCAGATTATATTAGTTTATAGAGATTTAACTGGACAATAGTTATATCAAAATGTGGGAATTTGAACAATTTAAATTCTAACATATATATTCTCTTAGTCAAATGTGCATATTGCATATTACTAATTTAATGTCCTCTTTATAGATAGGGATAAATTGCTTAACTTTAATTTCATTTGACTATCAATCTTAATGAACACAAATTAAGTAGAATATTTTTAATACCAAATAAATAAATTTTGATATACTTATATTAAAAATAAAAGAAAAATAGTATTCCCAAGTTCCCACCATTGAAACGGAATTTCCGACTTTTACAAATTTTAATTAGAATATTTTTCAATTTTGGAAAAATATTTTTTATTTTTAATTATGAAAATTCCGATTTTTTTTTCTCCAAATACTACATTTGTATTATCAATATAATTATGTGTTTTTATATTTTAAGTGAATAAAAAATAGAGTTTTTGACTTCCGACGATTTTTATTCAATTCCGAAAATTAAAATTTTCGATTTTCTGAATTTTTCTTAGAAAAAAATTGGAATTAGGTTTTCATATCTGGAAAAAAAATGGAAATTTCACCCTTATTCCCAACCATCAGATCAATCCCACAAAACAACGGTCCAGATTGAAAATTTTCCAACACATTAAATTCCTTTTACACCTTCATAAATATAAATTTAACTGAAATGTGAAAGAGTACTCAGACAAAGATTTTGCCTTGTCTTCTTCCATCTTTCCCTCTCCCATGGAGTCTGCAATAAACTCTGTAAATGACCATTATGCCCCTCCTCCACCACTAAGCCTATTCAACAACACCCTAAAACTAGAAACACTAGATTATGACAATGAAACTGATTTTTGCATGGACAACAATTTTTGCATGGCGTCCTTTGATCCTTTCGATCCCTTCGTTAGCGCTTTCTCCTCTTCTAATTCGGTTTTCGATTTACACGAGTTCAAGAATTACGAGGAAAATGGCATCACCAGTACGACTACTTGTACTTATAACAATTTCCAAGGTGACGGATTCTTGAATTTTCCGAATACGAAAGATATGTTAATGATGGAAATCGAGACATCTTTCTTAAACTGCGGTAATGATAATAATAATAAGCCTAAGCCGCCTTTAGGGTTTCTTAATGTTCCCGATGAGAGCTCTGCCGATAATTTTGGCACGAAAAGAAACAGAAATAATAGCAATATTATTAATCCGAAGAACAAACGGAATACCAATGCGAAGAAGTCGAAATCGGCTAAGGGGCAGTGGACCATTGAAGAGGACAGGTGGTGTGAAATATGTTACATAAAATAATATATGTTTTTTTTCGAAATTTTATTCGTTTATTTCGATGATTAATTTTTTTTTTAAATTTTTTCAGGACGTTGATCCATTTGGTGGAGAAATACGGAGTTCGAAAATGGTCGCGTATAGCGCAAACGCTGAAGGGTAGGATAGGGAAGCAGTGCAGAGAGAGATGGCATAATCATCTGAGGCCTGATATTAAAGTTTGGATTATTCTAACAAATTTCCTATTAATTAATTCCTTATATGTATATAATATATATATTGCATCGATATCAAGATCTTAACTAATTATATATATATATATATTTTTCGAATAATACACACGAGTCTAAATAGATTTGTTCGTGTATATTTGTCGTGCAGAAGGATCAATGGACAGAGGAAGAAGATAGGATTTTAATTGAGGCACACGGAGAAATCGGCAACAAATGGGCAGAAATCGCGAAAAGGCTGCCAGGTAGGACGGAGAATTCGATCAAGAATCACTGGAACGCCACTAAGAGGAGGCAATTTTCGAGACGAAAATGCAGGACTAAATGGCCAAGGCCTAGTTCTCTTCTCCAAAACTATATCAAGAGCCTCAACTTTGACAACAAAAGCAGCACAGCATCAAGAAATAATAATAATATTATAAATTCTCCGATAATTGAGCCTGCTAATCATGGATTAGGCCTCGATAATGGGTCGTTAAACAGTGTTATGGAAGAGGGTAGTTTTGTCCAAATGCCGAAGTTTGATGACGTGGCGGATTTCGATTTTGATGAAGATCACATGAGTATTGGATCTTTCATGGATGATATTTGTGATGAACCATGTTTTGATCTGGAGTTGCCATTTGATATACCTCCATTGATGTAATGCAGTGTTAAGTGACGAAGGAATTATATTAATTGTATTTATATTCATCATATATATATATATATATATATATATATATATATATATATATATATATATATATATATATATATATATATATATATATATATATATATATATATATAGAGAGAGAGAGAGAGAGAGAGAGAGAGAGAGAGAGAGAGAGAGAGAGAGAGAGAGAGAGAGAGAGAATTAAAGAGAATACATCTATATTTAACAACGTGCACGCTCGTGTTGGTGTGTATATGAATGGTAAAGATCTTACATGTTCTACATTTCACCATGTGCATCAAAGATTTACCAACGTAAATATATTATCGATATGTGAAAGTTTTGAATATAGCGCGTAAATCACGAAACCTTTTTTAAGAGACATGATATACAATATCAAAATTCAAAAGTACTTGTGAATTTTCACCAAAAAATGGCCAAAGATAGAATGGTGAAATCTAACGGGTATGAACAAGAATTCATAACCCGGAGCCTCGACAAAGATCTGACGCCTATGAACAAATTCATTTGGGCCTCGAGAAAAATCCCATGCAACTCAAAGCTAAGAGTTTGGACTACGATTGATTGATTTCTAATCTAAAATCACAAAATGATCAGCAAATTTGTTCAACTGGAGATTTTTTTTTTTTTTCAATCAGTCTTTGGCTTAATGCGCTTTACTCTCGAGTAGATGAAGACCCCAGCAAGGGCAATTCCGGTACCTTCACCAATAAAAAAAAAAACAGAGGTGTAAGATTGATTTTTTATTGTAATTAACTTTCTACATTTATCTAAGTAAATAATATTACAGTAAATATATCTATACCTATCGCATTAATGAGTGAAACTGGCGTGCGGAAGAAGAGAACAGATGTCACGATAACCACCACGCGCTTAACACAGTTAGCGACGGAGTGGGTAACAGGAGATACGCGCTGCAATATCATGTAAGAAACCTGCCCAACCGAATCTTATCAGCATTTGTCATGTACAAATTATTAGAGAGGTTTTTTCTACGGCTTTAATCGATTTCAGGAATATTTTGACTATTTGCAGAAAGTGTTATTATTTTCTATATTAAGATGATTTTCGAATGATTATTACCTGCTGATATGCGTGGAAGCAGAGAGCAGCCACGAGTGACCTAGTGTAAATATCTTGGACATTTACTCCCTGGGCACAGTAAAAAATATTCCCATCCCAAAATATTCAGTAAACTTGCTCTTTTTGGAAAGGCTGTATTAATTTATAATTAAATTAAAATCGAATCCTCTTATCACAGTTACTTACAGCAGCTTGAAGATAAGAAGGTGTGAACTTGATGCCTTCCACGAAAAGCGCAACAGGGGCAATCAAGATGAAGGACATGATAGTAATTATTGAGAAGAGTGTGATATTGTCCAGAGATTCCTGCATAAATAAGTTGAAGCTAAAGCATCTTTTCCAATAAAATAGTGTGCATATTAGTTAATCATCTTTTTCTTTTTCTTTTTCAGAATATATTTCCTTATGAACATATTTTGCAATAAAAGAATTCTCATAAATAATAATATGGCAAATATACCTCTTTCTTAACCATAAGCTTTTTGCTAAGGACATTGCGCGATTGATTTGTCAAATTTGAGGCCATGGCACTCCAAAAACCAACCCTTCAAAAAGAAATGTAGTGTAAATCCTGTGCAGAATCTTGAAATGAACACTTGTGTGTACTATTAAAGACGAGAGCAAAGGCAACATTGTGCAATGGTTTGTTACCAATCAAAAGAGGCCTCAGTCATTGACGCCAAACCAACTCCACCGACGACTGGTACAAGAGAGGCAACGACCCATAGTGTAGGAGACTGTCCAAATATAGGTAAGTTTTATTACAATAATCCATTGAATGATTACTTGTAAACAAAATAATATATAATCAACACATGACTAGCAAGTAAACGGAACATTACACGCTAAAAAAGGTAATATAACTGATTCAGTAAAAATAATCAACACATGACTTGTCTTCAAATTGTAATTGATTCAGATTCAAAACATTGCAAATAACTGTCCCTCGGTTATACCTACTAAGTTGATAGTAAGAGTATTTGCAGTTCAGTAAATACCATGATTTTAGGTTCCATGTTTGTTTCACGAAAATTTGGTATTTCTCTCACTTTAATTACAAGGCAAATTTTATTTTTCTATTACCGGATTTTAGTGGAAATGAACAGTATAAACGTCAATTACTAACGGCATACAGTCAATAGTTTTTTTCAAATCGGAAACATTTTCCACATCATCAATTTATAAACTCCATGAAGCTATATGTAAAACTCTCCCCACGTCCTACTACAAGTGTAAAAATAAAAAATGAAATAAAATAAAAATAAATAATAATGAATCATTCACCTCGCCCAAAAACATTCCGGACAGGACAACTGAGAAGAAAGGCTCCATGGCTTTAATAGTGTGAGTGAATGAAACGGAAACTTTTCCAAGACTCATGTTAGTGAAGAGGTTGCCTAACGTATGCACCACCGCCAGTGGAAGAATTGCTGCAAGCTGCCAATGTTGGATATTGCATGATCATAATTCATAGTTAAGAATTCATAAATGAATACATTATACGACAAAAACATCGAACGAGCATTTTCAATCAAGTACCTGTGCACCACTAATTTTAGGCCGTCTGTAGAGATTCAGTGTCCACATCAGAGTAACAAGTGCAGCCCCAAAAGCGAATTGAACTAGAGTAACTGTAAGCGGGTAATGAAAAACTTTGAGTACCTATTAGCAACAAGCGACGTCGTTACAATGATTTAAATCGAACTCGAGAAAACATCATCGAATTTCGTGCAGGTTCCATCCATGCCACAAATGATATTCAGTAAGCATAAGAGTTGTTCATATAAGAAGTTATACAACAGAACCTCAATAAATTAATACTCATAAATTAATAACCTCGCTGAAATAATAATTTTTTTTGCTGACTCGGTAAAATCCTACTTTAAACTATTAGTCCGATAATTTAATATTTCGCTAAATTAATAGAATTTTGTTAGTCTCGATATACCTGCTTGTTATAGATGTTGAAGTAGATATTGAAAAGGAACCATAGCACGAAAAGAGTTCCGAGCACCAAAGTATCCTCAAAACTCTTAGAATTCGGAATCCCCGCCTCTCCGGCGCTCGCCGCCGCAGCCTGAACCCTAACGCCATCGTCGGATTCGGTCTCCAAACTACCAGGATCCGGCTCCGAAATCCAGCTGCTCTGCTTCAGCGAACATCCAATCGGACTCAATTTCCGACCCGAAGAAGTGGCCGAAAATGACAGATGCGGAGCGTTGATTAAACGCAGTCGTTTCGAGTGGGAGATAGGTAGCGGACTGAATCTAGCGGCGGCGAATTTGCGGGAGCCGCCGGGGAGAGAAATTGAAGGGGCGAATGCGATAGTAGCGCCCTGCATGCCTTTCTCTCTCTCTCTAGATCGAGTGGAGAGAGAGTTTGTTTGTGTGTATTTATATGTATAGGTGTACGGTGGTGGTGGTGGGGGCTCCGCCGAGGAAGGAGGGAGGAGAGAGATACTGTAAGTGGGGAGTGGGGTATAAGAATCGGAGAATGTTTTTGGAATTTTGTGGATTTATTTATTTTTTACTTTATTTAGATTTTTTGTTGAATTTGGAAAGTGAATATTCTTCGATGCTAATGTGGACTGTATAGTGGCCAAGTACACAACACAAATAGACAAGAAAAAACAGAATTCTCCACTTGGATTATCTGACGTGGCACTATGGATTCATATTTTATTTTTGTCATGCCTGCTGACTGTACCACTCTAATATTTAATTTTATTAATAAATTGTACCCTAATGTCAAGAGAATCTCATTGATTTTGGAATCCACGAATGCTTAAGGCAATGTTTGGAAGCGTTTTAGATCTTATTTTGATTTCATTTTGAGGAAATATATTTTGGGGGAATAATTTGAGAATGAAAGTAATGTTTGTTTGTATTTTGGAAGGAGACAAAATACACTGTAGCAGTCAAATTATGTTTAAATGTGTTAGAAAAAAATATTTTTGAAGAAAAAAATTGAAAGATGAAGTGATGTTTATTTGTTTTTTAGTGAAGACATTTTTTACTCTAGCAGTCAAATCAATTTACTGTAGCAGTCACATCATGTCTGAAGGAGAGAGAAACTTTTGAAATTGTTTTGAGAAAATGATTTCAAAAGTGTAATAAATCCCATTTTGTTTTGGGGAAACAATGAAAACAAAATGGAAATGGTTCCAAACATTGCCTAAATGTTTCGATTTTTGTTGAAGTGAAAAACTAGTTTCAGTCCTGTTCAAAAAAAAAAATTGAAAATTTGGATTGGGATCAACGGAATTCGGAAATTTCTATTTTTTATTCACCTAAAGTATAAAATACATAATAATACTGGAAATTTAATTGGAATATTCGGAAAAAAAAAAAAAAAAGAATTTTCGGAGCTTAAAATCGAATCAAAAATTGGATTCACATATATATATTTCAATTCCAATCCAAATAATTTCGGAAAAATCAGAACTCAGAATTTTGGAATTCGGATTGAAAAATATCTATATAATATATAAAGACAAGGTACACAATTGATGTTTTCACATCTCCAATTTTGACCCCACATTTATTTCTTTATTTTCAATTTACTTTACTTACCTTATATATTTATATTCCACAAGTTTGACAATTTGAATATAAATACATATCCCACGTTTTTTTAGGAGAGATTTTAGGAGATATTTCAATTGAGTTTAATTGTCTTTTATAGTAGGATTTCCACATTTAATCCATTAATGTAAATAGACTAATTTTTTGTGTTCACAATTATTGTAATTTCCCTATTCCACACGTTTTTAATTGATATATTAAACCGGTTTCAATTTTGCATTCACATTTTTAAATTTTTCTAAATTGTATGATTTTTGCTTAATTTACGGTAACAGTAAAAAATTCGGTTTCAAAGATTAATTCATTAATATCACAATCAAACCTTTTAAATGACATGTTGATATTATTGTTTCATTAATAACTTTTTTCCTTGCTCCTAATATATTGATATACGTTTTTTTATAAATACATATTGGATTTACTATCTAATCATTAAACATTGTTTTAAATTTTGTGGGATTTATATCTACTTACAAATAAATAATTTATATAATCTATGATATAGCAATCACCATATCACAAAATTGATTAAGCTTGCACTTTTAAGTAGTCCGTGTTTTTTTTTTTTTTTTTCAAATTTTTTTATTATTTGTTTTGGATATTAGTTCAATATTATAATAATTACCAACATACTAACTATACATTAATGACATTAATTTGTATATGGTAACGAAATCATATCATATAACAAAGAATTAAGGTAATTGTTTGATTACAATCAAGTTATTTCAGGAAATTATAGATTTTATTCAATTAAGCAATGAAATCCGATCAATTTGGAAGTGAATGATTTGATTCACTATAAATATCATGTGTAATTAATTGTAACAAACCCACAAAATCTTGACTATCCACGTATCTATATAATCTCAAATACCCACTCATGAGATCTCATTCATTATTTGCATCAACATTTGCTGAAATTCATCTGCACCGAGAAGATTCATCTGCACCGAGAAGGTTTGTATTAAATACTTTGTTGAACTTGCATTTTTTGTTATTTTATATAATGGTGTATATGAGTTCTTGATCTTTTCCTTACTCTTTGTCCATGTAG
Source organism: Erythranthe guttata (assembly GCF_056151865.1). Taxonomy (NCBI): domain Eukaryota; kingdom Viridiplantae; phylum Streptophyta; class Magnoliopsida; order Lamiales; family Phrymaceae; genus Erythranthe; species Erythranthe guttata. Next base: position 1,232,708 of record NC_142541.1, on the reverse strand, counting down.
TTTCCGTCGGATTAGCTCCGTATGTGAGAATTGTGCTTTAATTTGTACTTCTCAACAGTACCTCTCTATCAACACATTCTCTTATGGATTCAACCAACAAAACTCCGACATCACCGAACACAACTCACCTGTTTGATGTTCCCATAGGTAATTGAAAAGGTCCAAATAACTTTTCAAAACATTTTATTTTTTGTCAATTTCTTACCGTGTTATATGATATTGTATTTCAATATACTTTTTTCTTCTTTTTTGTATGTCTTTAGAATGTTCATCGCAACCAGTTGACAAGAATGTTCCAAAACCTAAGAGAAAGATCTATATTTCTGGTAACTTTTGACAATAAGTAACTTATCTCTTCATATTTTACAATATATATTGTACGTTTTAATATGTTTGTTACTGATCCACTATAATAAATAGTTTTATACAATCAATTTTTTTACAAATAATTATGTAATAATACTTATTAATTGCATTCAGGTAGCGCTAATGCTAAGAGATCATCAATAATAAGGAGACCAGTTGCTTTTGATAATAATGTGTTATCACAAAATATGTCACAAAGTAAGAATTGTATTATTTATTATATATCCAATGATTTTATTGTATAACTATTCATATAATTTCAACTTTTACCGGTGTACAGTTCTCAACAATTCGTACGTGTTGACTGCTCATCAATACTCCATGAAAGAGAATCAACACCCAGGAGAACGGAATACACACGAAGTGACCAATGGTGTGTATACTATACGGATACTTACCAATATAGTTTGGTATATTGACTAATTGTTATTGTGCATTGTCAAGTAATGTTTTATATATTATTATCCTACTTTAGATCAGATTGCTAACATAAAAGGAAAAAAAATCATGGACGAGTCCATAAAATCTCAAGAAGCTTCATTTTATGGAATGAGTGGTGTTCGTATGCCATCGGGTCGCGTTCTTACAGACATAACGAATGGTTAGTTATTGAACTCGTATGATAAATAAATCATGCCATGTATATTTACATGATATTTTAAACCATAAATCAATTGTTAAAATGTAGGAATAGAATAATAATTTTATTTCACATCATCTTCGAAATCGAAATCGACCTTTTGATAAACAACATGGACACGTTTAAATTATATAGACTGTTTACATATTTTTTAATTATATTGAACTAAACACATGCCATGTTTATTTTTATAGATAATCAGGAAAAGGAACAACACATTCCTACTGAAAAAAGAAAATTGTTACACGATGCTTTTAATACACGACGTGTTGTTCGGACACCATCGAGTTGGATTCTAAGTGATGTATCAATTGGTGAGTCAATTAGTTATTTCATATTTTAAACCAGTTTGCTTTTAATATAATTCACGTGGTGACGATTATGTTCTTATATATTTATTTTAATTCCCTAATATATATTATATTCGTCATCCAAAAGGGGAAAAACAAGTAATTGGAAAAGAAAAAGGAATTATCGCAAAACACGGAAAACCGCAGGAAAAAGCATTTCATGGGGGAGTTCAAACTTCATCAAGTTGTGCTACATGGGATATAAGTAATGGTAAGATTGAATTCAATGACATGCACACACGCTACATAATTCGTTCTTATTAACTTAAATATTAAACTTTTATTACCATAATAAGACTATAACCATGATTCCATACATCATTATTTTTTGTTCTTTTATATGAAAAACATTATACAACAATATCAAAAAAAATCAAACATATATAAAATTAAAAATTAATATTTTAATGTATTGGTTCATCATAATAACAAAACATGTAATTCAGGTCATCAAAAGTCTGTAGAACACCGACAAAATAATGACGTGCAAGAATTAAATGTTGGAAACACAAAATTGACCGATGAGGCCTTTAGTGGACTAGGTGTTGTTCGAACCCCATCGAGTAGACGGAGAAAAATCCAATTTCCTATGTATAGACACAATGATGCAAGTTTTTCATCAGCCAACAAATTGAATAGCATAAATTTAGCTACACAAAATATCCATATGACTGTCAGTGGGAGCACGTTACACTACGAAGGTGAATTTGTTAATTAATATTTCTAACTGCAATAACACATACAATTACAGACCATAGTTATTAAATGGTTTTGTTTTGTTTTTAAATCCTGAAACAGACACGATCCGACACTCTTACAATGCTGAATCTGGCACTTATGAGATTCCGGTTAACTATCTAGATTCATTTTACGAATCCACAAAAAGGTACGTTTGTATTTTTTTATGCACGTTCGTATTAATTTATGTAGTGAATATTATAAATTTTCTAATTATATGTTCTCCATATATTTATTAAATTATCATTTCTAATGTTAAGGATTGGAAAGAGAGTTGCAAGGAGTCAAAAAACGATACAGTCGGTTACACGTGAATTAAGTATGGACAGTACACCAACTATATTGGTGGACGAGGATTCTCAAACTTTAAGAGATGTTACATCGGACAGTGGAGGTAGCTATTATTTTTTACATTCACACACGGTTGGCGAAATAGGTCATTTAAATGCAAAAAACGAGATTTCATTGAATGATAAAAAAAACGATTTTTTTTTTACAGATTCTGAATATGTTTCCAACGACGACAATAGCGACGATTCATTTGATTATGATGGTATTAACGTTTTATATTCTTTAAAACTATATTATTATATTGTATTCGAACTTTATGAATTACTTATACTCGATGTTGCGCTATAACAGATTACGACGATCTGGGAAACCAGTCGTATGAATGTCAATCGTGTGGTGCAATGATGTGGTACGCTGAACGTCTTGATAAGCATAGGAACAAATCGAGACCAGAGTTTTCTCTATGCTGTCAAAAAGATAAAGTACAACTGCCTGATCTGAAAAATCCCCCACCTGCTCTAGCAAATTTGCTTTTCGGTACGGATAGGCAGAGCAAACATTTCCAAGACAATATCCGTTCTTATAACATGATGTTTGCGTTTACATCACTTGGCGGAAAGGTACAAACATCTATTAATACTGGTGCTGGACCATACACATTTCTGCTTCAAGGTCAGAATTACCATCTGTTGGGAAGTATGTTGCCGGAGGAAGGCGCAAGACCAAAATTTGCACAACTTTACATCTTCGATACAGAGAATGAAGTTCAGAATAGAATTGACGCTGTTAGGTAAAATCCATTTCATTTTGTGCTTACATACGCAATACATATGATGCATTTTGAGTCGAGTGAAATTGTTTAATCATTTGAAATTGCAGGTCTGGAAATAACTCGAACAATCTTGATCCTCAAATTGTTGCATACTTGAAGGATATGATCGATGAGAACAACGTACTTGCTCAGTCGTACAGAGCTGCCCGGGATCGACTTTCCAGTGAAGGCCTGCAAGGTGTTAAGCTAAAGCTGGTCAAAAGCCGTAGCACCGATGGCAGGACTTATAATCTCCCTAATGCGAGTGAAATTGCAGCGTTGATAGTTGGAGATTTTGATACGCAAGAAGGGGTTAGGGACATTGTGGTGGAGACTCAGTCCAAGAAGTTGCAACGCATTAGTGAGCTACACCCACTGTACCTGCCGTTCCAATATCCGCTCATATTTCCTTACGGGGAAGACGGCTATAGAGATGATATTGGTTTGAGAGACTCTTTTCGAGGTAACAAGGGAAAACGAAAAAAATTAACCATGCGAGAATACTTTGCTTACCGAATCCAAAAAAGAAGCAGCGACAGTTCAGTACTTTTGAATTCAAAAAAATTGTTCCAACAGTTTGGGGTGGACGCTTATTCTATGATTGAGTCACAAAGGTTGAATTTCATTAGATACAACCAGGACCAGCTGCGTGTGGACATGTACAAAGGCATTGAAGAATGCTTTTTGAGAGGGGACACTGAGGGCATATCAGCTGGTAAACGCATAGTTCTTCCCGGCTCATTCATTCCTGGACCACGGTACATGTTCAACAATTTTATCGATGCACTGCAAATTTGTAATTGGATTGGCTTTCCATCATTGTTCATAACTATTACATGCAATCCACAATGGCCTGAAATACAAAGGGTCCTGAATGACACAAGTCTCAGACCGGAGGATCGTCCTGATATTCTATGTCGCGTATTTAAAATGAAGTTGGACAGTTTGCTTACGGATTTCAAGAAAGGACATATTTTCGGCCGAATTAGAGCGCGTAAGTAATGCATTAATGTAAAAAAATAAATATGCGGTATATTCATTACATCAATAATAGTTTATTGTTTGCATATCATTTGACTTCGTCATTTTTTTTTCAGACGTATGTACGATCGAATTTCAGAAACGTGGTCTGCCTCACGCACATATATTGTTGTGGTTGGATAACGATGCCAAACCGAAGTGCTCCGCCGACATCGACCGGATGATTTGTGCAGAAATTCCTGACAAAAAAACTGACCGAAAGATGTACGACTTGGTTGAGAAATACATGATACACGGCCCGTGCGGTCATGCGAATTTGAATTCACCTTGCATGAAGAATGGCGTTTGCACGAAAAGGTTTCCAAAGAAGTTTGCACAGCGAACTGAGGCCGATGATGATGGTTACCCTGTATATAGGAGAAGGGACGATGGAAGAACGGTTACGAAGAAAAACACAATTCTTGACAATGGTTTTGTGGTTCCTTACAACCGCATATTATTGAGTAAATACCGAGCCCACGTCAACATCGAGTTGTGCAACCAGAGCAAATCAATAAAGTATCTGTTCAAGTACGTCAATAAAGGACACGATCGTGTCACAGCAACATTTTTTCAACCTCCGTCTACGGACGCCACTTCTGTTGTACGTGATGAAATCAAGATGTACTATGATTGTAGATATTTATCTGCGTGTGAGGCGATATGGAGGATTTTTTCATTCGATATACACTACAGGGATCCCCCTGTCATTAGATTGAGCTTCCATCTCCCCGACAATCAACCGTTGATATTCAATGAGAACCAACCTTTAAAGAGTGTCCTGGAAAGACCAACAGCAAAGCAAACCATGTTTTTGGCGTGGTTCGAGGCGAACAAGAAGTACCCACCAGCTAGGGAATTACGGTATGGAGAGTTTCCCCAGCATTATGTGTACAAGGAGGATTCTCGTGTATGGGTGCCGAGAAAGCAAGGGTTTTCTATTGGAAGAGTCACCACTGTACCCCCGGGAAAGGGAGAAGACTTTTATCTGAGATTGCTGCTCAACATCCAGAGAGGGTGCACCAGTTACGAAGACATACGAACGGTTAGTGGCAATGTTTACGCGACGTTTAAGGATGCATGCTATATTTTGGGGCTACTTGAGGATGACAAGGAGTACATTGGTGCAATCAAAGAGGCGTACGGTTGGGCAAACGGCCACTTTCTCAGACTGTTGTTTGCTGTTATGCTGATTTCTAACAGTTTGAGCAGACCGGAATATGTTTGGGAGAGTTGTTGGTCGAATTTGTCCGATGACATTACATACAAGCACCAAAGGCGCCATAATAATCCAGGTATCGATTATTTTTATGTTGTTTTACAGTTTTTTAGTTGCATTTTTTTAATTTGGTGAACACATTTGTCCTACTAACTATACCTTTTGCAGGTTTGACTCTATCAGATGATAGTTTGAAGAACTATGCGTTGATTGAAATCGAGAAAATCCTACAAAGCAACGGCAAAAGCTTGCGGAATTTTGACTCTATGCCAATGCCACTACATTCGTCGAATGACACGGAGAATCGATTAGTGCTCGATGAGTTGGACTACGATGTCTTTGCGATGGATGAAGAACTGAAACGATATCTATCTTCTATCACAGACGAGCAGAGAAAGGTTTACGATACCATCATGGATGCTGTATCGAAAAATAGCGGCGGGATGTACTTCCTCTACGGTCACGGAGGAACCGGAAAGACATTCATATGGAGAACGTTGTCCGCTGCAATTCGTTCCAAGGGAGAAATAGTTCTTAATGTTGCTTCGAGTGGCATAGCATCTTTGCTGCTTCCCGGTGGCCGAACCGCTCACTCCAGATTTGGACTGCCCATCATTGTGCACGATGGTTCCACCTGCAACATTACACAACAGAGTCCGCAGGCAGAATTGCTTATAAAGTCGAGACTTATTATATGGGATGAGGCCCCGATGATGCATAGATACTGTTTCGAAGCGCTAGACAAGACAATGCGATCTATCACGCATGTTCCCAAACCATTCGGCGGCAAGGTGGTCGTTCTTGGCGGAGACTTCAGACAGATTTTACCTGTTGTGCTGAAGGCATCAAGGCAAGACATTGTTCACGCTACGATAAACTCATCTCAGCTTTGGAAAGACTGTACGGTTCTTAAGTTGCATACGAATATGAGGCTTCAATCAAGCTCTAATCCATCTGAAGTTGAAGAAATAAAGGAGTTTGATGATTGGATATTGAGTATCGGTAATGGCGAGGCGGGAGAGCAAAACGATGGTGAAGCTTCCGTTGATATTCCTGAGGACATGTTAATTCCCGATTGTGAAGATCCATTACTGGAGCTATTGCAGTTTGTGTATCCAAATTTGTTGAGTAACATATCAAATCCAGATTATTTCCAAGGGAGGGCAGTGCTTGCACCGACTAATGACTGCGTGGAGTCTGTCAACGACTACTTGTGTTCTCTCCTACCCGGCGAAGAGAAGTTGTACCTCAGCGCGGATAGTATGTGCAAGGATGAGTTGAGTTCGGAAGAAAATGTTGAAATATATTCGACCGAATTCCTCAACACCGTGTCTTGCTCCGGACTCCCTTCACATAGGCTGAAACTGAAGGAAAATGTTCCTGTTATGCTTATACGAAACATCGACCAGGCGAGAGGCCTTTGCAATGGAACCAGACTTCAAGTTGTTAGGATGGGAGTTCATGTTCTTAGCTGCAAGGTTCTATCCGGCAAAAATATCGGTGATGTTGTTTTCATTCCTCGGATGACGTTGGTCCCATCGAACTCTACTTTGCCCATTAAGTTCCAGAGGCGACAGTTTCCGTTGATGGTTTGCTTTGCAATGACCATCAACAAAAGTCAGGGTCAAACACTTTCACACGTCGGTTTGTATCTACCCAAACCTGTATTCAGCCACGGTCAGTTGTACGTTGCACTCTCGAGAGTGAAGAGTAGATCTGGCATAAAGATCCTAATCAAGTCTGAATCTGGTGAATCATCGAGTTCTACTAGCAACGTGGTGTACAAAGAAGTATTTCAACGTATATGAAGGTATATATCATGCATGCCATCCATTATTCATCTTATTATCATATTTTGTCTTATTAATGTGTGTATGTGCTCTCTATGTTTAGGTATATTTGCAAGTGATTTTTTTGTCTAGCATATCCGGTATAGTCGCTTTTGGTAAGTACTATAATCGAAATATTGTTTAATTACGCACCGATTATTGTTTCAGTAATGCACTGAATTCTTGCAAAATACGAAAACTTTGCAGGTTAACTGCTATGTACTGTTTGATTTTTGTGGATCTTTGAGATAGTGCAGTGAGTTTGATTCCATTAGTTTTAGTTAGTTTTTAAACTTGCTTTGGGACCGATTTTTTTATTCATCCAATATCTTAACTTATATTAATTTTATATTTAAGTTGGAATATTAGTTTCTTCTGACACCAAATTGTTGAATATCAATTTTGTTCTTGAAGGTGATCCCCGTGCATCGCACGGGTGAGATACTAGTTGTTCCAAAATTCGAAAACTTTAGATCATAATCAACGGATGTCAAAAATTTCATTCAAATTCCCACCCCTAAGTATGAGTAATGAATAATTTTGATTAAATAATAGAATAAAGTAGGTACAAAGTTGGACTTAAATCCAATTAGACCAATCCCCATAATAAATGAGTTTAATTCCTAAATTTGAGTTATTTTAAAACTTAACTAACTAATTAATTACCATTACACCAAAGTTGATTAGGGGATTGTAATTGTCAAACTAGTTTATGGCCGCCATTTGCGACTATGAATATCGCTATCAAATTTTGATGCAAATTTGGCAGTACTATAGATTTTGATATAATAAACTAGATTTTATAGATTTTGTTATAACATAAATATGCAAACCCTACACCTTAATTTGAAAATTTATTCAATAAAAAAAAAATTAGTATTTTTATATTTGTTATATTTGTTTCCTTTTCTTATATTTTTCTCAATAATATCATTCTAAATTGATATATAATATAATATTTCTTACTACATAAAACAAAGTACGTGACATGTCATCGGGATGCTACACTCGGTGATTTTAAACTATTGATGTGGTGAATTAACTTCCCGCTAAGCACACATACACATGGGTGTGTATGTAATTATGTGCAGATCAACAGCTAATAATCACCCATTGCATTTCACTTTCTGCAGCCATCAAATAAACCGTATGTGACACAATTATATATTTTCAATGATTGCACAAACAGATTGAACAACAAATCCATTTCAATTTAAAAATCACAAGGCAAATCTTGATTTTGTGAAAAAAAAAGAAAAAGAAAAACCCGAGTAGTTCTTACGAACAACTACATATACACATGAACACTCGCAGTCTTGATCACCTGGCAAACAGGGCAAACACGAACAAACCCTTCACAATCGACACACAGGCACAAATGCCGACAAGGCAATATCAGAACCGACACTTCTTTACCGTTACAACCTCTGCATTTCAACTCTCGACTATTTCCACCAATCGCAGCCCTCGGCTGATTCGAGCAAGAAACCGCCTCGTCCACCTCACTGTCTCCGGAACCTTCCATAGCCAGGGCGGGCCCCTGTTCGATGAGCTGCTGAATATTGCTCTTCAGTACATTCACTACCGATTCGTTGTACTTTGCCCTGTAATGCCACGACTGCGCTTCCATGGCGACTTGCTTTATCTTGTCGCCTAGCTCCTTGTTCTTTCGGTTCATATTCTCGATCTCAATCTCCTTCTCGTGCAATTTACGGTTCACTCCTTTTTCGAGGGCGTTTAGTAGAGATACGGTGTGCCTTTGGTTTATCTCTCTTACGCCCTTCAAGATATTCTCTTCCTATATTTGTTGCACATAGATTAAAAAAAAAATCGGAATCTAAAAATCCATTACGATTCCAAAATTTTCTCCAATTTCGAAAATGACATAAATTCTATAAAAAAACAAAAATACAAAAACAAATAGTGAATGAGGTGAAAAAACGGGTAGAGAAAAATTAAATTAATCTTGCACTGAGTAAAACAAATTAAATATAATTTAGAGGCGTTTTTTTTTTCCGGAAAAAACAAAATTTGAATTTTTTTGGAATTACTTTCGGAAATTAAAATCAGAACAAAAATTGAAAAACTCCAATTATTTTGTATATACTTCCAATTCCAATAAAAGAACAATGAAAAAATTGAAAATCGAAAATTTTGAAATCGGAACAAAAAATTGTTCCAAAATCGGAAATTTTAGTTCCCGAACAAGCGGAAACTGTAAATTCAATTTCCAACTTTTATCCCTAAATCCATACATATTTTACACACATCCGCGTGTTTATGTCTTTGATTGTGTGTAAATTCAAGATTGAAAAATATGCTCAATCGAATTCTAGTGTAAGAGATTAAAACGAGTCCTAATTTAAAAGACATTAAATACTCTTACTATACCTGAAGTTTAATATATCGGCCGAACTCGTCAGTCTGTCGATCAATCTCCATTTTAACAGTGTTACCAAGAGAAAGCATAACCGGGGCACCGGTTTTCATATTCTCACACGCAGAAGTAACGGAGGAAATACGCTCTTCTTCCTCACAAGAGAGTTTGAGCCCGGTCGAAACGGGATTATGATTTAAAACGGCTCTCACACGGCCCGTTTCATCCTGACAAAAATTGTTATTCAAAGATATGTGAAGCTTCTGCTGCATCGGCACGGCTTCTCCTTCCTTAACTCTGGTAATAAGGTGATGATTGTCGGTGGGCCCGTGATGCCGGTTCACGGTATAGTTCATGGCGCCACCGCATTGTACGGGAACTGCAGAAAGATTCGATTTTTCTCATTAGAAAATTAGTTAGCCCTTTACAATATAATAGAAGTTCGGATAAAGAAGTTGGGTTAGAAGTTTCTAGCTCGACTTGAATCAGCTAAATTGGTGGTTGGATGAGAAAGTTATCCGTAATCTTGAATTACGGTGATGGTAAAATTTAATTGACATTTAGCATTTTTAGCACAACAAAATCGTAATGTATTCTAATACGACTGTCGTAAATTTCTTCGGATATCAAACAAGGTGTTACCTTCTCTTAACGAAACCATCAAGCAGACGAGTTAACTACGATTAAGTTTATCACATTACGAAAGAAAGTCACTTACTATACGCAACTTTTTACGACGAAAGAATAAAAAAGGAAAAGCTTTCGTTTGCGAGCATATATACAAGACGTGACTTGTACGATAAGATTTTGCGCAACAAACAAACACGAGAAAACAGCATCAATAGTATACATTTAAGGAACTATATTTCGATTTTCGAACACGAGTCGAAAGGTGTGCTCACCATGCCCAAATAACTCTAATTGAGGCAATGTGTTATTCTCGTACTGGACCCGATTTTCCTCCAAGAAACCAGCGAACCCCGTGTTTCCATTAGTTGTTGTTCCTCCTCCTAGCATTTTCCTGAAAAATCACACTCGAATATATCAGATTCGATATACTAAAACACCAATCTTGAACAACCCAATTCACAGTAAGAAACATAATCAAAGACTACTAATGCAAGCAAAGATCGAATCTTTTTACGCAATCTGATCGATTATTCATCAAATACAAATCCCTAATTTCAAGAATCCCAATAATGGAAGATCGGCATTCATTAAAAACAAAATCCCAAGATTAAACCAAACCCTAAATCAAGAACTCACCAAGAAAAATCAGCTCCGATTCAATCCAACAAAAGCAAAAAGGGGGAAAATCTGAAAAAACCCAGAAAAGATTACAGTGTAATTTACTCAAAGTTTCCTTCTTTCAACAAAGGGAAATGGGCAGAAGGGATGGTGGTGCTACAGCCAATAATAAATAATAAATAAATAAAAATAATAAAGAGAGAGAGAGAGAGAGAGAGAGAGAGAGAGAAGGGGGAAAAAGAAATAATAATTGCCATAATAATGAAAGTGGATGGATGGTTGTGGAGTTGTAGTTGTTATTGTTGTTTCGGGTAAGAGAGAAATAAATAAATAAAAAATAAAAAAAATAAAAAATAAAAAGAAAAGAAGGAATCGCCATTTTCGTTGGTAATGGTGATGGGCATTGTTGAATGTGTGTAGTTGGTGTGTGTGTGTGTGTGTGAGAGAGAGAGAGAGATGGGGGAATCAAGAAGAGGAGTAGTCGGTGTTGAAGAAATCTTCTTCACCATGTTTTGGCCTATACTTTTGCTTTCTCTCTCTACATCTCTCTCTCTCTCTACAATGGTGGTTTGTTTTTCTCTTTCTTTGGGTCATTCATTTTTTGCACTGTCTCTGAATGTACGGCCGGCTTCCTTTTTACCCCTCCCAACCAGTAAAATTCGAATCGTGTGTTTTACTTTTTCTTCATTTCTTATCATTTGGTAACGGTTACTTTCGGTTTTAGGTTTGGATTTCGGTTTCTACCACTCCTTTTCTTCAATTTATTTTTGGGTAAATTACGGCCCCCAATTTAAGGTCAAATTACGAAAAAACCCCCTCATGTTTGGATAATTACAACAACTCCTTCAACTATAAATCTTCTTACAATTTCACCCTTATAGTGTTAAAATGAACATAATCTTCTATATTCCGTTTTCCGTGGAATGTTCTCTAATTTGTACCCGTTTTGTGCAAAACAGCAGTTTCTGATGCATCATTATATGATATTTACAAGCAAATAAACACATTTTATGATAAAACGGATGAAGAAGATTCCACTAAATTTGAGACCACAAGGGTGTACGTGTAAGGACATTCATAGTTATGGGGGTGGTTGTAATTACTCAAATATGAGAGTTTTTTTTTTGTGATTTAACATCGGGAGTGACCATAATTTATCCAATATTTTATTCTTGTGTTTATAAAATTATGGTTTTATAAGGACAAAATGCACTTCACCCTCTACAAAATTTTTATTTTCACACTTTCCCCACTAAAAATTCAAAAGTTGGATAACCCCCTTCAAAATATTATTTTGGTTGCACTTTGCCCCATACGTCAATTTTTTTGTGAGCATTGTGCAACAAAAATAACACTTTAAAGGGGCAATGTGCAACAAAAATAACATACAAATGGGCAAGAAGCAATAAAAATACTCAATTAGGATGAATAATCCATCGAATTTTTGTTATGGAGCAATGTGCAACAAAAATAACATTTTGAAGGGGGCATTCACTTTTTAATATTTTGAGGGGTAAAGTGAAAAAATTAGAAATTTTTAGGGGGTGATGTGCAATTTACCCATTTTATAATAATCTGTCACCAACAATTTTTTTTTTTTTTTTTTGCACTAGGACGTCCATCTTAAATTTTAAGTTAAAACCACTTTGTCCACTAAATCTTTTTTTTTTTCTTTCTTATATCATCCCTATTTTCGTTCAAAATCTGGATGAATTCAAATTGTCAGGCTTAAATATTTCAATTTAATATTTTTTAGGGGTAATAGTTGTGTGGTTATATGGTTGAAGAGATACTATATCTGATAAAAAGTATCTTGTATTTTGTATTATAAATTTATATAAATAACTATCGACTGAACACATATTCACACATGAATGTATGAGATTATACCTATATGAATATGGTGCATCATATATCACCGGTGTATTTCAATTCATTGTTGGGCTAAAATTATTAGTTGTCAAGTACATGAATGGAAAATGAACATTTAATTTAATTGGGAATTAGCTAGATAATGAATGAAAGAGTAGCATTTACCAATCATACATCAAAATAGTGTTATATTGGTACTTGATATTAAACCTAAAATTTGGTGATCCACCCTACTATTGATAATGCTTTTTTGCCTAAACAATTTCATGAATTAAATTAATTTTAGTGTATAAAAATGAAATTATTAGTGAAGATTACAAATTACTCCAACCGTTCCTAAATAGGTGTCTTTTTCACATTGGCACAAATCTTAAGAATCTCAATAAATATGTCTTGATTTTAGGAAAATAGATATTGATGGACCAAAATACCCTTGTTTATTAATTAATGCAGGAAGAGTGCTATAGAGTTAATAAGGATAAAATTGAAAAATAAGCAATTAATGCAGTATTGGAATTGTAAAGTGACAGATAATATGGAACAAAAACAATTCTCAAAAGAGACAGATATTATGGAACAGAGGGAGTACTTCTTATGTCCTTCAATTATCAATATAAATAAAATGGCCTCTTAAAAGCTATCTTATTCATGCTTTATAGTTTCTATACATGCATTTATGGATAAGAACCAACCGTCACTGAAAGTGTAGTGCGAATTTTGTTCTCGTGCAATACCTTATAAATCAGACGATCTTCCTTCTGAGTAAAACACATTCCTCCTAGCTAGATGTAAACCACACTAGAATAATAATGTATGACGAGGTTGATTGACATAAATAGTGCTAATAAAAATGTAAATTTGATTGAAATGTACATTTATTTAATCTACGTTTGATTAAACAAAAAATTGTCCGCATATATGGTCTAATATGTGAATAAAAGAGAACTCGACGTCTAACGACTCGGGTTCAATTCTTCTTGACAACATTTTCTAAATCAAACTCGTCAGATATGACACGTTCAGAGCAGTTTACACTTTTTGTAGTGCTTTGTAGTCTATCTCATGAAACCTAGATATAACTAGAGTACATTAGTGGCTGTGAGTTCCTTTGTGAAAAAAATAAAATCAAAACAATTTAAATTTAAAAAAAAAAGTTTATTGCAAAAAATTCTTAAAACCCCTTTATAATGCAATTTGTTAGCACACAATCCTCTTATATGTGAAATTTTAGGGGTAGTTTGCTAAAACAAATTGAATATAAGGAGTGTTTTCCTAACACAATAACATGAGGGGTTTCTTAACAATTATATAAAATATAAGGGGTGTTAAAATGCAATAAACCCTAAAAAAACTGCATTTGTATATAATTAAAACAGGGTATTCCAGCACGTGTCAACTCTCCCTCCATTAAACCGCAAAAATCTCCTTCGTTTTCACCTCACATTCCTCCACCTCTCTCAAATGGCTTCAAACCACTGAAAATGTGAAAATCCTCGCTATCAACAAATCCCAATTGATTGACCAATCGTAGGGATGAAGTAAACAAAACCCCCGAAGAAACCCTTCTGAAATTTATCCAAGAAAGAGGAGAAGGGTTTTCAGTCTCTTTGCAAAATGCACTGTTTGAATTTGAAGATTGTTACGAATGTCAACGCGCTGTCGTTTCCGGGTCGGCTCAGTAGCGTCGTTAAAGACTGTAATTTGAGGGTGAATCGAATCGTTGCTTGCAGCGTACCGGGCGGTTCGGGTTCGGGTTCCGGTCCGGTTCAAGACTCGAGCCGGGGTTCTTCGATTTCTAGATCAGAGACGTATGCTTTGTTGAAGCAGCAGCTGGAAGTTGCTGCGAAATCTGAGGTGCGCTTTTTTTTTTTCTCGTAATTGTTTCGTAAAAGAATTTTTTTATTTGTTAGTTTGATGCAGTTTAAGTGTTCGACGAAAGTCCCCACTCATAATTGTCTTAGGATATGTAGTTTACAGTCGTCGAGTGTGCCGACAGTGGTGTCTGTGGACATGTTTGTGTGTTTTTGGAGTTTAACTGTTGTCTTAGACTGTTGCTATTAGTGAATACAACTATGGTCTTGTAATAAACTGTACGATGTTTTGATTGAAGTTAGTTATATAGCATTATGGCCGACGTGAATCAATGAGCCCAAAAATTGGCATAGAGTTTGGCATGAGTCTATATCACGGGTATCTAAAATTTGGAGAAAACGAGCACATAATTTTTTTGGTGGCCATTTACACCGAATGTTTTCTTACACGTGTTGGTCGGTTTAGGTTGGTTGGTTGATTTGAGATTGACATTTATTATGTTGGTTATTTTGTTAGGATTACAGGGAAGCTGCTAGGCTTCGTGATTCATTGAAGCTATTTGAGGAAGAGGAGCCAGTTTTGCGGCTTCGGAGATTATTGAAAGAGGCCATTGCACATGAGAAATTTGAGGTATGCCTTTTTCTATTGATTTTTTTAAGGTTACGATGAATCAAATAATCTCGTTTTCCAGATACTTCACTTTTAAAAGTTACCGACTAATTGGATAAACAAAGAGTTAAAAGTTATGCCTCATAAAAATATACGATGACTTATGCTTGTGTGAATGCATAACCGATTTGTCTGATGCTTTCTTTTCCGATTAATTAAAAGGCTGTTTGTTGAAGTCCTTTTTTGTTGTTCATTTGTTTGTAATTTCAGGATGCAGCTAAGATCCGTGACGAGTTAAAGGAAATTTCTCCGTACTCTCTTTTGAAGTGCTCAAGTGATGCAACGACCTTGGTACTACAACCATCGTAAATCAACTAATTGACATTTTAAATTAAGCACTGTTCTAATTGAATCCCGCTAGAGCTAACTATTTGGCTAAAAAAGAATCTTTCCTCATATTTAGTATTCTCGATTCTTCTCCTGAAACCATTATAAACCGTAATCGAAACGTATAGTTATAATATTTTGGATTATATTATTGCTCTTTTTTTTCAGGGGATTAGAGTTCAAGTTAGGAGTGTATACATTGAAGGAAGAAGTCAACCCTCGAAAGGGCTTTATTTTTTCGCGTATAGGATCAGAGTCACTAACAACTCCGATCGCCCTGTACAACTTCTAAGAAGGCACTGGATCATAACCGATGCCAATGGGAAAACCGAAAGTGTCCAGTAAGTAGTCGATTTTTTTTTTTACCTTTTTATATGTCATATACAGACTACAATATTTTTTCACCGTTGCTTTCGATTAATTGATAACTTTTGTTTATCGAGTTACTAATTTTTTATTTTATTCCAGGGGTGTTGGAGTTATTGGTGAGCAACCAGTTATACTTCCCAAAACTGGTTTCGAGTATTCATCTGCTTGTCCACTGAGCACGTCGAGTGGGAGAATGGTGAGATTAGTGAATTACACATATGATTAATCATTTTTAATTTGCTAAATGATTAATTTTCTTGCTCTTCGAATTATATATCATCGAGCAATCATCAATCACATATTTACTATTTAAATGAATCTCTGAAGCTTTTAGACATGCAAACATATTTTTGGGTACCCCTAGGCCTCGTTTGGCTTCCACGACAATTTTATGCGTTATTATTAGAATCCAAGTATAAACCAAGAGAAGAGCTCATTTTTTTTCCTAATTGCGGGCCAGCCCCTACAAGTGACTGCAATAAACGAACTTCAAATAAGACGTAATTTATTAATTAATCATGGTTCATCGTACCAACCAAACAAGACCCTAATGTATGTGAGATCCTTCTCTATCATTGATTAGTGTTCTTGCTAATTTACTCGATACAATTTCACTTTATTTGTTTATTGTTTTATAGGAGGGCGACTTTGAGATGAAGCATATCGATAAAGTCGGTGCTCAAACGTTCAATGTGGCTATTGCCCCCTTTTCTCTCTCCACATTCGGAGATAGCGGTGATGCTATTTGAGAGAGACGACATACTAAACAATCAAATTGTACTGTATTTTTTACCAAAATTGTTATGGTAATTACCAATTTGCCCAGCTGTGAAGACCTAGTATAAGAAATGTAGTTAGGAGTCTGATTAGTGATTAGCTCGAAGCCAAGATCAGAACTTTTAATTTGTTTCTTACAGTCAATGTATAAACGGACCGAACTGTAATATAGAAAATGTATAGACATTATGAGAATGTATACAAAGTGTTCAATTTTGCCTGCTATTACGTTTCCTGAAATTTCAGGAGCAAAATTTGGATATCTCTCGGTGATGAAGATGCTACTAATTGAAGGTATGTAGTTTACAATCTAAAAGAATTGCTTGGATTAAAAATTCGACTTATGTATACGACATTTACTGTGTTCGTGTTTCTTTTGAAGTTATGCAGAATTTGTTTAATATGTTGTCACATCGTTATTTTGTTTATAATCATGATACAAAACTAATATTTCTATGCATATTGTAATTGTCATTATAAGTGTAGAAACTAATATTTCTTGCAATAATTTTGGACCCGAAACCCAAAAATCGAAACCCGAAACCCATAAATTCAGAATACGTATTGGATATAACCGAATAGATATAGATGAATGAAAACGAGAGATCGGTATTTCATTTTCTGTGGTGTCTTGTTACAACCTTTCTTGAACAAGGTTTCATTTACACCGTTTTAGTGTATAATTATGGAATGTGGTTGAGTGTTGGTTTCATTTGCTTGGATCATGCATTATGCAACTATAACAAACTTCACCTCTCTCTTTCGTTACGTAATTTTTCAAGGGTTTGATTTTTTCTTATTTAAATTTCTTTTACTTGCATTTATAAATTGCAGTATGTTGTTTCTTTCATTTATTAGAAAGCTTGTATTTGTTTGATGTGGTTTTAATGCTGGCATATATAGGCAAGAAAGAGAGCATTTCTTACGACAGTTTGGATTGAATCGAAGAATCGCGGCAGGTATGTTTATTAGATTAGCCATTTTTCGAAAATTGAAATCAAACTGGAAATCAAGATCACATATGTAACTATGATTATGATCCAATTTCTTTAAGAAAAATTGAAATTAGAGTTTAAATAAATGAAACGAAATAAAACTGATTTTTTTACAGCTTATGGCTTATTTGTTGTGGTAAAGGCCAGATATTATTAGGGTTTTTTTTATTTTTTTGATAATTAGATATTATTAGGGTTATCTGTTTTGTATTTTGTAAATGTATTTAAAGCATATGATAAAATATGATATGAAATAAATCCAATATAGCATTCCACTTGTAGTTGTAGGTAGGCTCTAGCTATTTAGCATCAGCTCCCTCAATTTAGGCCAAATTATTGTTAAGCAAACAAACAAAGTACACCTTTCAATGTGTGTGTGTGTGTGTGTGTGTGTGAATTAGTAGGTTTTGAAAGTCGGAACAAGCTATAGCTCTTATGGTTCTTCTATGTGGGCGATATCAAACGATCAGATCAGAATTAACACTTTTTTTTTTTTTTAATAAATGAAATCAATTTGAACTTTGTTTCAAAAAATCCGAAAAAATACTAGAATTGATGAACCTCTTCGCATATCGATCTTTTTCGGATTGGTGTCGAAGAAAATCGGTTATATCGAGATTATTTGATTCTTATGACACAAATGTGAATTAACGCGTAATATATAGATAGTGGTGTTGCGTATAACGCGTAATATATGGCCCTTTACTTGGGGCTCACTTCATCACAATTTCACATATATTTTTTTTATTTTTTTATTTTTTAAACATTAAATTATATTTTTCTCTAGTTGTCGGTGGTGGTGCTATAAACCTCTCTCCCACTAATTTTGAACAATTGATGGTTTATTATATTATTATTAATTTTTTTTTTATTATAAATTAGAATATAATGAAATAACCTTGCGACAGTGTTTATGAATGTGACGAGGAAGAAAAACTAGTCCAAAATCATGTGATTTCTTAACAATAATTAATCACGTTTAATTTCATGTCCAAAACAGACTATACTCTAAAATCATGTCATCTTTCCCTATTTATTTGTCCCATCTGATTCGAATATATATGAGTATTCTTTTTTTCATACAATATTATTTCATAGTAGTAAATTATTATGCAAATAATGGATTAGAAAGAAAAAAATTATAATTTTTTTCAATGTTTTTCTTTAATTATACTAATATTTTATTTTCCCAAATTTCGTGTCGGTCAATGCTTCCCAAATCCAAGAAATTTTGAAGTTAAAAAGAGAGAGAGAGAGATAAAGAGAAAAGGGTAAAAAGAAGGCAAAAATTCTTTATTTTTTTAATTTTTTTAATTTTTTTTTTAAATTTTTTTTTTAATTTTGTATGTCTTGTCATTCACGCTGGACCACTTTTACAATTTTGCATAAGAAAGAGGGCCAATGTGTCAAAAATGCATTCAAATATATTTTTGACCCAAAATCTCAACTCAGTAGTGTGGTCTTATGCAAACTGCCCACCGAGTTTGCATTTCTCCATTTTCAAAACAAATATAATTAAATAAAATCATTTTCTTATAAAATAACATAAAAATAAAAATAAAAAAATAAAAATAATAAGATGCTTTATTCTTTAAACTAGGGATAAAAAAATAAAAGATTAATATTAAGAATTTAAACTGTAATATTCCTTTTTACAGCTGCTTTTATTCCTTTTAAAGGAAGCTCACAGAAAACAAGAAGCATAATAAATTTTGCATCTTCATTTACAGAATCTACAAGCAATCCAACACTTATTCCACATAAGCAAACACTAAAGCCACCCCCCCCCCCCCACCCTACCCCACCCCCACCCCCACCCCCACCATCTTCTTTTTCTTCTGTCTAAAAAACATATAAAGACTCAAAATTAAATCAAGGCTGCTATAATAACTGTACAACAAAAGGTGACAAGTCCTACATTGTACAACAACATGTCTTTTATTAATATTTCTTATTTATATATTATCTGCATGGGATTTTTTTTTAATTTTAAAAAAGAAATAAAAAAAATACTTATGTATATATATTTTAAATTATAGACTAGTCCCTATTATATTACAGTATCTTATGGGGACAACAGAAAAAAAGAAAGCTTATGCTCAAAGCACATCCATTCTTTTCTTTATCCCCTCTCTCTCTCTCTCTCTCTCTCTCTCTCTCTCTCTCCACTTTCTCTCTCTAGATTGTTATAAAGTTTAATATGTAAGAAGTAAGAAGCAAAGCATCTCTTTCTTATACATCTCTCCACTGTACAACTGTTCTCTCCCCCCCTGAAGTATTCCAAACCTTTTCTTTGCTTACAATTAATAACATTGCTATTATATTCTTTTTCCAATCTCATTAAATTCATTTATATAAATATATATATATATATATATATACAAACATTATTTTATTTTATTTAATAATTCAATCTTTCTGTACCTGAAAGTTTGGAATCTCAGATAACTGTTAATGCATTTCAAGAACTTGTTTGAACATTGATGCATTAACATGTCTGGATTATCTGCATTCGCCGCTTTCTCGATATCGTATAAGCCGATTACATTTCTTCACCATTTCTTGAAATCGTTGGTTTCTTTCGTTTCCTTAGGACATCGATCACCTTAATTATTCGTAACCTTGTCTGAAATTTTATTTCGATCGATAATTTTTTTCGAATTCATTCGCTTTCTAGCTCACTTCATTGGCCTCATCGAACTTGTTTCGTTTTTTTATACCCCCACAACATTTCTTTTCATTTGTAATTTTATTTCGGTAGATTTTTCTCGGGAATTTGTTCGCTTTCTTACTTCATCTTCCTCAAAGAAACATAAGGCCTTATCGAACTTGTTTCGTATTTTTTTTCATACCCCCACGACATTTTTTTTTTCATTTGTGATTTTTTTTCCGAAACTCAGATTAAGACAGAAATACTAAAACGAAGATCGAAGAGAGAAAAAAAACAGCGATGAGTTTCTTGACATTTATAACAGGATCGACGAAATCATGGCAGCCCGCAATGACAGTCGATACAACGACCGCATCGTATTGGCTGAATTGGAGGGTCTTGCTATGTTCAATATGGATATTAATTTCATTGGTTTTTGCATCTCTTCTTATATCAAAACACGAGTATCGAAAAAAATCGGGAGGAACGGTTAGTACGGAGAACCAACAGCAACGAAAGGAGGAGGAAGAAGAATGTCCGGGAGTTTTGTACGAAGACGAAGTGTGGAAGCCATGTATTAGAAGCATACACCCTGTTTGGCTGCTCGGATTTCGAGTTTTCGCGTTCGTTGTTCTTCTGCTAATGCTTATTTTGAATGTTATCGTTGATGGTGGGGGCATCTTTTACTTCTACACTCAGTAAGTATTCTAATTCTTGATTACTTTTTCTTTTAATTTATCTAATATTTTGTTTTTTTTTGCATATAGACCCCTTTATGTAATTTTTGGATTTAAATGATGCAATTACGATTTTATAACGAAAAATAATGTGCCTCGAGAGAGTGAATTGTGAGTGTGTTGCTTTTATTTGGGAGTACCTTTGTTCTTTTTAAAGGATTGTTTAACGAGCATAATCGAAAAACGTAAAATGTGGGAGTTTATGTTGATAAAAATAAAAACAGAATGTTGTTTAGTAATTTGAAAAAACTCGAGGGAGTTTTTCGCAATTCGTTTCTTGCAACTAATGTCCGATGTTTCGTATTGTTTTCTGGCAGGTGGACTTTTACACTGATCACTATTTATTTTGGGGTAAGTATATATGCATATATACCCTTGAACTCGTACTTAATTTCGTATTTAGTAATATTTTTGACATTAAAATGATAAAAAAAAAATGTAGCTTGGATCGGTTCTGTCGATGAATGGATGCTACCGATATAGTAATAGTGGCGGTGATAACCGTTTCGACGCTGAAGGTGGTGGGCCCACAAAAGGGATGGACCTCAATCAAGAACGAAAAAAGGCTGGATTTTTCGCCTATGCTTTTCAAATCATTTTCCAGGTAATTAAATCTCCTTGAAAAAATGCTGATCCGAAGAATATCATTTTTCGTTTTTTTTTTTTACAATTTTCTGATTATTGTTTTTTCAAGATGAATGCTGGAGCAGTAATGCTGACAGACACGGTGTTCTGGTTCATACTCGTTCCGTTTCTTGCCATTAAAGATTACAATTTGAATTTTGTAAGTATGTTTTTTTTATGTCTTTTGACGTAACGTTTCATGTATATGTTCGTTCTTTTTTTCTTTGTTTTTTTATCGTTATTAATTATTATGTACAAACTCTGTTGCAGTTGATTATAAACATGCACTCAATCAACGCTGTGTTTCTGCTCGGAGAAACTGCTTTAAACAGTTTGGTAAGTTGGAAAGACTTCGCTGCTTATTTTACGTGCGCTATTCGATCGTCCCCTTGTCATAACATCTCTCTCTCTCTCTCTCTCTCTCTCTCTCTCTCTCTCTCTCTCTCTCTCTCTCTCTCTCTCTCTCTCTCTCTCTCTCCTGCAGCGGTTCCCTTGGTTCCGAATCGGGTACTTTTTTCTGTGGACTTCGGCGTATGTTGTTTTCCAGTGGATCCTACACGCATGCGTCTCAATTTGGTAAGAAATCATATCTTTTTCCCATCGATTTTAATTCAAACGACAAACTTAATATGCTGCATTAGTAACACCATTTGTTTTTTGCCGAAACAGGTGGCCTTATCCCTTTCTTGATTTATCGTCTTCATACGCTCCACTATGGTAAGCAGCCTTAACATTCTGAAAGGTTCAAATAACGTCTATTTACGGTTGGATCGTGAATAAAAAAAAATAGTTGCATGATTCTGGAAAAAACAAATATCGAATGTGTCTCTGTTTCCGTTTTTAGTCTCGACTAATGTCTGCCTTTTCTTAAATCTGAAATCTGCAGGTATTCAACTGTGGCATTGATGCACATACCGTGCTACGGGATTTTCGTGCTGATAATGAAGGCGAAGCATTTTTTGATGTCGAAATGGTTTCCTCGGACATATAGAGGTGTTCAGTAATGCTCGCTGAAATACTTTTCAAGGCAAAAAAAAAAAAAACGGCCAGGTTTCTCTGCTCGATTCGACTTTCGTATAGGAGAAACAATGAATGACGATCTCTGTCGATGGCCGGAAAAAAAACTAACAGATAATTGTTTCGATTCTTGCAATATTTCTTGAAATCTCGTTCATTTGCATTTCGAGAGATGTACTGTTCGATAGCAATACTCTTTTGCTCATTCTTTAATTTAATACCCATAATTGTAACTATACATAGAAAGAAAAAAAAAAAAAGACTGAAGTTTTTCTGCAGACATGGTTGTCTACTTCTCTTTCTTGATGTCGAATAACTTCCGATTCTGCAATTTCGCTATTTAAGAAGTAGAACTCGTCACTCCGTCTTATATATTTTGTGTCAGTTTGCTTGGTATTTTTCGAGGAACTATTATTCGTATAAAGATGCTAAATTTCCAATAGAATCATTCAAGACTTATCAAAAAAAAAAAAAAGACATGGTTATCGGTCGTGTTACTATAAGCTCAAGTGCTTATACACAGCAATAAATAGTGCAAAGGTCAAGAATGCTCGATTTTATCGATCCCAGTTTCGCAATTTTTATTTCAAACCACCGAAAAAACAATAACATTTCGTCTCAAACTTAGCCAAAAACATTTATCGCCAAAATCCATCATACAAAAATACATTTACACTTTGAAACATTGTATATACAGAGAAAATCAAACCTACACTGCAACTAGGTCAAAAAGAATACACTTGGTAGATGACTAATTCGAGACAATATAGCAAAACAGTACATTACAGTGTATGAATTAAGAAACGGGAGGTGAAAACATCAAGTACCTTCAATAAGCCCATACGATGAAGTTTCAGAGGGAGGTGTTTGGTAATGAACCCATCAAAATAACGTTATCTTTCGACTCCTCGTTTCTGAGATTCTGGAACCTACCGGAAACCACCTTGGAGAACAAGCCGGCAAGAAGTCCACTACTGGGTTCCGATGTTCCTCCGGTTAAATTCAAATTGCTATCAACATTATTATGTTTTATTTCATTATTCAAACTCTGCTTCATCTCGTCTTTCTTGAAACGAGTACCACAAGGACAAGTAGCTAGTTTCTTGAAGCAATCCTTGTGGAAAACCGATTCACAAGATCTGCACTTTTCGACCTCTCCTTCCTGTTGATTCGGTTTTAATTAGGAGCTATGAATGAATATTATTTCATTCTATTATTTATTTATTTTCGGTTTTTTTTTTTTTCACTATAATTCTGGAAAAAATAGTGTACACACTTGCCTGGAAAGGAAAAATGAGATAAAGTGGAGTGTTGCAGTCTTGTCGAGCACTGCAGGGAATACCAACATCGTAACATACAAGGCACTGTTCGGTTATGTGTTCTAGAATTTTCCGAGAGACGGTTTCAACCATGACTGGTAATGCTGTAATGGAAGAAGTGCAAAAAAACGTTATGATGTATCAAAATGAGCTAAATTCAACTAAACAACGTATACTTATGCTTATATACGCAGATTCAAATACATTTTCATATAAAATCACCTGCAAAAACCCCCTTGGAGAGATCGATGAGGTCTTTTAGAGCAAAAAAATCATTGCTATCAAGAAGATATCTCCGAGATCCGAGACCTTTATAGATGGATCTACGAAATGGACAACGAACATATGGTAACATTGCTCTTATTCTGTTTCTGATATTTGCAACGTGCTGCAATGTTGGGACTTTTGAAAATAGGAAAGGATTAACGGCACTCACACAAAGCATTGGCTGCAAAAAAACAAACTTATGTAAATCATTCTAGAATATAATTTCTTGGTGGGGCATTCTTTTACATTGTTGATTCTTCATTAACAAAGTATTGAACATATCTGGAGTTTCGATAGAACTATTATCAAATATCAATTACCTGGTCATTAATAGAATCCAAAAATGATTTAGCCAGTTGGGATACCGGATATCGAGTAAAATCCCAATAATGCAGAACTCTGGCAGGCAATACAGCAGTATCATTATTATGGCACGAAGAGCAGAATAACTGGCCACTGTATTCACAAAGACGAGGTTTGCCCCATCCTAGTGCCTGTACAAATTCCTGCACTCTTGTTACTCCATCGTCAAAATTTCTATAGCATCCTGCACATCTATAATGTTGTGCATCTAGCATCTGTTTGGTTGGTTTTAAAGGGTGAATTTCAACATCAAGTGAAATGGTCTTTCCCAATGAGGAAAGATTTTCCATCTGTGGGCCTTTATTGAGAACTGGTGACTGTGTTACATTTTTATCAGATTCAAGAGAATCAGGGACTTCTGATGAAGAAAGGAAACAAACGAGAGCATTGAGTGAGCTGGACGAAAATTTCGGGTGGATAACAGATTGTAAACACTCTTCGATTAGAACTTTTCTATCTGCAACAACATCTGGAGATGCATTACCAAAAAGCTTTCTTGATTCTCTTTCGACAGAAGACCAGGGTGAAGGAAGGGTCCAACCATGGTCAGCAAATAGTTTCTTCAATCGATAATACAGAATACTAAAATCACGATAACGACGCTCCACTTCCCAGTGTTCTTCACCGCTCCACACTCTTATCTTGTACACTGTGTATTTTTGGATTCCAACTAGTCGCTCACTGAATGAAACTTCCCCTTTCTTTTGCCTTGTGCCCACAACCTCGATTTTATCGATTCTAAGAGGTTGATCAATCCAGTTATAAGCATGATCTGTGCCAGATGTAGAAGCACTAGAGCCGCCATCTCTTGATGGTCGAGTAAATTGGCGTTGGTATATCTTGGAACCATGGCTGAACCTAGATACGGGAGACTCAACCGAGTCAAGTAATATATCTTCCATATCATTAACAATTTCGTCATACAAATCATTCAACTCGAAATCCCTTGTCTGCGCAAGAAATCACACAAGATTTAATTAAAGAGTATTTTCCACAAACAACGTTATAATGGAAAAAAAATTCAGAAGAAAACATACCTTAACCGGCACAAAATGATCGTCAATTTGATCAAATGCAGAATAAAATCTCTTCTTGGCTGTGTCACTTGTAGTGGTATCAACTAACGCGTCGCCAAATAATTTGGCCTCTTTATCTTCTTTACTTGTTCCTGGAACCACAATATGGAGATTCTCCACAGATTCAGAAACAGGGTCCGATTCTAATTTTGTTTCGTGTAAATTCTCGTTCCTTAATAGAATATCCTGACGAATGGCCATGACCTCACTGTTAGGCGTGTCTTGAGTGTCCATTTTTAATTCAGTTCCAACAGTTCTCGATAACTCATTTGCAGATGCTTCTTTTTTCAGTGGATCCACATTTATTTGAAATATATTGTGACCAGGGCTGTATCCAAGATATTCATTCAATTCATCGATATCACTGACTTGATTGTTTGAAGCAAGCACACCTTTCCCATCTTCAGATACTACATCGAGTTTCACAACATTGGCTGAATTCGTGGATAAAGCACTCACATTTGTCTCCGCCGATTTACAGCTAGCTCCAACTTGATTAGAAGCTGCAGGAGTACTTCTAACCTCACTCTCTCGTCCTTCGAAAATTATATTAGAATGTGCAACCGACTTATCAGAAGTGTAGCTTAAAGAGTCAATACCATTCTGTCTTTCAGCCCGAATTCCATCCCAAACAATTGAACCAATAGAATTTTCCCTGGTTTCTTCAAGAAAATCATCCCAATCATCAGCACCAAAGGCCACAGCAGAATTCATAGTCAACTGATTTTCTTTTCTCACACTTTCTTCACCACGAAAAGGTAAATTCTTCCCAAAGTACGTGTTAGTATTCCTCTCATCATCACTACCACATCCAAACATCGAATCGTCGCCATCCGAATGCTCATACTTCGACGAAGCTCCATCCTCATTTGATAAGTTTCTACACTCACCTCCATCATTTTCCAATTCTTCTCTCTCATCAAACCCTCTCTCAACACTCCTAACATCTCCAATATCCGGAAAATCGCCTGCGACTGTTGCACTTCCCTCACTATTCCCAATTACATCCTTATTCCCCCAATTATTCTCGAAACTAAAATTTCTTTCAAAATCAACATTACTCAAAGACGAATTCAGCATCCCCTTATCCTTCCCATCAATCGAAAACTCATCTCCCCTACCGGAGCAACTCCCACCCTCGGATTCCCCCCGATAACCGTACAACACCCTCTCGACCCCAGAATTCTTCAAATTAGGGTTTTCAGCCCCAAGTTTGAAGCTTTTCAACGACCCGAAATCAGATTCATGAAATGAGCTGCCACCAAAACTAGGGGTGCCCATAGCTGAGTTGGCGCTACAGTACCTATCGAACTCCGATTCGCCTCCGCAAGAGGAGTAGTCCGACAACTCATCTCCACCGTCCGATTCTCGATCGTCCGGCGGATCAGACGGAGAGGCGAACGCAGAGATTGGCTTCTCCTCAGCCCCCTCCTCCCCTTTTATCATCTCATTTGACCTAACAATTTGAAATTTGATTGCGGATATACAATCAAGGCATCCAGAAAATTCAGCATGGAAAAATCAGAGCCAAAAACTGAGAAAAAACAGTACCTCTGGTGATTCGCGAGGTGAGAGAAACAAGAGAGAGAGAGTGTGAATTAATGGTGTATTTCAGATCTTGGAGACGAATGGAGGAATTGCTGTTAAACTCGTGCTGTAACTAAACCACGATTTTGGTTTGTTTCCATAGGCCTAAACTGTATATAATTTTTTTGAATAAATTACACCTACACCCCCTGAGGTATGCTAAAATAAATTTAAGGTCCCTATAGTATTGGTAATTACAGACACACCTCTGAAACAATTACTGCAACGAGATTTCATGTCCTGGGGACCGATATGCACTATATTTGTTTCCCGCAGGGCCGTTAATGCTACCATAGACGAAAATTTATAAATCGTATATAAAATAATAAGGATTTAAGAAATATCAGGGGAGTCATGTCACCCTCTAACTCTATGTTGTCTCCACCACTGTCTGAAACTATTTGTCCGTTAGAAACGGAATAACTTATCCAATGCACTATTCCGTTAGGGTTTCTAACAATGTTTCAGCGGTAATTGTAATTATCAATACTACAGGGACCTTAAAATTATTTTAGCATATTCTAGAGGTGTAGGTGTAATTTAACCCAAATTTTATTACAGGATCCAATTATTTTCAGATGCTCTTAGAAAAAATGATTATTGCAATACTAATAGTCTAATACAATTGTTGTTCATCAACAATTTAATTTAAATTACGATTATTATCAACAAACATACGAGCAACTACAAACAACTGCATTAAGTACTATATCGGTCGTGCAAATTCCTATTCCATTGTAAGCTTCCTTGCAATGTTTACTGCAAAGATCATCAACGCATCCATCCGTTTCAATTGTAGTCACACAATCGCGTCCTTCAACAACATTAACAACACTTAATGCAACTGCGAAACACAAATTAATTAGTTAATTATTTAGTCTTAATTATATTCCACGAAAAAACTATCGTTCTTAATAAGGTGGACTTAAATTTTCAAGGCTTCGGGTGCAGCACCCATGAAACAAATTTAGGAAATTGATTTTTGATAATACCAAAGAAAATAGAAAAAGAAAAAAAAGATTTTTTTAGTACTTTTTTTTTTTTTGCAATAATTTGAATTTTAGGACGGCTAAATAATAAAAACTAAGTAGACTAAATAAAAATATGGATATAATATAGGGGTGATTTTTTTAATTGAAGCTGGACTTGAGTCAACCCTTGCCCAAGGGTGGATTTGCTCTTGGGCGCCCCTCTGATAAATAAAATACTTTTTGTAACTTAAAATTCGTATGTCTTATAAATATATTCACACTGATCGCAATTCGAGGGGGAAAAAAGAAGAAGAATAATTGGCATACTAATTTACACAAATTCAAAACAATTGTGAATTTACAAATTAATTTTTCAAATTACATTAATTAAAAAATAAATATGAAAATATAAACCTGAGAGAAGGACGAAAAGAACCCAAAAGCACTTATTAGCCATCTCCAAACTTAATTCTATGATTTTTTTTTCTTCTCTTGTGTCTATTGTGTGGTGGTATATGTGTGTAAGAAAGAGGTTACTTATATAGCATGAAATAAATATATTTTAGGATCCAAAATCCAGATTTTAATTTAAATTTTCATTTAAGATTGACCAATATTTCCCAAATCAAATTATTGATTATAGATGGCAAGTGCTTTTTTTCTTTTTCATTTTGGGAATATGTTGATTCCGTATAAAAATGGTGATGGATATATACTTTTATTTGGTAAAGTAAAATCTAAAATGAATAATAGTATATGCAATTTTTAACACAAATTAGTATTCATTTGGCTTAATTGTACTTTGCACTTTGCACCCTTGAAATGTATCATTTTAGCATTTCACACCCTAAAAAAATATTAATAGTAACCTTGTACCCACGAAATACAGCAAACACCCAACCCCTACTATTAAATGGAGAAGAGTAGTTACGATTTTCATATGTTTATTTGATCTTTCGTTTTTTGGGTAAACTACGGCCACCTCCTGAAATAATGTCAAATTACGAAAATATCCCTCTTGTTTGGTTAATTACAACTAGTTCCCTCAACTATGTATTGTCTTACGAAACAACCCCTTATTCAGTAGGTAAATTTGACACCGTAGGACTGAACGTGTTATTGAAGGCGAGTCTAAGCTTCCTTGAAAGATGCTGAAACATATATGCAATGAGGTGGATGAGTTGATGAAGAGTGGTAGAAAGAATTGAACCAAGAACCTCGTCGAACATATTTGCAGTTTGTCTCACCAATTTAGTGTATGTCATAATCTTGAAATGCCACAGCAATGCTATCGAAGAAAGGGAGGAAAGTGTCGGCCAAGCAGCTATTCTTTTAGGTGAGAGTGAAGAAGTTCTTGAAATTATTAAGAAGCGTGATCTTCCGAGCTTGGATCCGAAAAAAGCGGCTAGTATTGAAGAGTGGAGGGCGTTTATGGAATTAAATCCACCGGCATCTGTCTTAGACTCGAGTAAGTATGGCACAACAAATCCGTACTCTAGTTTTGAGCAAGAAGACGGGCATTTTACGAAATCTTGATCGTAAAAAACGATTCCTGATATTTTTTTCTTGGTATTAAAAGTTGTAAGTTGTTGCTGTACTGCTTATGTTGTATATCATGTTCACTGTTAAATTTTTACATTTAAGTCTGCAATTAAAAGTGAAATATTGGCATATATTGATTTTAGTAAATTGATTTGTGGGTTGATATTGAAAATTTATGGTGTTCTATAGACATAGGATTAAAATCGGACATATTGGATCGAAATTAGCATTTACTTATAGAGTGAAAATTAATTTCAATTTCGTTCTAATTTTTACTCTTTTTCTTGGAATATCGGAAATTGGGATGTAAAAAAATCAAAAATCGAAAATCCTATTTTTTATTCAAATGGAAAATACATAATAATATCAAAATACTATCTAAATATAGCATTAACCTTCTCCTTATTAATAATATTAAGCAAAAAAATTGGGGATTTTGTGAGGAGTTTTTGAATTAGGGATTTCAAGTAACAGGAAACATGATGGATAGAAGTATGACTATATACAAATGACAATCTGATACACATTTGCCTGAAAATAATACTTGTTGTACGAAATATAAGGTAAATATGCAGCTAGTGCTTACTTATTACAAACTTATAGTCATCACGCCCTCCACGAATCTATATAAGCTGCTTCTTTTGGATCGATTTCCGGAAGATCACGCGGCTGTAAAATTTTAAGAATTTCGTCACTCTGGCCTAGAAGAATAGCTGCTTGGCGGACACTTTCCTCCCTTTCTTCGATGACATCGCTGTGACACTTAAAGATTATGACAGACACTAAATTGGTGAGGCAAGTTGCCAATATGCTTGAGATCATTACCGATAATCTCTCAAACAGCTCCTCGTCGTTTTGGGCTACGTTGTTTGTGCAGGTTTGCAGGATAGTTTGAGTTATCCGGTACATTGAGTGAGCAGCTATAACTGTATCAGGCCAGTTTAGAGGGCTCTGCATCAGAGGATCGCTACTTCTAGCACTCAAGAAATCATCAACAATCGTTCGAGCATGTTTGGAAAGGTTTTGCAGCGTCGCCTTGTGGGACCGACTTTCGAGACTCTCTCTCCGGAGATCCACATCCTGCCATGTTTGATAGAATTCAACTCCTACCCAGATCACGTCAGCTGCATGCCGAATGACTGCCAGATCACCGTTCTTGTTGAGGTTTTTCTCTATAAGCTTTGCAAAGTAGAGGCCTTCACTCACAACACTCAATAACCGATTAGCCGTATCATCTGTGATTTTAGGGAGTGAAAGTGCGATGCTTGTCAAGGTCACGATTGGCATAGACCAACAGTTTGGGGGTTCTTCATTCGTGTCGAATTCTCTAACCCCATTGAAGTTGCCAGATTTATTTAAAAAGTCGATAAGGTTCTTAGGTTGCTCCTTTTTACCTCTCCGGATCAGCTTATCCACCTCGTTGCATATGTTTCTCAGTGTCTTCTGAGGCAGCTGCGACTCGCCCTCAAGAAGTAGCACATAACCGCTATAATCCGGCTCGGCTCCAGTCCTTGATTCCTCATCAGCTGATTCCTTGGAATAACAAGACGCCTTTAAATTCCTGATGTAGTGGAAGCAAGACATAAGCCGTTTTACGCACAAAGCCGAGATGAGTAGAACTAATTTGCTTGCCCAAACAATCGCAATCTGAACTCTAATGCAGGAATTCAGAAGCAATCCTTTTGCATGATGAAGAAGTTTCCTATATATGTGGTGCCGGATTTTTAAAGGTACGGGGCGATCTCTCCATTGGACCAGCCTTTCGGTCCAATAACTCTCGACCTTCATTTCGTCTCTGAAACTTTTATGGCCTATCTTCGAGCTCTTGAATCGGGCGGCGACGAACCATCTCATAACAGGAGCAATACTGCCCACTGCCACTCCGATGGTTTGAACGAGTAGAATCAATTTGATGGACCACTTGTAATTCGAAGAAACTTTACCTTCGTACGAAAACTTTCTTGTTTCAACTTGCAACAGAGTTAGGCCCATCAGTAGACACATCAAGCCCGAAGCAACGCAGGTCACGGAGCGTGCGATCACAAATTGGGAGCTCCCCGTTTGTGCCATCACCCAATATCTCGTCACAGCAATTTTGAGTTCGCCATCGCTAAAATTCCCCCACACCACTTTCTTATCGTTCGATATTTTTCTGCGCGTTTCACAATACGCCAAGTGTATTTGTCGTTTGGCAGTTGGAAGCATCACAGCGGAAAAACACAACGTCAGAAGCAAAAAAAGCATGAAGATAGCACATACAATTTGTTCTTCCATTATGCTATGCACATCGTAAAAGTGAAGCAGGTGCATAATATGAACGGCGACATTTCCAAAGACCGTAAGAACAAGAAGGGCTAAAGCAGCCAAGTTTAGTACGATCTCGTTATCAGTCATGGACCACAAAGACGTCGTGAAGTTGGCCATAGCGGTTGACATGAAAACCAAACTGCTAATCCGGGCAAGTTTGTCGTCATCTTGTATCGTAAAACTCGTGAGATCAAGTGGCAGCTTCATTGTCACAGCTAATAGTGTCAATGAAAAAGCATTGAGAGTGAAATACTTACACGGGAACCAGAGTTCTTTGCTTCGGAAGCCTATCGAGGCATCGGCTGCCATTGCCAGCGTGCAGACCAAAGAAGTTGTTGCGATATAAAGGCCTATCCATGGCGTTGGCTCGTCCAGTTTGTCGTGCAACGCTGTCGAATCTACATCTCCCATAAGGTCCATTTTATGCATCTATTCTGTTCTTTGTTTGTGTGTGTGTGTGTGTGTTAAAGAAAAGATCTTATTAGCATGTGAAATTCTCTGTCTCTCTTATTATGAATTATACCCATTGAGTAAAGAAAAATATTATGTTTTTATGTTGGGTTAATTGCATTCAGATCCCCTTTAGTTATTCTAATTGTTTTATGTGCTATAATTAGTAGTAAAATCCTCATATGATTCAATTTTATTAGCAAACTACCCCCTAAAATGCACCGGTTAGGGGTTCTGTGCTAAAAAAAACGTATTATAAGGGCTGGTTTTTGCTAATAGTTATAAGACGGAGATGTTTTTAGCAATGCAATATAATACAGGGGTGCTGAATGCAATAAACATTTTTTTATTTTTTTATTTAAAAAAATCTCAAAAAAATTGCAAAATCATGTCATAATAGAATAGACTTGTTGGCGTAGTTGAGCGACTCCACATCTTGTTGGCATTGGAGCGTGTAGTGACTTCCACCGCAAATTTCACAACATGGAGATTCAACGACTTGGACTTGTTGTGGTGGACTTGCTTTGATGTGCTGCAGAATGAGTTGATTTTGTTGAGCAATTTGGGTCACTTGGGCTTGAAGGGCCGTAATTGCATCTAACTCTAACACTCCGGGAATTTTCTTGGCTCCACTAACCGTCCTCTCGCTTGACTTGGCAAACCGATTTTGTGCAATTTGATCCAACATGATAAATGCATCCGGTATCGATTGACTCATAAAATTACCTCCGGTTGAGGCATCTAAAACGGTTCGTGCATTCTCGTTGATCCCTTGGTAGAAGATGTGGATTTGCCGCCATTGTTCGACTCCATGTGTTGGACACTGCCTCAAAAGGGTCTTAAATCTCTCCCATGCCTCGTACAATTGCTCGCCTTGCTCTTGGACGAAATTATGAATTTCTCGTCGGATTCTCTCGTCTTTCTCGGGTGAGCTATAAACTTTCATGAAAAGGTTGAGGAGTTGAGGCCACGACGAGATAGAGTGGGGGGCTTGGGACATCAACCATTGGCGAGCTCTTCCTTGTAAGGAGTGCTTGAAGAGAATTAATTGAAGCGCCTCTTGGGAAACGCCGTTTTGACGGTGGGAGTTACAGGTATCTAGAAAATTGACAATGTGAAGATGGGGATCTTCACTTGCCAATCCACTAAATAATCCGTTATTTTGGAGCATCGTCAAGAGGC
This sequence comes from Erythranthe guttata, assembly GCF_056151865.1. Taxonomy (NCBI): domain Eukaryota; kingdom Viridiplantae; phylum Streptophyta; class Magnoliopsida; order Lamiales; family Phrymaceae; genus Erythranthe; species Erythranthe guttata. The sequence goes on along the minus strand of NC_142541.1, from coordinate 1,198,906 downwards.
CTTGCTTGATCTCAAAATTGTGCGCCTCAATGGGTGGATATTGGATGCTCGGGCGGAATCCGTCTAGAGTTGGGATTATGTAATCTTGAAGTGCCCGTGGCCTAGCTGCTGGCTGTAATGGAAGTTGAGGGGGTGGGTCTTGGATGCGAATTCCATTCGCATCGAGTAAATGACCCTCTGCGTCTCTGCGTTCTTCGGCTGCCATTATATTGTTTGCGCGTTGACGTCTCCTAGCGGCTCGAAAAGTACGTTCGATTTCGGGATCAAACGGTTACGCATACACAGTACCTAAAACAAAATAAAATAAAACAAAAATTAAATGGGTGAATCGTGAAAATTGTTCGAATCTAGAGCTAGAATAAAATAAATAATTAAAATAATTCCCAGGCAACGGCGCCAAAAAACTTGTTGGCCGAAAACCTACACACAAGTGCACGTATCGTACAAGTAATATAGTGGACTAAAAGTCCGGATATCGAACCCACAGGGAATATTTAATTATCTAATCCTTGACGCTAAATTCTACCAATTATTATCAAGCCCACCCTACACAGTCGAATTTTAGAGAGAATTAACTAAATTAAACTAAATTAAAAGCAAGCAAAAACAAGAAAGCAATTTAAAACAAAGATTTAATCAAGATAAGCAAGCCTAGGATTTTATTCTTCCCCCTATGTGATTATTACTCCCCCAATTCCTTCAATTATGCAAGCAATTAACCCGGATTATTAACCTGAGATGCAAAAATAATCGTAACCCGCTTCCGCGTGTATTACGATTCTAATACTCTAGATTCAATTACTATATTCCTATGCAATTAATTCTAGAACACACCATTAAGCACAAATCTCAATAATGGCTACCTAAGAGATTAACTATATTCCTATGTTAATACCACAAATGCTCTTCTACCACAGTTCTAATTATTAACCCGATCTTCCGATTTATGCGATTAACAATAACATAAAAGCGCATAAAGTGGCCAGTTCCATGAACTTAATAAAACAAGTAGAAGAAATAGTCCGGAATTAAAACTTGCATAAAATCATAAAATTGGGTTCATAAATCCCACATAGGGTTCCAAATAAAATCCTAGAAATAAGAAACTTAGCTACTCATGATTAAAGGAAAAACACAAATAAAATAAGTCATAAACGATAAATCTATGCTTAGAGTCTTCGAATTCTTCGTCTTTGTTATTGCTTTGTTGCTCTCCAAATTGCGTAAAAAAAGATCCCTAATTGAGTGATTGGCTTGATCTTATATAGGGTGAAGAACTTGGGGAAGAAGGCAGTTTCCTTATGCAATTAAAATCCCTTTACTGCGCTGCTTCGGAGTCTCGGATGGCCGTCCCATAATTTGAACTAAAACTCGGACGGCCGTCCGAGCATTAAATCTTCAGGATTTTGATTTTTTTCACTTTTGGCCCATATTTTCTCCAAAATTGCAGTTTTGACCCCATACTTTTCCAATTCTTCGATTTGTACCTAAAATACAATAAATCAACTTTTTAAGCACCAATTATCGTTAAAACACACCAAAAGCTCAAATAAAAAGGTACGATAAAGTGTAAAAATATACACTCAACACTAATCCTATAAAACAATTGAAAACACTAGATGACACACCGAGTTTGGCCCGGCGAAACTATAATAATATAAGCAAATAATAATAATTGATTGTCAAATTATAATGTACCTTTCTATGTGAAATGAAACATACATTTATAGGTGAATGAATAGGTAGAACTTTTGTAGAAAACCGATATGGGACGATGTGTTGTCATTTAAGGGTAAAAATTATGCTAATTGAGTTTTTACACACAATTAGATTAATTAGAGCAATTTGAGCCTAATCCTAATTAAGGTTATTGGCCTAATTATAATTAGGCACATCAGTATAGTTGCTTGCGACTTACATACAGTGTTTGTAAAAGTGCGACAAAGCCTACCATAACATTTGTCAAACGCTAGAATTATATTATGTGGTGTAGTCTACGGGTGTAAACAACCCGAGCTTGACCTATTTTTCGATCTCGAGCTCATGGAGCTTTCATTTTCTGAGCTCATCTCATTTTCTGTTTTTTATTTACTTTTTATTTTATTTTATTGCTGTTAATATAATTATAGTAATTAATTTTTCTATACATTATTTATATTATAATAAACATATTAAAATATGTACTGGTTTTTCTTTTTGATTTTTATATGTACTCCTTATTATATTATTATATATTATTTTATTTATAATTATAATAAAAAAAAAATAATAACAATAATAAAAGCTCGTGAGCCATCTAAAAGTAAACTCTAGCTTAAATCGAAATCTAAAATCCGAGCTCGAGCAGGCTCACTGAGCTCACGAGAACCGATTCGGCTAATTTCCCCGCAAAATCCCTCTTCAAACCCTCAAATCCCTAATTTCCCCCTAAAATCCCTATTCAAAATCCTTAAATTTCCTCACAACAATTGAGCACCCTCCCTTTAGCCAACATCCACAGTGCTCATTTACGATTTTCACCATAAAAAACGAAAACGAAAAAGAAAAAGAAGAATATTATTTCACCAGAAAAAAAAAATGTAAAACAAACGGCAGAGTTAACAAAAGCACCTTGTAATGACAGATAACACGATAGAACAAAACAATCAAATACATTACATAACCGACACACGACAAACCAAATCGAAACACGACAAACCATTTTTACTATACAGAACATTAAGGTAAAATGCAGAAAATAGTACCGTAATACAAACTAAAAAATGATAATGCAACGGCTAATAATACCTGTTTTCAGTATCAAGATTTCGTAAAATGCTGCGTCTTCTTGCAAAATAATCAGCCCCGTATTTCGACTGAAACTTGCTCGGCATTGGAGCGTGGATTTGCTGTGCCGTTGTTGCTCGAGGCTGAGGCAGTTGCCGGTGGATTCAATTCCATAAATGCCCTCCACTCTTCAATATCACCTGCTTTTTTTGGATCCAATCTCGGAAGTTCGCGCTTCTCTAGAATTTCAAGGATCTCTTCACTCTCACCTAAAAGAATAGCTGCTTGCCTGACACTTTCCTCCCTTTCTTCGATAGCATTGCTGTGGCATTTCAAGATTATGACCGACACTAAATTGGTGAGGCAAGCTGCAAATATGTCCGATATCATTACCGATAATCTCTCGAAGAGCTCCTCATTCGTTAGGCTATGGTTGTCTTTGTGGGCTAGCATGATCGTTTGAGTTATTCGGTACATCGAGCGAGCAGCTATAACTTTAGCAGGCCATTTGAGGGGATCTAAGTTCGTTTTGGTCGTGAAATCCGTAACAATTGTATCCGCAACATCTGAAAGGTTTTGCAGCGCCTCCATGTGGGACCCACCTCCGAGGCTTTCATTCTGGAGATCGATATCCAGCCATTTCCTGGAAAATTCAACCCCTGCCCAAACAATGTCTGCTGCACGGCGGATGCTTGTAAGATCACCGTTTTTGTCGAGCGATTTCTCTATGAGCATTACAAAGTAAAGGCCTTCGCTCACTGCATTGAGTAACTGATTAAGCTTATGATCGTCGGCGATATTGGAAAGTGAAACTGCGACGCTTGTCAAAGTCACAACTGGCAGAGACCAGCAGTTTGGAGGTTCTTCGGAATAATATTCCAAGCGTGGAACTTCGTTGCTGTCGAATTCTCTCACCCCGTTGAAGTTTTCGGATTTCATTACAAGTTGTTTAAGGTTCTTCGGTTGCTTCTTTCTACCCTTTTGGATCAACTTATCCGCCTCATTGCATATGTTTTTCAGCGTCTTCCGAGGAAGCCCCGACTCTCCCTCGAGCAGCAGCATGTAACCGCTATAATCCAACTCCGTTCCGGTTCTTGATTCATCATTCGAATTATAACAACGTGCCTTGATTCGGTGGAAGCAAAACAAAAACCCTTTCAAAAAGGCAGCCGAAACGAGCAGAACTAGCTTGCTGAACAGAACATTCACAATCTGACCTCCGATGCAGACATTTAGAAGTAATCTTTTGGCATTGTGGACAAGTTTTCTGTGTACGTGGGATCGAATTTGTAAAGGCACAGGGCGCTCTTGCCAATAGACGAGCTTTTGAGTCCAATAAGTCTCGACCTTAAATTCGTCTTTGAAACTTCTAGTGCCTATATTAGAGCTCTTGATTTGAGCAGCAACGAACCATCTCGTTAGAGGAGCAATAGCACCCAACACCACTCCAATGAACTGAACGACTAGAATGCAATAGATGGACCACTTATAATTAGAATAGATGTCACAGTTACGTGGTAGCAAGCAATATTCCTCTTTAAGCAGAAGAGAAGACAGAGTTACGCCCACCAATAGGCACATCGAGCCCGAAGCAACACAGGCCACAGAGCGTGTGATGACAAATTGGGAGCTCCCCGTTTCTGCCATCACCCAATATCTTCTCACCGCTACTCTGACTTCATCGACACTAAAATTCCCCCACTCAAGTAGTCGATTATTATTCGATATTTCTCTGTGCATGTCCTGATACGCCGATTCTATGCATATTTTGGCGGATGGAACCATCACTGCCGAAAAACATAATATCGAAAGCAAAATAAGCATGATCACAGTATATCCAATCTCTACTGCAAAACTTGTACCCATATAATAGAAATAATTAATCTGGACATTATGAATGCAGACATTTGCAAAGACTGTAACAACAAGAATGGCTAAGGCAGCGAGGTTCAGTACAATCTCGTTGTTCGTCATCGACCCCAGAGAGGTCGTGAAGTTAGCCATAGCAGTTGACATGAAAACAAGACTGCTGATACGGGCGGTAATATCTCTAAATCCGATCGCCATACTTGTAAGATCAACCAGAAGCTTCATTGCCACAGCTAATAGTATGAGGGTAAATGCGTTGAGAGAGAAATACTTACAGGGGAGCCAAAACCTTCTGCTTCGGAATCCCCTGAAGGCGTCGGCCGCCATTGCCAGCGCGCATACGGCGGAAGCTGCTGCTACGTAAAGCCCTATCCATGGCATTGGCTCCTCCAGTTTCTCTTGCGTCAAGATTGGGTCTTCGTGTTTGCACAAGTCTCGCAGCTCGGATAAGCTACAACTTTGGTAGCAGCTATATGATTCCATTACTCTCTCTCTCTCTCTCTCTCTCTCTCTCTCTCTCTCTCTCTCTCTCTCTCTCTCTCTCTCTCTCTCTCTCTCTCTCTCTCTCTCTCTCTCTCTCTCTCTCTCTCTCTCTCTCTCTCTCTCTCTCTCTCTCTCTCTCTCTCTCTCTCTCTCTCTCTCTCTCTCTCTCTCTCTCTCTCTCTCTCTCTCTCTCTCTCTCTCTCTCTCTCTCTCTCTCTCTCTCTCTCTCTCTCTCTCTCTCTCTCTCTCTCTCTCATATGGTGGAGACGATCAGTTAATTAGCAAGCTAAGCCAATGAAGTGAAAGTCCACCCTTTGTGAAAAAATAAATAGGGGTAAATTGCATAAAACCCCTATGTTATGGAATAACTGCACCAAACCACCTTGTGTTAATCTTATTGTGTAGAACTCCCTTGCTATATTTTATCTCGAATGGAATCCTCTATTCCGTTAACAATTAACACCGTTAACTATTGAGGGGATTTCATGCCAGTTTATAGCAACACAGAGGGGTTTGGTGCATCTTTTTTTCAATATAAAAGGGATTTATGCAAAAACAATTTATTTATTATAAATTTGAATTAATTTTCAAATTAAATCAAACACATATATTCGATTGTAATATGAAATTAAAGACTAATGGTAAGGATGGAATTTCAAACATTTTTTTTTTAAATTTTGCCGTTTTCAGTTCAAAATATTAAATTTTGTGAACATCTTTGTTTTTTCATTTGGATTTCCAAAATTTAATTTGTACAAAAGAAACAATTACATCAAAATTGAAACTAAATAAAATTTTGGATGAAATTTTAATTTATCAATGTATTTAAAAATAAAAATTTCCAAACTATATATTTATAATATTTGTTTTGAGTAATATATATGTATAATGTTAAAATTGTTATATATTCATAGGGTAAATTACAAACACCCCCCTGAGGTATGGTCAAATTACAAAAACACCCCTCTTGTTTGAATAATTACAACCACCCCCCTCAACTCATCAAATTTAGTGGAATCTTCGAGATTATATGGAATATTATCACTTTTCTACCCGTTTTATCCCATTTAAACTCTACATTATGAAGCAAGATGATCATAATATGTGATTTTTAGCTTGTATATATCAGTTTGTGGTGCATCGGAAACTGCATTTTTTACACAAAAAGAGTACAAACTAGATTACATTTCACGGAATCTAGATGACTATGTTGAATTTGGCACCATAAAGGTGGAGGTCTAAGAAAAAATCATAGTTGAGGGGGTAGATGTAATTATCCAAACAAGAGGGGGTTTTTTGTAATTTGACCATACCTCAGGGGGGTGTTTGTAATTTACCCTATATTCATATAACTTAGTTTGGCAAAATTGAAACTAAATAAAATTTTGGATAAAATTTTAATTTATCAATGTATTTAAAAATAAAATTTTCCAAACTATATATTTATAATGTTTTTTTTTGAGTAATATATATGTATAATGTTAAAATTGTTATATATTTATATAACTTAGTTTAGATGTATTATATGTCAAAAGAATAAAAATAATATGAAAATTCGATTTTTTTTATATAAGTTTCTAAATTTTAATTATTTTAAAAATTTGACTTTGAAAGTTTGAATAAATGTGTTTGACTTAATCTGAAGAAAAAAAATCAAATTTCAAATAAATAAATATTTTCTTCATAAATTTCATTTTATTGAAAATAATATGCATCAAACCCATTGTGTTACGAAAAACTTGCATGAAATTCCCTTCATGGTTAATTATGTTGTCTCGATCACTTCCTGAAACTAATAGTTCATTAGAAGTTAGAACCCTAATGGAATAACGTATCCAGTGTATTATTCCATTAGGGTTTCTAATACTATTTCAAGAGTTCATTGTAATTATTGATACAACAGAGACCTTAAAGTTATTTTAGCATACATCTAGGGCGTTGGTGTAATTTTGCCTTTTATATTTTGATTCGATATTTTATACTACTTTTATATTATGCTAAGTCTTGGTCAAAACATTAAAGGAAATAAAAAACGACTTGTAAAATAAGCCTCTAGCATCTCCAACAAGATGATGTATATCTATAATTTATATATTTTACACACTTCATACCAAAATTCACATCTTCAACAACAAAGTGGGAAAAGGCAAAATATTTTACATTTTAACTTTACATATCCAAAATTGACAAACCAAAATTACAATTTACAAATTGTGTAAACATAAACAATAATAAAAGTTCCATCAGTGTTATTCTTTATATATTAAATACAATAATTATTATGCAGATGGTAATTATTTTGCACATATATGTTTCTTTTTATTAATAAAATAAAGAGTGTTTAGTTTTTTCTTTTTTTTTTAATACATGTACATAACATTAAATTATACTTTGCAATATATTTTAATTCCAAAAAGTTTCTGAGTAAAACACTAAAATAAGATATATGTGTATATATGTGAAATTAAAATTATAGTTGTTAAAATTAATTCAGAACTAAAGTTTTTGTAAAATAGTAAAAAATGATAATTGTGTAAAATATAAACAATGTTGTTGGAATGTGACGTTAAAAGTGGTGTTGTATAACACTGTTCGTCTCTTAAATTATAGATATAGACAACCGATTTTTAAATAACTGTTGAAAATGTCCTTACAGTTATACCAGTATACGTGGACGGTGGAACTTCAAGGAAGAAAATAATATTTTCTTAATTCGGTCTTTTCTTATATTGTCATTTATTGGAATTTTATTATTTATATCGAGTTGGAAGTAATCTTCCTTGTAAAATTCCTTTTATTTTGACTCCCTAGTTTCTCTTTGTTTGGCTATTTTTGTTAGGTTAAATTTTGCATATATCCCCGGTGGGCTAGTTTGCATTTCTAACCAAACTGAATAGTGAATTCAGTCCTACAAAAAAACTCATCTGTTTGTGTTTTTTTTCCGGAAAAAACCCTCAAAATATAATTTACATCAACTTCATCCATAGTACCTTAATTTATCCAATATTACACGTTGACCCCGAGGATCCGAAAACAGGACCTCTTGGATTAAGAGGGTGTGATGCTAGTGACTTGTCACCACAATCTCAGCCGCGGAATTGCTCAACCTCCTCGATTCTTCCGTGTCAGATATGAAATGATTTTCAGGCAATTTATTTTACGTGCCCTATTCGATCCGCCCCTTGTCATAACATCTCTCTCTCTTTCTCTCTCAAGTCAACTCAAGTCTTCACCAGTTTGTAAGAAATTCATTGCTTATTATGGCTGAAAATGAAGTAGCTCTTGCTTGAGCAAGTCAAGTTAGCCACCCTTCGTGGAAAAAAATGTGAAATGTGCCAAACGTGTAATTAATAATGGGTTTTTTGCAAAAACCACCCCTGTGTAATCTCGAATTGCTAAAAAACCACTTGTGTTAAAAAAATTAGCAAATACCCCCCTATGAAAATTAGTCAAAGGCGATAAGGCCCCTCCGAGCCGAACGTGTGTAGCACGCACGAAATGTGCGAATGGGTATGTGTTTTTTGATGCAAAAATACTCAAATACCCTTTAAATCAAAAATTTTAAAAATTATAAATTCGCCCCATAATTTTAATAAGGACCAAAATAAAGTTCTCAAAATTTTCAATTCAATACCCAATATTTTCTAAAAAGCCATCTTCCCGATTCAACCCAACACCACACCCCACAACCAGATTTCTCTTCTCCACCACACACCTACAACCACCAAAAGTTTCCATAATAGACTCCGTCAGCCTCCTCGAAATCACTGGCCTCTTCCCTCATCCTCCTCCAAATCATCAAGAAACCCAAATCAGAAATTCATTTGTTTTTTTTTTTTCCTTTTCGTATTTTTCCCACTATACAAAAGTGGCCAAATGAAATTCAAGAACTAGAAAATTTGTCTCAAAACTAACAAAAGCCATCTTCCCTTTGTTCTTTGTTCGTTGTTCTTGAGGTGGTCGTCTTCAACTCCGCCGCCGCCGCCGCCGCCAAAGAGAAGATTTTTCAAAAAAAAGAATTGGCCGATTTTCTTACACTGTATACGCTTTTGGGTGTGGGGTATTTGATTTATTTTAACTAGGGATAGGTATGTCATTTCATATAAGTCAGCACTTAATTTCGAAGTATGGAGCTGTGTGCTTAGCAAAATAAAATATAGGGGGGTCTTTGCTAAATTTTTTAACACAAGGGTTTTTTTAGCTATTCGAAGTTACACAGGGGGGTCCGTGCAATTAGCTCAATTAATAATATTCACTGCAGCAAATTCTACTATGTTTCTTCATTTATCTTGAAAAGAATTATTACAAAATAACTAGCAATTACACTGTAATAATATACTATATATAAGTTAAATAAAACTATGTTTAACTTTATTCATTCTTCATTCCATCTTCCACTGCTCAGCTTCTGAATTTGAAAATAAACCTCGTCCAAATTCGTATAATACGGTTCCGTTTCAAATTCGTGTTTAGCCGGTTCCAATTCCGATTCCTCGAACTGTTGTCTCGGTTCGTTTCAGTGCCAGTTTCGATTTGAATCAGAACCATGGTCATGCCTAAAGTAAAAATTACAATTGTTCATTCGACGACCAATACAAATGATATAACATATTTATGATAAAATAAAAATAAATAAATAAAACCATCAATAATTTCATTCATTCGTACTATCAATTTACCCTAATTTCACCTAATCCCTAAATTTCCCCAAAAACCCCTCTTCAAAACCCTAAATTGTATTGCAAATGGTGCATATGCAGTGAAGCACAAATGACCAAATCCAATAAATTTTACAGACCATTATTACTAGCAATGGGAGGCAAAGTAAGCTTAAATACCTCCTGCGGCGGCGGCGCCGCCTGCCTGAAAACCCATTTCATATCTGCCACGGAGGAATCGAGGAGGTTGAGCAAATCCGCGGCGGAGATTTTGTGGTGGCGACACAGCTAAACAAAGCTCTTCACGGGTGGCATTTTTTAACCGGAGTTGAAGAATTTTCAGTTGAGTTCTCTGTTTTAAGGTATAATTAGTTTTTTTGATGGAAAGAAAAGATTTTTTTTTTTTTTTTAGAGTTTTACGTGTAAAATGAAAATGTAAAAACAATGGCCTGAGTTAATTTGATTCCTTGGAGTACAAACAAGCCTTTAGACCAGTAGTTTTGATGGGGTAGAACCAAAACCAAAGTCCGCCGAAACGAGTAGAACTTAGTAGAATTTGAGTCGAAGAACTCTCGACTTTAAATTCGTCAAACTTTTACGACCCAAAAATCTCATTAGAGGAGCTATAATAGTTAGTACCCAATGCCACTCCAGTAGACTGTAATTGGAAGTTTACGTTGCTATTTCGTGTTTTGTATATGATTCTGTTGACGTATATATATTAGCCGGATTATTACTCTGAACGAACTGGGAAATCAAAATGTCGTTTTTTGCCGTTTACCTATGAAGAGGCTTTTCACATTCCGTTTTGATGGACTTGGTTTGCTGAGTTGGTGTGTATAAATCGTGGATCGTTCTAACTGGTAAAATCAAATTTCGTAAAGTTAACCCTGTGAATATATAAATTGTGGATTGTTCATGCAATTTAAACAAGGGAGGTAGATGATACTGCATGTTTCGATTTTAAATGGTACCGTTTCAATTTCCAGAACTGCTATCTCTGGAACTGTAACGGGTTATTTTCTTGCATAGTTCTACTATTCCACGCCCAAAACGGAAGTGGAATAGCCTATTCACGCCCTCGTTGGGTCTGTATATTATTATTATTATTATTATTAATTCATTATTATTATTATTTTGCAATAGAAATTTTCTGTTAAATCATAAAGAGCGGATTAGATAAAAAAAAAAAAAAAAAAAAAAAAAAAAAAAAAAAAAAAAAAAAAAAAAAAAAAGAGAGAGAGAGAGAAAACTAAAGTAAAAGAAAGGAAAAGAACAAACAAGAAAACAAAGAAACCACAAAAAAAAAAAAAAAAAAAAAAGAAACTTGTCAGAAAAAAGAAAAAGGAAAAAAAAAAGTAGAGGTAGTCCTCATATGACACTGCGAGCCACCCCAACCCTACCCCGACCCCTCCGCCAATCGACTAGAGATGCCCTTAGTATTTTCCAATAAGGGTGGACTTGACTTCATTCTCTTGCTAACTGATCCAGAGAGAGAGAGAGAGAGAGAGAGAGAGAGAGAGAGAGAGAGAGAGAGAGAGAGAGAGAGAGAGAGAGTCATGGAGTTGTACGTGGAAGATGATCTGGAAGCACCAATGCCATGGATAGGGCTTTACGTGGCAGCAGCTTCTGGCGTCTGCGCTCTGTCAATGTCGGCGGACGCCTTCGCGGGCTTCCGAAGCAGAAGGTTTTGGTTCCCATGTAAGTATTTCTCTCTCAACGCCTTCACCCTCACAGTATTAGCTGTCGCAATGAAGTTGCCGGTTGATCTTACAAGTGTGACGATCGGATTTAAAGATAACATCGCCCGTGTTAGCAGCCTTGTTCTCATGTCAACCGCTATAGCTAACTTCACGACCTCGTTCGGGTCGATGAAGAACAACGACATCGTACTAAACCTCGCTGCTTTAGGCATTCTTGTTGTTACAGTCTCCACGAATGTCTGCATTCATGTTATCCAGATCAAAAATCCTTTCATTGACAACATTAAATTGGGTGGATATAATTTAGAGATTGTGTCCACTGTGGTCATGCTCCTTTTGCTTTTGATGTTATGCTTTTTGTCCGTGATGATTCCGTCCGCCAAAAGAAGCATACAGTCGTCGTACCACGACATGCACGTAAAAATATCGAACGAGAATAATCGATTAGCGGAGTGGGGAAATTTTAGCGTCGATGAAGTCAGGGTAGCGGTGACGAGATATTGGGTGATGGCGGAAACGGGGAGCTCCCAATTCGTCATCGCGCGCTCCGTGGCATGCGTTGCTTCGGGCTCAATGTGTCTGTTCATGGGCCTAACTCTGTCTTGGGTTCTGTTTAAAGAGCAGCACAAGTTGCTGCCGATTAGTCGACATCGCATTTATTCGAATTACAAGTGGTCCATCTATTGCATTCTAGCTGTTCAGTTGGTTGGAGTGGCGTTGGGTTCTATTGCACCCGCAACGAGATGGTTCGTTGCTGCCCGATTCAAGAGCTCCGTTATAGGCCGTAGAAGTTTCAAGAACGAATTTAAAGTCGAGACTTATTGGACTCAAAAGCTCGTCTACTGGCAAGAGCGCCCTCTACCTCTACAAATTCGATCCAACGTACTCAGGAAACTTGTTCACGACGCCAAAAGATTACTTCTAAATGTCTGCATCGGAGTTCAGATTGTGAATGTTCTGTTAAGCAAGCTAGTTCTTCTCGTTTCGGCTGCCTTTTTGAAAGGGTTTTTGTTTTGCTTCCATCAAATCAAGACTACTCGAAGGGCGTGTTGTTATAATTCCAAGGAATCAAGAACCGAAATGGAGTTGGATTATAGCGGCTATGTGCTGCTGCTCGAGGGAGAGTCGGGGCTGCCTCGGAAGACGCTGAAAAACATATGCAACGAGGCGGATAAGTTGATCCAGAGAGGTAGAAAGAAGCAACCGAAGAACCTCAAACAACTCGTAATGAAATCCAAAAACTTCAATGGGGTGAGAGAATTCAACAACAACGAAGTTCCACGTTTGGAATATTCTTCCCAAGAACCTCCAAACTGCTGGTCTCTGCCAGTTGTGACTTTGACAAGCGTCGCAGTTTCACTTTCCAATATCGCTGACGATCATAAGCTTAATCAGTTACTCAATGCAGTGAGCGAAGGCCTTTACTTTGTAAAGCTCATAGAGAAATCGCTCGACAAAAACGGAGATTTGACAATCGTCCGGCATGCAGCAGAAGTGGTCTGGGTAGGGGTTGAATTGTCCAAGAAATGGCTGGATATCGATCTCCAAAATGCAAGTCTCGGAAGTGGGTCCCACATGGAGGCGCTGCAAAACCTTTCACGCATCGCCGAAAAGATTGTTTCTGATTTCACGACTAGAATCGTATTAGATCCTCTGATGAAAAACCCTCTCAACTGGCCTGCTAAAGTTATAGCTGCTCGCTCGATGTACCGAATAACTCAATCTATCCTGCTAGCACAGAAAGACAACCATAGCCAAACGAATGAGGAGCTCTTCGAGAGATTATCGGTAATGATTTCAGACATATTTGCAGCTTGCCTCACCAATTTAGTGCCGGTCATAATCTTGAAATGCCACAGCAATGCTATCGAAGAAAGGGAGGAAAGTGTCGGCCAAGCAGCTATTCTTTTAGGTGAGAGTGAAGAAGTTCTTGAAATTATTCAGGAAATCGATCTTCCAGGCTTGGATCCAAAAAAAGCAGCTAATATTGAAGAGTGGAGGGCGTTTATGGAATTGAATCCACCGGCATCTGCCTCAGCCTCGAGCAACAACGGCACAGCAAATCCACGCTCCAATGCCGAGCAAGTTTCAGTTGAAATACGAGGCTGATTATTTTGCAAGAAGACGCAGCAGCCGTTGCATTATCATTTTTTAGTTGGTATTACGGTACTATTTTCTGCATTTTACCTTAATGTTCTGTATAGTAAAAATGGTTTGTCGTGTTTCGATTTGGTTTGTCGTGTGTCGGTTATGTAATGTACTTGATTGTGTTTGTTCTATCGTGTTATCTGTCATTACAAGGTGCTTTTGTTAACTCTGCCGTTTGTTTTACATTTTTTTTTCTGGTGAAATAATATCCTTCTTTTTCTTTTTTGTTTTCGTTTTTTATGGTGAAAATCGTAAATAAGCACTGTGGATGTTGGCTAAAGGGATTTTAAATAGGGATTTTAGGGGGAAATTAGGGATTTTAAGGATTTTGAATAGGGATTTTAGGGGGAAATTAGGGATTTTAGGGTTTGAAGAGGGATTTTGGGGGGGAAATTAGCCGAATCGGTGCTCGTGAGCTCAGTGAGCCTGCTCGAGCTCGGATTTTAGATTTCGATTTAAGCTAGAGTTTACTTTTAGATGGCTCACGAGCTTTTATTATTGTTATTTTTTTTTTATTATTATAAATAAAATAATATATAATAATATAATAAGGAGTACATATAAAAATCAAAAAGAAAAACCAGTACATATTTTAATATGTTTATTATCATATAAATAATTTATAGAAACAATAATTACTATAACTATATTAACAGTAATAAAATTAAAAAAGTAAATAATAAACAGAAAATTAGATGATCTCATAAAATGAAAGCTCCATGAGCTCGAGATCGAAAAATATGACAAGCTCGGGTTGTTTACACCTGTAGACTATACCGAAAAATATAATTCTAGCGATTGAAAAATGTTATGGTAGGCTTTGTCGCACTTTTACAAACACGATATGGCAAGTCGCAAGCGACTATATAGTTCTCTATTGACAAATATTATGGCAGGTTTTAATAGTTTTGATGCATAAGGTATAGTTTAGGGGGATATTTGATGATTTTAATAGTTTTAAGGGGGTACTTGATACATAAAAGTATAATTCAGGGTCCAAAGTGTATTTTACTCGTTTGACACATTTCATATTGGTTTCCAGGAAGTTGTGTTTATCTTTCATATTTTTTCCACAAAGGGTAGCTGACTTGACTTGATCAGAATGGTGAAGACTTGAGTTGAGAGAGAGAGAGAGAGAGAGAGAGAGAGAGAGAGAGAGAGAGAGAGAGAGAGAGAGAGAGAGAGAGAGAGAGAGAGAGAGAGAGAGAGAGAGAGAGAGAGAGAGAGAGAGAGAGAGAGAGAGAGAGAGAGAGAGATTGATTGGTAATTGGTTCATGACTTCATATCGATATCGATTGTACACAAATCGGGGAAGTGAAAACAAATATTATTTAAGCGACGTTATTCATTAATCGAGTATTAATTACATTATCGATGTACTACTGTATCTTCGTTTGTCTTATAAGATATCTTTAAAAAAACTCATAAGCGTAGTCAAATACCCTCTTAATCGACTTATTAATGCGCTATTATGTACTCAATTAACTACAACTACTTAATATTATCATAACAGGCCATCCATAAAAGAAAAAGTAGTAAGGAATTCGACCACCATACTTTTATTTTTACTTTTTCTAATCTTTTTTCCATATAGAATGACTTAAAAGTTGAAAGTGAATTCTTGCCTATTGAGATAGCTTACTTCATTATTTGCCGGCAGTTTTCTTAAACAACAATTAAGCTGTTCTGATTATTCAAAAAAAAAAAAAAAAAAGAAGTAGTAAAGCTGATGGTTTCATCTGAACATGAAGCGTACGACAACTTGGTGCGAAAAAAACTCGAAGCTCCAATGCCATGGATAGGCCTGTATGTTGCAGCAGCCACTGCTCTCTGCACATTGGCAATGGCAGCAGACGCATTGAGAGGCTTTCGAAGCAGAAGGTTTTGGTTCCCGTGTAAGTACTTCTCTCTCAATGCTTTTTCCCTTACACTGTTAGCCGTGGCGATGAAACTTCCCGTTGATCTTACTAATTTCGTGGTTGGAGTTAACGACCAAATCGCCGGAGTTAGCAGCCTTGTTCTCATGTCGACCGCTATGGCTAATTTCACGACATCTTTGGGGTCCATGACCAATGATGAGATTGCAGTAAACTTGGCTGCTCTATCCATTCTTGTTATTACAATCACGGGGAATGTCTGCATCCACATTGTCCAGACGAGGCATTTTCTTTTTGTGCGCGATATATTGGCTGAAGAAGTCGGATCCACTTTAGCCATGCTTCTTCTTCTTTTGATATTATGCTCTTCAGCTGTGATGGTCCCCACTGCCAAACGGTACATAGACTTGGCGTGCCGTGAGATGCGCAGGCGAGTCGTCATTTCGAATAACAAGAAAGTGGAGTGGGGAGAATTCAGTGTCGGTGAGCTCAGAGTAGCTGTGAGAAGATATTGGGTTATGGCAGAAACGGGGAGCTCCCAATTCGTCATCGCACGCTCCGTGGGGTCCGTTTTTTCGGGATTGGTGTGCCTGTTGATGGGTCTAACTCTTCTAGAAGCTCATATTCGAATGCCTCTTGTGTACGATAATTTCGTACGGACTCATTCTAGTTACAAGTGGTCGGTTAATTGGATTCTTGTGGTCCAGGCTATTGGAGTGGCGTTGGGTACTATTGCTCCTCTTATGAGATGGTTCATTGCTGCCCGATTCAAGAGCTTCGAAATGGGTCGTAAAAGTTTCGAAGACGAATTTAAAGTCGAGAGTTATTGGACTCAAGTTCTGGTCGATTGGAGAGAGAGCCCCGTGCCTTTACAAATCGGATCCCACAAATTCAAGAAGCTTCTTCATGATGTGAAAGGATTGCTTCTGAATTTCTGCATTGGAGTTCAGATTGCGATTGTTCTTTCCAGCAAACTAGTTCTACTCCTTTCGGCTACCTTTTTGAACGGACTTTTATTTATCAAGAATCGAAAGGCGTGTTGTTGTTTCAAAGAATCAAGAACTGGAACGGGGTCGTTGGATTATTGCAGTTATGTGCTGCTGCTTGAGGGAGAGTCGAAGCTGCCACAGAAGACACTGACGAACATATGCAATGAGGCGGATAAGTTGATCCAAATAGGTCGAAAGAAGCAGTCCAAGAACCTCGTCGAACTTGTAAAGAAATCTGTCAACTTCAACGGTGTGAGAGAATTCGACTCCGATGAAGTTCCGATCTTGCAATATCATCAAGAACCTCCAAACTGCTGGTCTCTGCCAGTTGTTACGTTAACAAGCATCGCAATCTCACTCCCCAACGTCTCGGATCGTAAGCGTAATTTTCTATTGAGTGCTGCGAGCAGAGGCCTCTACTTTGTGAAGCTCGTAGAGAAATCTCTCGATAGAAACGGAGATTCGGCAATCATTCGTCATGCAGCAGATGTGGTTTGGGTGGGAGTTGAATTATCTAAGAAATGGCAGGATAAGGATCTCCAGAGTGCAAGTCTCGGAGGTGGGTCCCACAAGGAGACACTGCAAAACCTTTCGGACACTGCTGAAAAGATTGTTATAGATTTCACGACCGAAACGAAAGATCCTCTGATGATGCAGAACCCTCTCAACTGGCCTGTTAAAGTTATAGCTGCTCGTTCAATGTACCGAATAACTCAAACGATCATGCTAGCGCACAAAGACGACCATAGCCTCACGAACGAGGAGCTGTTCGAGAGATTATCAGTAATGATTTCAGACATATTTGCAGCTTGCCTCACCAATTTAGTGTCGGTCATAATCTTGAAATGCCACAGCAATGCTATCGAAGAAAGGGAGGAAAGTGTCAGGCAAGCAGCGATTCTTTTAGGTGAGAGTGAAGAGATCCTTGAAATTCTAGAGAAGCGCGAACTTCCGAGATTGGATCCAAAAAAAGCAGGTGATATTGAAGAGTGGAGGGCGTTTATGGAATTGAATCCACCAGCATCTGTCTCGGCCTCGAGCAACAACGGCACAGCAAATCCACAATCCAATGTTGAGCAAGTTTCAGTTGAAATACGGGGCTGATTATTTTGCAAGAAGACGCAGCATTTTACGAAATCTTGATACTGAAAACAGGTATTGTTAGCCCTTGCATTATCATTTTTTAGTTTGTATTATGGTACTATTTTCTGCATTTTACCCTAGTGTTCTGTATAATAAAAATGGTTTGTTGTGTGTCTGTGTTTCTTATCGTAAAAACAATTATCGGTGATCGCGCCTATATATTAACGATTGCAAGAATACCACTTTTTATTCTTTTTGCTGTGAAAGAATTCAACTATTTCTTGGAAATAAGAAAAGAATCTATACGAGTAACTGAAGTATTTCATCAAAACATTATCAACATGTCAAAAGCACAATTAGCTTTCTCATCGCATAGTTCAAAAGTTCAGACTGTCGACAACAAGCACGAGTTGCTCTGTTGATCATCTTAGTGGGCGAATCAATTTTGAGGCCTTTATGACTCTTTTGGTCCACTTGTGGTTGACCGCCGCCTCTAATGATGTTTCAAGTTCATCACAAGCTGCAGAAATATAATCCTCCGTTATAGCAGACTCGTTCTTCAGGCCAAAAAACACTTCTTCATCTACTTTAAGCTGGAGGCAGAGAAGGCTCTCGCCAAATACCTGCCAAAAAAAACAAACCCAACTTAATTACGAAGCAGCTTTCCAATCGTTTTTTTTTTTTTCTTTTTTTTTTTTTTTTTTGACATGCATTCCACTAATTCTTACGTTCTTTAAAGTCGAATGTATCGCAGCCCTCAAAGCTGAGGGCCCGCAGAACACACTCATGACGAATAAACCTTCCTCGGAAAGGCAGTTTTTCGCGTCCCGAAGAAAAGATTCCTGAACAAATTCTTCTGAAGGCCTGTTCAATCCCAAACTGCATGCACAGTTACAGTAGTACCAAGATGAAACTAAATTAATTGAAAACTAGACACAGCAGAATAATAAAGAATGTGTCAAAAAAAAAAAAGAAAAAGAAAGAAAGAAAAGCCTCATTACCTCAGGTCTAGTGAACCCACATCAACTATAAGTATGTCAAGTTTGCCAGCTGCCTCAGAATGTGCTTTGTCCTTAACGTACAGGAGTCCGTCAGCTATATGTAACTGAAAACAACACATCACTGCTATTGAGCATAAATACGCTTTCATGTGATCAAACTACGGTTAAAGGATTTTCTCAGGAAATAATTTCCTGATGCTCCACCATTGTTATGCAATTTTTTCACATTCATCTTTCCGATAAATTTAAATATATACTATCATATTTTGCAGAAGAAAGAAATCCAGAGAGATACTAAACAAATACAAATCCCATTTCACACATACAAATCTTTAATCGGAATTTTAAAACGCGTTTCAGCAAAACAGAACTGAGAAATCTCGTTTCGAAGAAAACCATACCAGGCCTTCGGTTTTCATTTAGTTTCTAGTGAAAACAAAAAACCAGGAAATTAAAATTAATAAAAACACTACATCATTTTTTACCCGTAATCGTGCAGCTTCTTTAAAATCGAAATATTTTGTAGCAATGTCCGAAACCAGATCATCTATCTCAACAACCTGTCAAATCAAGAACTTGCATGCATGAGAACAGATACATAGCAGAATCAAAATGGTACTGATCAGTGGTTCAGTGTTTCATTATACCTGAATATTTACAGTAGCTAGCCGTTTCTTCATAAACATAGGAAGCGATCCTCCTCCAAGACCGATAACCACCGTTTCCACCTGGAGAGAGAGAGAGAGAGAGAGAGAGAGAGAGAGAGAGAGAGAGAGAGAGAGAGAGAGAGAGAGAGAGAGAGAGAGAGAGAGAGAGAGAGAGAGAGAGAGAGAGAGAGAGAGAGAGAGAGAGAGAGAGAGAGAGAGAGAGAGACCAGAAGCTAAAGAAACCACTAAAATAATAACTAAAACAATTGTATTGTGAACAATTATTTTGAAAAAATCGTTGTAATAGTATACTTAGAACTCATAATTTCAAGAGAATGTAGATGACTCACATTGGGCCCATTGGTGGTAAATCGTTTGCGATGTGGAGAAATCAACATCAATCCAGAAATAATTGCATTGTGGTATGGATGTGCCAAATAGTCGTGATCAATTTCCCTTTCAATATTTGATGCTTTCTTACTGCTACTTCCTGGTAATATTTGCTATGTAAATAATACTTGATCAAAAAGAAACTTCTCAAAAGAACTGTAAACATCTAGTTATTTCTCAAGAAAGAGCGCAAAGCTGACCAGATATTATCTGCCTCTTTTTCTTCTTGGTTGTGTGAATTTCCTTCTTGTTTTCCTCTACTACTTCTTTATACAAAGCTTCTGATTGCGTCATTCCCGCGGATTGATGGAAAATAAGGCGGCGGAAAACCTGATCTTTTGGATTAGAATTAAGATCATCGTCATCGTAATCAAGACTAAAAGCTTCGGGATATTGATCCTGATCATGATAATCAAGCCTCTTACGGTAGACCGTTTCTTCTACAATAATCTTACCGGTCACGGTAGAAAAAACCTGGATTATTCAAACCAAAGAAATATCGTAAAATGAACAAGAGATGTAAACTTAATTAGAGCCTCATATTAGCATTTCAGAAAGAAAAATAAAATTAGAGATACTGTAAAAAGAGACAAAAGATAGCAGTTATCTAACCTCGAGTACAGTGCGACACGCCTTCACCATTTCACCTGATGTAAAAAACCTGAATAAAGATAACATACTTGAACTCATTTATGCCTTATATACTCATTATGCATAGCAGCGCAAAAGGCCAATATGCAGAACAAACTTACAATGTCCAAAAAGTTCATGTATCTCTACAACTCTTCTAACAAAGATAGACAGATGGTTCTTACTGATGAAAAATTGTAAGCTACAATACAAAATTCACTTACGGAATTGGAACTCCAACATCACAACATCTTGGAGCCAGTTTCCTGACTATATGTTTGAGTTGAGTCTGAAACGAGGAAAACCAAAATTTTAACGCAAGCCAAAAATTTATAGCTATTGAAAATACAGCTGGATATATTACCTTCTTATCATCCCAGGGAACCTCACAATTGTCGGAATCCTCTAAAATCTAAAACGATCAATGAAAAAAAAGATAAGATAAAGGAAGAGAAGAAAATAAGCTTATCAGTGAAGAAAAGATCTTACAATCAGTGCTCTAGCAGCCTTCAACTTTGCGAGAAGACGCTTTTGTCCTTCTTCTGATGAGTGGATCCAGTGATTAACTTGACTCTGAAATTTAATATTTAGTCACTTGACAGCTGCCTTTAAAAGAAGTTTAAAATCAAACTACAAACACATCTCAGAATCAATTCAAGTAAATAACGAGCTCTGAATCAGACATTATCGACTTAAGGATATGAAGAGTAAGATAAAAGAACTAACTATTGGAACGAAGAGTACAACAAAGTTGCAAGGGCAAGGTCCTGAATCTTGCTGAGCATCAATAAGGAAACCCTTATAAGCATATGTTGCCGGATCACCTAAAATGAGCTTTATCCTACGACCTGGTGCATACTCTTTAAGCTCTTCAAGATTCAGGTCTTTAAGTGTGTTTAGTACTTCACTGCCACCGGAATACTTATCTCGATATTTTTGTTCGTCTTCAAGTTCTTTGATGAGTTGAGAACGTGACTTCCCTTCCTACAGATATAATCGTAAACAATGTGTTGAATTGAACTAGCAGAAGAGCATTAAATTAACTCAGATTAAAGCATCTGATTAGCATGTGTTTTCTTTGTCAAAAACCATTTCAAGTGCTTTTACCTGAGATTCAGCGTCGCGACTTTCACATTTCCTAATGTCTGTTGATATTAAACCAACCGAAGCACACGTATCTTTTTCAAAAACGAACATAAAGACTTGCCCTTTTTGGTTTTCGGAGGACGATTCTGGTTCCTCAGGGACGTCATGAACACTCGTTTTCCATCCAAACCGGAAATGGAAGAGAAGTATACCTGAGGAAAAGAAATATGATGGAAAAAGAGAATCACAGCTATGAACTGCACAAATATATATTTTTACACTCACCAAAAAAGAATAAAAGCAAAATGAGGCCAAAAATACGTACTTCTCACAATGGGGCCTGCTACGGTGATGCATATAAATCTTCCGCCATCTTTTAAAATCCTTTTTACCTGGTAATGCACAAAAAATAACAGGAAAAGTCAAGCTTTTTGACTACTCAAAGAAACAAGATCCAAGACGGTATCACTTTCAAATAATACACCTGAAATATATAACGAGTCACTACTGTATAGGCATCGTGAGACACCACAAATGCATCCAATGCTGCCTTGTCGATAATCACATCCATGCTCTTATCTATAAACTGAACACAAACCAAAATCATCATCCATCAGTCGTCAACATTATCGATAAGTCGGCAGCACAAATAGACCAATAATAACTTCCTAGTAATTCGCTTGCAAATATATATATCTTGTATTAAAATACACGGAGTAGTTTAATAATCAACCCAAAAATTCCAAAATCCATCGAAATTATATAAATTAAAAAAAAAAAAAAAAAAAAAAAAAAAAAAACACTCGATCGAAAGTTAAATTGTTCGAGACGAAGATACAGAAACAGCAATTACCTCAAGTGCTTTAACGTTTGTAGCACGCCACTTCATCACCGGCCGTTGTTTCTTATTCCTCTCCGACATTTTTTTAATCACCATATCTGAGAAATCGACGTTCGTTATCTGCTTAAACCCAGCATCATACAAATGCTCCGACAGCCTCGAGCTCCCACATCCCGGCACCAAAATATTCAACTCCCCGGGCTGTACGGCGGCCGCCTCTCCGGCGGATTCCGGCAGTAACGACGACCGAGAAAGGAGCTGATCCGTGAGAAGGCTCTGAATTTGGGGCCACTCGGCATACCACTCGATCAGAAACTCGTCTCGTTTTCGGCTCCTGAAGAAATATTCCCAATTCTCTTTTCGCTTGAGGTAACCTAAGTCCATGAACAGATCTCTGCGTGGTTCATCCTCTTCCACGCCGTCTGGAAGCGGCCGGAAAACAACTTCGGATTCTCCTCGCGGTGGATTCTGCTTTTGCTTCTGCTTTCTCCTCCTCATTATTAGTTTATCCATGGCGGTGCGTGTTTTCGGTGTGGGAAGCGGTTATTGGGGTTTTTTTTTTCCCTTTTCTCTGATTTGCAGATTTGAAATGGAAGAGAGAGCGAATGAGAATGTTTACGCGCGCGTCAATTTAAATAGTCGGAGAAAAAAAATAATAATTATTATTATTATTATTTAAAAATATAAATAATTAATAAAACGTAACTGTTTTCTGTTAGTGTAAATTAATTAATGTATTTTCTCAACTTTAATAACAACTGGCTAACTGCTGAGTACTGATTAGTCGTTATTGAAACGAACATAATCAAGTTGAATTCTGTAGATACGAAAAAAAATAAAAAAAAAATATTAATTAATCTAAAAAAATACAGAAGCTTAATTACAAATATTAAACAATAATATAAGTGAACTCTTTAAAAACTTTATTAATTGAAAAAATAAATAAAGTTAATACACTTATATACATAAACTACTCATAATATTATATGTTTTGCAGAGGAGATTTTGTATTTCAGAAATAAATTCTTGGAGAGGGTGATTTTTTATTTATTTATTTATATGGACTTTTTTTTATATTTATTTATGAGAAACAAAATTTTAGTAGTTTCAACTAGCAATGCATGCACATGCTACTGATGACAGGATCAAAATTCCATATATAATGATTTATTTATTTATTTATATTTTTATTATTTTTTATAAAACATAGCAGTAGATCATTAGGAAAAAAATTTATCATTGCATAGTTCAAAGTTCAAACAGACAACACGAAACAGACATTATCGACTCAAAAGTTTTCATCAAAATCAAAACGTGCTCTCTTCACCATGGATTTCGATGCCTTTATGACTGTTTCGGTCCACTTGCGGTTGACCGAATCTTGCTTCTGTAATGATCTTTCAAGTTTAGAACAACCTTTAGAAATATCATCCTTCGTCACCATCCAACAATCGTTCTTCACTGCAAAAACTACTTCTTGTGGTGAGTCGTCGTTAAGCTGGACTGAGAGCAGGTTTTCCCCAAATACCTGCAAACAATTGAAAAAAAAAATTAATAAAAAAAAACCGACAAAAAATAACTTTGTAATCGGAATCATCTTTCTTGTTTTCTCTCTTTTTTTGGGAGATATATTAATCGACTTCGTCTCACCGTCTTTAAAATCCAATGTATTGCAGCCCCCAAAAGTGGGTCCCAGCAGGTCAAATTCATGACGAATAAACCTTCATCAGAAAGGGAGTTTTTCGCGTTCTGAAGAAAAGTTTCATCAACAAAATCTGCTGAAGGAAAAGTCAAGGGAGAACTGCATGCATGCACAATAACAGAGTTCTAAGATGAAACATATACATATGAAAAAAGCTACAAGACAGAGCAAAAGAATAAAGATTTAAATTAAAAAAAAAAAAAACATTTATTAGCATTGCCTTGAGCTTGATGAGTTTGCATCAACTATAAGTATGTCAATTTTGCGAGACGATTCTCCTTCTGCAAGAACCGCAGTGCAAAACATTTATTAGAAACTTGTTTGTAGTCATCATATGATTATCATATTTGTAGGTGCAACCTGTTAATTATATATATTTTTTTTTACCTGCCTGAGAATCTGCTTTATCCCGGATAAACTTAACTCCGTCACTTATACTTACCTGAGAAATATTCGTTACGATGAAAACCATACTAGGCCTTTGATTTGCATTTAGTTTTTTAG
This sequence comes from Erythranthe guttata, assembly GCF_056151865.1. Taxonomy (NCBI): domain Eukaryota; kingdom Viridiplantae; phylum Streptophyta; class Magnoliopsida; order Lamiales; family Phrymaceae; genus Erythranthe; species Erythranthe guttata. The sequence goes on along the minus strand of NC_142541.1, from coordinate 1,174,529 downwards.
TGAAAACAAAAATCCCAGGAAATTATAAATAAAAAAATACATCATTCTTTTACCCGTAATCGTTCATCTTCTGTAAAATCGAAATATTTTTTAGCAACATCCAAAACCACATCATCTATCTCAACAACCTGTCAAATCAAGAAATTGCATGCATGAGAACAGATACATAGCAGAATCAAAATAGTACTGATGAGTGGTTCAGTATTTCATTATACCTGAATATTTAGAGTAGGTAGCTGTTTCTTCATGAACATAGGAAGCGATCCTCCTCCAAGACCGATAACCACTGTTTCCACCTGGAGAGAGAGAGAGAGAGAGAGAGAGAGAGAGAGAGAGAGAGAGAGAGAGACCAGAAACTAACGAAACCACTAGAATAATAACTAAAATAATTGTACCGTACACTAATAAAGAATAGTAGTAATAGTGTAGTTAGAACTCATAATTTCAAGAGAATGTAGAAGGCTCACTTTGGACCCAGTGGAGATAGATCCTTTGAGATGTGGAGAAATCAACATCAATCCAGAAATAATCACATTGTGGTACGGAAATGTCAAATAGTAGAGATCAACTCGATGCTTTGTGACTCCTATTTCCTTGTAAATAACAGTAACTCTAAAAAAGTGCATCTCAAGGAAACTTCTCTGCATTCAACAAATAGTCTACGATTCTTTCTTCGCCTAGTATCTAAAAGAGAGAACACTTTTTTCTCAAAAGTTAACCAAGAAAGAGCACAAAGCTGACCAGATTTGTTCTGCTTTCCTTTCTTCTTGGTTTTTGAAGTTTCTTGACTTGATAAAAGAGCTTTTGATTGCGAGAACGCACACGATCTTTCGAAAGTAAGGCGACGGAAAACTGAACCATCATCACCACCGTATGAATGCTTATTACGGCAGACCACTTCGTCTACAGTAATTGTACCCGTCAACATAGATTTAGCCTGGATTGACCAAACCAAAGAAATATCGAAAATGAACAAGAGAGAAGTGAAGTTATTAGAGCCCCATATTTGCATTTCAGAAAGAAAAAAAATTCTATATATTAGAGATCTTGTAAAAAGAGACAAGAGATAGTAGATAACCAACCCAGTGTATAACTTTTTGCTGCCTGAAATCCCCTTCTTCATCTGGAAGCATAAATCTGAATAAAGATCCATTTATCATAACCTCTACATGTGAAAAAAGGAAAAAAGTTCTGAAACCAAGAAGCCAACATACTTGAACTCATTTCAACCTCATATACTCATTACGTGTAGCATTGGAAAAGGCATAATGCAGATACATAATTAATAAAACACGCTTGACTGCTTCATTTTATTATTCATGAAGCGCAGATCAAACTAAAAACACATGCAAGGTATCAAGGCTAATATCCAGAACAAACTACGGTCCTCAGAGTTCAAACCCATATACACCAGCACATAAACAACACTAACTATGTCCAAAAAAGATAGACGGATAAAAACTTACTGATGAAAACTTATAAACTAGAAAACAAAATACACATAAACAGTGATGTCGATATCACTTTTCAAGTCTAAAACACTCGCACGAGAATAAAGCAAGATCCGAAAGAACTACACAAATGAAATCTACTATTGGATATCCTATTCATGGATAATGATGAGCACTTACGTAGTTCGATCTTCATCACGACAATGGCTTGGAGACAATTGCTTGAGTAAGTGATCGATTTGTAACTGAAATGAGGAAAACCAAAATTTTAAGAAGCCATCAAATGTAATGCCAGCTAAAAATTTACAGCTATTGAAAAAACAGTTGGATATTACCCGGATAAACCCCACAGAAGTATAATAATTGCTGGAATCCTGAAAAATCTATTACAATCCCAATAATTTTATAATTAAAAGATGAGATATAAAAGATAATATAAAGGAAGAAAATACACTAAGTTTATCCGTGCAAGAAAGATCTTACAAGCAGCACTCTACCAGCCTTCAAATTTGTGGCAAGGCAATTTTGTCCTTCTTCTGATGAGAAGTACCAGTCTTCAGCTATCGTCTGAAATTTAAAATTTAGTCACACGACAGTTGGCTTCGAAAAGAATTTAAATAACCCAAAAATTCCCATATCTAAGTGGAATCATCATTTCTGCACCAGAGGAACACTTTCAAATTACTAATATGGAACAATAAAACAATAAGGGTCTCTCACATAATTTGTAATTGGAATATCCAAATCATTAAAAAGACAAGGGAATCAAATATGTATGGTACATGATAGTTGAATCTGCTTTCGGTGGAATTATCAAAGGCATGAGTACAAAGGTGAAAAACCAGAAGCAATGTTTTGCTTTTGACAATAGCTGAATCGTAAATTAAATGACAGGAAGAGCATACTCTATCATAGGAAAAACAAGTACGCAACAAGATGTCCAGTTTCAAAATATTTCTACTTCAGAAATGTTTTGTTCTATATATAAGCTCAAATGAGGCTGCTGAGATTTGATAATACAATCAGAATGAAAAACTTAAAAATCAAGTTTAACGATATTAAGAGTAAGATAAAAGAACTAACTCTTGGAACGACGTAAACAACAAAGGGAATCGAGAGAGGATCTTGCTGAGCATCAAGAAGTAAACCCTTAAAGAAATAGGGTCCTTCTGGTTCACCTAGAATAAGTTTTATCCTACGACCTGGTACATACTCTTCAAGCTCCCCAAGATTCAGGTCTTTAAGTGCGCGTAATACACTGCCACCGGAATACTCTGATCGAAACTTTCGTTCTTTTTCAAGTGCTTTGTTGAGTTGACGAGCCTAAAACACATTGAAAAGGTTAAATTCTTCCTACAGATAGAACCGTAAACAATATGTTGAATTGAACTAGCAAAAGGCATCAAATTAACTCAGAAAATTTGAGTAGATATTCCTGACCAAATGCAAGTGTTTTTTTTCCGTCAAAAACCATTTCAAGTTATTTCATTCCTAGAGAGGGGATTCGCATGTAAAAGAAAATAAAAATGCAAGAGGGATTTTACCTTATCCCCATGATTTGCAACAGAGTATCCATCCATGTTCGATGATATCTCAGAAACAGAAGCACACATATCTTTCTCAACAACCACCATAATCGTATGCAGTTTCTCAGAAATGGTATAGAGACTCGTCTTCCATCCGAACCGAAACTTATAGAAAAGTACATCTGACGAAAAGATATACGATGGAAAAAAACAATCACAGCTAAGAACTGCACAAAAACAAATCTGATACGAGGAACAATACCTAAGATATCGAATTCTGGTACGGTGAAACAAATAAATTTTCCGCCTGGTTTTAGAATCCTTCCGACCTGGTAATGCACAATTAGAACAGAATAATAAGCTTTTGGACCACTCAAAGAAACAAGATCACTTTCAAATAATACACACATTAGACATATACAAAATCCCTGATGCACCATTAGAGCCGAGCTTAGGCACCATTAGTGCATCCAATAATCCCTTGTCTACAACGTCATGGAAGCTCTTTCCCGGAAACTGAACGGAAATCAACGAAAAACCATCGGATTATTTTTGTCCCAAATCAACCAAAAAATCCAAAATCCGATTATATATATATTTATATATAAATAAACAAAAAGGAAAGGGAAAACAATCTCCGGCCAAATAAACAGAAGCAGCAATTACCATAACAATAGTCATGTCATTACTATGCCACGTCATCTCCGGCCGTTGTTCGCTATTCCTCTTCGACATGTTTTCAATCACATAATTTGAGAAATCCACGTTCGTTATCTGCTTAAACCCAGCATCATACAAATGCTCCGACAGCTTCGAGCTCCCACATCCCGGCACCAAAATTTTCAACTCCCCCGGCTGCACGGGCGGCGGCGCCGCCTCTCCGGCGGATTCCGGCAGCAAAGACGACGGAGAAAGGAGCTGATCCGTGAGAAGGCTCTGGATTTGGGGCCACTCGGCATACCACTCGAAAAAATCATCGCTGCCTCGACTGGTGTAAAATCGCTCCCAATCTTCTTCGCTCGTCAAGTCTGCGTGGCTCCTGAACAGATGTTCGTAGTTTTCTTCTGGTTGTTTGCGCTGTTGCTTCTTCTTCCTCGCCATTTTTCAACGGCGGTGCGTGTTTTCGGTGTGGGAAGCGGTTATTGGGGGGTTTTCAGAGGGTTTTCGATCCGATTTGAAATCAAAGAAATTTTAACGCGCGCTCATTTTAATATCAGTGATGTAACCCGATTTTATTGTCTTCCTTTAGAACCGACCGGTCCAACCCTATAAGCTTGGCTTGGCTCATTTTAATGTAAGCTTGGCTTGGCTCAAATGCAAGCCGATCTAATGAGTGAGCATTGGCCACAGTTGGTTCCATTGATAGTGGTTGTGAAGATAAATTCAAAATTGTGCAATTAAGATAAACGGTGTCGTTTGGAGCGAAGAAGAAGTGTTACGCATTTCTTTAAGTTATTCAGCGTTTTTTCAGGTAATAAAAGAGGGATAGAACGACAGCGTTTCACCAGCTGCATGGGGAGGATCACAAACACGTGAGTCTGAGTTTTCTGCCCGTTGTCAAGCTGCATAAAAATAAGTTAGATTTCGCTTTCTCGTTCCTTCAGAAAACTCTACTTACTTTTGGAATAATAATCGAATATCTGAATTTTATTTTCATTGCATTTTTTGTGTTGTTTATAAGTTTTATGATTATTCCTTGAATTATAAGACTAATACACTCAAGTAGCTCAAGGAGGATGTCAAAGGACAAAACAAGCCAAAGAAGGTGGCCCCCATTTAAAATGTCAATGACCATATTATAATTGCAGGTGTTTTTGTCACACCTTTACTTACTTCTATACTTAATTCGGATCAAGGAATTTAACATTTTATCGATTAAAAAGAATAAAATCGTTTAATTGCGGGCTTTTTGTCACACCCGACTTACTTTTATATTTAGTTTTGAATTTTGATCAAGGAATTTAACATTTCTCGATTAAAAAAATTAAGTAACTTTAATTAGGGATGAAAAACTGGATTGGGTCGGTTGATTACTGATCTAAAAATCGATTCATCCGACAAACCAATTTTGCTTAGTGCCACTGCTCCATCATCATTTTATCAGTTCAAAATAGTTAATAGCAATTCCACACAAAGATACAATTATGAAATTCAAAGTTCTAGTGAAAGATTTATGATAACTTTTTTTTCCTTGTTGGTTTTTTTTTTAAATTTAAAATACCAACTATTTTGACAATTCCGATACCCACTTAAAAAACTACAACCTTTATTTTATAGTTTTTTAATGTTATTAATAGAGTTGGTTGAACGATAACCATCGACCAACCAACTTTCGATAATATTAGAAACCATCAACCGACCTATTATAAATTAATTGGTTGAAATTTTCGACCCGATCTAATAGATCAGTTAAAAATTTACTAAAAACACCTGAAAATATAGTCGGTAATGGATCGGTTGTTGGATAAAAACCAACTCAGTCTCAGCTCTAACTTTAATACTATAAAATTTGGCAGGAGCTCCAACTTTTACAGTGGGAAAGAGACAAACACAAGAACACTAGAAAACAAGTCTATGAAAATAGCACCCGCAAGGGTGGCCTAGCGGTTGGAGCAAGAGAGCTTGGGTCAATTGACCCAAGTTCGAATCCCCTTGCCAACGGTCGCTAGGTCGAGCTTGTCACACATGGTTAGCCTAGTGTGGTTTACATCTCTCGTATGGTTTGCAAGCTATTATACGAGAGTGTAGGTTTACCCAGTGCACCTATATGGTTGGCTGCGGGTTCCTGCATTACCAAAAAAAAAAAAAAAGTCTATGAAAATAGCACGTGCTTTAAAATATGCGAACATGTGTATATATAATTCATTCCACATGGCTATTGTGTAGGCATATATGATCCAACTCTGACCTGGAAATAGAAGCTAAAATAATCACAAACATTATTCAATTTCTGAGTTACCTTCCTCCCATCTCTCTTAATCCAAATCAAGAATCATTTCTCCTATATATAACCCTCTTCAGAAACTGTCCATCTTCTTCACACACACACACACACACTAGTTCTCGATATGGCCGCAAACCAAACTTCTATCGACACGGACGTCGAAAGACAGCTCGAAGCACCGATGCATCTCATAGGCTTGTACGTCGCCGGAGCTTCACTACTCTGCACACTCGCAATGGCAGCCGACGCTTCGCATGGATTCTGGAGGAAACGCCACTGGTTCCCGTCGAGACACTTCGCACTAAACGCCACCTCGCTAACGCTGCTCGCGGTCGCGATGAAGCTCCCGATGGATCTCACGACACGTATGTACGCAGTCACGGATCGCCTCGCAAAAGTCAGCAGCCTCGCTTTCATGTCGATCGCCACGGCGAATTTCTTGCCGTCTCTAGGCTCGATGCGCGACAACGACGTTTTCACGAACGTCGTTGCTTTAGCCATTCTTGTCGTCACAGTTACCATCAATGTAGCAATCCAGGTCTATCAGATCCATTCTTACCTCAACGCCAGAGTGGCGTTCCCCGAAGAAATCCTAGCCATCGGTTCGATGCTCCTCTTGTTTGTTCTGTTCGCTTCGACGGCTCTGATGATCCCGCCCACCAAACGGTACCTGGAGAAAAAGTACCACGAGATGCACAAGATCGCTTCAAAAGAAGAGCGAGACGATAAGGGGAGAATGTGCACCAATAAACTGAGAGTACTGATCAAGAAGTATTGGGTGATGGCAGAAACCAGCAGTCCTCAGTTTGTGATAGTTCGTTCGGTGACGTGCACTACATCAGGGGTCGTGTGCATGATCATAGCTCTCGTTTTATTGGAAGCTGAGTTACGAATGTCGATGCAGGTCAATATACTCGGTCAGTCGATTTCGAGTTACGCTTGGTCGACGAAATGGATTCTGATTTCGCAGACTGTTGGAGTGATAGTCGGGACCGTTGCACCAGCATCCAGATGGTTCAATGCCGTAAAATGTAGATCGAAAATCGAGGGAAGCAAGAGCATTAAGGGTGTGTTTACATTGGAGGGATACTGGACACAGAAATTGGTGGAGTGGAGACAAAGCTCGTTGTCGTTCCAGATTCGACACCTCGTGAGCAGAAAATTGCTCCATCATCTGAGAGGAATGTTTCTTAAACTCTGTATTTCTCTTCAGTGTGTTATTGTTCTTGCTAGCAAATTACTCCTTCTGATCTCTGTCTGTATAACAAGTCCAATCATCTCATGTGTTAGCTATTCGGAATCGACGGCTCGACCGGAGTTGGACATCGGGCCTTACGTTATGCTGCTCGAAGGGGAGGAAAAGCTGTCTAAAGAAACTGTGGAGTATATCTTGAACGAGGTCGATAGCGTCATTCAAAAAGGCAAGAAGCGCAAACCGGAAAATTTATCGAAATTTCTTAATAAGTCTTGCAACTTCAATGGTGTGGCGGAGTTCGATAGTCGTCGAATTCCGAGCCTGCATTCTGAAGAAGTCGTCCCGTATTGCTGGTCTCTACCTATAGTCACTATGACTAGCATCGCACTTGCGCTTCCCAATGTAGAGAAGCACAAATCTGAACAACTAATGAAAAGTGTCACCGAAGGGATCTCCTACGTACAGCTTATCGATAGAACCTTGGACGAAAAAGACGGTCTAGAAAATGTAAGAACTGCAGCAGATGTTGTCTGGGTGGGAGTTGAGCTGTACCACAGGTGGCAAGACAAGGACCTTCAAGAAACGTCTCTCGAAGGCAAAAACGGCGCGGAGATACTACGACAGCTCGGTGACAGAGCTGAAACGACAGTCGTCGAGTTCGAGAGAGATGAGAGAGACTACTTGATGAGGGAACCTCTTAATTGGCCTGCAAATGTTATTGCTGCCAACTCAATGTACAGAATCAGCAGAACAATTCTGCTGACTCAGAGCGAAAAAACGGATGACGAACAGTTCGAGCACTTATCGGTCACGATAGCAGATGTACTAGCGGCATGTCTTACCAATTTAGGACACGTAATAACAGTGACATGCCGACGTAATGCGATTGAGGAGAGGGAGAAAAGTGTGCGTAAAGCGGCGCTTCTTCTCGGTGAAACTGAAGACATTATCGCACATCTCAGGCAACGCGAACTGCCAATCTCGGCCCCTGATCAAGGAGCTTCCGTTCAAGAATGGCGAGCATTAATCGACACTGCAAGCAACATTAATCGGGATTTCAGTTCTAAAACCAACATTGAAACAGGTACTTCAAAATGCAGAGAAGAGATCGTTGATATAAAAGTCGAATGATGATTGATACATTATCTGAATATGTTTTTTCCGTTATGAAGCGATTAATAAAATCATTGCTCTTGATAATCTAAATCTGATTAACACAATCAATCCACCATATAGATTACGAGGGTCCATTATCTAAAACCAACCGATACATATACGAATGTCACACTTGTTCATTCATAACAGCACCATAACTAACGAAAACTATTATTATTTATTTTCTAGAGCAGGATCTAAATTAGATTCTCTCAAGAGTTTAAAAATCTTATCTGTAATGTTATTATAAATACGAAGAGATTAGGTGGGACTACCAGCCGACCAAGTGGGGAATAAAGGTGTAGTAATTCTTTAAACAACATTAATCACGACTGATTAGTTTAATTAAATAACACTAAATCATGATGTCTGACTGCAATTTTTAAAAATAAAATATTAAGAAAGCATCTTCACAGCATAATATTTTCAATTTAAGATGCGGCTAAAGAGCTTTTTTCACAAGAGCAAGATTTTCAATTCCAAAAATACCTTTAAATACATAGACCAAAATAGCTTTTAAATTAAAAAAATAAAATCGTTAATTTTGAGCAAGTATCGATTAAAGTAAAGGTAATAATAACAAAATAGAAACACTATTCTATCAAAAAAATCCAACACCCGTTTTAAACAAGACTCGGAAGTCAAATGTATCATTTAATATTAATATATCCAATAAGAATTACCTACACTTAAAAAAATCTTAAATCCTACGTTTCTTTTTCACTTCTAGTGGTATTTTAATATTTTTTAAAATATTAATTTCATACTAAAATAATATTTATTTGCTCCAGATGTAATTTGTGGAATGATAATTTAATTTAGAACTTGTGAATTATATATAATCTGTAAATAGGATTATGTAATTGGCGATAAGTATATAAGTTAAACGTTAATTTTTTTTTAGAAATTATAGATGTATCTCTATATTTTTAATATTTACACTTCCTCCCACCATTCCAGTACCCAACTTTTTGAATCTGGTATCCGTTTCTCTGTTTCGTTGTATCCGTGTTCCCTTGTTCGTGCTATATAGATCGTGGGAGTAAAGGAAATCATACTTACATGCACAACATGTAAAATTTTGTGGGTTCAAATTTCGACCCCACATTTTTTTTTAGTTTCATACAAAGACCCCCAATAGTTTCTATAATTACTCTACACACCACCAAGAATTTCCTCATAAAGTCATCAATCAATCAATTATTTCCTCATAACCTGATTGTTTTTTGATCTTTGGTTTGCACTTGACCCTTTTTGATCTTTGGTTTGCACTTGACCTGTGGGGTCTTGTTCATGTATAGGCATTGATATATATTTTTTTGATTACACTGCCTGGGTATGCCCAGTGTATTTGTAAAGTCCGTTTTGATCTATATATTTCACATTTACCGATCAAAAAAAAAAAAACTATGTGTGGAAGTAATGGTTGACAACTTCAGAGGAATAAACATGCCATTTATGCAACTAGCCAACTATCATCATCATAAACAAAATCAAGAAAACAGCAAAGTAAACTGTACTCAATTCATATCTTGAACAAGTCAGAGTTATCGACATCGAAAAATCGGAGAAGGTACTTACTTAGATTGGACAGGATTTTTGCAGGGATTGATTTCGATGGACACGAGAATTCAAGAACAACTTGAAGCACCGATGCCGTGGATAGGCATGTACATAGCTGCAGCTTCTCTCGTCTGTTCGCTTGCAATGGCAGCCGATGCATTTAACGGATTCCGAAGCAAACGGTTGTGGTTCCCGTGCAAGTACTTCTCCCTCAGCGCCACTTCCTTGACACTGTTAGCTGTGTCGATGAAGTTTTCAGTCGACATCACTTCCACCATTTTTACCAATATCGACTGGCTTGTTAAGGTGAGCAGCCTGATTTTCATGACAGTATCGACTGGAAATTTCGTATCTTCATTAGGGTGCATGAACGATAAGGAGATGCTTACGAACGTGGTGGCTTTGTGTATTCTGGTGATCACGATCGTTGTTAACGTGTGGATTCAACTCTTCCAACTGAAGCCTTTTCTTCCTCCGATTTTTATGGTCAGCGAAATGCTGTTCGCTACTGTTTTCATGCTCGTTTTGCTGGTTGCGTTAGTGTCTTGTGCTATCACGATTCCAACGACCAAAAGATGCGTCGAATCGAGGTACAAGGAGACGCAAAAACTGGACCAGAGAGAAGAACAAGCAATATTCAACATCGATGAACAACGAGAAGCAGCTATAAGACATTGGCTGATGGCAGAAACTGGCAGCCCTCAGTTTGTGATTGCGCGTTCGGCCGTTTGCACTTTCGCGAGCGCGATTTCTATGGTGGCGGCCTTAACATTAGTAGAAGCTTATGTTCAAGCAATTTCAAGAAACGAAGGTGAGATCAGCTTTTGGAAAGCTTACTCTGTGTATGGATGGTCAACTAAATGGATTCTTCTTGTTCAGTCATTTGGAGTGGCAGTCGGCGCAATTTCTCCTACATTCAGATGGTTTCTTGCCATCAGTTTCAAATGCTCGGAAAATTGTCGTAAAAGCTTCGAAAAAGAATTCAAGGTCGAGAGTTATTGGATCCAACGGCTCGTGGACTGGAGAGACAGCTACCCAAGTTCGCAAATTCGACACCACAAGTGCAGAAAGTATCTGTACTGTGCAAAAAGTACGATTCTGAATTTCTTTATCGGAGTGCAGATTGTACTTGTTCGAATCAGCAGGCTTCATGTTCGTGTATCTGCTTCGCTTATGTGTCCGCTTTTCGCAAGCTTCAGTCTCGTAAATAAGTCTGAAAATTTATTCAAAGTTTGGAACTCGAACAATCGGAACGGATCTGAGTTAGGCGATGGAACGGCGATTGATCTGAGCCGTTACGTTTTTCTTCTAGAAGGCGAGTCTGAGCTGCCCCGTAAAACCATCATGAACATCTACCACCGGGCAGATAAAGCGATGCAGAGAGGCGAAAAACTGCAACCCAAAAATCTCGTAAACCTTCTGCAAAACTCGAACGACTTCAAAGGGGTGAAGGACTTCGACAGCGGCTTAATTCCGAGCCTACATTTTCAAGAACCTCCAAACTGTTGGAGTCTGCCTGTGGTAACACTCGCAAGCATCGCAGTTTCACTTCCAAACGTTGCAAATCACAAGGCTAAGCAGTTGGTGCAAAGCGTGAGCGAAGGGCTTTCCCTCGTGAAGCTAATAGATAACACCCTCGATAAAAATGGAGAACTATTGCCCGTACAAAATGCAGCGGCTACGATTTGGCTAGGCGTTGAACTTTTTTGTAAGTGGCAAGATAAAGATCTTCGAGAAACATCTCTTAAGGGGAAAAACTCGAAGAAAGTGTTACACGAGCTCTCGGGTAAAGTCGAGCTGATAGTTTTGGATTTCAAGAGAGATTTGCTTATGGAAAACCCTCTGAATTGGCCTGCTAAGGTTATTGCTGCTAATTCAATGTACAGGATCAGTCGAACGATATGCGATGGCTTCGATTGTGAAACTGACGAGGCGTTGTTTGATCGGCTAACTGTCGTGATTGCGGATATATTTGCAGCATGTTTTACCAATCTAGCTCGCGTGATAACCGGAAAGTATCACCGTAATGCTATTGAGGAAAGGGAGAAAAGTGTTGGTGAAGCACTTCACCTTTTGGGGAAAACGAGACGGATTATCGAACTTCTCCAGCAACACGAAGTGCCGTTTCTGGATCGTGATAGAGCAGCGTGTATCGAAGATTGGAGGGCTCTGCTTCTGCAAGATATTGAAAATCCACTCCATCAGTGATTTAAGACAACAGCAGCCTCCGAATCCATGATTATTGATGTAACGTTAAGTACTTTGTACAGAAAAGCCGTTCAGCTAAGATTATACGAGTGCTGTAATTAGTTAAAAGCTTGCGTATTTTGAATAAACGAAAATTACGGCATGCAAACTTATGCCATCAGCTAAGCCAGCACGTGGTCAATGGTTCGGTTAATTGAGTCAACTTTGATCGTAAAATGGTAACCTGTTTTACACTTTTCGACACAGATGCAAGACTTTCCATAACAAGTATATATCAACAACCGCATAAAATATATATTCTTGACAGATATGAATTCGAAGAACAGACAACAAGATTATAATATTCAGACAAGACAAACACAAAAACATTACAGTGGAGCTTTGTGAACATATAGTAAGTCATTCCATCTGTCCTTATGCAGACATATTGTCCAACGCTGAGCTGGAATTGAAGCTAAAATAATCCCCATGCCCCGATCACATGATTATTCAATTTGTTTCAACTGTTCAAGATAATTGTTCGAAACCACCCACCCCCAAAAAAAACACTAATAGGACTAAGGAAAGATCCTCAAATCCAACCTCGGGTTGTTTCTATGGTTCTCGATCAAGAATTGCGTTTTTTTTCCTTTTCTGATAGCCCTTTGCCCGACCAGTCGATTTTCTTCACAAGCTAAGCTAAAACAACCTGAAAACAATATTTTCCGATGCCTTGGAACCAAACTTACATCGATAGTGATGTGGAGAAACAGCTCGTGGCACCGATGCCATGGATAGGCATGTACGTCGCTGCAGCTTCCGCGATCTGCACGCTAGCAATGGCTGCCGATTCTCTGCACGGATTCTGGAGAAAAAGACATTGGTTCCCGTCGAGGTATTTCTCCATCAACGCCACTTCTCTGACATTACTTGCAGTTTCGATGAAGCTGCCTGTGGATCTCACCACTCGTATGTATGCTGTCACCGATCGCCTTGCAAAGGTCAGCAGCCTCGTCTTCATGTCAACCGCCATGGCCAATTTCTTGCCGTCTTTGGGATCGATGTCCGACAAGGACGTTCTAATGAACGTCACTGCTTTAAGCATTCTGGTGATCACAGTCACGGCAAACGTAACCATACAGATTATTCAGGTCCATTCTTACCTGAGAGGCAGGCTCGCGTTTCTCGAAGAAATGTTAGCCGTTGGTTCGATGCTCCTCTTGCTTGTTATGTTCACTTCATCGGCTCTGATGATCCCGTCCACTAAGCGGTATCTGGAAAAGAAGTACCACGAGATGCACAAAACGGCTCTAAACGAAGAGCAAGTGGATACGGGGAGAGTTAGTGCTGATAAACTGCGAGTACTGATCAAGAAATACTGGGTGATGGCAGAAACTAGCAGCCCTCAGTTTGTGATAGCTCGTTCGGTGACGTGCACGACGTCTGGTGCGGTGAGCTTGATCGTTGCTCTCGTTTTATTGGAAGCCGAGATTCGGTTGGCCATGAAGTGCATGATACTCGAAAAGTCGATATCGAATTACGGGTGGTCGACAAAATTGATTCTTCTCTCGCAGACTATTGGAGTGATAGTTGGCACCATTGCACCAGCATCGAGATGGTTCATAGCCGTAAACTTTAGATCGAAAAACGAAAGCGGAAAGAGCATCAGAAGTGCGTTTACAGTGGAGGGCTATTGGACGCAGAAGATGGTTGACTGGAGACAGGGCTCGATATCTTTCCAAATTCGACATCTCAAGAGCAGAAAATTCCTCCATAATCTGAGACGACGATTTCTCAAACTGTGCATTTCCGTTCAGTATTTCATTGTTCTGGCTAGCAAAATGCTACTCCTCGTTTCTGTCTGTATAACCAGTCCGGTGATTTCATGCATTAACTACACCAGAGGGTTGAAGAAGCAGAAGCGCATATCTCACTGCGTCTCGCGTGATTACTCCACTGCCGATCCGGAACTGGACGTTAGGCATTACGTTATGCTGCTCGAAGGGGAGCAAGAGCTGCCTACAGAAACTCTCGAGAATATCTGCAAAGAGGTCGATGAAGTCATTCGAAAAGGAAAGATGAAGAAACCGGAAAGCTTGTTGAAACTTCTAGAAAAATCTCGCAGCTTCAATGGGGTGACGGAATTCGACAGTCGGGATTCACGAGAACTCCCTTACTGCTGGTCGCTACCTGTAGTCACCCTGACTAGCATCGCACTTGCACTTCCGAACATCGAGAAGCACAAATCGGAACTACTGCTGAGTAGTGTTACTGAAGGGCTATACTTTGTGAAGCTTGTCGATAAAACTCTGGACAAAAAAAGTCGTCTGGCGAACGTAAGAACTGCGGCAGATGTTGTCTGGGTTGGAGTTGAACTGTACCATAAATGGCAAGACAAGGATCTTCACGAGACGTCTCTTAAAGGTAAAAATGCCGATGAGATACTACAGCAGCTCCGCGACAAAGCCGAAAAGACTGTCGTTGAGTTCAGGAGAGACGCGCGAGACTGCCTGATGAAGAATCCTCTTAATTGGCCTGCAAAGGTCACTGCTGCCAACTCGATGTACAGAATCAGCAGAACAATCTTGCTGAATCGAACTGCGGAAACCGACGACGAATTGTTTGAGCAGTTATCGGTTATGATAGCGGACATACTGGCTGCATGTTTCACTAATCTAGGACATGTAATAACGATGAAGTGCCACTGCAATGCAATCGAAGAGAGGGAGAAAAGTGTGCGTAAAGCAGCTCTTCTTCTCGGTGAAACCGAAGAAATCCTTGCACTTCTCTGCCAACGCGAACTGCCGCTCTCGGCCCCTAATCGGGCAGCTTCCGTTGAAGAGTGGCGAGCACTAATCGATCAGGAAAGAAACAAGATTAATACGGACTTCAGTTCTAAGTCGAATATTGAAACAGGTACAAAAGTCGAAGGATTATAAAACTGATGTTTCCGTTCGTTATCCTCGATTAAACGAAGTAGTACTCAGTAATCGTGGCCATCGAAATCTATGTCATTTCCGCTTTGATGTGTTATAAATCACTACTACCAACAACAGTAACTAAAACCATCAATTCACCATAATCTTATTGATTACATTACAATTGTCACATTAGTTCACAGAACCCTAATTTGCCCTAATTTTTGGGAAATTTCAGCGATGAGGCTAATTTGATCAAATCGCCATAGAAACATCCATCTCTATCATGAAACAGCCACCATAAATAAAGCTTTGAGAAATTCAAAAGGAGAGAAGAAAATCACAAAGGTATATATATACCTGTACACGAAACGCGTATGCTTCTAATTCTCAATAGCGTTCTTTCTTCACCAACTCCACTTCATCAGTGAAGTAGGAATTAATTTGGAGTTGCAGATTGTGTGGGAATTATTTATTTATTTATTTATTTTTTTTTTTTTAATGATAGTGAAGGAAATTGTGTCCGGAAAATTGCCATTTTCCGGCAACATTCACCGGAATTCTGAGCACGTGCGCCGTACGTGAGGTCGGCAAAGGTGAAAATGTCTCTTCACCTATATTATTGCCTACTATTTAATTTTATTTTTTCCTTTTTCTGCATTTTTTTTTCTTTCTTTTAAAAGAAAGTTTTAAGCTTATCATAAAAGCCAACTTTTAAGTGGTGTTTGCAAAAAGCTTTTACAAACAGATTATGAGTTTTTTTTTTTTTTTTTTAAATCTATTTTTAAGTGATTACAAAATGAATTTTTGTTTTTACTTATCTTAAGATAAGTAGCTTTTGCAAATGATTTGAGAAATAGATTATGAGTTTTTTCTTTCACATAATTAGGTGTTTGCAAAACATTTTTTTGCTTTTGTTTCCTTTAAAATAAGTTGTTTTAAGCTATAGTTTAAAAATATCCATGTACCTGTCTTTTCTATTTTAGTTGATTTTTCAGCTAATTTGCAAACACCCCAAACTTTTAGAAATAATCATTTAGGTGGTGTTTGCAAATGATTATTTAAAAGTAGAAGTTAGTGATTGTGATTTAAATTAGTTTTAAGTGCTTATTTCTAAAAGTTGGGGGTGTTTGCAAATATTTCGGAAAATGAACTAAAATTGAAAAAGCAGGGTTATAGGTGCTTTTAAAAAAATAGCTTAAAACAGATTATTTTAAGAGAAGCAAAAGCAAAAGTTGATTTTGCAAACACCTAAAAACAGATTATGAGCAAAAAAAAGCCCATAATCACTTTCAAAAAGCATTTGCAAACACCACCTTAATTCATAATCATTAACTTCATCTTTTAAATAAACTTTTGCAAACACCACATAAGTAAGTACTCGTGACCCTGTTTTTTCTTTTTAAATTGATTTTCCAAAAAAATTGCAAACACCCTCAACTTTTAAAAATAAACACTTAAAATGAACTTAACCAACAATCTATAACTTCTACTTTTAAATAAACTTTTGCAAACACCTCCTCAGAGGTTTAAGTGGTGTTTGCAAAAACTTTTACAAACATTACGATCTTTTGTTTGTTCATAATCTATTTTTAGGTGTTTGCAAAATGAACTTATGTCTTTACTTCTCTTAAAATAGGCAGCTTTAAGATATAATTTGTAAAGCATCTATGACCGTGTTTTTTTCTATTTAAGTTAATTTTCTAGCAAATTTGCAAACACCTCCAACTACTAAAAATAAGCACTTAAAACCACTTAACTCACAATTTATAACTTTTGTTTTTAAAAAAACTTTTGCAAACATCAGGCATTTGTATCATTGTTGTTTCATGTAAATCTAATTTATAAGAGCACTAAGAAATTTCACAAAAATGAGCTGAACAATTGATTGCGTAAAATTGATTTTTTTAAACATAGGTGCAGTCTTTTCTAACTTATAAAAAAATAAGCAATAATTTCAATTCTTTGCAAGTTCTACTTTTTCAAAAGTCTTTTTTTATTTCCTTTTTTACCTTGGCTCCTAAAATCATAGGGGCGGCTAAGTATAAACCAACAACTATAGAAAATATACATTTAAAATTGGACCAAAAGGTAAGGAAAGTTAGGTGAAGAAATCCTGTAAAATATGTTAGCTATGATTATGATTGAAAAAGACAAGCACAAAATTACTAAAGCACAAGTCTCTATGAAACACCACTTTCTTTAAAATAAAACAAAGCGTAAGTTACCGCAGTCCCTCGGTTAAGGTCAAATTACGAAAAACCCTCTCATATTTGGCTAATTACAATCACCACCTTTAACTATAGATCTCCAAACACGTCCACCCTCATAGTGTCAAATTCAACAGAATTTTCTAGATTATGTGGAATGTTCTCTATTTTGTACTCGTTTTGTGCAAAAATGCAGTTTCAGATGCACCACAATCTGATTTTACAAGTCAAGTGACATATCTAATGACCATCTTGTTTTAAATTGTGGTGCTGAAATGGAGTAAAACGGGTACAAACTAAAGAATATTCCTATAATCTAGAAGATTTTAATAAATTTGATACCGCAATGATAGATGTGTAAAAAAATTCATAATTGATAATTAGTTATAAACATAAGGGGTATTTTTGTAATTTAACCTTATTTCAGATGGCTTGTAATTTTTACCCTAAAACAAATGCATGTTTCGTGCGAACAAATAGAATTCATTCTACATGATGGCTCTTGACTCTTGTCTAGGCACATTTTTTTCTTCCAAAGTGTTGAAGATAAGATCTCTCTCTCTCTCTCTCTCTCTCTCTCTCTCTCTCTCTCTCTCTCTCTCTCACTAGTTCTCAATGGCCGGAAACCAAACTTCTTTCGACGCGGATGTCGAAAGCCATCTCGAGGCACCGATGCGTTGCATGGGCCTATACGTGGCCGCAGCGTCTCTAATCTGCACGGCGGCCATAGCGGCCGACACCGTGCACGGATTCTGGAGAAAGAGATACTGGTTCCCATCGAGATACTTCGCCCTAAACGCCACCTCACTAACCCTACTTGCCGTAGCCGTAAAGCTCCCGATGGATCTCACAACCCGCATGTACGCGGTCACGGACCGCCTCGCCAAAGTCAGCAGCCTCGTCTTCATATCAACCGCCATGGCCAACTTCTTGCCCTCTCTCGGCTCGATGAGCGACAACGACGTCTTAATGAACGTCACCGCGTTATCTATTCTCATCGTCACGGTCACCGTCAACGTCACAATCCAGGTCATACAGATCCACGCGTTCCTCAACGCCAGGGTGGCGTTCCCCGAAGAAATCCTCGCCATCGGCTGCATGCTCCTCATGCTCGTCATGTTCGCTTCGACGGCTCTGATGATTCCGTCCACCAAAACGTACCTGGAGAAAAAGTACCACGACATGCACAAAACCGCGACGAACGAGGAGATGCTCGATACGGGGAGATCGTGTAACATGAAACTGAGAGGTCTGATCAAGAAGTATTGGGTGATGGCAGAAACCAGCAGCCCTCAGTTCGTGATCGCTCGTTCGGTCACGTGCACGACTTCCGGTGTCATCAGCTTGATTATCGCCGCCGTTCTATTGGAGGTCGAGATACGAATGGCGATGCGGGTTGATGTATTCAATCAGTCGGTTTCGAGCTACGATTGGTCGACGAAATGGGTTCTGATTTCTCAGACTATCGGAGTTCTGTTAGGGACCGTCGCACCGCCTTCCCGATGGTTCGTCGCCATAAACTGTCGGTCGAGAAATGAAGGGTACAGCAAGACGAGCATTCGCGATGCGTTTTTCACCGTCGAGGGGTATTGGACTCAGAAGATGGTGGAGTGGAGACAGAGCTCGTTGTCGGTACGAATTCGACATCGCACGAGCAGAAAACTTCTCCATCATCTGAGAGGGGTTTTTCTTAAGCTCTGTATTTTTCTACAGCATGTTGTTGTTCTTTCTAGCAAGCTGCTGCTTTTCGTTTCTGTTTGTGTAACGATTCCGATCGTCTCGTGCGTCGGCTACGCCGGAAAGTTGAAGAGGCGGAAAGGAATATCCTCGGAATATTCCACCGCTGATCCGGACTCGGACATCGGGCGTTACGTTTTGCTGCTCGAAGGGGAGGTGAAGCTGTCTACAAAGAGTTTGGAGAATATCTTGAACGAGGTGGATAGCGTCATTCGAAAAGGCAAGAAACGAAAGCCGACGAATTTATCGATCCTCGTGAATCGATCTTGCAATTGGAATGGAGTTACGGAATTCGACAGTCGTCGAATTCCGAGGCTGCATTCTCAAGAAGATGTCCCGTACTGCTGGTCTTTACCTATAGTCACGTTGACTAGCATCGCGCTTGCGCTTCCGAATGTAGAGAAGCGTAAATCGGAACAACTAATGAAAAGTGTGACCGAGGGAATCTCGTACGTAAAGCTCATAGACGAAACGCTGGATAAAAAAGGTTGTCTCGAGAACATAAGAACGGCAGCAGATGTCGTCTGGGTACAAGTCGAGATGTACCACAAGTGGCAAGACCGGGATCTTCGCGGGCGAAAACGCCGACGAGATACTACGACAGCTCTGTGACAGAGCCGAAAAAACCGTCGTCGAGTTCTTGACAGAAGAACGAGATTGTCTGATGAAGAATCCTCTTAACTGGCCCGCGCACGTAATCGCGGCAAACTCGATGTACAGGTTAGGCAGAACAATCTTGCTGAGTCACGGGGGCGAAAGTGACGAGACGGACGACCGAATGTTCGAGCACTTGTCCGTCACGATAGCGGATGTACTGGCTGCGTGTATGACTAATCTAGGACGCGTAATAACGATCAAGTGTCACCGTAACGCGATCGAGGAGAGGGAGGAGAGTGTGCGTAACGCGGCTCGTCTTCTCGGCGAAACTGAAGAGATTATCGCACATCTCCACCAACGCGAGCTGCCGTTTTCGGACGCTGACCAGACAGCTTCCATCGAAGAGTGGCGAGCGGTAATCAAACGGGGAAACAAGGTTAATATCGAAACGGGTGCTTCGGAATACAGAGAAGAAATTGTCGATATAAAAGTCGAAGTATGATGATATAACTTATGTTGTCCGTTATCTAAATTAATACAATCGGGACAGACAAAATTCTATTAATTTACCGAAATATTAAATTATCGAACTGATAATTTAATGCGTTTTTACCAACTGAGGACCGGAAGAAATTATTATTTAAACTAGATTATTAATTTATCGAGTATTAATTTATCGAAGTTCTACCTAAAAAAAATAAGCTTTACTTCTGCAGATTTGAAGGGATTAGGTAAGACTTTCATCAGACCAAGTGGGGACTAAAGGAATATTAGTTCACTAAGCAACATCAATTAGGACTAATCAGTTTAATTAAATAACATCCTGTCATGATGACAGAGAATATATAATTTTCTATTAGGGCGGCTAATTGCAAGATCCAAAAACAGTTTTCACTAGAGCATAATCTTTAAAGATCTAGTCAACAAAATCGGGAATTAGATGCTACACCTGATTATTTATACGGAGTGAATTTGGGCCGTAAATCTACACATAAACCCCATGTGTATGCATGTTTAGTGGATAGTTATTTAATGAATTCTACTGTTCCAATACACCCGATGTATAATAATTAGGTGTAGTATCTGACTCCCCAACAAAATCCCAAAAAACCTCGTTAAGGGTAATATTGGGAAAGTATGGTAGTGTGTAGAATTATTCATGCAAATAGCAGTAATCTCAGTGTGACACTATGATGCCTGAGTTCAGTGGCGAAGCAAGGATTTTATAACTAGAGGCCGAATATACACTAAAATAATCAAATTTTGGGGTTCGGGGACAGCGTCACTGAAAAATATTTAGGATTTTTTTTTTTTTTTTTTTGACAAAACCAGAAGATATGAAATTAAAATCTTTTTAGAATTTTTTTGCATTAATTCAGACTTTTAATGGACTAACTAATAAAAATTGTGGTGGGACTGAATAAATATATAGATATAATCTAGTGAAAAAAAATTCAATTGAGGATGGACTTCAGTAACTCATATATTATTTTTCTATGTTTTCTTCACTACAATACCTAAATTCACTTTTTATACAATACTAAATTGTTAAAAAAATATAAGAGCACAATACAAATGCAATAAATTAATTATATATACATACATATATAATAATAGTAAAAAAAATTAACATTTGAGGTGGGGGGCATGGCCCCATCTGGCCCTACAGTGACTTCCCCACTGGCTGAGTTTCCAAGTCAAACCTAATGTTCTTGAATACTAGTATATATATAAAACCAAATTTGAAATTGTAACAAGTTGCCACTATTTTTTTGTTTAAGGGCCCAAAAGGCAAGACCAATTAGATCTTGGTCCTTTGTTTATCAGTTGTTGAGCAAACAAACAAGAAAATTTCTCATTTATCACTTTGCACTGCAATAGAATCAAAGGACTTACCTCCGATAATTCGCTACGAATGCCGGGAGAAGATGTTGTTGCTGCAGACGTCGAGAAGCAGCTCGCGGCGCCGATGCCGTGGATAGGCATGTACGTAGCTGCAGCTTCTCTGATCTGCACGTCCGCAATGGCTGCCGATACTTTCCGCGGATTCAGAAGCAAGAAGCATTGGTTCCCGAGCAAATACTTCACTCTCAACGCCACGACTCTAACGTTGTTAGCCGTGTCAATGAAGCTGCCGTTGGATCTCACGACGCGAATGTACGCGGCCACCGATCGGCTCGCAAAGGTCAGCAGCCTCGCGCTTATGTCGACTGCGATAGCCAATTTCATGACATCTCTAGGAACAATGGACGACAGAGAAATGCTGATGAACGTAACCGCTTTAGCCATTCTTGTGGTTACCGTCATAGTAAACGTCTGCGTTCAGATCATTCAAATGCGACAGTTTCTCAACGGTAGAAAAATGGTTGTCGAAGAAATCATAGCCGTAGTCGTCATGCTCGTTTCTCTTGTTATGATGGCATCTTCGGCTGTAATGGTTCTCGCAACGAAACGGTACCTGAAAACAAAGTACCACGAAATGCTGCAAACGACTTCGGACGAACAAATCGAAAATCTTACGTTCGACAAACTGAGACTAATGATTCAGAAATATTGGGTGATGGCGGAAACTAGCAACCCTCAGTTTGTGATAGCTCGTTCCGTGACCTGCACCACGTCTGGTATCCTGAGCCTGATCGTTGCTGTCGTTTTATTGGAAGTCGAGATTCGGATGGTGATGGAGTACAATATACTTCATCAGTCGATTTCCAACTACGCGTGGTCAACGAAATTGATTCTTTTCACTCAGACTATTGGAGTGATGGTGGGCACCATTGCACCAGCATCGAGATGGTTCATAGCCATAAACAACTTCAGATCAAGAAACGAGAGCGGAACGAGCATCAGAAGCGCGTTTACGGTCGAGCGCTACTGGACACAGAAGATGGTGGATTGGAGACAGGGCTCGTTATCTTTTCGTATTCGACATCTCAAGAGCAGAAAATTCCTACACGATCTGAGAGGAATGTTTCTTAAACTCTGTATTTATTTTCAGCACGCGATCGTTTCGTCGAGCAAACTAGTCCTTCTCGTCTCTGTCTGTGTAACAGCTCCAGCGATCGCGTGTGTTAACTACGTCAGAAGTTTGACGAGGCAGAAGCGTATATCTCACTCTGTCTCGTCGCGTGATCACGAAGTGGATATACGGGGTTATGTTATGCTGCTCGAAGGGGAGGTAGAGCTGCCGAAAGAAACTCTCGAGAGTATCTGCAGAGAGGTCGATGAAGTCATACGGAAAGGAAAGAAGCAGCAATCGAAAAACTTGTTGAAACTTCTAGAAAAATCTCGCAGCTTCAACGGGGTGACGGAATTCGACAGCCATAAAATCCCGGGCCTGAATTCTCGAGAACTTCCTTACTGCTGGTCCTTACCTGTGGCAACCCTGACTAGCATCGCGCTTGCGTTTCCCAATGTTCGAAAGCACAAATCTAAACTTTTACTGAACAGTGTCACCGAAGGGCTTCGTCTTATGAAGGTAATAGATAAGGCATTGGATAAGAAAGGTCGTCTGGCGAATGTAAGAACTGCGGCCGATGTTGTCTGGGTTGGAGTTGAACTGTACCACAAATGGCAAGACAAGGATCTTCGGGAAACGTCTCTTAAAGGTAAAAATGCCGAAGAGATACTACAGCAGCTTCGGGACAAAGCCGAAAAGACTGTCGTCGAGTTCAGGAGAGACGCACGAGACTGCCTTATGAGGAATCCTCTTAACTGGCCCACAAAGGTTATTGCCGCCAACTCGATGTACAGGATCGCCACAACAGTTCTTCTGAATCGAAGTGACACAACGGACGAGGAATTGTTCGAGCAGTTGTCGGTTACGATAGCGGACATACTGGCAGCATGTCTTACTAATCTAGGACATGTAATAACAATGAAGTGCCACCGCAACGCAATTGAAGAGAGGGAGAAAAGCGTGCGTAAAGCAGCGCTTCTTCTCGGTAAAACCGAAGAAATCATTGCTCTTCTCCAGCAGCGCGAACTGCCAGTCTCGGCCCCTGATCAGGCAGCTTCCATTGAGGAGTGGCGAGCACTAGTCAGCCAGGAATTCAGTTCCAAGACTAACATTGAAATAGGTGTTTCGGAATCGAGAGAAGAACATGCAGACGTAAAATCTGAGGGATGAGACATATCTTCTATTTACTTTTATCGCCCCTGGCTACGAAATTTCTCTATCATCCAAACTTGTGATTTTTCGTTATGTAGCACTAATCTAAATCTGATGGTTTGATGATCGAGCAAAACCATCAATCCACCGTAGAGATTAAGAGTTCGGTTATCACGTTAGTTCATCATTCCTTTAAATTTCTGAGAGCAGCACAGTTAAATTTTAAAATTTCGGATAATTTTAGATTTTCTCCACCATGTTTCTAGAGCAGGATCTACTTAGATATATTACACAACATAAGTCATATCTAATCTTATGACTAAAAGCCAAGACAGTTGAGATAATATTATAAATAGGAAAAAAATTTCTGTAGCTGCAGCAGCCAAAATTGAAGAGACCTCTATTCAATGTGAACCAAGAATTTCAATTCATAAACAAAATCAATTAGGACAAAGCAATTGAATTAAATAAGAGTCAATTATTATGATGCTCCCAACTGCAACTTTTAAGACTAAAATATCATGTAAGGAGCCCACACGTCTTAAAAGTTTGTTAAAAAACCTTGAATGCCACGCTGGCATATCAACATGACCCCTACAATAATTCAGTTTCCAGGACATGCCCAAATGTTCTTGAATACTGTAATAAACTTTCACTTTTGCAGGGAAAAAGAAAACCCCAAGAAAATATTGAACACTGGATTCTTGAATACTAATTTACCAATCAGATAAAGCTATTCAAAGGCAATTAGTTAATTAATTCTTGAAGAAATTGCTTACCGAAATGCCGGGAGAAGAAGCTTTCTCTGCAGATGTGGAGAAGCATCTCGAGGCGCCGATGCCGTGGATCGGCGTGTACGTAGCTGCAGCTTCTCTGATTTGCACGCTTGCAATGGCTGCCGATACTTTCCACGGGCTCCGAAGCAAGAAGCACTGGTTCCGCAGCAAGTACTTCACGCTCAACGCCACTTCTCTAACGTTACTAGCCGTTTCGATGAAGCTGCCGGTTGATCTCACGACGCGGATGTACGCGTTTACCGATCGGCTCGCGAAGATCAGCAGCCTCGCGCTCATGTCAACTGCCATGGCGAATTTCATGACGTGTTTGGGGACAATGGACGAGAGAGAAATGGTGATGAACGTAACCGCTTTAGCCATTCTTGTAGTAACTGTCGTGGTAAACGTATGCGTTCAAATTATACAAGTGAGGCAGTTTCTCGGCGGTAGGAAGATGTTTGCCGAAGAAATCGCGGCGGCTTTCTTCATGCTCGTTTCTCTTGTTATGGTGGTGTCGTCGGCTGTAATGGTGCCGACAACGAAAAGATACCTGGAAACAAAGTACTATGAGATGCTGAAATTGGCTACCGACGAACAGATGATCGTGGAGTCCGAGGAGCAAAGTTTCACGTTTGACAAACTGAGATTTATGATTCAGAAATACTGGGTGATGGCAGAAACCAGCAGCCCGCAGTTCGTGATTGCTCGGTCACCGACGTGCACGGTTTCGGGTGTTGTTTCTCTGCTGACCGCTCTGGTTTTAGTACAAGCTGAGATTCGAATGGTGATGGTGGAGAAAACAATCGATAAAAGCGCTTCCAAATACGGGTGGTCGATTAAGTGGATCGTTCTTGCTCAGACGATTGGGGTGGCAGTGGGTACTATAGCTCCCGCTTTCAGATGTTACACTGCAATAAAGTTCAGATGGTCGGAGAAACGCGGCAAAAGCTTTACGGATGAATTCAAAGTCGATGCTTATTGGACACAGAGGCTGGTGGAGTGGAAAGAGAGCTCTTTACCGTTGCAGATTAGAAACCGCAAGTGGAGAAGAGTTCTCCATAAAACGAAAGGACTGATTTTGAGTTTTCTTGTCGGGGTTCAGATACTGATTGTAGTATGCTGCAAAGGCGTTCGATTCGTAACTTTCATCGTCACAAGTCCTATCTTTTCGTGTTGCTACGGAATCGACAAATTGAAGCACACGCTCACCTCCAGCCCGTCGCGCGTTCATGGGATCTCTGAATTAGAAACACGAACGGAGATAGATTTTACCCGTTACGTTTTGCTACTCGAAGGTGAGGCAGAGCTACCTCAGAAGATCCAAACAAGCATCTGCGGTGAAGTCGACAAACTGATTCAGAGAGGTAAGAAGCAGCAACCCAAGAATCTTTTAAGCCTTATGCACAAAGTCGGCAACTTCGGAGGGTTGAAAGAAGTCGACAGAAACCAAGTCCCGAGCCTGCACTCTCAAGAACCACCAAAGTGCTGGTCTTTGCCTCTGGTGACCTTGACAAGTATCGCCATTGCACTTCCGAATATTCCGAAGAAAAAGATAAACTGGCTGATACAGAGTGTGGACGAAGGCCTCTTCTACGTGAAACTTATCGAGAAAAACCTGGATAAAAAGGGCAAGTTAGTAAACAGCAGAAACGGAGCAGATGTCATTTGGGTAGGAGTTGAGCTATACCGCAAATGGCAGGGAAAGGATCTCCACGAAACCTCTCTCAAATACAAAAACTCGAAAGAGACGCTACAAGAGCTATCAAACAACGCCGAAAAAACCTTGGTTGATTTCAATCGAGATCGAAAAGATTTCTTGATGGAGAACCCCCAAAACTGGCCGGTTAAAGTCATAGCTGCGAACTCTATGTATCGGGTCTGCCAGAGGCTTCTGATAGCGTATCAAAGCGATTATCTCCGAGCAGACGAGGGATTGTTCGACCAGCTGTCGAATATGATTGCGAATATAATGGCGGCTTGCCTTACCAATCTAATGCGCGTCATAATCATGAAGTGTCACCACAAATCGATAAAAGAGAAGGAGAAGTTTGTGCGTCAAGCGGCTCTCCTGTTGGGTGAAACTGAAGAAATTCTTGAAACGCTTCACCAGCACAGATCTACAAGGCAGGATCCTGATGAGACGGAGTTTATCGATAAATGGTGTAACTTAATGAAGAGGAAAGTTTAGAGCTAAGCATTAATGAGTTAAAAGATCTGATTCAGTCGAGGGCTGAGCAGAGACAGAGAAAATGAAACTCTCGTATAAGGTAAATAAAGATATCCTAATAGTAAATGTGTAAAGACAAGCTTTCGTTCGGTGCATTATGCGGAATTCACTATAGCACGGACAAACAAGTATCGGCTAAACAGGCGAGGGAAAACACGTCAAGAAAATTTAACATTTGTTCATTTTGTCTTAGAACAATGCAGTATATAGCTTATTCTCGATGCGCTTAATCCCAATCAATCCTTTCGGCATAAAGCTACTAGCATTATTCTCAAAAAAGTACAAACATATGTCTAATTTACAGTCAAAATTAGACACCCTGCTTATAAACATAATTATCCGCACGCGCAAGATCAAGGACAGCACAGCCTGCTTCAGCCTTTGCCGATTACTTCCCGTTGAGACTTAGAATATCGTGGTTATTGCAGTTCGACAAAATAGTCCTATTCGTTTAAGTTCCTGTCTCAAGTCTCGACTGCAGAAACAATATTGCTCTTCGTTTCCGAGGTATCACTAACTTCAGAAGCAGTACCTTCATTTGCTTTCTCAACAAGCTTCAAATGTAGCCAACCTGAAAGGAAACAAACACCTACTACATTAATGCGTTTCTAGATCGAGCTTTCAATTCGGCATTCAAATTTATCCACACAGTTGTTTTTGATCCTGATCTATTTTTTCTTTCTTTCTAAAATTTCACCAAACAGCACGATATTAAGTCGTCGGCTTAAAGAATATGATAAATATCGTCAATAAGACAATCATATGTCTACTGTTAGAAAAAATAGAATATAAAACATTATACAACATAAAACAGCTACTTAATTGGAAGAATATTTTACCAAGTGGGAAGCAGATTGCTGCACCTAAAACCGAACCTAACATCGCATTTCTCAAACGCCAACGGAATGAACCTGGCACTGTAAACATCAAATGTAAAAGAATTAACAAAAAGCATATTACTCTACTCCAACATGAGAAAATGCATTCTTTGAATTGTCCCGATAATTATTTGTCTACTCACTGATTAGACCAAATGTAGCAGCAGTAGCAGAACCAGCTCCAACTACGTTATAAACATCATGCACGCCTCGATTGTCAGCAAGCAGGTTTTGCAAACCGTAAAAGGCGGCAGTAAACATCCCGAGGCGAATTCCACCAACTAGCGAACCACGAGTGACTCGGAGAAATCTTTTCTCCATTGCATCTCTCATAAGTCGATGTTGTTCACGCTTATCTGAAGTGCTTCCAAGCTTCAGTAATACTTCTGCATCCTTGCTCTGTAATAAAGATATAAAGATTTCTCCCTCAACAAAGTCTTTCACGAACATTTGGTATTAGATAACATCCACTAAGAAGATCCCGAATATCAAAAAGTTTGTCATATCCACGAAACCAATATATATATATATATATATATATATATATATATATATATATATATATATATATATATATATATATTAAAAGTAGGCAAAATCATGTGTTCGTTATGAGCAACCCCCTTATGAGCAAAATCATGTGTCAGTATATTATCATGTGTTACAGTCTTCTTAGCTTTTCTCAGCTATTACATATATCACTGTCAGATTAATGGAACGTGGAATGCTCGATTTTGCAAACCTTCTAAAAATCAAAGCTCAAAAGGTGATATCAAACAATCACCTTAATCCAGAGGAAACATGGTCATGAGTATTGTTATGGAACACCAGCATGGATAAGAGGCGATAAACATTCATTTGTTCAACAGAATAAAAAATAAAAATAAAAAGCATCTCAAATCCTTATAATTGGCCTGATTAGAATAAAATTACTAAAAACATCTTGCATAATCTTAAAAAGACGAGTTAAGTATAGGTATGAATACTTACGACAGAAGCAGAAGCCTCTTTGCTACCACCGTAAAGCAAGCCAGCAAATACTCCAACAACAGTTGCCGTCCCCCAATTGACAGTCCCAGCCAATTTTTTGGTCCTCTGTCGTACAAAACGAATTTAATCTATCAATCCTAGACAAATTACTGCCAGATTTGTGCATATCATCTTAGGCCTCGTTTGGTTGCCAAGATAAGATTAGCCAAGATAAAATTAAATAATCTAATGAACCCCAATTGTATTATTGGACCTTGGAAGATCCGAAACATGCCTAAAAGGCAAGATAAAGCACGATAACATAATATTTGCGGGTCGACCCAGCAAGTAATCGGAGATACCAAACATCAAACAAAGTCTCATTTTTTAGTTAATCATGGCTAATCACCCCAACCAAACGAGGCCTTAGACTAACATTTAGAGTAACAATTAACAGTCATTTAACCATACTAAAAGAATCAAAGAGTGAGCTTAGACTTAATCTTTCCATTCTAATAGCATATTTCAAAATAGCAAGAACAAACAAAAAAAGAAAAAAAAAAAAAAAAAAAAAACCAATTCACAGTATTTAACAAGAAAGAGAAAATTCCACAGAAAATTCCAGATCAATCGAGATAAAATACATGAAGCACCATAATTTTCAGATCACTCAAACACAATGCACAAAAAAAAACGTATGCATCCTGGATATGGTGAATTACATACATACTCTGACTTACATAATTGACTGTTTCTTCTTGTTTTTCAGGCGCTTCCATTGCTATCGAATAAAGAAAAGGTGAGAACACTAAACCCTAACCGAAAAACCTCCCGAATCGAAGCTGAATAGCAATACGGCACCGTTTTCCGGATTTCAAATCGTAAATCTTAATTCTATCAATGATTATTCAAAATTCGGAAATTTAAGGAAGCTGGTGCAAGAGATGAACACGGAAACGGGTTCGGGTCATCATTATTCGGGCGCTGCTCCGCATCCACTTTCTACAAACACTTCAGATTCATCAACTCGGTCGCGATTTTTGAGCTGAAATATTACTACACCCGATTTATTTATTTTTGGGTTAAATACAAAAACACCCATGTACTATGGACTTTGTATCATTTACCCCCCTGTACTACACATAAATACAAAAACCCCCCTCACATTGCATTTTTTCTAGAATATGACAAAAATACCCCTACTCAAGCATATATATATATATATATATATATATATATATATATATATATATAGTTTGAGCCATTTTCCACTATATATTTTACCATTTTCAGTCAATTTTACGTTGAAAATTTTGGTATTTATACTTTTTTCTTCAAAACATCTAATTGCTTACATTTTTTTTATTTTCTAAATAAAACCTTTTATTTTTGTCATTTTGAGTTTCTTTATTTTTTTTTCTTCAATGTCTTCCGGTAGTTCAAACATCCTAAGATTACAAACATCTTACAATTCTATTATTGTTGAAAATTTGAACTATCGGAAGACATTTAAGAAAAAAATGAAGAAATTCAAAAGGAAAAAAATAAAAAGTTTTTATTCAGAAAATAAAAAAAAAATCTAAGTAATTAAATGTTTTGAAGGAAAAAATAAAAAAATAAAAATCCCCAAGTAAAATTGATCGAAAATGTTAAAAAATATAGTGGAAATGGCTCAAACAAACGCTTATATTTATAGGTTTAGCAGGGGTATTTTCGTCAGATTTTGGAAAAAATATAATAGGAGGGGGGTTTTTGTATTTATGTGTAGTATAGGGGGGTAAATGATACAAAGTCCATAGTACAGGGGTGTTTTTGTATTTAACCCTTTATTTTTCAAGGGTCATTACATTACTTATTTATAATGAGATCCAAACAAACAACTCATTTATCAATAACTTCATGAGTCCAAATTTTTGTAAATGACTAAAATAACTCCTTATACTTTAATATGCTCTAATTTCATCATTAACTTAATTTAACATCAATTTGACCTCAAATTTTACAAATTATTCAATTTTGATCACATTAATTTACTGCAACGGCAGTACAATTACGTTAATTAACTGTCATTGACAGTATAATTACGTTAATTTATAAAAGAAACTTATTGTGTACTACATCGATGTTTTATATCTCTTTTTCTTGGGGGTTTGTTGTAAGAAACTTAATAATTATATAATTAATACGTGTTGTACTTGTCGATTTTGTTATAAATTTGTAATTGAAGTGAATTTATGGTTTACATGATTTTCTTAATTGTGTTTAATTTTTGGATCCAATATGTTTGCTAATTGTCCTTTTGTTCAATTTTATGCATTTTTTATGCCCTTAATTAAATGCATAACTTTTGGGGTGATTTTCGTGCATTATAAGATGTCTTGTACCACGAAGTACAAGAATTTTGTGTATTTGAGCTGTTACTCAACATTTTAATAAATTTTAGAAGAAAAAAACAGTGGTCTTTTAGTGGTTAAATAAGGAGAAGAAAAGCAGAAATACGAGAAAAGAAACTCGAAAATATGGAGCAAAAAAACTTGACAAAATAAGCCAAAAAAAATCAGTGGAAAAGCTTTAATATATATATATATATATATATATATATATATATATATATATATATATATAATTGAATAGAGGGGCAAAGTAGTCAAAAAAATGTCCAAATATGGAAAAAATAGTTACAAATCATAAAATTAAAATGCCACATCAGCATTTACAAACAAATTTTAAATAGAGGGGGGTATTTAAGACGTTTTGTAGTTCAAGGGGACAAACTGGTCAAACCCCCATAATTTAGGGGTGTAAACTGTACTTTGCCCTTTTATTTATTACATCATTTGTTTCCAATATTTTTTTTAAGGAAAGTCTTTTTGTGTTATTGTGTTAAGCGAGTGATGTGCCCCGACTAGCTCCTCAAACTCTTCAAAAGAAGTGCTCCAATTGAATTTTAGCCAGTTTATTATTTGTTCGAAAATAGCTAGTCCGACTCGACTGTCAAGCAAAGATCGTCGTTTCAACGTTCACAAAAATTTCTTAATATAAATTTTAATTTTACAAAATCGATATATTTGAATCATCTCCTATTCTAACCAAAACCACAGTACCGGGCTGGCCCAATATTATGGGCCACTAATGTACAACTCTTATAAGGAAAAGGGTTAATTACATATTACAACCTCAAATATACATTTTGTAACAAATGCACCCCATAAAGTATCAATTGTAACATATACACCCCTTCTATCCACTCAAAAGTCAATTAATCGTTTGAAAATGTTGACATGGCACTACAAAAATGCGTTACATTGTTTTCAAAATTTAGAATATTTTTTTCATATCTTCTAATATGATTTATATGTATTATATTTTTGACCCTGCACTAATATGCTATTCAAAGAATATCACTTTGAGTTGCATAATGATGATGCTAGAGATAGATCACCTTAGATAGTTGAAGTAGGATGAGCTGGAAGAGCAGAGTGGATCACTGGCTCACGAGCTTGATGACCTTGAGATACCTGCAATCATAGAACATATGAACTAAGCCGGGGGTTGATCCGGCGGAAACCCCTCTGACGCTCAAGTCAGACGTGCGGATAGTGGAAATAGTCCAAAGAATACATGTTGAAGTATCTCTCAAATAATAGGACGTACATTTAATAAATGAAATTATATCGTTATTTATACCTTAGTCGATATTGTTGGGCCCAAACCTTATTTGAAGGTGATTGGGCCTCGATGATAGTGGTCTTCAATATTGGGCTTGTGGCCCAATAGGTAAATAAATTATAAGCTCATTGGGTTGGCCCAATTAGGCATATCACATAATAATCATGCAATTGATTGGTTGCAACTCTTATTTAAATCAAGTATTCTTGAGCCTTTCGATTCAGCAGAACTGATGTTCGAGTACAACAAGCTTTAACTGAACCGAGTCGAGTCGAATGAAATATATTAATATTCAAACTCATTTGGCAAATGAATACACTCAATGTAGAACAGTCTCTTGCACTTGTGCCCAAGAGTGTACCTTTCCTCACAATTGTAACACAATCATCTCTTCAATTTTTTTCTCCATCTCTAGTATGGCGAGTCTCCTAGCCTCCATTGCTTTCTTCTCATGGTATTCAATCCTCAAAGGTTGATCTGGAGCTGACAGCCTTTGTTGTCTGGTTGATTGTTTAATTTGGGGGTTTTAAATCGAATTAGGATTTTAAAGCAAAAGTCAAAACTCTACCTCAATTTGCACACAACACATTAACAGAGGGGTACAAACTATCACAGTTTGTAGTTGAGGGGGCATTTGGGTCGGAGCCTATTGTCACGGGCTGCCCATTTTGCCTTGGAACCAAGGGATTAGTCGACCCATCAAGCGAGCCCAAGATTTAAGCCTAAGAGTAGAGGATTCTAGAAGATCCTAGCTAGAATCCTCCCATTAATGTATCCTTAGAGGACATTCCTTTTATGTATTTGGGAGTTAATTGTTGCCATTAGATCAAGATGATCATCACCATTCATTGATTAAGTGGAGTTGTATAAATAGGGGTAGGCCATTCATTTGTAATTATTCAGCAATTCATTCATCAAAGAGTCCAAAACTTGAGAGCATTCTTTAGCATTTTTCGACTCTTGTTCGTGGCTGAGTGGCCCGCGATACTTGATGGAGGTTCGAACTGTTGATGGAGGTTCGAACTCTTGAAAGTTCTATTGCCTGCTCCTCAAGGTTCAAAAAACAAAGCAAATAGCATTCAAATGCACACTATTAATGGATATATTACCGGATGATATGAAACTGAAGATAATCAACAAATTACCGGTCGAATCAAGAGTCAAATTGCTGATTTTTCCATAGTACAACTGACTGCTTCGTCCGACCATGAATCCAATCATTACGGAGAGGATGAATCCAGAGACACGAGCGAGATTTCAAGAATGAAATTGTTGAACAAAGGTTTAACGTTGGAATGATGTTATCACTTTTTAGATATATCATGTCTTGTCCTTACAACTTGAACAACTGACTGCTTCGTCCGACCATGAATCCAATCATTGCTGAGAGGATGAATCCAGAGAGACGAGAGCGATTTCAAGAAAAAAAATTGTTACGCCATCGAGTAGTATGGATATTTTAGAACTATTTCATCCTCAACGGTGAAACTATAGTGATATTCATATATATATATATATATATATATATATATATATATATATATATATATATATATATATATATATATATATATATATATATATATATATATATATATATATATATATTATGTTTTACCTAAAACATCAAAATTACAACAATCGGTTCAAAACAAGTTGAAATTGGTTATGGACCGATTCACGAAAAGTACAATTTGAATAAATAAATAAATGAAAATTGGACAGAATTCTAAACATACGCCGGTGCATTATCATACCTACGATAAAAGGAAAACAAAACTACTAATTTGATTTGAAGAGGAAATGGTAAGCGATTGTAGAAGATTATGTCGAATTTGACAACATAAGGGTAAACGTGTAAGAATGTTCATAGTAGAAAGGATGGTTGTAATTATCCAAAAATGAGAATTTTTTTTCGTAATTTAAACTTACATAAGGGGTTGGCTGTAATTTACCTAAAAGAAAATGAAAAAGAAAAAAAAAATGAAGCATCTGTTTTTAACAATTAGAATAATTATAGGGGGTCGAATGCAAGAAATCCAGTACCATAATCTAGTGAATATATTTTCAATACAATTTAAAAAAAAAAAAAAAAAGTCAAACTATCCAAAAGTCAAAGAGGAAACAGAAATAAAAGAAAATGAAGTAACAAACCATCATCAACTTGCCAAATTAGGTTTATCAGCTTCTGAAAATCTGACAAAACCCTAAATCAATTTCTTATCTAATCCACCCAAACACGCCCCTCACGATTCACAATTTCCAACATTTGGCATGATTTCAACGACACAACTCACAATCACGAAACCCACATTTTTTTAATTGACTGCATTTATTGCAATCAATTTCAGAAAGAGGGACCTCCATTAATACTGTGTGCTGCCATCAATTCTTCCGTTCTTTCTGAAACTCCCCTGCAAAAAAAAAAAAAAACAGAAAAAATGTCTGCAGTGCATCAAAACCCTCTCTGTCTTTCGCCACGTCGGCTTCAGCATTTATCTGTTATTACAAATCATCGTTTTACCCCACAATTTGAGGTGGTAAAGAATCCATTTTTTCGCGCGCCTTTTGGTATCAAGTGTTCTACTCTTTGCCCATCGTCTGCTTTGCCCAATTCGAACAGCCATGCATCCCCTGTTTCTTCTTTTAGTCAGGTAAGACAATGGGTTCATTTTATCTTTGGTGTGTGTGTGTGTGGTTGGGCTTAATTTTGAAATAACCTTCTTCTTTTAGTCAGATAAAACAATGGGTTCATTTTATCTCTGCCATGTGTGTGTGTGTGTGTGTGTGTGTGTGTGTGTGTGTGTGTGTGTGTGTGTGTGTGTGTGTGTGTGTGTGTGTGTCTGTGTGTGTGTGTGGTTGGGATTAATTTTGAAATGGATTATAGGTTGTTTTGATTTTTGTCTGAATTTGATTGTGATGGTATTGTGGGGTGTAGTTGATAGAGTCTTTGATAAGCGGGGTGGATTTGTCGGAAGCTGAAGCTGAGGCCTCTCTCGATTTCTTGTTAGACGGTGCTGACGAGGCTCTGATAAGCGCTTTTTTGGTGCTTTTGAGAGCTAAAGGAGAAACTTATGAAGAAGTAAGTGCTTTTTTGTTTGTGTACATTTGCAAATTTCAATGTCGATTTTAGTATGTTTAATGTGTTGCTGCGTCTTTTCGATGTTTTCCATGATGCTTAGTTATAACAAAATCTGCTACGTTTTCAGTTCTGTCCAACTTTTGAGTGATGCAAGAACTGCGACGTGAATGTATTCGACTCATATATAGTTGCTATACATTCGACTCGTATATGATTATAAGATGAGTGATTTGAGTTTGAATATAATTCAAGAAAAGCCTTAACTTTGATTTGAGTTTGATCGTTTTTCGTGGAAATTATTAAAGATATGATTCAACGTCGAAAAGTAATTGATTAATAATCACATAACCATCAGATTCTTAATGGAAGCGTGACAAGCATTTACTCGTGTTATCACAACAGTGAAAATTATGTTTGTTATTTAGAAACAAAAAGAATGAAAAATCGATACTTACTGTGAACTATTAAATAGGTAGTTGGGCTAGCAAGAGCAATGATAAAACACTCCCGAAAAGTTGAAGGGTTGACCGACGCAGTTGACATTGTCGGCACTGGCGGCGACGGTGCAAACACGGTGAATATCTCCACCGGAGCTTCCATTCTCGCTGCCGCTTGTGGAGCAAAAGTCGCTAAGGTAGAGCAAAATATTAATCTTCTTTCAGATTATTTATTTATTTATTTAATTAAAAAAAAGATTGACCATTGGATAACAGCAAGGCAATCGATCTAGTTCATCTGCTTGTGGAAGTGCTGATGTACTCGAAGCATTGGGAGTTGCAATTAACTTAGAACCAGAGGTATATATATATGTGCTTATATAATTTAGATTCTAATCTTACATTTTCGATGTATTTTCGTCCATAGTTTTTTATTTATTGTGTCTCGTTTAATTATTTTTAGGGGGTGGCAAAGTGCGTAAACGAAGCAGGAATCGGGTTTATGATGGCTCCGATTTATCATCCAGCTATGCAAATTGTTAGACCAGTCAGAAAGAAGCTTAAAGTAAAGACCGTATTCAATATCTTAGGCCCTATGTTGAATCCAGCAAGAGTTCCTTTTGCAGTAGTCGGGGTTTACACGGAAGATCTGGTAATCACCAAACTAACGTAGTGACTGTTTGAGAACAAAAGAAGATTTAATCGTTCGATCGATCGATTTTATTTCTTACGATTTATTTTTTATTTCTGTCATCTGGTAGGTCCACAAAATGGCAAAAGCACTTCAAAGATTCGGCATGAAAAGGGCGTTGATAGTTCACTCCGAAGGACTGGATGAAATGAGTCCTCTCGGTAACAAACAAATATTAATTATATAGCTTTTTTATCGAATTTAATTCCTAAATTTTACTCATATTTTCGGGAAAATCTTTAATAGGGCCGGGACTAGTTCTTGATGTCACTCCAGATAAGATAGAAAAATTCTCGTTCGATCCATGTAAGATTTTCTGCAACCTTCTTTCGCATAAAAATAATACTCCATTTCTTGATTTAATTTCTTACGAATTATTGAAAATATTAGTGGAATTCGGAATCCCTCGTTGCACTATTGATGATTTACGAGGTGGAGATCCAAAGTACAATGCGGATGTACTTAGACGTGTTCTATCGGGAGAAAAGGGATCTATTGCCGATGCCTTGGTAAGAATTCTCATCACTATTGATTATCATGGGTGAAACGGTAATAAAATTGGAAACGAGAGCCCAAAATTTAGAAAAAGTTTCGATTTTTGGCAGGTGCTAAATGCAGCAGCTGCTCTTTTGGTTAGTGGAAATGTAAACAGTCTTGCAGAAGGAGTCGAACTTGCTCGTGTGACGCATCGATCTGGGAAAGCGATCAAGACTCTTGATTTGTGGATTCAGACATCTAATGTAAGAAAAAATATGATGTTTGTGAGCAGTTTCTTTAGTTTTCTATTTCATCTTTTTTTCAGCAAAAGAAAAAAAAAATAGGGCAAATTACGGCCACCCCCGAGGTATGGTCAAATTACGAAAAATCCCCTCTTGTTTGGGTAATTAAAACCACCCCCTCAACTATGTATTGTCTTACGAGAAAACCCCTCATTTAACACCGTAAGGTGGTAATACAAAACATAGTTGAGGGGGTGGTTGTAATTACGAAAACATGACGGGGGGTTTTCGTAATTTGATCATAACTCAGGGGTGGTCGTAATTTGCCGAAAAAAATAATGTGACGGCTAATTTTTATATATTTTTTTAAATCTGTTTCAGAAGGTGAAAGAAGAAGCATTTAAGGGTATGCCTATCCTGTCATAAATGCCAAGAGAGAAGTGGTGTTTGCATGTTGAATAAGACAATGATTTGGGCCAAGGAATAAAGAATAAAGTTTTGTAGGTGCAAGTATTTAAATGCAGATGTATCCACGAGTTTTTTTGTTTTATCATTTTTTGCCAAACTGTAAATTAAAATTTTGTAAGGGTAAATTACAATCGCTCCCCTTAGATAAGGTCTATTTACGAAAAGTCCCTCAGTTTCCGATAATTACATTCACCCCCTGCAATTTGTTCATTTCTTACATTCACACCCTTTTGTAGGGGTTTGGATGTAAGAAATTTACAATATGCTGGGGGTTGAATGTAATTTCTCAAAATAAAGGTTTTTTTTTTCTTCTTGTATTTCCACTTTACCTCAAAGGTTTTAGTTAAGTGGTCTTATCAGGGGCTTATTTGACATTTGCCATTTTTAAAATTAGTTAGAGGACGAGTAATTGAAGATCTAACTTGCTCAGTTCCCTTGGGTCACTATTGTTTTATAAGAGGGAAAATTACATTTTTCTCCTCTAAAGTTTTCCTTGATTTTACATTTGGTCCGCCGTATTTATTAAAAATATATTTAGACCCTTATGTTTTAATAATTTAATATTTTGGCCATTTACGTTAATTTTTATTTAGTACTAACGGAATCAAGTATGTGAAAATCACTCTCTTAACCGACGGACTAACGGTAAATTGCTGAAATGGCTAAAAGTGTCACACTTTCGAAACATAAGGGACTGAATATGTTTTTTGTGAACATGGGGACCAAATGTTAAACTGGTGCAGATTTAAGGGACGAAAACTGTAAATTTTCATTTTATAAGATCATGCATAAGTTATTCCATTTAAATATGAATCAAAGCACCTTATGCTTAATTAATTAAATTAAAACCGCGTTAAACTTGGATCACAATTGTTTTATAAAATCATGCACAAAAGTAGAATCATTTTGAAATAAACACGAGGCATCATGTGGATTTATGGTCAATTTAATTAAATAAATATATTAAAAACTGACTCCCTGCAGTTTTTCTATTTAACTCTTCAATTTTATTTTTTCAAGCAAGAGAACAAAAAAATGCAGTTCGATATCACAGCTCCTCTAATTGTCGAAAACGAATTTCCCGATGTCGAAAAAGCTAAAGGAGTTGATCAAATTAGCCTCAACTACTTCAACGGAAAAACCTCGTTTTTCAAGACAACTTTTAACGGACTAAACGCCCTCTCGGGTTCGTTTCCTCTTCGTGTTTTTTTTTTTTTTTTTTACCATGCTCTTAAATCTTACATACAGGGGTCGGAATTCTGTCGGTTCCTTACGCGTTATCATCGGGCGGGTGGCTAAGCCTAATACTTCTCTTCATCCTCGCAAGTGCGACTTTCTACACGGGCTTACTAATAACGAAATGCATGGAGATCGATCCGAACATAAGAACGTATCCAGATATCGGCGACAAGGCTTTCGGTAAAACCGGACGACTGATCGTCTCGATTTTCACGAATCTCGAGCTTTACTTAGTCGCCACAGGCTTTCTTATACTAGCTGGCGATAATTTGCATAGCCTATTACCGAATTTAAACATCGATATATACGGTGTCAAGATTAGCGGAAAGCAATGTTTTATTCTACTCTGTGCTCTTATCGTGACGCCTACTATCTGGATAGACAATATGACCACTCTCTCGTATGTATCGGCTACTGGAGTTTTAGCTTCGTTAGTCGTGCTAGGCTCGGTTTTGTGGTCCGGGATTTCCGATGTTGGGTTTCGTCACAAGGGAGAAATCTTGAATTGGAACGGACTGCCTACATCTTTCAGCTTATACGCCTTCTGTTATTGTGCTCATCCCGTTTTTCCTACGTTGTATAGTTCAATGAGGAACCAACGACACTTCTCCTCGGTATGTTTCTGGAATGTTAAATGTCGTTTCAATTTGATTTTGAACCTTTTTTTAGCCTGATTTTGGTAAAACTCAAAACACGGAAACTGGAATCCTTTAAGTTGGCTTTCTAATCCGACTTGAATTAGCTATATTGGATGTTAGGAGACAAAGTTATGCATGAATGAGTTACATTTTCAATTTTAGATATGTTAAATGTCGTTTCGATTTTGATTTTGACCTTTTTTTAATTTGATTTTGGTAAAAATCAGAACATGAAAATTGTAGTCCTTTGAGTTAACTTTTTAATCCGACTTGAATCGGCTAGATTGGATGACGGGAGACAAAGTTATACATGAATGAGGTAAATTTTCAATTTTAGATATATTAAATGTTGTTTCAATTTGATTTTGAACTTTTTTTAGTCCGATTTCAGTAAAAATCAAAACACGGAAATTGCAGCCCTTTGAGTTAGCTTTCTAATCCAACATTTAGAATTTTAAATAACTCAGTAGTTATCTCTCACCATCAAAATTGTGGGCACTGTTCATCGATTTATGCATATCTTTCTCGTTTGCAGGTTTTGCTCGTATGTTGTGTTATGTACGGTTACTTACGCAACAATGGCGATTCTAGGGTACATGATGTTCGGTTCGGAGCTACAATCCCAAATAACGCTGAACCTTCCAACGGAGAAACTGAGCTCTACAGTCGCCATCTACACTGCCCTAATCAACCCCATAGCCAACTACGCACTGATGCTAAAACCGATTGTCGATGCAATCGAGAGTCGACTTAAGTCTTGCAACAAGAAGAGATTCTACATTCGGACTATCTTGCTCACCAGCAGCGTCGTTGTAGCATTAGCCCTACCCTTTTTCGGGATTCTTATGTCGCTCGTCGGAGCATTTTTTAGCGTCACAGCTTCGATATTGCTTCCGTGCATGTGCTACTTGAAGATTTCAAGAACTTATAGGAAGCCTAGTTTCGAAGCTGCAGGTATAGGCTTCGTCGTCTTGATGGGGCTTACCATCTTCGTTATCGGTACTTACACGTCTCTGTTGCAAATAATCGAAAACATTTAGGTTGTGATTGGATTGAAGGATTTGAAATCCACCAAAATTACTCGGAAAAAAAACAACTGAAAAGGAAAATGAGAGCGAAGGATTTCCGAATCCGTTGTCAAACGACTCCATCTGAACAAGCTCAATGGATCTGTTTATTACGGATTTGAAATTCCTCCATCAAGTCCTCCCATCAAGTCCTCCCATCCAAACGCATCCTTAGATAACGATGATTCTGTATTTTTATTTTTTTTAATCTAAAATAGCAAATATGTGATGACACATTAAACATCGACAAATGTAACACAAGTATTATTTGATAAAAACACGTAGTACAATTATGCTATACATTAGCCTTCAGTATCGATCCATTCTTAGCATAACACGCTTTATTTAATTTTTCATCCACACAATTTATAAATTTACGCGTTACTCGAAAGTTTCGGAACTGCACCAGCTTCGGCAAGCAACGGAACGAGCGTCCCTTGTTGATGTTTAGCAACCACAGCTGCAAATCGAGAATCGGAAATAAAAAATCTTGATATATCAACGGATAAATTGACCATTTTCGATTCACTAAATAGCAAAATAAAAAGACTAAAATGCCCTTTACCGTCGCAGCCGCCAATGTGTTTGCCAGCGATGAACACGTTCGGGACAGTTCTTTGCCCTGTCCAC
The DNA here is from genome assembly GCF_056151865.1 of Erythranthe guttata. Lineage (NCBI taxonomy): Eukaryota > Viridiplantae > Streptophyta > Magnoliopsida > Lamiales > Phrymaceae > Erythranthe > Erythranthe guttata. The sequence continues at coordinate 1,133,448 of NC_142541.1, read as the reverse complement.
TCTAAAAGAGCTGTCTGAATATCTTCACCATCACCTTATAAGGAAACACGTGACGAAAAGATTATTATTTCATTAGCTTCGTTTGTAGTAATTAATTGGATCGTAAAATGTCGGAATCGAACGTTTACATAAAAAACTCACTTTCTTGATCAAGTTCGATGACTTTGTAAGTTGCCTGTAACTGGGATAGCAGCTGCTTCACCCTGTTGCAGTATCCACAATATGTCTTACTACAACAAACAAAACGCAAAAATATTATTTATATAGTACATTTACGATAAATCGAAATAAAACCCGGTGCACTAATTCAAGATGTTTTTGTAGCATTATTTTTCCGTGCTGTAAAACTAACATAGACAGATAACGAAAAGATCAAGATTTTAATGAACCCTCATTGATTCTTTGTGCACAGTCATTATTCGAAAACGAGAAGGCACCGAAAACTCGAATAACAGGATTTACACCAAGAAACATAAATTAGAATGAACAAAAAGCATACCTAATTCATTCCCTTCCAACTAATTTGATAATAAGACAATATAAACTACTTTGAAAAACATTAAAATCTTATTTTATTTTTGGCATTCTTATTAATTCAGTATTTTTAACATGTAAAAAGAAATTAAATTTTCCGTAAAATCCACTGATTGATTCTCTAGCTGATATGCAAGGTAAAATAACGGCAACCCCTGAGGTAAGATCAAATTACGAAAAAAAACCTCATGTTGGGTAGTTATAACCACCCATCAACTATTGATTTTCTTACACGTCCATCCTTACGGTGTCAAATTTAATGGAATCTAGATCATGTGGAATATTCTCTAATTTTTACCCGTTTTATCCCATTTGAGCTCCAATTTTGAAATAAGATGATCATATCTATCTCTTGACTTATAAATATAAGATTATGATTCACGAAAAACTGCATTTTTGCACAAAACTGCACAAAACGAGTACAAACTTTAGAACATTTCATGAAATCTTAAAATTATGTTGAATTTAACACCATAAGAGTGGAGTGGACGTGTAAGACGGTTCATAGTTGAGGAGTGTGTTGTAATTACCCAAACACGAGGGGATATTTTCATAATTTAATCTTACCCAAGGGATCACCGTAATTTACCCCTATTTACTATCAAAAAAAATTGAAACTTTATCATGACCTAAGTTCATTCATTTAATTAATTTCAATTTCAAGACTCCTAATTCAATCTGAATCCAAGAACACACTGCTCTATTACGAATTGCCAATACAATATCATTTTCCTTTTCTACAAAATTTCCCAATAACTGAATCATTCATAACCCAAATATTAAAAAAAAAAAAAAAAAAAAAAAAAAAAAAAGAAAGAAAAAATCAAACTTCATAATCAAGAACTGAAAATGAGAAAAGTGACCTGAAAACAACGACAGAGTTGGAGGAAACGATCTGCTTAGCCTTAGCAAGAGCCATATCTATGTCTTCCTTGTTCTTCGGTGAACTGAAAATTGATCCCATTTCTTTTTTGTTTAATCGGTTTATATATATATGTATATATCTAGAGAGAGAAAGTAATGCTTCGGCGAAATCTTAGAGAGAGAGAGAGAGAGAATAAAACAGGTGTTCAAAGTTTGAATCTGCTTGGTGTCCTCAACAAATGCACACATGGCTGTTTCTCAACTCTGCAATTGGGGTTTATATATTATTAGAAAACACACCGATGACTTTTTTAGAAAGTTTAGGGGGTGAAAATCGAATTTAGAAATTTTACTTTTTTCTTTTCTTTACAGAAATTAAAATAGAATAAATAAATATAAATTAAAAGTACAATAAGAATAGGCATTGGGTGTAGTATTGAAACTTCTTTTTTTCTTTATGTATTAATTATTCTTGAGCATCAAATGCTTTTCTCCCAAGTTCAACTTCTCTTTTCCTTTTTTTAGCAAAAATTCCTTGTTTTTACTTGACTGAATGAAATAAATTTGGATGTAACATCAATTTTTTAACGGTAAATTACGGCCACCCCTGAAATAAGGTCAAATTACGAAAGAAACCCCTTATATTTGGGTAATTACAATCACATTCTTTGAGTATGAATCTTTTTACACTTTCATTCTTACGATGTCATATTTAGTGGAATCTTTCAAAATTATGTGCAATATTCTCCAATTTGAAACCGTTTTACAACATTCGAGCTCCACATTTTGAAACAAAGATGATCATAAGATGTGTCTCTTGACTTGTAAATATCATATTGTGGTGCATCAGAAACTGCATTTCTGCACAAAACGAGTAGAAACTAGTATGTTGATTTTGACACCATAAGGATGGACGCGTAAGAAGATTTATAGTTGAAGGATGGTTGTAAATTTGTAATTACCCAAAAAAAATAGGGATTTTTTTGTAATTTAACATTAATTCAAATTTTCTATATATTTGTAATAACATAATTCATGTGAGCAACATAAGTAAAAAGAAACAAGAATGATCTTCTTAACTCTGATTTTTAATGTGACAGAATACATACATACAATATTATTTTCCCTCCATTTTTCAATTCAAATGACACCTCATTTAGAAGCAAAAATATCTTCCAACTCCTTATGCAACCCCCTCGGTTTCGATTTGAAATCCATCGAAGTCGAAGCCGAAGAACTCCCACTTCTCTTACTCTTCCAAAACCCACTCCATCTCGTCTTACTCGTAGAAGGATCGCTCGAGTTCGGTTTACTTCCTTCTTTACTAAAACTAGACCTAGCTAGCTCCCTTATGTGCCTCAGCCACGGCTTCTCGCCGGAGCTCCGGCTGCCGCTGGCGGAGCTCCGATTCCGAACTGAACTACCCGTTTCGCCGGAGTTGTTTATCGGGAACCTATTCTTCAAATTCTTGATCAAACAGTGAGGACAGATAAACAAGACGAATCCGATTAAAGCCGTTTCTAATCCAATCAAGAACGAGTTTTTAATGGGGTCGAGCTCTTTTATCTGTCTGAAAATCGCGTAGTACTCGTTCACCATTTGTGCTGCAAAAGACAATACGAACAAAAAGACCATTGTGACCCCGATGTTTCTCTCATTTTCGGGAGAAAAATCCCGATCCAATAAAACCAAGCAAAGGGCAAAAACGACTAATTCGCAAGAAACTGAGATAATCTCGACCAGCTGCACTTTCCTCTTTATGAATGGCTTCTTTAGAACAATGAAGAAGAGCTGAAACGAAGTTACCATGAGTAGGGCAATTGTGGGTTTTTTCGAAGACCACGTTTCCGAGTAGGCCCCACAGAATATTCCAAGAATCACTCGTTTGATGCATTCGATTAGCGTGTAATAAATCCTAAGAATACCGAAGAGTTTCTGTACGCACGGCGCCTCTGCATCTTCGGTTTCATCATCCGAGGCAATGATTCTGTCGCTCGATGATTTGTTCGAGATAGATATTTGCGACAGCATGTACTTAGGTGGGCCCCTCAGATCCTCGTACAACGGTCCTAAAATGGTGGAATAAATCGAATGCGGCTCGTTTTTCCATGTCCATTGGCCTCTTTTTCCGGGGCCTAGCGTGACTCGAATGATTTCTTGATACCAGTGGAATTGTTGACCGACTTGGTGGATTTCTTTGTATTGAAGTAATTTACCCAATGTGATTCCGTACGAGAGAAATAATAGCAACGAAAGCAGCGTGAAAGTGACTAAACTTAGCAACAGAACTCCGACTATTGTTCCGGAAGATGACGCACCTAATTAACAATATTGTAAACCGAAATTAGCTTTTTTTTCTTTTTTTGCGATAAAAGAACTACGACGAAATTAGTACCTTTGATTAAAGATGCAGAGGCTTCACATAAGCAAGGGATCGAAAGTATTAGAAGGAAGATTTCGAATCTTGGAAAAATAAGTGCGCCGTAGCTCTGTTTTTCCTTGTTCTTCTTTCGGAATTTAAGTACCATAAATAGTAATGCATGTAATAATATCAAACTCCCAGTAATTACTGCTAGCCAAAACATGCTTCTGCTGAAATCTCGCCACCTAGGACGAAACAAAATCGTATTATTCACTAACCGTTTTACCTAACTTTTGAAAAAAAAATTGTATATATTTTTTTGAAATACTTACCCGTGTGAATTTTGCGGATCTAAAATGTACTCAGCTTCTGGCAAGATAGTCTGGCTCTGCCTTGTGAAAAACGCAATCGAAATCAAAAACGAAAAAAATACGAAAGTAAACAGTTCAAGATATTGAGTAGTAAGTAATTATTAAGTGATTAATTATGACCGACCTCGAAATACGATCTGTACTCGAGAGGAGTGAGAGGCAAACCGAAGACTTTCGAAGACGAACCCATGCTCGGAACTTGCGGTTGAAGCCCCTCGAAGAATATGGAATCATGGCTAAATAATCGATCCTTCGGAGAAGTGGACCCCACCATGTAAGAATTGATGTCTCCTTTTTCCCATGGAAGATTGAAGTACGGAATACTCCACTGTAGGCCTCTCGTGAGTTCGTAATATTCCACTGGTAAAGTAACGGCTAGCCATCTCGACAGCGCGAATACTTGAAGATGCGAAGCAATTCTCTGCGTAAAAGTGAAAAAAAGCACAAGTCTTTATCGTTTTCGATTCCCGTGAAATAATGACGAAGAAAAAAAATAAGTGGAAAAGTTTGGAATTAATTACGAAAAGGTTTCTTGCGGGGTCCGATAATAAGATCGAACTCGGTCGAGAATATGCTCCAGCAGACAATAAACTCGAGGTTGAAAGTGTTAGAAATCCAGCAATTAAAGCTGTCACAGTAAAAACAGCTGTTGCAAAAGACGAAAGCACCATCGATTCAACGGGAACAGAATCTGCATGCACAAGAGTAACACGATATTAAAAATTATCAAAACCGAGGTACTGATAATTATAAATAATTAAAAAAAAAAACGAAGATAGAATTCGTACAGTGCCTCACTTGCAGAGTGTTGGATGCTTTATTTCTATTTCCGGAAATATCCGTGGTTATGTTTTCGGGAATACTAATCGATATAGCGTCATTATCTGCATGTATATACACATTGTAACTGCTCCTGCTAATTTCTTGGAAGCTGTACAATACATAAACATCGAAAAATAAACGAGTGTCGTAAAAAGAAAAAAACATCCTTAATGTATGAAAATAGTTCAAACCTCTGCAAATGTCCTCCCGAAATAGAAACGTGAGACGAGTTGAAATCGAAAACGGGCTTCATAAACTTGATTAGTATAAGAATACTCTTTTCTTTGGTTCGCATGGTACACGTTGTGCTTAGCTTTACACGAGGTCTTTCAGAATCTACGACACACAAAAAATATATATAAAAAAAATATAATAAATTGCTACATAAGTCGTAACGTCGTAACCCTTGGAAGCTTCCGTACCGAAGAGGAAAGTCACGGGAGAAACTGGACTCACAGGGGTCCCTTGTCTAGTTATTACTGAGCTCGAATCGAGGCTAACAGTTACAACTGACAAATCTGATATATTTACAATCTGCACCAAAAGAGGAGATTAGTAATTATATAAAATATGAGGGATTATTTTGTTAATCAGAAATTTATTTACCAAAAGTGTAATAAAACGAACCTGATAACCGAACCTACGTTGTCCGAAGCTACTCCCGTTTATAGGGACGAGCGAGCCTTGATTCGTGTTGAGTGAGTTCAAGATTTCGGAGGATGAGTTTGTAACTGGTTCGGTGAAATATAGATACACTTTTAAATTCTTGTTCTTGTTCGTTGCTAATACGGTTCGAGTTTCGCTTTTTATTTGAAGTAGCCTTTCGGGTATGTGCGTTCTTAAATTCACAAACACACTTCTTCTATCTGCATCATCATAATAGTGAGAGAGTTACATTACTAATATTGTACCGAAAAATAATTAGACAACAAAAATAAATAAAACTCACCGAAATGTATGAATAAACTTGAATTATCTGTCCTCGTGAATCGATTTCCTGCTGAGTCACTACAGAAATCTTTATCCATTACCAAGATAAAACGACCGTATCGAACTTTTTCAGACACACGGATAATAATTGAGTATTTCAAGTTTGGCTGGATAATGGTTAGTGTCTCCGGAACAACCTTAGCAGCACCGTAAACAAGAAGCTGTCGACACAAAAATTTCGAAATTTAGGAATTCGGGATTATTCTTTATTAAAAAAAAAGAAAAACAGAATTTACACCTACTCACGTTGCATGAATTTACGGAAGAACACGTGAAACCACGACCGCATGGTTCGGTGAAGGATATGTTGACCGGAACAAGAGAAGCACTTGTGAAGGAAGTTGCAGCTGTAATATATGCTGTGGGGTTAACTGTATCTGCAAATACGAACGAAGGTTTAAAATAATTATTTAGTCTCGTAAATTAATCATGATTATATTATTATTCGAAAAAATGATGAGCTAGAAGAAAGTAAGGGTGGTGGCTTAACCAATAGTCCAATTATAGGTAACGCAGGCAATTTCGGGCGAGGTGCCGGTGCACGCCTCGAACGAGTGGGGCCCGTCTAACAATCTTGAATACGAAACGTTTCCACCTTCGCAAGCTGAAAAGATGCCGTGATCCAGCTGCATTTTGTGGGATTTTTGAAAATTATATTTATCGGGATATAAAAAATTAAATTAAATAATTTTTACATTATTACATCATTGGTAATATAACAAAATGCTTCTTTAGCATTTCTACATTGCAGTAAAGAAACTATACCATCTGACTTTTTGCCAATAAACATATGTACAAAGATTATAACTTTAATAAATTAAAGGAAAAATTACGGCCAACCCCTGATATAAGGTCAGATTACGAAAACCCCCCTCATGTTTGGGTAATTACAACCACACCCCCTCAACTATGAATCTTCTTACACATACATCCTTATGGTGTCGAATTCATCATAATCTTCTAGATTCCGTGGAATGTTCTCTAGTTCGTACTCGTTTTGTGCAAAAATGCAGTTTTCGATGTACTACAATATGATATTTACTTTACTAGTCAGGAGACACATTATCAACTTGTTTCAAAATGTGTAGCTCGAATGGGATAAAAGTCATAAAACAGGTACAAATTAGAAAACATTCAACATAATCTAGAAGATTCTACTAAATTTGACACCGGGTCGACGTGTAAGAAGATTCATAGTTGAGGGGTTTGGTTGTAATTATTATAGAAAAAGAAACAGACATCCCTGTTTTTATTATTATATTACATCTCCACATGGCAAACATAAAAAATAATGATTTATTTATCCAGCACAAGCTAGAAACATTACAGATGGTGCCATCTCTATGGAGGAAAAAGAATGGAACTTTAATTGGCAAACACACACACACACACACACACACACACACACATGCGGGTGTGTGTGTGTGAAATTTGTATCGAAAGCTAAAACTCAACTAAAAATTGCATAGAACAATCCGCATAGTAATTGCATGCACAGAACTAACTAACTAGATTTAAATCTGAAAGGTGGCCGGTCAGAAATCAAGAAGATAACACCTTCAGTGTGTGTAAATGTGTGTGTACAGCTAAAAAACTGACCTTGCAATTGGTGGCACAGTCGGTGCAAATGGTGGTGGTGCCGTTGCTCCCGACAAGAACTTGAAAAGCGAAAATGGCGGAGTTCGTATTGGATAATGCATGAGGGGTTTTTAGTAATTTCAGCTCCGTCTCCCCACCGTCGTCGGAAAACCCTTGATCGTCACTCAAAACCACAAGAACCCAGCAATGCAGAATAATCAAGAATATTGTAGAAAATCTCGAGCCCATTTCATCAAACTAACACACTGAAGAGAGAGAGAGAGAGAGAGAGAGGGGTGAAAATAAAATAAAATAAAATTAATGAGGGGAAAATGAAATGGATAAAAGGAGTACTAGTGGTGGTGAATGGCGTTTGGTTGGGGGGATGATGTATAGAGATAGAGCACATGAGACCAGTGGCGAGGCCAGAAAGTTTGGTGAGGGGGGGCTTAAACACACGGGGGGTTCGGGGGCAGCGCCCCCGAAATTTTTTTTGCTATAAAATAAATTTGAGATGAAAATTTGATACGCATTTTTTTCCCTTCACTTTCAAATGATAATCCAAAACGAATCGTGAAAGCTAAATTGCTATAAAAATTTAAGAAATATGAATATCAAGTCGATTATCAAATTGACACAATCGACTTCTAATTGATACCCAATTTGAAAATTAAGATGAGAGAGAAATTGTCAAATGCTAAACGATTGTCGGTGGGTGGCAATTTAACTGCTATTAGTGAGACTATGGGAGAGAACAAAGTTTTTTTTTTCTTTTTCAAGAAACGTAACGAAGTTGAAAAATAGAAGATGAGAGCAAGTCAGACATGGGGGGCTTTGAGTAAGTGGACTAGAAATAAGTGGGCTTAAATAATATAATTAAATAGATTCAAAAAAAAAAGATATAATTGAATAGGCTAAAAATATAAATAAAATATACATGGGGCTTTGAGTAAATAAACTAAAAATAAGTGGACTTAAATAATATATTTGAATAGACTAAAAACTTAAATAGAATATATATCAAATATATATATATATATATATATATATATATATATATATAGATATATATATATATATAATGGAAAAAAATTTGGAAGTGAGGGGGGGCTTGAGTCCACCCTAGCCCTTGGGTGGACTCGCCCCTGCATGAGACTGACAGAGCAGCTCACACACACACACACACACTAGTTGGTGTGTGTGAGTGTGTGTGTGAGAGAGAGAAAGAGATTCGATTGGAGGAGGGGTCTTATTAAATGAAGACAGAGGTTACAGTAACGTCCGTCGCCTTCTGAGGATATTGACCATGAGTGATGAATCAATGAGAGAGAGAGAGAGAGAGTCTAGAGAGAGAGAGAGAGACGTTTTAATTTTTATTTTTTGAATATATTGCATTTGACAAATGTGTATATATATATATGTAAAGAAAGAAGAATGATGACATAATTCAAGAAGACAAAATACTTGAGGTGGGCCCCACTCTATAGCTCTATTCGTAATTGGCCTTTCATTTTTTTTACAAATTTGTTGGATAGTCTTAGCAAATATAGCAAATTGGATTTTCATATATTTATACTTTTAAAAACATTAAAAATAATATTTTTTTTTACTTGTAGAAAATAAAAATAAGATATTATTTATACTTGTAAAAACATAGAAAAAAAATTATACTTGTAATCTGTAAAACATTATTAAAAAAAAAAATTGAAAGAATTGCACTTAACTTTTTTTTTTTTAAATATAACTGTTAGTGAGCCTTGGTGGTTGATTTATTGCTGATTTTTATTTTACTTTTTTTTTTTTTAATTTAAAAACTGGACTGGTGGGTGGCTAATTTACATTTTTGTAAGTAGTTTGTTTCTTCGTTTAACCGTCATTTCCGATTCAACATTTTTATAAACATGAACCGAACCTCGCTACTACCGGATTTCGGTTCAAGTTTGTGTCGACCTGGTTCCAGTTCTGATTAAACTGACTGTTAACCCAAACCCGGTTATAGACCGATTCCAGTTCAAAATCGAACCATGGTGAGGTCTACCTGCAGTATATAAAATTTATTACTTTTTAATCATTAATTTTGAAGGACATCTTCATGTGCAGGGACAATTTCCTATTTGTAGGACACACAATATATATAATAATAGTTCGTATGTATTTGGCAAAAATAAGCTGAAATTAAAATTTGGGCAAATTACAACCATCACTTATGTATGGTTAAATTACGAAAATCCCCTCATGTTTTGATAGTTATATATATTCCTTCAACTACGAATCTTCTTACACCTCCACTCTTATGGTGTCAAATTCCACATAATTATACAGATTCCGTGGAATGTGCTCTAGTTTGTACTCGTTTTGTGCAAAAATACAGTTTCTGATGCACTACAATTTGATATATACAAGCCAAAAAACACATCTTATGATCATCTTACTTCAAAATATGGAGCTCGAATGAGATAAAACGGGTACAAACTTGAGAATATTCCATACAATCTAGAAGATACCACTAAATTTGAAACCGCAAGGGTGGACATGTAAGAAGATTTATAGTTGATGGGTGCTTGTAATTACCCAAACAAAAGGGAAATTTTCGTAATTTGATCATACTTCATGGGTGATTGTAATTTACCCTTAAAATTTATTCACAAGCACTACTAAGTTTTAATTTGACCGCATAAAATCATCTTGCAATAACAATTTGACCGTTTCACTTGGTTTCTACATTTTCGAATATGATTTCATTTGGCACGTTCATCAATTTAATAACAAATATTATTTTACTATTTGTTAAATATTTTATAAAAATCCAGCCATGTTTAGTATTTATTTAGATGGGGTTTATATAAAAGCAAATATATAATAAATAAATAAATAAATAAATAAATAGATAAATACATTGAAAAAGCTAATGGGCCTCTCCCCCTAAAAGTCCACTAGTTTGTGGACCAAATTAAAAGGGCATCTACCCTCTATACAACATTTCACTATCATTTTTGTTTTTATAATTACGTTCAATTCACACATAAATCACAATTAACTCCCAATATTCTACTACTAGAATTATACAAATTATTATTATTGTTATTATTATTATTATTATTATTATTATTATTATTATTATTATTATTATTATTATTATTATTATTATTATTATTATTATTATTATTATTATTATTATTATTATTATTATTATTATTATTTGACTAAAGTAGTGCCGTATTTTTTTTTCTTTTCTAATTATTAGGAAATAGGAATTATGAATGAAATGTAGTTAATTATAAGATGTTTATGCTCGAATATAGACTTGCTCGTCGCCTAGAAGGTCTTCAATTTTTTCCAACCAAATTCATATGCAAATTACGAGCAAGTCAAGTGCAATGCATCTTACATGATTATACGTGACATAATGTAATATGCAAAAATATTGTGTACTTTGAAAGTAAGAAATACTCCATCTGTTCCTAAATAGATGTCGTTTTTCACCTTGACACAAATCTTAAAAATCTCAATAAATATGTCTTAATTTTAGGAATGTATATATTGATGGACCAAAATATCCTTGTTTATTAATTAATGCAGGAAGAGTGCTGCAGAGTTAATAAGGGTAAAATTGAAAAATAAGCAATTAATGCAGCATTGGAATTGTAAAGTAACAGATAATATGGAACAAAATAAATTCTCAAAAGAGACAAATATTATAGAACAGTGAGGGTATTTTGAATATAGTATTATTAACTATGTTAGTACTATATGTCATTTATCCTAATTTATTGGATTTAAACATAGTAGGGATAATTGTACATTTAATACATATCGGATATCGGATAAGTATTACGAGTATTATACTTTAGGTGTGTAAACTGTATTTAACTATAATTTAAATTATCAAAGAGATTAATATAATTATATAATACATTTTTATAGTTGAAAAAAATGTTTCCCCGAATTTGAGTGGATAAGTGAACAACAATCCACCCACCCCCACCCCCACCCCCACCCCCTTCTCTCTCTTCTCTCTCTTCTTTCTCTCTCACACACACAAAACACACACAGAAACACAAACACGAAGAAAAAATCAAAACTTGAACTGAATTCATACCGCTGCTGAATAAATCCAGAGAAGATGAAAAATTGAGGTTCCATTTTCACGCGCCATGACTTTGAGTGTGAACTCAGACACTTCTTCTTCTTCTCCACCCGTTCTCGACTGGAAATTCTCCCAAGTCTTCGGCGATAAATTCCCCGGAGAAGATGTCCAAGATAGTAATTTCCCCCCTCAACCCCATTTATTGAACTCTGTTTCTCTCTCTTCGAGTTGTTGTAATATTAGGGTTTTCATTTTTTGTTTTATCGCTTGCAGTTGATATTATCTCGGCAATTGATTTCGACAAGAATGGAGATCATCTCGCCGTAGGCGATAGAGGCGGCCGCATCGTCATTTTTCAGAATAAGGGCGGTAAACATGTGAGATTCGCCATTTTCATTTTCATTTTTCCTTGCAGCAAGTGAATCAGAAATGTATGAATAGTGGATTATTTATGCTGTGAAAATTGGAAAAAATTGATGATTCAGTGACCGTTTGATTCAATTCTAGGGTTAGGGTTTAGCAATGAGATTGGAGTAGCATGAAAAGTTCATTCTTTTTTTTTTTGAAGAAATTTTTGGCATATTTTGTTCCTTAGGATGCAGTTAAGTACACTTCACGGGACGAGTTAGAGCGACTCGATTATGCTGTTTCAAAGCATCCTGAATTTGAGTTCAAAACCGAGTTCCAAAGTCACGAGCCCGAGGTGTGTTCTCTCTCTCTACCTTGTAGTTTCTTCATGTTTTCGGCATTTAGGATCTTGACTTTGTACTCTTGATTGTGTACTTTTACAGTTTGATTATTTGAAGAGCATCGAGATTGAAGAAAAGATCAATAAGGTCAGGTGGTGTGCAACGCCAAATGGAGCTTTGTTTATTCTCTCGGCAAACAATAAGACTATCAAGTTATGGAAGGTATAACGCTCTTCCAACATCTTTTGCTCGAGCACGCAAGTATTATTGAATAAATGTTAGATATGTTAGAACATTTATATCACGATTTGAGAAAAATGATAGGTCTACTGTAGCTGACTTGGTAGAAGTGTATCTACCGTATTCATTTTGTGATGATTAAATAACTGGATAGTGCTGAATTTTAGTTAATCTCTATTGTCGCAGACAAAAACTTGTACGGAATATTTCTTCAGATCAAACTATCAAGATTAAAAATTGACTATAGGCATTGATAGCTATTTTCACATTATACTTTAAACAACTATTATTTTCTTACGACTTTAATGGGTGCCAATATGCAGGTCAAGGACCACGAAGTTAAGTCAGTCAAAGAAATGGATACCAGACAATCTGTATCTTCAGAGAATTCACTATTGGCAGAAACGAGTTTTATTAACGGGCAAAATACGAATTTTGCCAATGGTCATTCTTTAGAATGGACAGGAAACAAGGAGAATGGCGTAGCATCATATAATGGAGATCAGAACAAGGTATGCATTTCAGATTTTAAATTTGTAATATTATCTAATCTTCTCACTAAGAATATTCGTCTTCAAATGTTTTTAGCATCACAATGAAGTAACGTTTGTTTTGTATCTAGATAGCATGTTTAGATGATGCCACTATTGCAAGATGTCGGAGGGTGTATGCACATGCTCATGATTTCAATATCAACTCTATTTCGGTTAACAGGTACAGTATATATGATTCTTTTTCTTCATTTAGATCAAATTTTATTCTAGAACTGCAGAACAAGTTTATTCTATTGGATAATTGGATTTGTATAATTCTTTTGCAGTGATTGGGAGACATTTCTTTCTGCAGATGACCTTAGAATAAATTTGTGGAATCTTGAAATCAGCAATCAGTGTTTTAATATCATTGACATGAAGCCTGTGAACATGGAAGATCTTATAGGTAATTTTTCGGACACGTATTTTTGCATCGTTTCTCGTTCATGGTTTTCATTGCATTATTCTCAAGAGAAGTATGATCTTCGTTGCATCTATATATATTATTTGAACACAAGGAATGATTGGATTACCGTTCAATTTTTTCTAGAGGTGATCACAGTAGCAGAATTTCATCCATTTCACTGTAATCTGCTGGCTTACAGCAGTTCAAGGGGATTTATTCGGCTTGTAGACATGAGACAATCAGCTATATGTGATCACAATGCAAGAATGTGAGTGTTTTAGCTTCTCTACCACAGAAGTTACGTAGTTGTTACTTTGATAACTTCTCATTTTTTCGTTACGTCAAAATTTTATTATAGATTGAAAGATGAGGAATCCAGTGGGCCAAAATCATTCTTCAATGAGATAAGTGCATCGATAACCGATATGAAGTTTGCGAATGATGGAAGGCATATTTTGACCCGCGATTATATGAATCTGAAGGTCCGTTGATTGACACAATTATCTTCTATTGCATATTCTATTGTTTTATTTTCTAAAATTCAAATGCGATCAAACACGAACATTCTTTCAAGTTCCCTTTTCAATCATTTTTTTTTCTATTTTCAGCTTTGGGATATGAATATGGAAAGCAGTCCAGTTGCAACATATCGGGTTCACGAGAACCTACGCCCTAAGGTGAGATTTTTTTTCTACAAGCACAACTTCGTTTTCTCGTCTGTTTATTTCAGATAGATTCATCGGAAACTTTTCCTTCAGTTTCTGGTTTCCCCTATATATACATACTACGATGGTCGTTTGCATATTCTCTCTCTCTTTTATACTGAAGGCTGACACACCACACAGTTGTGTGATTTGTATAACAGTGACTCAATCTTCGATAAGTTCGAGTGCTGCCTTTCGGAAGACAGCCTTCATTTTGCAACTGGATCTTACAGGTTTGTTCTTCAACTAAAAGTTTGCCCAGTCATACTTTTTTGTCCTTTTCCTACTCCAAATTAATCGTTCTTTTTGTTTATCAGCAATCATCTGCGCGTCTTTTCACACGGAAGTGGGAAAGAAGAAGGATTAACCATTGAAGCCGCTAGAAAACCAAATAGGTATATACTCATTTTCTTTTTTGTTTATTATTTTTTCTGTAAAAAGAAAAATTACAATGAAAATACTTTATATTTATATCTATATATAAAATAATATGTATATATGTCTTTTTGTATGCTTTGCAGGAAGCAGCATGCCCAGACCACATCAAGAGCCCGAAGATCATCTTTGAGCAACTTGGCTAGAGGATTTTACCGACAAGGTGCCCTCTTTTTTCTTTATTATTATTATTTTAACTTTTATTATTTATACTTTGTTTTGATTAAAAAAAAATCTTCAGGAAACGATAATCACGGGGCTGGAAGTAATGAATTTTCGTACGATTTCAACTCGAAGGTGCTGCATATGGCGTGGCATCCGACAACTAATTTGATAGCGTGTGGTGCTGGGAATAGCTTGTTCATGTATTATGCCTAATGTGAATATAACTATGTACAGAATATTCAACTGCTTAGTAATTGGCTTCTCCTTTTAATGTATAATTACCATTTTGTTAGAGGATTATCGTGTTCATTTCGGATTCTGCAATATACCAAGTGTAATGCAATTGTAAAAAAAATAATCTCAGCTAGCTTCCACGTTTCGAAATTGTAAGTACTCAAAATCATCGCAGAATAGATGTTTTAAGCATGTTCGATGGATTTGTTATTACACATGTAGAATATTCCGTTACATCCAACAATACATTAAATCCTTGTAGAATTCCAGGAGTGCAGAAAAAGAAACAAAATACATTGTTTATGTATACAATTCTAATATACAGTATACTAGGAGATCACAGAAAACCTCACTCGAAAACTCGAACTAATGCATCTCATAATACATCATATACACGACCAGTGTATTCACTCGAAAAAATCGACTATGGATAAATGTAGCAAAAAAGTAACGCCTCAGAGTGGGAAAAAAACACAGACAAACATAAATAAATACACATTAAAAAAAATGCACAATTACTCTTCAGTCCTTGTACGAATGATCTAATCAAACGGTTAATGAAAAGCTCTTCTGAGCTCCAAGGTTTAATGGCTTTATTTCCCACGACTCGATCTCGTCTGTTTCTTCTAGAAGGATGAAAGGCATAGATATCTCCCGAATCATCAGTTCCCCACAAAACGGGCATTCACTAGCTATGGCATCGTCCAACTGCGATCGAATCTGCATGGATTTTTTTATTAGATTTCTTAACTAGTGACCGTATTCGTTTTTATTAGATTTCTTAGCATAAAAAAAAAAAAAAAAAACCGTAAGATTCAAAAAAATGTAATTCAGACCTTATCGCCAGGTGTCATGCTTGTTATTGGTTCGTCGTCTGTTAAGCTTTCCTTCCTCGGGTCATTACCCAATAAAGTCAACTGCTTATGCAAATCCAATATATACTCCGCCTGCAAAAATCATTAAATAGAAAGTTCCGGAAGTTAAACAATGTACTCAAATAAAATAAAATGGAGTCGAAACCCGAAACCCGAAAACCCGAAACCCGACAACCCGAATTTTCGAGTGCATATAATATAACTGAACTTACTTGAGCTTCAGTAGTACATCTAGTCACGTGTGCAATCAGACAGTGCGCGTGAAAAGAGTGTCCACACGGGAATACATAAAAAGGAGCCATAGATCCGACTGAAGTATACACTCTAGCCATCCGATAATCGTCCGCTGCATTTAATATTTTCCTCCGACAAACCTATTTAACACCGAGTAAAAACGAGAATGTAAAAACGGTCAATAAAGAGAGCATCTGCGTAATTTTTCTTTTAGGACAATATTAAGATAAGGCGTAACCAAGAAAAGGTCAAGCGTTGTTATTACCCCACATTCTTCGTCTCTCTTAATGACAGCATATCGTTGTGCGAGCGCACTGATGTCGTTTCTTATGTTGTCAGCACCATGCGTAGCATCATTCATCTCCTGTTTGAGTTTTTCGATTTGCTCGTTGTAGTCCTCGAGAGATGTGCAGATTGCCTCCTACAATTATTTTACGAAAGAAAAATGGTCAAGCTAAAGAATAACAGAGAATTAGTTCTATAAACAAACTTTTCATAATGAATTTCTGAAATTCTGATTTTTCTGAAATTTCTTGGATTGGAATTGGAATATATATGAGATTTCGAATTTCGATCGGATTTTAATTTCCGAAAGTTCCGATACTTTTCCGATAATCTTACAATATCACAGTTATTATTATGTAATTTACATCTTATGGTAATAAAAATTGGAGTTTTCCGAATTCCGCCTATTCCGATCTAAAAATTCCCGATTTTGGAACAAGTTTCTCATTCCAATTTCTGAAACTACGATTCTTTTTTTGAATGGAATTGGAATTGGTTTTTCACTTCCCAAAAAAAAATCGGAATTTTCTGAAAGTGCTTCCGATCCAATCCGATCCGTACGATTTTCACCCCTAATCTAGAGTGAAGAAAATGCCAAGTTAAAAAAAAATGCAATTCGAACACAAACCTTGAAATCATCGATGAGAGCAAAATCTGGAAAGAAAGGCAAGATATCTTCAATTTTAAGAAGTCCGTCTGTTTCTTTGAGAAATGCAATAGCCTTTCGAATGTTCTCTCTCTTCGTTCCCTTCTCTTGTTCAATGACATGTTTGGCTACCATAAGCCAAAGCTTTTTCCTCAAGTCCTCGTCATCTTCAACCTTGTCAGCTTCTGCCATAGCAAGCTCCGGATCTACCTAATCAATTTTAACCATCGAATAAGAGACGACTTAATATTCAGTCTCGATTATCATTAAGCATTTACAAAACTCTTATATAGATGAGATTAGTGTAAATTACCTGTAGAGCAAGAGCAACTGCTTCTTCATGCATGGACATCATACTGTATATGTGGACGCATGCACGCATTCGTCTTTCCTTGAGACAAAGACGCAATGCATATTTCGGATCGTAGAAAAACTCGGGTCCGTTTGGCTGACCTTTACCGAACTTGCATTGCAAGAAACGTAGAAGAGTGCTCTCGTCCTCCTACAGTAAGTAGACGGAAAACTAAAAATAAGATTTTAACGAAAAATACGGGAAATGAAGAGTTACTAAATATTAAATATTTAAATATTGGGAATCAAACCAACCTGCTTGGCGTACAACGAGAGCACCAAATTGTGAACACCAGGATCCTCGTTCTGCAAACGATGAACGCAGTATTCCAAATACTTTATCACTTCATGAGTTTCGTTCCTGTATATATAAACGAAAAAAAAAATTATATAAAAGAAGATAAACACTAGCAAGAGATACAAAAGAGATAGAGAGATGAATATTACTTTGCATGCGGTTCACTTGAATAACGCATCATTGCAGGAATGAGCTTTCTTGGGTTGAGGTCTTTTGTCGTCATCCATGATTCAACAGTTTCGTATGCGTCGAGCATGATTAAGTCTGGTGCAAACTTGTACTGCACGATACAAGAAATTTTCAGCAACATACAAACTAAAGGATAAACCTCAGCATACACCATTTATCGGTTTAACGAGGGCTTGAAAGGAAAGGAATGCGGTACAACACTTGTACGCACACAGAAAACGAAGAAGTCTAGAAAACTTTATCCTCCACAGGACATACCTGAAGTTCTGTCGGAACGTTGGGTCTCTGCAGAACTCGCAATGCTTTCTTTGCTTCTCCTAGCTACAAAAAAAGAAAAAGAAAAAGAAAAAGGTTAGGTTCACTTGAAATTGCAATAATTACAGCACAACGGCATGTATTTACACTGAAAAATAGCTCAGGGTTGATGTCAATTGGGCACAAATGACGAACAGCAGAAACGAAAAAATTAAAACGTATGTAAGAAGTTGAACGAGCCATCAAGATAAAAGAACAATTGCATTAAAAAAAGTGTAGCAAAAGAAAAGGCACCTGAATATAATGGTGAACAACAATCTCGTGTTGCTCTTTAAGACTAGCAAAGAATACCAGTTCATCAACTCTACCATAGCTGCAAGGTTTCATAATATACATGTTTGTTAAGTGTATTTAAAACGAAATGACTGTATCATCTTGCTAAGAAAATCAAAGGGTAAATAACGGCCACCCCCCTGAGGTAAGGTCAACTTACGAAAAAACCCCTTATGTTTGGGTAATTACAACCACCCCATCAAATATGAATCTTCTTACACGTCCACCCTTACGGTGTCAAATTCAACATAATCATCTAAATTCCGTGGAATGTTCTCTAGTTTGTACTCGTTTTGTGCAAAAAATGCAGTTTCTGATGCACCAAATATTTACAAGCCAAGAGACACATTTTACGATCATCTTGTTTCAAAATGTGGAGCTCAAAATGTGGAGCATGAATGGGTAAAACGGGTACAAACCGGAGAATATTCAACGTAATCTAGAAGATTCTACTAAATTTGACACTGTAAGAATGGACGT
Organism: Erythranthe guttata; assembly: GCF_056151865.1. Classification (NCBI taxonomy): domain Eukaryota; kingdom Viridiplantae; phylum Streptophyta; class Magnoliopsida; order Lamiales; family Phrymaceae; genus Erythranthe; species Erythranthe guttata. The sequence continues at coordinate 1,114,488 of NC_142541.1, read as the reverse complement.
GTAAGAACATTCATAGTTGAGAGGTGGTTGTAATTACCCAAACAGGAGGGGGGTTTTTCGTAATTTGACTTTACCGCAGGGGGTGGCCGTACCAAAATCAAAATATAGCTATGCGTCAACAATTATGTTCACCTTTTGAATAGCTAATCTTAATAGAAGTAGATATCAAATTGAAGCCAAACAACAATTTACGCGATTCATTATTTTCCAAGATTCAATAGAAAAAATATGCTAAACATAAAAAAACTAACTAAAAATCAGAGCACCTCTCTAGAAGCTTCATGGTAGTAGCCTCGTCCAATACATCCTTGCAGTCAGTCAAAAAGGCACGAAATTCTGCGATGATTGATTGAAATTCTGAACTCGAATTATCAGACATAACATCATCCTCCAAAAGTAGTCGATTAATCTGATCAACGAAAGAAGACATTGTCAACAAATGCACAATTACCTACTATAACCTCGAAGCATGTGAATAAGCCGAACAGTTGAACGATGGTCCACTGCATTTACGAAAGATTTTCCCTTTGCAACAAACTAGAGGTATAGAAGTTCAAACCACCGTACAAAGAAGATATTTATTTGTACAGGAATATCAGCAATAGCAGACAAACCTTATCGAGATAAAGTTCAGTTGCCCAGGTGGAAATCATTGTTATTTGGCATTTGTCTTCCTTTGCAAAACTATCTAGCTTCCGCAGCAAAAAGGTTCTTAAAGCATCCTGCAAAACAACGGAACCATTACTAAAACGTCGAGCAGAAAACCACTCGGAAAATTTTCGTAAGGATGTGAAGATAAACTACTGTACCTGTTCCCCGATGCTAATAAACTTCAACGTGATCTCTTCAAATGACAAGGCAAAGTTAATCTGCAGCAAATTGCCGTTTGTGGAGTTAATAAACTGTCATCACTAAAGTAAATCACATTGTATTTATGGATGGCTATTGCACAACTAGAAGGGCAAAGATGAATCACCTTCGCGTAAAACGAAGCTGCTCTGCGAAAATCTTTTGCAGTAAAAGCATCTTCAGCCTGCATCACAATATTGCAGTCAGTACGTTATTAGTAATTTATCGAATGCAATTACAATGAAAATCGAATATACCAAGTGTGTTAGAATACACTCAGACCTGCACCAGATAAACTTGATCTCTTTGGAGGGGATCCCGACAATTTGCCAAAGCCGCAGCATATACCTTTAAGTCTAAGTACACTTTCCACATGTCACGGCCTTCGTCATTCACAGATACCTATATCACCATTTTCATATACATTAAAAAAAAATGACGTATGATTTGAAGCATAATAAGCAATGTCGAAAGATAATGTCACCTGAAAGATGGAATTCTGGTCGTATGCGTAAAAAAGCCCGGCAGATGCATCACTGCATAAACCGAGAACACCACTTGAAACTGAATCGGGTGTTTGATCAAAATAAAGCTCCTCAACAACCTGTTCGCTAATCCGATTTACAACCTAGAATACATTATAAAACGAATGGAGTTAAAGACCTATTTGGTCATAAAACAGAGGCATTGCAATAAAAAAATAAATTAAAAAAACAACAACATAGAATGCAGAGGACATATTACACACCTTAACCTTGTTCCCAACCAGAAGAAGAAAATGGAATTCAGACATTGACAGCGAGCTAGGTTTGACCAGCACACCTTCACCTAGTTTTGCATAATCCAATAGAGCTTTGTTCTCCACAAAGTTTTCATCCCCGTTTGCTGAACTAAAATGTAAAATATCGGAATAATAAAGTGGTCAAATGATAAGCCACTCGAAAGTAATTGAAGTCAAAAAGCCACTTCTCTCTATACCTGTGTTGTGCTCCGAAATTAAGGCCACCGTGATATATTCCTGCTCCAGATAGCCATGCGAAATGTGTTGCTCTTCTCTGCTTAATGAAGAAATGCAGCTCGCTGCAAGAATGAACGTTAAATTTCACCTTGACTCCTAATAAAAAGTGCATAGATACTCGTAAACATTAATCAGAAACCTGATTTTCACTTCACTCAAATAGCTTATCTCGATAATAACAAAAACACAAAACAAAATTTATAAATTTGCAATCTCAAAAAGAAACGGAATGAAATGTATGAATAAAAAAATAATAAATAAATAAAATAATAAAAATTATCTAGCTTTGCATCAACAAACAATTGGAGCATATCGACGTCTATTTAACAGCTAACAAAAGAGACGAGATGAGACAACCCAAAAATATGTAGTTTAAGGAATCGATCGATATTGTAATATGGCATCAGCTAAACTCTTTACTTTGAAGAGAACCTTGATTACCAAATAGATTGATAAATCTAATATTCACTTCTCACAACATTTGTGGCTTTGTGCAGTAATTTTAGCAACCATACTGATTTTTACAGATGGTTAAAACTAAATTACTCGTAGCCCGTAATTTGCATTACTGGACCAGCATAGGAATAACAATTTAAAGCAGAATGTACATGCACTTGCCTGTTCGGGATATCACCAGGAAGCTCCATGAAGTGAACTGCACGTTCCGTGTAGCTAACAAAAACAGACTGCAGAAAGGACGTGAACCAAAAGGTAGAAGATTACTGTCAAAGTTTGGATCTTTACCACATACATAAGAACCAAGGAGAAAATTAGATATAATATCACTGATTGAATATAATTATGAGTTATCGTGTACTTTAGACTTCTAGGTGCATAATGACCACAAATCTAGAAACCGATAGGAGAAGAGTCGATTTAAACTTACTTCCAATGAGCCCATTCCTGTGAAAGAATAAAGCCGGGTAGGAGTAACCGCCATCACATAGTATCTTATTACATTGTTTAGGCTTGTTGTCTCCATCTGCAAAATGAAAGAAAAAACATGAGTCAACGGCATGGCTGGAAAAAAGTCGATAGAAAAAAAAAATCCTCATTTGGCATTAAGTCGAGGGGAACCTAGAATGTAATATGCCGACTGACATGAATTTTTCTTACTTGAGCACAGTTTAGCCATATCAAATCCCAAGTTTAGAAAAAAAATATATTATAGAAGAAACTAATGAAAAAGAATCGAACCTGCAATCCCGTGAAAGCTTCTGGAAGTTCGCTAAGTTCAAATAAAAATTTGATGTACTTTTCCTTCTTATCCTTTTCATCGACAAAAACTTCATGAAGTTGGCCATTGTCTGTACCAACAATAATTTCTTTGGTGGAAGCTGTACCAAAGGCATCGAATAAAAAATATTCGATCAAATCTCTATAGAGAAAGATCCGTAGCCATGTTAAAGACGATTATACGAGCATCACTACTTTACCTTCAGTGATCTGCTGCTTGTTCCAGGCAACGGAATTCACAATAAGACCTTTCAATTTGGCCAATATTCGAGGCTTAGCCCACTTTGCGTGCGTGTAAAATGTGTCAGAACTTCCGCCACCAACTACAGTAGCAATACAGTGGCTACCTCCGGGATCAACAAAAACCCTGTGGATTGATTGCTCCCCAGTTCTACCCGCAGACAGATCAGTATCTACTCGTTTGATCCCAAATTTCGAAAAGAAAAAAAAATATATTACGAAATTGAAATTCAATTGCGAAAAAACACTAAAGTTAGATAGGGAAGAACGAAAAATTCAAAAAGTAGAGACACATGTATGGCAATAAACCGTTGATAAATGCAATTTGTCGATACACAAGCATAATGTGATGCAAGAGTGCTTAAATGTTCTTGAAGGAGCTATTGAATTGATTGCAAGTCCAGACGACAAACCAAAACTGAACAGACAATACACTGCGTATGTAATGGGAAACAAATGTTCGTACAAAATCTTATTACTAATGTTTGAGTCGTCAAAAGTTCAGCTAAGGACATTAGATGCCATAACACAACCCAAATTTACAGACAACTAACCCCAACATAACATAATCTTATTACTAATGTTGGTGCAAGGTTCAAGGATCGAGTTCTGGCAGCCGCACAATGCAGATAAAAAAAGGGGGATTTCGCCTTTTTGGTGCAAGAACACAATACAGATATAAAAGAAAAATGTATTTTAGTTTACGCGCACTAAGCAGTAAATGTGCAACGAACAAAATCATCGACTTTCTCGCAAAAGAACCCAACTTGTGACTAAATCGGCACGAAAATTCGGCTGGCAGGCATCATTTAGATTAAAAACTAACAATCCCAATTGATGAGTAAACAGCCTAGGCATAATTCGAAGCACAAAGTCATCGGTATTTTCGTAATTAAACGAAAGAAAAAAAAAAAAACACACACACACATAAATTAAAGTGAAAAAAAAAGAGAGAGCATATAATTAAACGGATTAGCAGAACGGAAAAAGCCCTTTACCAAACGAATCGCCGACGCCGAAATCGTGGCGGATGACCCAGCCTTTGCTGGTTCCCAGCACAATGACGTCATTGCCGGCGGCCATACACGTAATCACTCCCCGCCCCTTGGCGGCGTGCCTCTCCAGCAAGTCCACCGAGAACACCTGCCGCCTCGATTCCATTGTTTTCCTCTCCAATTGCAACTCGTGATAATCCGACTCAACTGAATTGAACAATTCCGGTGGATAAACAAAATCGTAATTTCTTCAAGATTCAACTGTGTTTACTTCGATCGTTTGCTGTGTCCAACGTGGTGAGGAAATCCGACCGATCCCAGGAAACCCAAATACTAATATACATGCATTTAAATCTTTCAATTTAATTAGAATTGTTGAAGGGCAAAATTGTAAAAATAAAATATATAATTAAATAAAATATAAAAAAAATATATTAAGTGGGACTAGTTGTGATTTGGTTTTAATTTTTCTTTTTTTTTTTGTTTTTGTTTTGGAAATATGGGATATTGGAATTTTGGAAATATGGACGAAATAACTTGTTTCAAAATTAAAAGTTTTCGTATGATAATCAACTGAAATTGTAAATTTTGATTTTTATTCACCTATAATATAGAACATGTAATCATATTAATATAATATTTCGAAAAAGGAAAAATTGAAATTTCTTTTGGTTAAAATCCAAAAATAAAAAATCGGGAGTTTTTAGAATACAAAATAAGAAACCGCTTGATGGGCTAAGAGTTCGTCCAATGGGCCACAATGGTCGGGGAGGACTGAGAACTCGCTTAATGGGTTATAACAATTTACTTATTAAAGGCACGGGCACGGCGTCATAATAACACTTAAGTTGGTTGAGAGCTCGTCAATTACTTCTAGTGCATCTGAAGATGAGAAAATTAGACGCGATAGGTGGCGAGCTGATCTTAGAATCGTTCAAGGACACGATCCTTCGGAGTTCTTTACTGTAGCATCTAAGGGCTTGCAGAATCTGATCGAGCAATGGGTCGCTCTTAACGCAAAGGAGAATAAATCGGATAAACCAAAGGAGGAAGCCCTAAGACTCGAGGAATAATCGACAAGAGCCCGAAGAGGTGGCAAAGAAGAAGAGGAACATGTATCTCGGGTAATAGAAACTAGAGATCTGAATCAACGAACTGAAGTTAAAAACTTTTAGTGGGAAAATAAAATTTTGGTGTATGGTGGGTGATATGGGGGTCGACCGCCGTAGGAAGTTAAACCTAAATCTACATAATTTTAGTTGTAATGGAAATTTAGAAATTTAGGGTGATAGGCTAAAAGAACCGAGAGTAAATGAAAAATGGTGATATGGTAATCGGTGGGAGACGCTCTTAATTGCGTTATCAACTTAATTTGGTTATCAAGATAAGCCATAATTAACTAAATAGCTGGACTTAATTTGATGTTTGGTATCCCCAATAAATTGTCGAGTCGACCCGCCAAAATTATATAATCATGTCTTATCTTACTTATCTTGCCTTCTAATGAGTTTTTTTTTTTTTTTTTTTTTGACGTTGCAAGGTCCAATAAAATAATTGGATATCATTAGATTATTTAATCTTATCTTGGTTAATCTTATCTTACGACCAAACCACCCCTTATAATACTATATTATGATCTATTTTCGCTTGCAATGTAATTATAGTGTTTGATCTATTATTTTGCTCATAGCATGAATAATGCCACAAATAACACAATTTAAATCATTTTTGCTAGTAAAAACCCCATTATTTCACTAATTTCAAGATGTTTCATAATTATATTCTTTGATTTTTTTTAAGAGAATTATATTCTTTCATTAATTCACTGTTACTGTTTGTTGTCACTGTGAATTGGTCAATTTTAGAACTTAATCCTCCAAGTTGTCCTACTTCAATTCGAGACACAATAACTTTTCAAATTTAGCATTTTGATCCCATTTTGTTTGAAATTTTAATTTTACCCTTGGATTAATTATTTGGCTAATAAATACATCAGAATTTATTTATATTAATATTTAAAAATTATGTATGCTCTTAACTTGATTTATTCACACAATAACAATTCTATCAAAACTAATTTAGACGACCAATTTATAATTTATAAAAGATTGTGTAAGCAAAATGCGTCAAGTTTATTCTGCCTCGTCATAAAATAAAAATATCACGCAAGATATGACCAAATAAGCTAAAATTTAAAAAAATGTAAAATTTAAATCAAATAATTTAGAGGATTAAATCCCTAAATAGACCAATATCGATGACCAATATATAAAAAAAAATTGTTATAACATAATATAATAGTATTCATAATAGGGAAAATTACGGCCACCATCCGACGTATGCTTAAATTACGAAAAAATCTCTAATGTTTGGGTAATTACAACCACTGTCTCCACTATGTATTGTCTTACACGTCCACCCTTACAATATCAAATTTACCTACTGAACGAAGGATTTTTCGTAAGACAATACATAATTGAAGGTGACGATTGTAATTATCCAAACACGAGAGATTTTACTTTATATTTTAGATGAAAATATGTTAACAAATATCAGTTAGATGAAAATATAATTAGACAGTTCGACACAAGTAAACATAAACAAAAACGAGCAACTTTTTTAATTTTTTTAAAAGAGTATAAATATAAATACTATAATATTTTTTCTTATGAAATTTAAAATAGGGAGCCTTGTTCAAAAAACAAAAAAAAGACTAAGAAAAAAAGTGTATAGTTGGTATAACATGTAATCTAGGGGGGATAAAAAAAAAGAATTCTATAGTAGAGGGGGATAATCGAAGGTTTCTATTTAGTACAGGGGAGGTAAGTGAATTTAACCATAATATGGGGTTACTAATGTACGGTCAAACCAAGTTGACTGCCATAAAACAAAGGACAATTTGCCCGTTGCGGTTTGCCCATAAAACCCTAGAGCATCAATACAGCATATTCCATTTCCATATATATCAATTAATTATTCATTTTTTTTTTGCTATAAATAGGCTTTGAAAACCCTAGAAATTCAGAAACCCCACCCATTCCTGAAACATCAGCCTCCTTTCTCTCTCTACTTTCCCCATTTGGGATTTTGTGTAAGATTTTCTCTCTCTTTTCTTATTACAACTTTTGCAACTTATATATATATACATATACATCTATATATATATATATATATATATATATATATATATATATATATATATATATATATATATATTTTATTTTATTTTGGAATAAAATGTGCAAAAATCTTCCATCCGATTGCTGAATAAATTTAGATGAGCAACGCGGCCATCTTTTGCACAGATTAAATAATATTAAGGCTTAATTAATTAATTTATTTAGCCATTAATTTGCTGTTTCTAAGAAGTTGGTGTTGGTTTTCACTCCACTTTAATTTCTTTGATTTTTACAGCATACATTATTTCTTTTTTATTTATTCTTTTATAAACTTTTGATTGATTAATTGTTCTTTTTTTTTTTTATGTTTGAACTTTGAAGTAAGTTTATTAATTAATATTTTGTATTTTGATATAAAGAGACAAAAAATAGACTCTATATAAATTGAAGTACCGTAAAATATTGAGCATCTCTGATATTTGTTTTTATTTAACACATGTACAGCTCTATATAATTAGTGCGAGCAATTTACGAAATATAAATAAATTCAATAAGGGCGTGTAATTATAATTTATTAAAGTCCAAATAAAATGTGTCACACAGACACATTTTATTTTATATATATAGATAGACACATATACAAAAGAGATAAGTTCCACTGAGACAAGTTGGACTGTCGGATTGTGACATAAGTTTTTAAAACAAAACGTTTAAAATCTCAATTTTATGAAACAAATTGAAATGTAATTTTTTTAGTTTTGTTTAAGAGAATTTTTTTTTTAATTAAAATATCTGTTATATTAATAAAGTAGATCTAATTTTGTATAAATAATGCATATGAATATAACTCTTCAAATACATATACATATACATATATAAATAATGTGTAATCTTTTCAGTGTTTATTGAAAATAATGATACTAATAATAATATTATAGATTAATAAGATATTAATTAATGTATAAATTAATAACTACGATGTTTTTTTCAATTAAAGAAAAAAAATAAAATATTATTTACTGTTAGAAAATTGTTATTTTCGGTTTATAACAAAAAATACTTTATCTCTCTAAAACCCCAAAATTTTCCAAAAAATTCCAAAAACCCCCCAAACTGCAAATAGCAAAAAAAAAAATTTCGAAAATTTGAAATCAAGGTTTAAGAATGGTTGGGCTTCAATTTTTTGATGTAATTTCGACTATTTTATGTGTAATATGCATTGGGTAGGTCGATACAGAACCAATTTCATGTTAAAAAGCCCTACAAATCGATTTGTAGGGTTTTTTTTTTCGTAAAAATATGTTGGAACGCCCAAGATGGGCGCCCAAGGCGTGTACGAACGCCTGTTCGCCTTGGGCGACCATCTTGGGCGTTCGATTAAAAAAAAAAAAAAAAGAATTTTTGCACTCGACGCCAACTCAGGAGCCCAAATGCAGCTTGCACGCCCAAGTTGGGCGTGCACTGCATGAATGGGCGCCCAAGTTGGGCTTTTACGCGTTTTGAGGGGTTTTTGGATTTTTTTAGGAAGTTTTGGAATTTTAGAGAGATAAAGTGTTTTTTGTTATAAACCGCAAATAGCAATTTTCAAACCGTAAATAGCAAGTCCCAAAAAAAAATAGAGCTTTTATTTGAGTCTTTTTAATGGACCAATTTGGAATTTAATGGACCTTTATCTTTCTAAAGGCTTTTATTGGTCTGTTCAACCGATCGAGACTGGGCTTTGGCCCTTACACACTTTTCTTTTTTGTCTTTCAAAATATTTTTTACATCCAAAAAAAAAAAGAAGAAAAAAAAAAAGAATTTCTAAGATTAATATAAATCTAATTCAAAGAACCAATTTTTAAGTGACAAGCATATGTTATTCACTAATCTTAGTTAAGGATTACATTGTCAACTATTTTATTTTCGATCGAAACTTAAATTATCAATCGCAAGCTGATACATACGTCTTATCCACTCATCTTAAGACTGCACATGATGCAAGCGCTTACATTATCAGTAATTTCGTTTAGAAACAAAATTTAAAAATACCAATAGGTGACATCACCTACATCTTATGCACTCTTCTTAGGATTGCAAACGATGCAAGTGCTGACACCATTAACAAAAATTATCCGCGGTAGAAACTTGAATTACGAATTGTAACGTGGCACACGTACGAAAACTTCAATTACGAATTACTAAAGAAAAAAAATATATTGGTGTACGAAAACTGGTTAGTTGACTCATGAACACTCGTATGAGCTTGAATCCTAAGTATTTAAGTATTTAGGCTCGAGCTCGTAGAAATTTACTTAAACTCATCACTCATCAGAGTCGAATAGACTAAAACTCAACTCGAAATCGACTCGTTTACGTAGTTATTATTTACACATTTTCGAAGACACAAAACATTCACTAATGTTTTTAATTTTTTTTTTTTAAATTAAATTAAACAATTGGATTATTAATCTTAGTGGCAGCTGAGCTGAAATTCTTGAACTGAAAAATAGAAATCCACTTGTCACGGTCTTGCGGCGGCGCCGCCACCGCCGCCGCCGCCGTGGAATTCGAATTCCAGAAGCGATGGTCACTGCTCTTCTCCACCACCACCTCCTCTCCATAAACCCACTCCTCCTCCTCCTTCTTCTGCTCGTGAAATCCGCCGCCATTGTTGTCGGAGCAAGAAACCGCCACCTTCCTCCAGTTCCACCACATCCTCACCATCAGATACACCATGAACAAGCAAATCAGCGTCGACGTGAACACAATCGCCACTATCACCCCCGCCACCTCAGATTCCGACATCCACACCTTCCTCCCGCCGGAATATTCCGAGCAAGATTCCAGCGGCGCCCCGCACAACCCACCGCCGCCGTTCTCCAGAAAAGAACTCGCCGGAAACCCTGAAAAACTAGTGGGTATTTGCCCCTGTAGAAGATTCCCCGATATATTAATCCGGTGCAAACTCGATAATTCCCCTAGCGAAACAGGAATTTTTCCGGCGAGTTGATTGTGAGAAAGATTCAATCTTTCTAGCTTCATTAAATCTCCGATCGACGGTGGGATTTCGCCGGAGAGGCGATTGAAACTCAGGTCTAGAATCACTTGTAAATCCCCAAGTGCGCCGATCTCCGGCGGTATTTCTCCGGTGAGGCTGTTTTCCGATAGCCGGAGCTCGTACAGCTTCTTGCAATTCTGGATTGTGGGTGGGATTGCGCCGGATAGATTGTTTCTTTGCAGTATTAACACGTTCAGGAAACCGAGATTTCCGATCTCCGGTGGGATCGAGCCGGATAATCGATTGCTCTTGAGCGATAGCTTCAGCATTCTCGAACAGTTGCCGAGTTCCGATGGAACACTTCCGTTGAATTCATTGAACGAAAGATCTAATTCACCTAGCTCTTGCAATCTCCCTAATGAAGTGGGAATTCGCCCCAAAAATCGGTTATTGCTTAGCATGAGATGAGTAAGCTTCGTCAATCCCGAAAGCTCGATTTTCTCCAACTCCCCCGTTAAATTATTAAACGACAAATCGAGAAATCGGAGCTCGCTGAGCTGGCTAAGCTCGGAAGGCACAACACCCGTGAGAAAATTACGCGCGAGGCGAAGGCGAGTGAGGTTTCTAGACGAGAAGATTCCGTAAGGAATATTCTCCGAAAAACTATTGTTGGTCAAGTCCAAAACGGTTAGAGAATCCGAACCCGTTAACGGATGAACGGATCCACTAAACCGATTGTGCGAAAAGTTAACAATGGAGAGGTTTTTGAGATTGTATAGGGACTGTGGGAGTGGGCCCGATAACGAATTGTTGTAAAGAGTGACGAGAAAAAGCTCGTTGAGAAACGAAAGAGTGGGGGGCAACGGCCCCTCGAGCTTGTTATCAGCTAAAACGAGCCGTTGGAGCTTTCTGCAGTAGCCTAAGCTCGAAGGAATAGGGCCCGTTAATTCGTTCTGCCTCAATTGAAGAATCTCGAGATTCTTGAGCTTTCCAATAGTCGGCGGAATAAGACCCGAAAAATGGTTTCCGAAGAAATCGATTTCGGATAAGCTCGTGCAATTCGTTAGCTCCCATGGAATTTCTTTCGACATTTGATTGTCGTATAAGTACAAAGTTTTCAGCCTCTGCAATTTTCCGATTTCTAAAGGAATCCCTCCTTCGATCATGTTTCCGAATAGGAAAAGGCTCTCCAAGTCGGTCAAGTTTCCGATTTGTGGCGGTAGATTTCCGCTAAAGCTGTTGTTGTTGAGCAAGAGATCGGTTAAGCTTTGTAGCCTATCGATTTCGGGGGGCAGAAACCCCCCAACTTTGTTGCCGGAGAGGTCTAGTTGTTGGAGGGATGTGCAGTTCAGTATCTCCACCGGAAAGTCGCCGGAGAGTTTGTTATCCGACAGAAAAAGACGCCGGAGATTCGAGGTATTCGATCTCATGCAGAAATTCTCCGGGATGCCACCTGTCAGAAGATTCTCCGACAGGGCTAAAACTTCGAGATTCTCGAGGCTTGTGGTGAGGATGTTTACGGGCCCCGCGAGATTGTTTCTCGACAAATCCAACGTCTCCAAACGAATCAAATCGTTTATCTCAGACGGGATTTCGCCACTTAATTCGTTTCCTTGCAAATTCAAGTACTTCAAATTGGATAAATACCTCAACTCCTTAGGTATCGAGCCGGTGAAGCTATTGTTGGCCAAATTCAAGATTTGTAGAGATTCGAGACCGCCGATCGAACGAGGAATATCCCCTTCGATCCCGTTGTTCGACGCTGCAAACATTTGAAGCTCTTTCAAATCGCCGATTTCTCGAGGCAAGACCCCACCAATCATATTGCTCTGCATGTCGAAAAACCTCAGCTTCTTCAATCCTCCAATCTCCTTCGGTATGCTCCCATTGAACTGGCAATACGAAATCCCCAAAACTTGTAGCTCGGTTAAGTTTCCGATGCTCTTCGTAATTTCTCCGGCGAGAAAATTATCTCCGATTCTTAGTACTTGTAGATTCTTCAAGAGGCTAATCTGCGAAGGGATCGCGCCCGTAAGAGAATTCGAGAAAAGGAGAAGCTTTTTGAGGTTTCTAAGGTTTGCAAAATCGGGTGGGATCGGACCAGTGAGTTGGTTTTGAGATAAGTCGATCGTTTCGAGAAATTCGAGGTTCGAGAAATCCGGGGAGAGGGTTCCACTCAGACCGGAGTTCGATAGGTTTAAGGTTAGAATGTGGTGTCTGTCATCTGTGCATGTGATTCCATTCCATGTACAGATGCTGGAATCTTGTAGCCAGCTGTCGAGAATGCCGAATGGATCGATGAATTCGGATTTTATTCGCATGAGAAAGTACGAATCCGAGGAATCTATTTCTCCGAGAATCGGATGGAATATGGATGTAAGTATTGAAAAGAGAAGCATCAGATGGCAAAAGTGAAGATTTGCCATTTAAAAAAAAAACACACACACACACACAAAAAAAAAAAAAAAGTGGAAGAATTTTGAAGTGTGATGAATATTTTGGTTTAAGACAGCAGCAGAAACATAGGATTGTTATGGGACTAGACAAAAGGTTGAGTCTTTATATATATATATATATATATATATATATATATATATATATTTTTTAATGTTTAATATAGTTCACAAGAAAGTTTATTAGTGACACAAGTTAGTTTTATTTATGGGATTTAAATTAAATAATTTATTTAAGATTTGTTGTCTACCTTTTAACCTTTTAGGATTGTGTTACACAGGGGCAATCATGGAAGTATGGAGCATGTTTTGAGTTGCTTTTTTGAGGTTGAAGAAATTGAAGAAGATAAGATTTAAGAGAGAGAGAGAGAGAGAGAGACCACTGGACCATGTTTGGGAAAAAATCAAGAAATTAGGTGGGGATCTATCTAAGTTTATAATATTGGAGTCCAACTTGTTGGAATAGAAACAAAAAATAAATAAATAAAATAAAAAAATATATATTACACAAAGTTGATGAAGATTTTATGAAGAATATTTTGGAATATATTTAAGAGAATTTGACTTTTTTTTAAGAAATGAGGTCAGATGAAATTCAGCAATTGTCAACTTAATTGGTATAAATCCATTACATCATTGTCTTATTAAAAGATTGTAAGAATGACAGCAGAACACTACTCCCTCCGTTTCTAAATAACAGTAGTCGTTTTTTAGATTTGCACAAGTATTAAGAGTTTCGATAAATGTTTCTTGATTTTAGAATATAGGACAATTTAATATTGGAATATCCTGCAATTTAATAATATGCTTTTAAATGAATCATAAAATACATATTTGGTTTAATTTAGATAAGACCTTTTATTAAAGACAGTCAAATATCCTCAATTTGGTTTAATAATTGTATTACTGCTTTTGTCATTTGATATTTGAACAGATAATTATATCTCCCCTAAACCAAATCTGACCTAATACCAAATTTAATACAAGAGAAAAAGACTAATGATAATAATTTATTGACAGGAGAGACTAATAATTTGATTCATAATGCAATTAACTTAAGGACAAAACTAAAACCAAACCCATGTGAAAACTTGTACTTTAGAGCAAGAAAACAACAATGTTTTTTTTCTTTATTAAGGGGTAATTTTGTAATTCCATCAGACGAATAAGTCCAATTTGAAAAGAATTGGGGTGGAAAATGTAAATATAATGAGTGGAGAGGGATCAAGTAGCTATAGTGACATAAATTGGTCCATGAAGATTGTTTTGTGTGAGAGAGAGAGAGAGTGGAATTTGATGGGACAAACTCTTTTGGAACTTTTTCCAATCTCTCTCTAGTCATCGCTTCTTCTTACATACGGGGACTACCTAGCAACTATCAAATTACATATGGGTAAATTACAACCACACCCCTGAGGTAATGTTAAATTATGAAAAAAACCCTCATACTTGGGTAATTACAAAGACCCCCTCAATTATGAATCTTGTTACACGTCCACCCTTATGGTATCAAGTTCAACATAATCTTCTAGATTCAGTGGAATGTTCTCTAATTTGTACTCGTTTTGTGCAAAAATGCAGTTTCTGATACGCTAGAATTTGATATATAAAAGCCAAAAAACACATCTTATTATCATCTTGTTTCAAAATGTGGAGCTCGAATAGGATAAAACAGGTACAAACTGAAGAATATTCCACTAAATTTAACACCCCAAAGGTGGACGTGTAAGAAAATTCATAGTTGAGTGATAGTTGTAATTACCCAAATATAATGATTTTTTTCTCGTCATTTAACCTTATCTCAGGAGATGGCTGTAATTTACCGTTTATTTACTTATGTATAATGTATATATGTTGTAAAATTATCAGTCAACTGTTGCGACAAGCCAATTCACAGAACTATGGAAACCCTAATTGCGTTTGTATGATGAATAACAAATAATGAATGCATTCATCAAGTGCAATTCAAAAAAAAAAAAAAAAATGCATTCATCAAGCGAATAATTATTGGTCTAAACTCTAAAGCTAATAATGTATTTTCATCTAATGTTGGTTCCATTGGTAGTAAAACCAAGAGAGTGTAGACAAGAAGAGTGCACCAACTCTCAAATTAAAAAATGCAATGAAGACCATAATTGAGATTGACTTAATCACTAAGTACCAAATAAAATCAAGAATTATATATTCAAGGCCCAAAAATAAATCCAAAGGAGAAGGTACATAATTGATGCCTTGATTATCAAACATATATACTTTAAAATAAATAAATAAAGTAACACAACCATGGTTAAGTGTCACATGCTGCAAAAGAACAATTTAAATAAATAATCTTTTTTTTAAAAAAAAAATTATTACACATTTTATTTCTAGACCAAATTAGAAAGAATTGCAAGAAATTCCATGCATTGGGTGGTCCTCCCACCTAATGCTTTTCAACTTGCTGTAAGCTGTTCAGACTAGATATACGAACGACCGACGGTCACATAAGTTACGAATAAAAAATCGAAAAAAATAATTTACTAGGAAAAAAATAAGATTTCGTCAAGAATCCTAGGTGGCGATAAGATTTACTAATTACTATTATTAAATCAAATTATAAAATTCGTCGAACGCCCATAAACGAACAACATGGTACGATGACACTAACCGAATTCTCAGTCTGTCTTCAAAATTATGCCGTGGAAGAAGGAAAATATCGGACGATGAAACTCGAGAGCGACCAAATACATACGATGCCGAGAAACTGAAGAACGTTGAGAAGGGTAGTTAGTGAGGCGTTTATAGCAATGTTGTGTGGTGTCGATTCCGCTCCTCTCACAGTGAATGACAGAGCTGTCACCAATTGTGCTGCCCTGTTCAGTTGGTGTAACCTGTAAACCTTCACAGTCGAACGGAAAAATAATTAAAATTAGAAAAAAAGTAATTAATCGATCGTGAAATTAGCATGCCTTGAAATTGCAATTTGTAATATAACCACAATTATAGATTATAGAATAGTCAAGTATGTAGTGTCTCGTTGGAGAGGAGTTTTCAAATTCTGTCGATTCCAATCAGAATAGCGATTTCGGAACAATATTTTTCATTTCGGATTTCTTAAATTCCGATTTTTTTTTTTCGGAACGAAATTGGAATACATATTACATTCTGATTTTTTATCCGATTTTAATTTCTAAAAATAATTCCGTTTTTTTTGTTCTTTCAGAAAGTACACTTATATTACTATTATTAGGACAAAATTCACTTCACCCCCTATAAATTTCCCATTTATGCACTTTCCCCCCTGAAATTCAGAAAAGAGATAACCCCCCTCGAAATACTGTTTTGGTTGCACTTTGCCCCAAAACTCATTTTCGGTGGGCATCGTGCAACAAAAATAACATTTTAAAGCGGCAATGTGTAGAAAAATAATGTTTTTAAGGGGCACGTGCAAAAGAACTACTCAATTCCGGTTAATAATCCATCGGAATTTTGCTATCGGGGCAATGAGCAACAAGTAAAACATTTGGAAGGGGGGCATTAACTTTTTTCAATTTTGAGGGGGTAAAGTACGAAAATTAAAAATTTATAGGGGGTGACATGCAACTTGCCCTTATTATTCTAGGAGGCTAAGAAAACGGAAATTCTGAATTCCGCCCGATTCCAATCCGAAATTTTTCCAATTTCAAAACAAGTTTTTTTGTTTCGATTTTTCCAAATTTTGTTGGATTGGAATTGGAATTGATTTTTTACTTCCGCAAAAAATCGATTTTGTTTTCCAATAGTGCTAATTACGATGGAAACCTGCTAAAAACCCGTAACTAATTGAAATAATATATGAACAATGCATGCCGTGAAATAATAGGTTTTTTTTTTTTTTGCATAATTTGAATCTTGAACACTCGATTTCTTTTCTTACGAAAAAAACGAGCAGTTTCTGTATGCTTGTCCCGAAGAGAGGTTATTTGCATTTTAAGTATATCATAGAATAATTCGAGGTCGGTTTCTGCAAATTAACGGATCAAAGAGCTTACTTGGAAGACTATAGGAATAGCAGGCCATGAAGGTGAGCCAATATATTTCGCATATTGCTCAAATGCAAACTGGACAACGATTCCGACAAGGTACGGTGCCAGGGTGGCAGAAGCAGCGGGGCCCGTCCAAGGCCAGACAAAACCCATTGTCACTGTCGGGATTATAAGACTAAGTACTAAAACAGCAACAGAAGAGATTCTGTATCCATAATGAGGCCCAACGTTCGTAGTATTGGTCGATGCGTAAATGGTGGGCCCCTTCTTATATCTCCTCATACGGTCTATTAGTAGAAGAAAAATCGCAACTCCGCAGTAGAAAAGGGCTTCCGTAAAAAACAAAATTAGAAAATCTGCATGCAGAAAAAAAAAAAAGAATGACCCGTTAGTGTTGTTTTCGAAGCCGATAAGGAAACATAGTACTCAAGAAACAACCAAAGATAATTAATGCTCGTATATACCAGTTAATAAAGAATCCTCGAAAATTGAAGAGAGTATTCTCCGCAAGTAGAGTGAAGGAAAGACGAAAGATGCAACGAGAACAGTCGGACCAACAACCCACAACAACTTATTTCGATTAGTCATAGGGCTCGGGATAAAAACTTCGTCTTTTTCTTCTTCTTTTCTCTGTTTATTAGGTCCGTAAAAAGAAACAAATCCCGATTTTCCGTCAGCTCCTTCGATTTGTTCGTAAGGAATATTCGTTAACTTGCTATCTTCAGAAGGAGAGCTCTGTTGGTCTTCGGAGATGGCAAAGTGAATGCATTTCCTCTTTGATGAAATTTCGTTTAATGTTAGCTTTCCGTGTACGATCGGGGATGATTGCATAACTGTCACAATAAAACCCGGATCAAAATTGTCGAAAGAATGGACAGTATTATATCAGTATACTGAGGTTGTCCAAAAGAATCGACAAAAACTACTATCCAACTGAAACTTACGATTGAAGCGCTTGTAAGAAAGTGAAAGCTAACCTTTAACGCTGCTCGAACTTTCTGCATCGAAATGCCGTCTGTCAAACAGTGGTAGCCTTGAGCTCAACTGAAAATAGATACACAACAATTAGACTATGCATTTTTTCGTAGGGAAAAATAGTCTTCGACATAGGCCTCGTTTCGTTTCCAAGAAAGGATTAGCCAAGATAAGATTTTTTTTATTGGATCCCGGGACATCAAACAAAAAAGCTCCCTAAAAGACAAGATAACATAATATTTTGCAGGTCGACCAGGCAAGTTATTGAGGGATACGAAACATCAAACAAAGTCCAATTATTTAGTTAATCACGTCTAATCTCCGCAACCAAACGAGGCCTTAGAATATACCCAAGTATGAAATATAAATATAAGCATGTCCACATGTACAAAGCTTCAAGCCAAAATCATATTTGAGACACAAAGATTCACGATTTCTACGCTCCGTAAACACGTCGATTAATCTAGCCGGACATAAGTTTATCCTACTCCTTTCGAAATGCAAAACCCTCAAACTTTTCTCTAAAATCAAATTAAACACAATGCCAAGTCGAAACAATAAATAAATAAATAAACACACACACACACACACACAAAAATAGCACACACCTTCAATTTGGGCTTTGATTGAAAAGGTGAAGAAAGATGCATAGAAGCATAGGAAGATGATGAATTGATTTTCGCCGCCATTGTTTTCAACTCCACGAACAAGGAAACGACGGCGTTTAGCTGAAACTTGTGATACTAAGCAAAAACTCGAAACCCCATTTCATTTTCAGGAAAATTAAGGATACCCATTTGAGAATTGGTGGTGGAAATGGTGAGAATTTCAAGAATATTTGCTTGTTTTTGGGATATTTTTCTTCTTTCTACTGTTCCGAAACTAGGTTCTTGGGGAGGAGGGAAATTCAGGAGAAGAAATAAACTTGGAAGAAATAATTAAAGAATGGATTTTTATGCATGTTACATTCCAAATTTGAATGTTGATTTTTTTTCTTCTTATGATATATTTATATATCTTGCCACCAAGATTGTCACATTTTTTATATAGTCACTCGAAATGTATTTGGATAAATTCTGTTCTCGTGCAATAACTCAACTAGTTGCATAATAAAATACACTAGATTTGACCATCTATATAGAACTTGACTTTTTTTTTCTTTTTTTAAAGAACGACACTCAACGAGGGTTGGGGTTCGGGTTGGGACCTCCTATTTGACTAGATCAAGAATCGATGAATACATAAAGAGATTCAGACAATATGGACTCAATGAAAACTAGGAACATCATTCTTAAGTAATTTACTAAAGAACTCGACATCAGAATACTTAATCTCCTCATGGAGATTTGAACATCGTCTCGCTCTGAGAGATGGAATGAATACGATCCACGCACCTCTTCTTCTTGACCTCAGAAAACAACCCAAAATGAAAAACTACCCGATGCATTTCACTAAATGTAGACTCGTAGCATCTACAATAACGGCTTAACCTATGCTCGTCGCGAATTTCACATAATAATAATAATATATAAATAAAGGATTTCTTCATATAAAGAATTTTATTATAAATGAATCAGATCATCACTTCAATTATAAACCATGAAACAAGAAAGGAGAGCCCCACAAAATCACCAGGAACTCAAAATGTAGACAATGAGTACAAATATTGACCACCCCTAATCTGCCATTTTTCAGTTGACTTTTTTTTCTCTAATTGAATCAAGGGAAGAACCCCAGTACAAAAAGGGGCTCAACAAATTGTACCTTCTCAACATTTCAACCTAAACGAACAAACTAGCAGCCAAAAAGGAATCTTCGACGAAAAATATTCGATGCTATAGCAGATTCGCCCTCTTCAAAAACCTGATTATTCTGCAGTAATAAGGCCATATGGATTCGACGTAATCGAGGTACTTTTCAACCAGCCACTCTTGCAAAATCTTCATCTTTGTTCGTGCTGCTTCTTTGTAGTCCATATTTTTTATATCTGCTATCGGTTGCCATAAGCGTGCTCGTATGGCTTCTTTTAGCTTCCCTCGGAAAAGGTACTCGTGTACGAGTACGCAGTAAGTAGGTAGATTCTTGACTACTTTGACCGTCTGTTTGAAGCTGAATACGTAGAGGCCGCATATTGCACGAAACATCTTGATGTAGAGAGCCACGATTAGTGGACCGAGAATCCATAGTGGGGTTAATTCTTTCGATACTTCTGGCCCGTATACAAGGTTAACTGCAAGGTACAATGGGGTGCTGCAAAATAAACGAGACTGATTCATCAACAGCGGAATAGTAAATTTTGGTGCGTCATTGTGAAGTTAGAAAGTAACAGAAATAAATAAATTACAAGCGTTATTACTATTTGGAATTTGTGAAAACATAACTTTGTCGAAAGACGATAAAACCGGGGACAGATCAAGGGAATATTCATTGACTCGTAACAATGTACACAAATTAACACAGAGGTATAACAGGAACATATACGAGAATTAGAAAAGTTGAAACCAGGAAATCAACATAAATACAAACACCACCCCTAATAAACTTTCTGGCCTTGGAGGATGTGGTGAAGGAACCATAGTTGTATATTACAATATCCCGAATATTCACTCGTTTAGAATTTTTAAATTCTTCGTTTTCTCAAAGCAAAAAAAGAGTTTTCATGCCACACAAATACATAAACCAGGCCAGGCCATCACCATACCCACACCACATGTGTGTGTGTGTGTGTGTGTGAGAGAGAGAGAGAGAGAGAGAGAGAGAGAGAGAGAGAGAGAGAGAGAGAGAGAGAGAGAGAGAGAGAGAGAGAGAGAGAGATGGCAATGCTTACAAGATTAACAAGGGTATCTTTATTGTTGCATCCAATCCAAGAAAGTAGCACCAAACTGCTTTCAACATTTCACCTCTTTCTTGCTTTTGCATAGTGTTTGCCGTTTCCGATGTTTCAACTGACAAAGGTTCTTCAACACCTCCTTCCGTGGGTGGGGTTTGTGATGGTGTACGGAGTAACATCAACCAGTTTCTAAATAAATTTTGTATAGCCAGAGACCTGGTTGTCGTTTCATCTGCTGCTTCAGTGTAAGAGGCAGGAACAACTTTCTGTACATTTGGAGATTCCACAGAGGATTCTTCACTCTCGTGTTGCAAATAAGAAACTTTAACAGGATTTTTCAGGGACCCTCTGCCACCTGAATCATCATTTCGGCTGCTACCTTTGAAGGCCAATATTTTAAATGGTTTTGACTTCAGTCCAAGAGCAACAGAAGATTCTACACTGGAAGCAAAGTATTTGATCAGTTTCATAATAGGATAGTATCTGAAAAGACGAACCATTTGACACTTCTTCAAACAAACACACAAATTCACGGCACAATGAACACTATAAACAGAATAACTTCAATCCATAAATGATTGTGTAAAATGTAGAATTATTAAGAATCTCGTAACGAAAGCTAAGTACGTAGATTGGCGCGCAGAGAGTTCAAGTTATGCACAGGAAATCCACTTGATGGATCTGCAAAGTGTATCACAAGAAATTTGTGCATCTTGACCAGACAAACTTGCTGATGCACAAAGAGAAGACAAGCTCAATGTATGCCTCATGCTATAAGAATAGGATCAACCTCCCCTTCTTTATAAATTGTTCGACATCTGAAAGGAGAACTTGTCTACAATCTATAACTATTTTTTGTACATAACATATAAAATGATTTCCAAATGAAATGGTTATCCATAAAAATAACATGAGCAGGGCAAGAGCTAGCAGGACACCACTACTTATGCATACTCTACTCCATTTGTCAAATATCCTTAAATCGATATGTGAACAACTTATCCAATGCTCAGAAACACGTCAAATACACAGATTTTCTTTTGCCTATCCAGTGATTCAAATACCAGAATTTTGAAGGAAAGAAATCCTACTTCATACAAAGAGTTTAAGCAACCAACCAAAGTTGGTCCTGAAAGGTACTCTACTTACAAAACCATATGATTCCCGTAAAATAGAAATGCCGATCCATATAAATTTGTATAGAGATACAAACAGTCAACATGGGTATAGTAAGCAACATGAACTTAGAGCTGTACATGAACAAGCACTTACCTCGAATGCGATCTGCATTTCAGTGAGATTATTCTATCTTTTCTGCAAACCGGGCGGAATGTAGGCAAAAAATGTGTTATCTTGCTTCCTCGGCTCCATGATGAAGGCATGGAGGGGAAAGTGCTGCAAGAACCCTGAATAAAGTGAACAAGAACATCTATTTCTATTAAAATTGAAAAAAACTGAAAACCGAGGAACTGATGCTTCAGAAAATAAGAGCAGATGAAAATGAAGTTGATAAAGCATAGTGATGCACAAATATTGTTAGAGATGTCTTGGGTATATTTACTACATTTTGTCGGCAGACCAATAATGAAAAGGAAAGAACTGATTATGTTATTGCCCGACACCTAAACCTAGAATGAAACACAAAGTATCTGTATCGGTGCTTAACATCAAGAAACTGGACCGGGCGTCAACATTGATTCAAGACATCATAAATCATCGATCAAAATGTTTGTTTCAACCAGTGCATCCAACATTCATTTAAGCACCAAAATGTCCGGTCGCTCCATAAACAATTTCTTAGATTCGAAATCATTATATCAGCTCAATATCATTCACATCTATGCAGTAAAGATTAACGAAATTCATTATTACCTGAAACTGATTTGTTGTCAACGCCATCATTTAAACTATACAAACACGAGAATTTCCCACTGAATGCATTTTTTTCACTGTGACCCCTGAAAAAAAAGTCGAACACGTTCTTATCTCTTAAAAAATCAATTTATTCACCATTAAATGCAGGCATCTGTAAATCCTCTCCCTTCTTCTATTTTCAATGAAAGCTAATCCTAATACCACAAAAATAAAACTACAAATGAAATGGAACTATCAAAACGAAAAATCGAAATTGCTAAAACTTACCACCGTCTCGTGAAGTAATCAGAAAACAATTTGAATTGAGGAACCAATCATCCGAAATTATCGAAACTACTCCTCCACACGATCGTCACATACAAAATAACACAAAGGAGAAAAATTGAATTACTTCCTCGTTTCCAAATTTCAAATATCGATATTCAAAGGTGCATAAATACATACGACGACGCACAAAAATATCCATATGAGAGAGAGAGAGAGAGAGAGAGGGAGAGAGAGAGCGAGCGAGCGAGCTTACGATAAACCCTTTCGGTGTGTGCTTGAATTTGAGAAGGTTTTCTGCAGAAACGAAAGAGTTCTATCTTTGAGATAAAAGTCGCAGAAAATAGATGAGATTTGGATAGAGGAAGGAAAAATTCGACAAATGGGCAAAATTGTGAAATTAGGGTTTTTGAGGGACTTGGTTATCTATTTTAGGAAAAGTTAATGTGCTTATTTAAAAAGGACTCAAGGAAGAAATACATTTGTAGAGTATTTTTTTTATTGATTTTATTTAATATATTTATTAATGCAATTCAGTGCCTATGTGTAAGAATATGACCCCTACAAATTGTACAAATTAAAAAATGAAAGAAGGAAAATATACAATTAAATTTATACTATAAATTAATAGTCTCGAATATAATCGATAAAATTAATTGAAGTTGCTCCAAAATGTTGGGTCAGCCCAATGGTCTTGAAGCCCACAGGTCTCCTAAGTCCGGGAATTTTCAAGCCCAATATCGTGAAGCCCACAGGTCTCCTAAGTCCGGGAATCTTCAAGCCCAATATCGGGAATGCCGAGAGTCATTGCCACACGTCCTAGGTAGTCAAAGAAACGACTTCACTTGTTAACCTGCAAAACTGTTTTCAGAAACGACTTCACTTGTTAACCTGCAAAACAGTTGAAAACCTGACACGCCGGGGGTGGCCCGGCAATTGTCCTCCGACGCTCAAGTTAGAAAACTATCGCAATATAAACAATTAATATTAATTAATTGCCTAAATAGTGCGTACCTTGTTGATTGATAACACATATTTATAGGTGGAGTTTGGTATGGTTTTCTTGTAGAAAATCAATGTGGGACAAAAAACATTAGATTTCTTCCCATAAGCTTCTTATGAAAATTATTTAAGTGATCTTAGGGATCCCGGTTTCGTTGAATTGGGGGAGATTAGGGTCCTGAATCTGAGAGGCAACACTTCTTTCATAACAGCAGGAATAAATGAGTAATTCGGGTGGAGAATGCCCCAAAGTGAGCGGCCGTCGACCTCGAGACTTCTCGCCGAGGACTCCTTGAGTTGCAGTCGCCGGAGCCTGCTCGATGCCTTCTTGTTTCCTGGTGTAGGGAAGCTCTACTTCAGAGTTAGTTTTGAGGGGAGTTTTCGCGGTGGTGCGCATCTTCGCGGTGTCCCCCGCCTCGAGGCCTTTGACGATAGTCATACGACCGGGAATAACCGCTTCCCGTCCGACGGCTTTGCGTTGATCTCTCCCTTGAAGGGGCTCAGACTCTTTGCCTTAGTGGACGCTGTGATTGGCGACGAGTTTCCCTTCGAGGCGCACGGTCTGAGGATGTGTTACGCTGAGGCGAGTGGCGGTGAGCGTTTCTTCGAGCCGCGCGGTCTGAGGATGTGCTATGCTAAGGCGAGTGGTGGTGAGTATCTTCGAGGCGTGCGGTCTGAAGATGTGGTACGCTGTGGCGAGTGGTGGTGAGCGTATCTTCGAGGAGCCCATTCGGAAGAATAATTTTGGCCGTTGAGCGATAATCTTTCCTCTGAGTCATGGAGCTCCACGATTGGCGGATTGGTACGGACATACACGGAATCTGTAGGATCGCTTCCCATTGAATAGTTTATTCAAAGTCAGTTGTGCTTTGAGCATTGGCATACTGAGCTACAGCGTTCGTCGCTGCCCAAGCTGCTACTTTGGCCACCGACTTCTATGATAAGACTTGTAATTCCTCAGCGGTCATCTAGATGACCGGCGCTGAAGATCCCGCAAGGTTGGCCGCTCCCGTCGTTCTCTTCCTTCGAGGCGACTCTATGACTCCAGCGCTACCTTGAAACGGTTGGTTGAGATCGCCTTGACCACCTTCGTTGGCCGCTCCCGTAGTTCTTTTCGTTCGAGGCGGCTCTGCAACTCCACCGCTACCTTGAAGCGGTTGGTTAAGATCGCCTTGACCCTCTTCGTTGGCCGCTCTCGTAGTTATTTTCCTTCGAAGGGGCTCTAGGACTCTATTGCTACCTCGAGGCGGTTGGCTGAGATTGCCTTGACCACCTTCGTTGGTCGCTCCCGCAGTTCTTTTCCTTCGAGGCGGCTCTGAGACTCCAGCGCTACCTTGAAGAGGTTGATTGGGATCGCCTTGACCCTCGCTCCCGTAGTTCTTTTCCTTCGAGGCGGCTCTGAGACTCCACCGCTACCTTGAAGCGGTTGGTTGGGATCGCCTTGACCATGTTCGTTGGCCGCTCCCGTAGTTCATTTCCTTCGAGGCAGCTCTGAGACTCCACCGCTACTTTGAAGCGGTTGGTTGGGATCGCTTTGACGTTCTTCGTTGGCTGCTCCCGTAGTTCTTTTCATTCGAGGCAGCTCTGAGACTCCACCGCTACCTTGAAGCGGTTGGTTGAGATCGTCTTGACCCTCTTCTTTGGCCTCTCCCGTAGTTCTTTTCCTTCGAGGCAGCTCTGAGACTCCACCGCTACGTTGAAGCGGTTGGTTGGGATCACCTTGACCCTCTTCTTTGGCCGCTCCCGTAGTTCTTTTCCTTCGAGGCAGCTCTGAGACTCCACCACTACCTTGAAGCGATTGGTTGGGATCGCCTTGACCCTCTTCGTTGGCCGCTCCCATAGTTCTTTTGCTTCGAGGCGGCTCTGGGACTCTGCAGCTACCTCGAGGGGGCTGGTTGAGATCGCCTTGACTACCTCCGTTCGCGACACGTGCTCTAGTTTTCCTTCCCACAGACGGCGCCAAAATGATGCTGCTCCAAAATGTTGTGTCAGCCCAATGGTCTTGAAGCCCACAGGTCTCCTAAGTCCGGGAATCTTCAAGCCCAATATCGAGAATGCCGAGAGTCCTTGCCACACGTCCGAGGTAGTCAAAAGAACGACTTCACTTGTTAACCTGCAAAACAGTTGAAAACACTAGGTGACACGCCGGGGGTGGCCCGGCGATTGTCCTCCGACGCTCAAGTCAGAAAACTATCGCAATATAAACAATTAATATTAATTAATTGCCTAAATAGTGCGTACCTTGTTATGAGATTGATAACACATATTTATAGGTGAAATTTGATATGGTTTTCTTGTAGAAAACCAATGTGGGACAAAAAACATTAGATTTCTTCCCATAAGCTTCTTATGAAGTTTTTAATTAATGGCATTTGTGTTGGGCTTTTCCTTTGAATGAGCCTCATGGGCTTTTTGGGTTAAAGCCCAATTAGGCACATCATTAATAATTATTGATTTATAATATTTAGACGAGCTCTCGAAAGTATGTTGAATAATCGATAAAATTAATAAT
This sequence comes from Erythranthe guttata, assembly GCF_056151865.1. NCBI lineage: Eukaryota > Viridiplantae > Streptophyta > Magnoliopsida > Lamiales > Phrymaceae > Erythranthe > Erythranthe guttata. The sequence continues at coordinate 1,088,136 of NC_142541.1, read as the reverse complement.
TCTTGATTTATAATATTTAGACGAGCTACTAGACTGCAGAAAACGATTAAATAACTGCAAATTCTAATCGCATGACCGTAAGGACATCGAATATCTTTTCAATGTAAATATAAATGTAGATATTAGAATACTCCGGGAAAATATCATGATAACTTTGATTTGTATTTTATTTTCTCGTAGAGGTACACTATTTATAATAAGATATATGAGTCTAGTTACAATTCAACTCCAACTCTTAATCTAAATATAACACTATAACAAGATATACCTAATTACACTAATAGGAGAAATAAAAGAACAAAAAAATTGTTTGGAAACACTCAAAAAATTTATAATATATATGCATTTTTTTTATTAATTTTTTATCGAGCAATCTATTTAAGCCTCGTTTGGTTGGGAGATTATTTATTATTAACTAAATAATTCAACTTTATTTGATGTTTGATATCTCTAATAATTTATCAGGTCGATATGTCAATATTATTTTATGATGACTTACCTTGCCTCTTAGATAGATTTTTTATTGAACGTTCCGAAATCAAATTAAATAATTAATATCTTATTAAATTATTTAATATTATCTTGATAACCGACTCCTTGAAAGAATTAAGAAAAGGCTAAAGTACACTAGAGAAACATAGCACCCAGCCCAATACTACTTCCTTATATTGTGATAGATCTGGGCCTAACTAAAGGCGGATTAAGGATCAATATTAATAAACTTTTTAATTAATTTTATTGTGATGGCTTTCCTAAATAACAAATAAACATATTAGATACTTCCAATTTTATTCAATAGTCATATTTAATTGAAGTTACTAATTTAATATAATCTCACTTGTATTGAACTAAACACTTGCCACTTATATACTATCTAAATAACACGAGAGTTAGGGCTTCCAAAATCTTACGACAACTGGAAACATATAGGGTAAATAACACCTAACCCCCCGTGGTTACAACCTCTTGCAAATGACCCTATTGTGTTTGTAATAAATTTACCAAACATGTTTAGTAAAAATGTTTGGTAAATGGCACTTAAGGGATAACTAAAATGGCGCTTAAGGGATAACTTCTGTTAGTTTTCCGTCAAATTTAACTGTCTGTCTCAAACGTCAAGGAGGTAGTTTGTATTAGTTTTCGTTCAAATTTAACCGCTTGTCTCAAACTTCAAAGAGGTATGTGCTGATATTACAAGCACAAGGGGGTCATCCGCTAAAACTTGTAACCACATGGGTTGAGTGATATTTACCAAACATTTAAATGAAAGGATTATGGCAGCGTTTTAGTGAATATTTGTAATACAATATAAATAAAGAAAACATTAGACAAAAAAAAAAAAGAAAAAAAAAAAAAAAAGCAACTAAACTCACCGGTCAGAAATCAAAAGATGAGGCTTTTAATTTGAACCATCCATAAAAGATAATAAAGAAAATAGGGTAACATCTCTCTATATTCCATCAACCCTTCTTCTTCTTTCATTTTTCCTCCCGAGAAAAAAAGAAGAAAATAATCAGATAATATACAGCAGCAACAACAATGGCACTGAGAATGTGGGCTTCTTCTACAGCCAATGCTCTGAGGCTCTCTTCTTCTTCTTCCTCTAGATTCGCTCCTGCATTCTCTCTCTCTAGAACCTTCTCTACTGGTATATATATATTTTTTTATGATTAATGAATTATTTAATTCAGAATTAATTTGTATATATATAATTTTGATGCAGTGCTGGAGGGGTTCAAATATGCCACCTCACATGAATGGGTGAAGCACGACGGCTCCATCGCCACCATTGGAATCACTGACCATGCTCAGGTACTGTACTGTGTGTGTGTCTGTAGAGAGAGAAAGAGTGAGAGCTAGAGAGAGAGAGAGAATAAATTTATTTTAAACTTTTTTTTGACGTGGATGTGTTAATTATATTGGCAGGACCATTTGGGAGAAGTGGTGTTTGTGGAGTTGCCGGATGGAGGGAAAGCGGTGGAGCAGGCGAGCAGCTTCGGCGCGGTGGAGAGTGTGAAAGCCACCAGTGATATCAACTCTCCCATCTCCGGCGAGGTCGTCGAGGTCAACACCAAGCTTACCGAGTCCCCTGGTTTGGTAATTAACTATTACTTAAACACTCCTCTATATTAATCATCAATTAATCATGTTTGATCATCATCCCACTTATTATTATTATTATTATTAGAGTTAATTGCACATAACCCCCTGTGTTACTTCGAATTGCTAAAAAAGTCCTCATGTTATAAAAATTAGCAAGAACCCCCTGATGTTGTGTTTTACAAAGTTCACTGCCCCTTGCTTCAAAATTTTATGTTGACTTGAATAAAATGACTAAACTATCCAAATTAATATTTAATAACATTTTAATTTTATAAGCTAAATTCAATATAATATAATTAAAAGAAATTGAAAATGAAAATGAAAATCAATATATAAATTTTATTTTTATTTTTATTTTTTTCCCACTCCTCCCCCACCCAAAACCAGCCTTCTTCCTCATCCAGCCCCCGCCACCGCACCACCACCACCATATCAGCCCCCCACCCCAAAAAACTTCTCCATTCCCCAGTCCATATCGACGGCGGCGTCGATTTTTGTTTCGATTGCTCCGATAAAGTTGGCAACAAAAGTCCGATCGATAACCCAAATAGATTGGACGCCGCCCTTCGCCGGACCAATTTACGGTACGAGCTCTGTCGCTGAAATGGTGGCGTTAATGGGGTCATCGGAGCCGTCCAATTCCATGTGATGACAGGAGCGCTCAGAAACGAGCGAACAGAGAAAAGACGAGAGACTGGGGGAATATTTTGGAGAGATGGCCTTTTTGAAAATATTAGGGACTGGATTGAAAATTCTGAGAATTTTGTTTTGGGCCTCATAAAGATTTTGAGGTGAATTTATAATTTTTGAAATTTATGATAAAGGATAATTGTGTCTTTTCACGTTAAAAGCACAACCTCAGTCGCACAATTCGCGCGTGTAGCACACTTTCGGTTCATAGGGACCTTATTAGCTTTGACTAACTTTCATAGGGTGGTATGTGCTAATTTTTTTAACACGAGGTCTTATTTAACAATTAGAACTTACACAAGGGTAGTTTTTGCAAAAAACCCTTATTATTATTATTATTATTATTATTATTATTATTATTATTATTATTATTATTATTATTATTATTATTAGGGTAAATTACGAGAAAACCCCTTAGGTATAACCAAATCACATACACACCCATGTCGTATTGGTAATTACAAATACTCCCCCTCAACTATTGCTCTGTTTAATAGTTACACCCTTACGAAGCAATGACTAATGGAATATTCGATGTGAATTGCCAGATCTACCCCTTGGTTGAATCTAATATTTTGTCTTAGCTCAGGGGCACATTTAATTTACCAATAGTTTTTTTCGTTTCATATAAGGGTAGTTTAGATAATTCATTCATTCCGTTACAGTTTATAATAGTCTGCTAATTTTTAGGGTATATGTCATTATCAATACCACAGTGGTTTGTAAGTTATTTAGTATTACATGAGGGATGTATCGGTAATTTACCATTATTATTATTACTAATTAATTAATTTTGTTTTTTTGGGGAATTGGCAAAAATGAAGATAAATTCAAGCCCATATGAAGATGGATGGATGATCAAAGTGAAGCCAAGCAATCCTTCAGAATTGGAATCTTTAATGGGACCAAAGGAGTACACTAAATTCTGTGAAGACGAAGATGCTTCTCACTAATCATGTCTTAATTATCTTAATTATGTGTTTTTTCTTTTTTTTTTTAATCCAAACTTATGTTCCATTTTTTTATGTATTAGTAATGTTAAGTTCTGGTTAATTGATTTTTAACCACTTTGCATCTCTTAATTTCGATATTAATTATGTTGATATCATCACCCTTATTATAAAAGTGAAAAACTGGTGAAATTATCAACTTATGGTTCAATAAAATATATAGCCCGAAAATGAAGGCAAATTTGGAATTTGCAAACATCTATATAAGTGCACTGTATAAAAAAAAAACGATTGAATTCTACCGTAAATCGATCTAGCAATTGTTGACAAAAGGATTTCGAACTGAAACAAACTCATTTCATATCCGCTAGATCATTCATTGCATGACAGTTTGTTTATTTTCTTTGCATTTCTTATTTTATGTAAATCTTTTGCAAATAAAGATTATGGTATTTAAAATTCATAAATATTTTAATTATTGGAAGAGGAAAAAAAAAAAAAGAAAAGAAATCGAAACCAGTGTAATTTGTTATGGGAAAATTACAGTTTTCATTCATCAAGTTTGCATTGATTTCACATTTGGTCCCCATATTAACAAAAAACACATTGGTCAATCATATTTCAGTAATTTAACATTTTTGGTCATTCCCATCAATTTACCGTTAGTTCGTCAGTTAAGACAATGAAGGGCACACACTTGATTCCGTTAATACTAACATAAAATGGTCGGAAATGACTAAAAATGTTGAATGTTTGAAACATGAGGGATCAAATATGATTTTTATGAACACGAGGGACTAAATAGGAAATCAGTGCAAACTTCAGGGTTGAAAACTGTATTTTTTCCAATTTGTTCTACATCCTGTACAGTGTACTCACTCTGTAGTCCAGCTGTCCAAATAACCCCGCCCCACCGGAGCTACCGTAGATCTGCGAACATCTCATCGGTACCCATCGGAAAGGTACGTTGGCATTTCATCGAACACCTTTCCATCTCTTTTTTTTTTTGAAATTGTTTATCAATTGATTCGACGCCTGATTGTGATTTCAAATTCAGTTCTGCTCCGGTTTATTCAAATTACGATTTTGATTACAGCTGTTGCCGCCGCAGATTCCATGAAACCGACTGCGTTGTGGTTCACCTTTCAAAACTGAAGAAGATGTTTAGCAGATCAATGGTAATTTCGGGTATGCCCTAAATAATTGAAGTTTTCAAATGGAGCCCAAATCGCCTTCGAAATCAAAAATTCAAATCACAGGGCTTTCGTACAAACCCAGTTCGCGGAAATTTGTTATAATCACCCTTTCGATAATCTTGATTTTGGGAGTAATCGGTGGATATTTATCGTTTAAAGAAGGAATTTTTATGTCTGAAAAGATGAGCACATACTTCACTGTTGTATTGGATTGTGGGAGCACCGGGTCGAGAGTAAATGTGTTTGAATGGATGATCAGAAACGGAAGCAAAGTATACGAAACTTTACCCCTTTTATTGCGTATTTACCCCGATAACGCGAACAAGAGCAATGGCTGTCGGTACCACTGCATGCAAACCGAGCCCGGATTGCATAATTTCGTAAACAATGTATTCGGTGTGAGGGGCTCGATAGAGCCGTTGATTAGATACGCAGAACAATGGGTACCTTTGGAGAAACGTGCTTCAACGCCTATATTCGTTTTAGCGACAGCTGGAATGAGGAGATTAGTGGCTAAAAATGCTAATCGGGTTTTGGCGGAAGTTGAAAATGTCGTGAAAGAGCGTGGATTTTTGTATAACAAGAATTGGATTAGGGTTTTGAGTGGGAAAGAAGAGGCGTATTACGGTTGGGTTGCTCTTAATTACAAAACGGGAGCGCTCAAAAGTTCTTCGAAGAAGATTCCCACGTTAGGACTTCTTGATTTAGGCGGCTCGTCGTTGCAAGTTGTGGCTGAAGTGGATGCCTCAACGAAAGACAAGCATGTTTTAAGGTCGAAAATCGGGACATTCGAACATGATATTGTAGCGTATTCGTTACCAGCTTTTGGGCTTAACGAAGCTTTCGATCGGACAATTGTTATGCTTAGTCGCACTCGGGCGAAGAGGGAGAGTGTTGGTGGTGTTTTTGAGATTAGACATCATTGTCTCGGTTCCGGTTTTGTCCGAAATTACACTTTTGTAGTTTCTAGAAATTCGAGCAATCGTGTACATGAGGAGAAAAACGAGTTAAATCCCGTTTTTCTCGTCGGGGAACCGAATTGGGAGAAGTGTGGAATAATTGCAAGGGCGGCCGCAATTAATTCTAGCAATTCGGAGTCGTCACACCAGCTTTATAATTCAAAGTGCATCGGCTTGTTTTCTTACGGCGGTAGTCAATCGATTTTTTTTTGAGAGTATTATCTTTCATCGAGTTAAATATTCTTATTAATCTTTATCAATTTTTGTCGTTTGCAGGCAATAAAAAGCTCAATTTAACGAAAAACTTGCATGCTGTATCGAGATATCACGCATTATCCGGTTTTTTTGCCGTATACAATGCGCTAAATTTGAGCCAAAGGGCGAATCTGACAACTATGTGGGAGATGGGGCAGAACTTATGCTCGGGTCAGAAACGAATCAACGGTCAAGATTGCTTTCGATTGCCCTATTTGATTGCACTTATAGAAAATGCCCTTTGCTTGAGCGACGTGGAAATAATATTCGGGCCTGGAGATATTACTTGGACATTAGGCGCTTCGCTAATCGAGACGGAGTTTCTATGGCTTCACTCTGAAAAATCGAGAAACGGCGTTTTATTCCTGAAAGATAGTATAACGGTTATACCTTCGACTTTAGTCACATTTGTTTTGCTTTTGTTTCTTATGATCATTGTTTATAGCTGTCAAGTTAAGTTGCCGATGTTGGGACGAAAAAACGTCGTTGCAAGAACATCTTATTTTTGCCCGAAACGCCAGCCGAATTAAAAAAATTGTAGCTGCATTGATTTATTGATTCTTCTACTGTTTATAAAGAAACCCTCGTCACTTTTCTAACCGGTCGAAAAATGCTTCGTCACTTTTCCAGACGCTTGATATATGTCGAGCAATTTAGTTTCATAATGGAAGAAAAAACGGAAATTATTTTAGATTCCGGTCGAAAAATGCCTCGTCACTTTTCCAAACGCTTGATATATGTCCTAATCACATGCAAAATTGGATTGAATGAACCGAAACGAAAAATACAAGATTTATAGTGGTTCGATCAATTTATCTACATCCACTTAGCAGTGAGGAGCTCTCGTTCAATCACACGAACAACAGATTGAGTACAGATTACAAGGGGGGAAAACACAGTTTCCGTCCCTCAAGTTTGCTCTAATTTCACATTTGGTACTCCATGTTCGCAAAAAATACATTTGGTCCCTCATATTTCAAAAACTCAACACTTTTAGTCCTTTCCGTCAGTTTTCCGTTAAAACTAACGGAATCAAACGTGTTTCCATCACTACCGTAACTGATGGATATTGGGTGCTAAATACCTAACACGCAAGTGCACGTATCGCAAACAAGTAGTAAAGTGGACTCGTGAGAGTCGGATGTCGATCCCACAAGGAATACTCAAATTAATTAATCCTAAGTACCAAATTTTAACAACTATGATTTTTATCCAGCCTACGCAAGTTTGTCAATTTAAATCAATTAAACAATTAAACTAATTAAGAAAGCAATTAAACACGAGAAAATATCAATATAAAAACGGATCTAGGATTTTATCTTCCCCCTATGCGATAATTCTTCACCCAATTAATCTTCTATCACGCAAGTTACGATTCCCGATTATTAACCCGAGACACTCAATTACTCATAACCCGCTGTCGCGTGTATTATGAGTCTATTATTAATAACCGATTCACTATATGTCTATGCAAACCAATTATGAATAAAGCATTAAATAACAAGTCTTGTAAACGGCTACCTAAGGTATTATCTATATGTCTACGATAATACATGCAATTAACACACTCATCCGGTGAAAACTACTCGAAGGCTCTTCTATCCCTGTTCTAATTATTAAAACGATCTGTCGATCAATTCTAACAATAACACATAGCAACATAAATTAGCTACGTTCATGCGCTAAATAAGATCAAAATAGAAGAAATAATCGAAGAAATTAAACTTGCATAATATTAGAAAAATAGGTTCGAATTACCACATAGGGTTCCAACAAAATCCTAGATAAAAGAAACTTAGCTACTCATGTTCTCTACGAAAAGCATAATAAAAATACGAAAGTTCATAAAAATCGAGAAATAAAAGTAAAAAGGGAGAACTATGATGAAGATTCGTCAAGTCTTCGTCTTCGTTGCTCTGTTCTCTTGCTCATTGCGTGTCTAAAAGATAGATTCCTAATTGTGTGATTTTTGGCCTTTAAATAGGGTGCAAAAATATAAGAGGGCGGTTTCCTTGTGTAATTAAACTTCCTTCCCTGCGCCACTTCGTAAACCCGGACGGCCGTGCCAGAATTAGTTCTTAAATCCGGACGGCCGTCAGGTCTTTAATTCTTCAGAGTTTTGATTTTTTTACTTTTGGCCCACTTTTTCTCCGAATTTGCAGTTTTTACCCCATAAGTTATCAATTCTTCAATTTGTACCTAAAATACAAATAATAACCACTTTAAGCACCAATTAAAATGTACAATTAAGTGTATAAATATACACTTAACACACCCCCAAACTTGAACTTTTGCTTGTCCTCAAGTGAAATCAATTTATGAGCACAAAACTCGACTATACATCTCATTACATAGATCGATTGGTCAACTTTGCGTTTTCAGAACTTGCAATTATGATGACAATTCCTAGGTATTCGTAATCTTAACATTCAACGGTACTTAGTCACTCACTATTACCAAAAACCACAAATCATACAATTGCTTCAAGTATCCAATATTTGCAAGTTAAAGATAGAAAGAATTTATACTTACATGCATATATTTGACTCCAAATACTCACCAAATTATTCTACTCAACTAATATTGAGCATTAAGCTATTGGGATCATTGGGACTTTGTGGCTTTCAATTGTAAGGCTCTTTGGTCCGAGGTAGGTAATATGGGTATGTGTGGCTAATTTCTTGAATTGAGGTGATTACGCCAAAAATTGAAAGGTAGGCGCTTGAAACAATGACTTCACCTCTAATGACTTTAATAAACTCGATTCTCCAAAGTTCAAACGTCAACATTTTTGCCTTTGAGGCAATGGATCGAGCTTTCAACATAATTCAACAACTAGTCCTTATTTCTCCCTTCTAATCTCTTTTTTTTTTTTTTTTTTTTTTTTTTTTTTTTTTTATATTATTTTTTCGAAGAATTTAGATATATATATATATATATATATATATATATATATATATATATATATATATATATATATATATATATATATATGCACATATATATCTATATTTTTTTTTTCTTTTTTTTTTCGAAGAAGAAGAAGATAGACCTTATAAGAATTTTCGACCGAATTCCAAGGGATAATTATTAAAAAATCTCCACTTTTCTACCTTCTACATATTGGCTAAAAGAAAGAACACCTTTTCTCCGAGGCTCAAATCAAGGTTCTAAGGATAAGTTCGATAAAAATGGTAGGCTTGAAAGGCTCAAACGGTTCAAAGAAGACCCAAATCATATCCCAAATCACTTACTACCCAATACTTCGTTTCATACATATCCTAAGGTGATATTTAAAACCGAATAAAGCATGATTTAGCACAAATAAATTCCAAATTTAAAATACAAAACATTCAACCAAAGCAATGCACAAGGTGTGATTCCTAGCAATAATTCACTTCTACGTTCCGTTGAATCGAAAGCTAAACGAATATCTAATCCTTATCAACATAAAACAAGTAATCTCATCATCAAACACTGACCATCTCCCATCATCATAATTCATCGATGCGTCGATCCAAGCAAAACGGATTTTTTTTTTAAAGCAAATAATAAAACGAAAATAATAAAACGACAACAAAAACAAAAACTAAAGCATGCAACTAACAAACAAATAAACACAAATTAGGCGCACATAAAAGAAAACAAATAGTTAACCACCCCCAAATTTAAAATTCACATTGCCCTCAATGTGATTCGCCCGAAGTTTAAGGATAGAAAACACCTGTTTAAGCGTCTGGACCATCATCGGGTTGCTCACCAACACCACCGTGCTCATGAGCATTATCATCCTCCTCGTCCTCCAAGAGCTCGGGTACCGGCTCAAGAATCGGTGCAGGCAACGGGGCCGGTTCGGCGCACTCGGGAGTACCGCATGCCAAATGGCGCACAATGGCTTGGAGCATCTTCCCCGACCACCGTTGAAGGGATTCGATTGTGCTCACCTTATGCTCCACCGTGGCGAGCCGATTTCTAGTAATCACCAACTATCGCTCCATTCTTCTTTGAAAACGGCGGTCCGAACTTGTGCTTGGACCCTCGGGTGGAGCTAATGGTTGGTTATCGACGGGTTGCTCGCCATCGTGGATGGGTGCCTTGAATTGTCGGGCCGCAAGGTTACTCATCGGCTTCCGAATCAGTGTGAGAATATCCGTCGTTTTGGTTGGGACCTTCGCCTTGTTGCATAGGCCGGTAACGAGGCAAGGGAAATAAAACCCTTTGGAGTTGTTGACCATGGAGGTCCAAAAACGGTCGGATATAATTTCGCTAATATTGATTGGTGTGCCCTTTAGAATGTAACATGCAAGAGCACACCGTTCGGGATCCACGTGAGTCCACGAGCGGGTGGGGATGAGGTTGGCACATATGAAAGTAAGGCACGCCTTGCCTATTTGGTGGATGCATTTCCACTCCAACTCGTATGCCTCCTCGGTTGAGAGTTCGGACCAAATTGGGGGCCCATCGCACAACACCTCGCCGAGTTGATCTCTTGTGACCGCAAGTTGCATTTGCTCCCAATTGAATGACTCATGTCGGAGGTTATAGAAGGAGTTGATAGCCTTGGCACACCAATCGACCCGCTTTCCTCGAACCGTGCTCGTCTTCCTATCCGAAGTTAGGAGAATACGGGTGTTGGCGTAGAACTCGCGGACCAAAGATAAGTTGATCGACCCCGCCGGTTCCAATAATGATTGCCACCCTCATCGTAGGAATTCTTGGTGCAACGGTGCAAATTGCGGAAGGGTGATCTCATATGCGCGCTCCATCACAAGTTTCTTCACCTTTTGTTTTTCAAAACTAACCTTGGCGCCTTCGACACAAAAAGCATCGTCATCGGGGGTTGGAATTTGATCGGCTTTCTTGCCCTTCCCCTTGCCTTTTGAAGTGCCTTCGCCTTGTGAGGTGCCTTCCCCATCACGTCCTCGTTTCCCCATAATGTGATACTGCATGTGGAAGGGATTTGAAGTGAATTGATGTGCAAAATTTCCCCCAAACTTGACTCGGGCAAATCGTCGAACACCTTGTGGGCGTTCTTGGTGGAATGGATTTTTTTAGAGAAAATTGCACCGTTCTTGAATCCTCCCTACGCAAATCAACAACAAACCACCGTGATTAAGTATTATATGTGTGTAATTGGTGAATTTTTGGTAAAATTTGTCAAAGAAAAGGAAAAAAATTGAAGGAGGAGGGCTAGGGTTCGAAGTAGGAGAGAGAGGGGAATGGGAATTGTGAGAATTGTTGTGTGGAAAACCCTTTTTTAAATCTGCCCGTTTTTTTATCTCGGACGGCCGTGCGAGATTTAGGTGTAAAATCCGCACGGCCGCGCCCTTTCTCAGTTTTGGGCAGTAGCCCCTTTTTTTCTTGGACGGCCATGCGAGAATTAGGTTTAAAATCCGTACGGCCGCGCCCGTTTCCGATTTTGTCCAGTAGCTTCACTGAAATCTCACACGGCCGTATGAGATTCCTGTCTGTTTTCTTGCACGGCCGTGTGAATAGTTGCAGAAATTGCAATTAAGCCCCTGAAAAATAAAAACTTCTTATTAGTGCTCCTGAAACTTTTTTTTTTTAAGTTAAAATAAAATAAAAACTAAAACTAACAAGATAAATAAAAAAAAATTAAAATAAAATAAAATAAAAGAAAGAAAAATGAAATCTCGGGTTGCCTCCCGAGAAGCGCTAAGTTTACAGTCTTCAGCTGGACTTTGTCTGCTTCTTTGTTCAAGCTAACGTGACCGAAGTCACTTGGCGATTGAATTCCCCTCCACGATAATGCTTGAGGCGTTGCCCATTGACTTTGAACGATTTTTCGGTTTCGGGATCCAATAATTCGACTGCGTCGTGCGGAAATACTTCGAGTATAGTAAACGGTCCGGACCATCTTGACTTGAGTTTTCCCGGAAACAACTTTAGACGGGAGTTGTAGAGGAGAACCAATTGCCCCTTTTGAAATTCTCGATGCAATATCTTGTAATCGTGCCAACGCTTGGTTTTCTCTTTGTATACACGATTGCTTTCATACGCATTCAATCTCAATTCATCGAGCTCGTTGAGTTGCAGCATTCGTTTCTCCTTGCACGCTTCAATATCGAAATTCAGCTTCTTAATTGCCCAAAACGCATTATGCTCCAATTCAACCGGTAGATGACACGCCTTGCCATAAATCAATCGAAACGGTGTCATCCCAAGTGGAGTTTTGTAAGCTGTACGATATGCCCAAAGTGCATCATCTAATTTTCTCGACCAATCCTTCCGGGTAGGACTCACAACCTTTTCGATGATGTTTTTGATTTCACGATTCGTGACCTCAGCTTGCCCGTTCGTCTGAGGGTGGTAGGCCAATGCGACCTTGTTCTTTACACCATACTTGGCCAAGAGTGCTTCGAATTGTTTATTGCAAAAGTGAGTGCCTCCATCACTAATAATTGCTCGTGGCGTTCCAAAGCGAGTGAAAATCTGTCTTTTTAAGAAAGCACAAACCACTGCAGAATCATTAGTAGGAAAGGCGGTCGCCTCAACCCATTTAGATACATAATCAACGGCCACTAAGATGTATAGGTTATTGAATGATGGGACAAAAGCCCCATAAAATCTATTCCCCATACATCGAAGGGCTCTACTTCGATCATTGTATTTAATGGGAGTTCGTGCCTCCTTGAAATATTACCAACTCGCTGGCATCTATCACAACTTGAAACAAAATTATAGCAATCTTTAAACAAAGTTGGCCAAAGTTAGCAATCTTTACCAACTCTCGCCATGCGCTCACCTCCATAATGTCCCGCATAATCCGAGCCATGGCAGTGAAAAAGTATATCTCCTTGCTCGCTTTACGGTACACATCTTCGAATGACTAAATCGCTGCATTGTCTAAACAAAAAGGGTTCTTCCCAAAAGTAGAAATTCACATCGTGTAAAAACTTTTTACGTTGATGAAAAGTGAGCTCAGGTGGAAGTACATGGCTAACTAAGTAATTCACAAAATCCGCATACCATGGTACTTCTTGATTTTCAACAACAAGCAATTGTTCATCCGGAAAGTTTTCATTAATGCAAATTGAATCTTTTAATTCCATTTCTAGCCTAGATAAATGATCGGCTACTTAGTTTTCGCTACCCTTACGATCACGAATTTCCAAATAGAATTCTTGTAACAATAGGACCCACCTAATAAGTTTAGGTTTTGCTTCTTTCTTTTCTATCAAATATTTCAAAGCCGAGTGATCCGTGAAGACAATAACTTTTGTTCCTATAAGATATGATCTAAATTTTTCGAATGCAAAAACAACTGCTAGCAACTCTTTTTCAGTGGTGGTATAATTTAATTGTGTCTCGTTTAGAGTTTTACTAGCATAGTAAATTGAATGAAATTTTTTATTCTTTCTTTGACCTAACACGGCACCTACCGCAAAATCACTGGCATCACACATAAGCTCAAACGGTTCATTCCAATCGAGCACAACAATAATAGGAGCAGTTACTAACCTTGTTTTCAAGTCGTCGAAGGCTTTGATGTATTCGTCATTGAAGTCAAATTTGACGTCCTTCTCCAACAAATTGCACAATGGTTTGGCAACCTTGGAAAAATCCTTGATGAACCGCCTATAGAATCCCGCATGTCCCAAGAAACTTCGAATCCCCTTTACGGAAATTGGTGGTGGTAATTTCTCGATTGTCTCGATTTTTGCTCGATCGACTTCTAACCCTTTCCTTGACACCTTGTGTCCTAGCACAATTCCTTCTTGCACCATAAAATGACACTTTTCCCAGTTGAGCACCAAATTTGTCTCTTCACACCTGCGAAGAACCTTAGCCAGTATTTGGAGACAAGTGTCATACGTATCACCGAAAACAGAAAAATCATCCATAAAAATTTCAAGACCACATTCAACCATGTCCGTAAAAATTGCCATCATACACCGTTGAAAAGTAGCAGGAGCATTGCATAAACCAAAAGGCATACGTTAAAAGCAAAAGTACCAAAAGGACAAGTAAAAGTGGTTTTGTCTTGATCCTCGGGAGCTATGGCAATTTGGTTATAACCGGAATACCCATCTAAAAAGCAATAAAATTCTTGACAAGCTAGTCTGTCAAGCATTTGATCAATAAAGGGCAAAGGGAAGTGATCTTTTCGAGTGGCTTTATTCAATTTTCTATAATCCATGCAAATTGGCCAACCCGTCACTGTCCTAGAAGGGATTAATTCATTTTTTCGTTTTTTATAACAGTCATTCCCCCCTTCTTGGGTACACATTGTACCGGACTAACCCACGCACTATCGGAAATAGGAAAAATAATACCTGCGTCTAACCACTTGATGATTTATTTCTTCACAACTTCCTTCATGATGGGGTTCAATCGCCTATGTTGTTCCACGGAAGATTTATGGCTCTCCTCCAATATGATCTTGTGCATGCAAAAAGTTGGACTTATGCCCTTGATGTCGGCAATTGTCCATCCAAGTGCTAGCTTGTGCTCTCGCAAGACCTCCAAAAGTCTCTTTTCCTGTAGACCTGTCAAAGATGAAGAAATAATAACAGGTAAGGTCTCATGAGCTCCAAGATACATATATTTTAAATGAGATGGTAAAACTTTAAGCTCAAGTTTCGGAGGTTCGATCATTGAAGGCTTAAAAGTGACAGTTAATGGGAGCTCCGTTTCCAAACTTTCAAAGCGTGGTCTTGACAGCGGCTTTGCCGAATCCAACCAACATAATTGTTCCGTCACTGCTTCTTCCTCAACTGATGTTCCTACACTCAAAGATGCTTCCAATGGATCCGCAATTAAAGGTTCAACGAAATCAAAATTCAATTGATCTAACACATCAAAAGCAAAACATTCATCACCCTCTTGAGGGTGTTTCATTGTACGGAAAACACCAAATTTAATCGTTTCATCCCCAAAAGACATAGATAAAATTCCATTATACACATCAATTATAGTTCTACCCGTTCTCAAAAAAGTTCTTCCCAAAATCAAAGGAATTTATTTATCTTCTTCCATATCAAGAACTACAAAATCTGCAGGAAAGATGAATTTATCTACTTTAACTAACACATCCTCTACTATTCATTTTGGGTATATGAGTGATCTATCGGCTAACTGTAAAGTCACAGATACCAATTTTATATCTCCTAATCCCAAACTTTGAAAAACTGAGAAAGGCATGAGATTAATGCTCGCACCTAAATCTATGAGAGATTTTGCAAAGAACTTACCTCCGATAGCGACTAGAATCGTCAACTTACCCGGGTCTCCAAGCTTTGGTGGAATTGGACGAGTAAGAATGGCACTGCATTGTTCGGTTAAGGCTATCATCTCATGTTCACCGAATTTCCGTTTCCTTGATACCATGTCTTTCAAAAATTTCACCCAATGAGGCATTAGTTCAAGTGCTCGAGTAAAAGGAATATTAATATGTAATTCGTTCAATTGCTCAAGAAAACTTTTGTAATACGACTCATTCCTCGCCTTTATCTGGCGTTGAGGATAAGGTACCTGAGGGGTCGGCTTAGGCGCAATGACCCTTTTTTCACCTGGTGGATCTGTCAGAGTCTCCGCTTCTTTTTCTTGTTGCTTCCCCCCATCCTTGCTTGTTGCCTTCTTCGCCACTTCTTCTAGTTGTCTTCCATTCCTCAAACTTACGGCTTTGCATTGCTCGTTGTTGCCCTTTCGAGGGTCTTCCGTATTTGACAGTAATGTACCGGCGAGCCTCGCGTTCAATTGGGTGGCAAATTGACCCATCTGTGTTTCCAAATTTCTAATGGATGTTTGGGTAGTCGTCATAAATTGGGCCAAGATATTCGCGAAGATTGAGGCGGATTTTGGAATCCGGGAGCTGGTCGTGAATAATTAGGAGGTTGACCTTGAGATGGTGCTTGCCTTTGTCCTTGCTGATTTCCTCCCCACCCAAAGTTAGGGTGATCTTTCCATCCCGGATTATACGTGTTGGAGTACGCGTTCCTCTGCTGTCGGTTGGTGTCATGCACATAATTTAGAGACTCCGTTTCGTCTACGCATCGGTCGGGAGCTTGGACTGCATGGACTTGCTGAGTTTGCAAAGCCGCTACTTGCTTTGATAGCTTCTCTAACTGGGCCGTGATTGCAGTGACCCCGTCCAACTCCAAAATTCCTCCCGTTTTAGCGGCTCCGCTGTTTGACCGATCCTATGCCCGCATGTATTTATTTCTAGCGATTCACTCCAAAAGTTCGTATGCTTCGTCGTAGGTCAAACTCATGAACATACCTCCAGCTGCAGAGTCGAGCACGGTTCTCGAGTTGTCTTGCAGTCCATCGTAAAATATTTGCAGTTGGCGCCACTCTTGAAGTCTCTGATTCGGGCACGTCCTTATTAGCTGCTTGAACCGCTCCCACGTCTCGAATAATGCTTCACCGGCTTCTTGTATGAAGTTTTGAATTTCTCTCCGGATTCTCTCAGTTTTTGTTAGGGAGTTGTATGTGTTCATAAAGAGTTGTGCTAGCTGGGGCCAAGACGAGATGGAGTGCGGCGCTCGAGTTTGTAGTCATTCCCGGGCTGCTCCTTGTAAAGAGTGTTTGAACATGCGGAGTTGCAGTGCTTCGGGTGATACTTCGTTCATCTTGTGCGAGTCACACGTTTCGAGAAAGTTGACCAAGTGGAGATGTGGATCTTCATGAGCCAATCCGCTGAATAACCCATTGTTTTGGAGCATAGTGAGGAGTCCCGCTCGAATTTCAAAATTGTTGGCTTCAATGTGGGGCTGCTGGATGCTTGATTGAAACCCATAGAGTGTTGGAACGGTGTACTCATGCAGTGCTCGTTGACGAGGTGGTGGATTAATTAGCTGGCGTTGCTCTTGCTCATTGACGATTTCCCCCACCGCATC
This sequence comes from Erythranthe guttata, assembly GCF_056151865.1. Lineage (NCBI taxonomy): Eukaryota > Viridiplantae > Streptophyta > Magnoliopsida > Lamiales > Phrymaceae > Erythranthe > Erythranthe guttata. Next base: position 1,071,121 of record NC_142541.1, on the reverse strand, counting down.
CGGTAGGCGCCCTTGGTCATCTCCCCTACGATTAATCTCTTCTTCCATCGTTGCGGGAGCGTTTTGAGCTAACCGTTGATTTCTTCTGGCTTGCCTAAACGTTCGCTCAATTTCGGGATCAAGAGGTAGCAAGTTCGTGTCGTGTCCTCTTCGCATAAAAAGTACCTAAAACAAAAGAATAAAAATAAAATAATTAAATAAAATAAATAAAACGGCTGAAGTAAGAAAAATTGCTCAAATTTAATATTAGGATAAATAAATAATTTAGCCGTATTCCCCGGCAACGACGCCAAAAACTTATTGGGTGCTAAATACCTAACACGCAAGTGCACGTATCGCAAACAAGTAGTAAAGTGGACTCGTGAGAGTCGGATGTCGATCCCACAAGGAATACTCAAATTAATTAATCCTAAGTACCAAATTTTAACAACTATGATTTTTATCCAGCCTACGCAAGTTTGTCAATTTAAATCAATTAAACAATTAAACTAATTAAGAAAGCAATTAAACACGAGAAAATATCAATATAAAAACGGATCTAGGATTTTATCTTCCCCTATGCGATAATTCTTCACCCAATTAATCTTCTATCACGCAAGTTACGATTCCCGATTATTAACCCAAGACACTCAATTACTCATAACCCGCTGTCGCGTGTATTATGAGTCTATTATTAATAACCGATTCACTATATGTCTATGCAAACCAATTATGAATAAAGCATTAAATAACAAGTCTTGTAAACGGCTACCTAAGGTATTATCTATATGTCTACGATAATACATGCAATTAACACACTCATCCGGTGAAAACTACTCGAAGGCTCTTCTATCCATGTTCTAATTATTAAAACGATCTGTCGATCAATTCTAACAATAACACATAGCAACATAAATTAGCTACGTTCATGCGCTAAATAAGATCAACATAGAAGAAATAATCGAAAAATTAAACTTGCATAATATTAGAAAAATAGGTTCGAATTACCACATAGGGTTCCAACAAAATCCTAGATAAAAGAAACTTAGCTACTCATGTTCTCTACGAAAAGCATAATAAAAATACGAAAGTTCATAAAAATCGAGAAATAAAAGTAAAAATGGAGAACTATGATGAAGATTCGTCAAGTCTTCGTCTTCGTTGCTCTGTTCTCTTGCTCCTAGATTGCGTGTCTAAAAGATAAATTCCTAATTGTGTGTTTTTTGGCCTTTAAATAGGGTGCAAAAATATAAGAGGGCGGTTTCCTTGTGTAATTAAACTTCCTTCCATGCGCCACTTCGTAAACCCGGACGGCCGTGCGAGAATTAGTTCTTAATTCTTCAGAGTTTTGATTTTTTTACTTTTGGCCCACTTTTTCTCCGAATTTGCAGTTTTTACCCCATAAGTTGTCAATTCTTCAATTTGTACCTGAAATACAAATAATAACCATTTTAAGCACCAAATATTGTTAAAACACACCAAAAGCTCCAATTAAAAGGTACAATTAAGTGTATAAATATACACTTAACAATGGACTAACAGTAAATTGACGGAAATGACCAAAAGTGTCAAATTATTAAAACACAAGGGACCAAATGTGTTTTTTTCCGAACATGGGGGACCAAATGTGAAATCGTTGCAAACTTGAGGGATGAAAACTGTAAATTTCCCGATTACGAGGATTCTCAGATGTTCAAGAATAGATAACAATACCACTCGTTCAATCAACTTCTGTTTCTCTCTCTATAATCCAAGTGTTTACAGAGTGCGTTCAATATTCAGACAATAGATTATTGGATTCATCACAGCCCTCGATCGCAATTCCGCTAACGTCGAACCACACTTCATTAACACGAGAAACGAACCTAAAAGGCGAATTATACTGCGCAATGGAGTAAGCATCCCCATCATAAGAAGGAGAAGGAGTTAAGTTGAACAACGGCGACCTACTCAAACTCACAGCCAGCTTCTCAGCCTCCTTAATGACGTTTTCGTCCCTGGCAAATCCCGAAAATTTCCTCACGGCAATGCAACGACTTTTCGACCAATCGGGTCGAAGGTTCAGCTCGGGAAGTGGAAGTGGTGGGGTCCGCTGGAACTTCACCGGTAGGTAGAATTTCACGGAGTTCGCCGATGAGTGAAGTGGGCCCGCCTGTTGGACGATGCTTGTTAGAATCGGGACTGTCATTTGTATTCTTGAATTGTTTAAGTTCGCGCCTTCTATGTACTGAAATAATCTGCAATTTGCAATAGAATTTTGGAATGAGTATATCATATATGTATAGGCATCTTTCGGTGTTTGATTAGTCCAAACTTTGGGTGAAAATCGAATCGGATCGGAAGTGAAAAACTAATTTCAATTCCGTTTCTGAAAAAAATTGAAAATCGGAATTAAAAATACTTGTTCCACAATTGGAAAATTTCGGATCATAATCGACGGAATTCGGAATTTTACGTCTTTCTAGTCACCTATAAAATAAAATACTTAATAATATCGATATTATATGTAATTTGAAGGGCAAATTGCACATCACCCCCTATGAAATTCATATTTTCGCACTTTACCCCTCAATTTTTTAAATAGTGAATGTCCCCTTCAAAATATTAATTTTATTGCAGATTGCCCCATAGCAAAATTCCGATGGATTATTCACCGAATTTGAGTTTTTTTGTTGCACCTTGCTCCTTTTAATGTTATTTTTGTTGCATGTTTAAAAATATTATTTCTCCACGTTGCCACTTTAAAATGTTATTTTAATTGCACTGACGCCATCCAAAAATTGGCAAATGGGCAAAGTGCAACCAAAACAATATTTCGAAAGGAAATTATCGCTTTTGTGAATTTTTAGGGGGAAAGTACAAAAATGAAAAAATTATAGGGGTTGAAATGCAATTTGTCCTAATTTAGAAAAAAACAAAATTTTCAAAAATAATCGGTTCGAAAATTGAAATCTTCTTTTTTTTTTTTTGACAAAATACACTTCGTCTAAATCTCTCATTTTCGCACTTTCACCCCTAAAAATTGAAAAAATGCCCATTCGAAATATTATTTTCATTGCACTCCACATTAGACAATTCTTGGAGGGCACGGTGTAACAAAAATAATATTTTAAAGGGGCAACATGCAATAAAAATAACATTTAAAGGGGCCATGTACAACAAAAATACTCAATTCCGATGAATAATCCATCGGAGTTTTGCTATAGCGGCAGTGTACAACAAGAATAATATTTCGAATGGGACATTCACTTTTAAATATTTTGAGAGGGTAAAGTGCGATAATTAGAAATTTACAGGGGTTGATGTGCAATTTGCCTTTTTTTTAGGTAAATTCCACTTTACCCCTCGTACTATGCTTGAGAATTATTTTACCCCCTCGTACTCTCAATTTCACCGATTTACCCTCTTGTACTTGTACAATTTCCCAATACAGCCATTTTCTTCAACTTTTGTCAATTTTGACTCTGACGCCGTTTGGTCAACTCTGTAAATTATAAAATTGCCACTGCCTATAACGCGTCGTTTCTCCTCCGTCAATATTGTCATTTCTTCTTCTCCCACCACTTCCCCTTCCCCTTCAAAGATATCCCCAAATTGAACACCTAACTTAGTAAAAATCAAGACCCAAAAATTGATCTATTCCACCTAGTGCAAAGAAAAATATATATGAATGTGTAAAACTTTCTCTTTTCTAATCTCGAGAGTCAAAATCGAAAAAATTCAATATTTACGTCAATATCTTGACTCTTGACCAAATAGCGTCAGAGTCAAAATCGAAAAAAAGTTAACGAAGAGGGTTGTATTGAGAAATCGTACAAGTACAAGGGGGTAAATCGACGAAATTAAGAGTACGAGGGGTAAAGTGGTTATTGGGCAGAGTACAGGTAAAGTGGAATTTACCCTTTTTTTTAGTGAGAGAGAGAGAGAGAGAGAGAGAGAGAAGGGTACCTGTGGAAGCCAATTTTGGTGGATTTTTCAAAAGAGATTAGATCAACGGGGGCAGTCATCCAAACAGATTCTTGATAAAATCTAACCTCAAAATCAGATTCTGTATGAATCACTGTGTACTGTTGTGTTTCTACCGTCTTCTTGCAATCAACCTTGTCTTTAATTATTATTGAAATTGTTATGAACAGAGTAATTACCAGAATCAAGATTCTTCGAAATCCCATTTTCTACAAACAATCGTAATTCAATCAGATGACGATGATGGATTCCCTTGAACTTGACAATAAAGTTTAGGTAGTGGGGGTTGCTAAATATATGATATTGGTAAAAATGAGTTGTGCGACTTTAGTTGTAATAGGAAAGTACTGTAGGAAATCGAAAAGCAGAGAAGCTCGTAACACGTTCATATATAGTCTCTTATGCGGTCTTTTGATTTTTTTTTAAAGGGAAAATTAGCTGATTTTTGCTTATTTGCTAAAATTTCTTTTATTTTGCTAATGACGAAGTTACCCCTTAGTTTCTTTCTCAAAGTACGACTGGATCGTTTTTCTCCACACAATCTTGTAATGAAACTCCGACCGAGTTTTCGATTCTCGATAAATATGACTAAGTATACGAAGCTCGTCATGGGAGATTTCGAGATCTAATATATGAATATTGAGCATAGAGATTATTTGCCTAGTTTAGTTGGAGAGTTCGACTAAAAATAAATAAATAGAAATAAAAGTTTATTTGCAGAGCTTAGTTATATTAATGAGCAAGAGCTTATTTAGAAGTACAAATTGAATAGAACAAAAGCTTATCCGGAAGTAATTTAATAGTAAATTTACTGAGCTTAGTTACATTAATTGTTGGAATTGGCTAAAGTTTTCTAGAATGTGTCTATTTCTCTCCCATTCAAACACCCTAGTCAAAGTGATGATTGATGCTCCCAAGATTGATGGTTGGTGTTCCAACTTCATCTAGATTCATCCATTGTTGTACCTATAAATAGACTTGTATAGTGTTTGTAGAAGTGTGCAGAAAATTAGAGAGAATAATTGAGAGACACTTGTGAGGAAATCTTGAGAGAAACACTTTGTAATCCTCTTGTAGTATTTGAGTGAAATACTTGGCTGCCACCCGTGGAGTAGGAGTTTATTTCTCCGAACCACGTAAATTTCGTGTCTCGTTTGATTTCGTATTTGTGTGAGAGTGTTCTCGTTTATGTTTTCGCTTCCGCTTTGCGCAACAATTGGTATCAGAGCTCCAAGGTTTTGAATATCTTGGGGTATCCGATTTTTGCTTGGAATCATTTCCAAGATTGGAGTTGCGTTTGCCTCGACGAATCGAAAATATTGCTGAAATATTTTTTCGATCAATCATCACTGGAGTAACTCACTTACACAGTTATCATAGAAGAATTTTTTGCTTCTTTGATCACTCCAACAAACTACTGGGGAAATAATTTTTTTGAGGCAATTAAGATTGATTTCTTATTGTCCTCAATTAACTTATTCCCATAATTATCCACGTGGGGTGGGTATTTGATTGAAGCCTTTGGACAACCATTGGAGCATTGTTTGGGTGGAATTTGTTGAAATGGCAGAAGACAAAAGTGAGACTGGAGAGGCTTCCAAATCCGTTCGTGGTTCGAAAATTTTCAGTTCCGGCCTTGAAGTTTCGAAATTTGACGGAACAAATAACTTCGGGATTTGGCAAGGTGAAGTTCTAGATCTTTTGGTATTGCAAGACTTGGATCTCACACTCGAAGAGAAGCCCGATGATATGTCCGACTCGGCTTGGACAAAGCTTAACCGACAAGCTTGTGGGATCATTCGATCGTGTCTTGGAACGGACCAAAAGTACCCGTTCATGAAAGAGACCTCGGCAAAAGATCTATGGGATAAACTCGAAGCCAAATACATGCAAAAGAGCGTTGAAAATCAGCTCCACTTGAAGAAGAAACTCTTCCGCTTCGATTATTGCAAAGGTACGACCATGGTTGAACATCTTGATAGTTTCAATAAAATTATCACGGATTTGCAAAACCTCGATGTTGAAATAGTCGATGAGGATAAAGCCTTACTTTTGTTAAATTCTTTACCCGAATCCTACGAACATTTGACAACAACTTTGTTGCATGGCAAAACTGAGATAAATTTTAATGATGTTTGTAATTCTTTGATGAATAACGAGGTACGGAAAAAGGACAAGCAAGCTCATCGAGATTCCGGCTCCGATGCTCTCACAGTTAGAGGAAGGTCTACTTTCCGAAAAAATGATAGCCGAGAGAAGTTCCGATCGAAGTCAAGGGGCAAATCCGTAGACCGAAAAAGAATTGGCAAAGACGAGTGTGCCTATTGCCGACAAAAGGGACATTGGAAGAAGGACTGCCCGAACATGAAAAAGAAGGAGTCCAAAGTAAATTTAATCCGAAAAGAAGATAGTGACACAGACGAGGCCTTAACGGTGTCACTTACGGCCAGCAACCTTGACGAGTGGATCTTAGATTCGGGGTGCTCACATCACATGTGCCCGAATAAAGATATGTTCTCGGAATTCCAAAAGATCGACGGCGGTGTTGTTTACATGGGCAACAACGACACTTGTCAAACCGAGGGTATCGGCACAGTTCAGTTAAAAATGTTCGATGGAACTGTCCGAAAGCTCGAGGACGTTCGCTATGTACCTGGTTTGAAAAAGAACCTAATCTCTGTCGGAGTCTTGGATTCAAAAGGCTATCACATCTCTGTGCACAATGGTATTCTCAAAGTTGTCCGAGGTGCATTGGTGGTGCTCAAAGCGACCAAGAAAGGAAACCTATATTTCCTCAAGGGAAGGACAATTGTCGGACAAGCAGCTGTGGCGAATTCAAAGGAGCCCGACACCTCGAAACTTTGGCACATGCGACTTGGGCACGTTGGTGAGAAGCCGCTTCAAACCTTGGTGAAACAAGGAGTGCTTAAAGGGGCCAAGTCCGGTAAAATCAGCTTTTGTGAACATTGTGTTTTCGGCAAACAAAGAAGGGTGAAGTTCGGCACATCAATACACCGAACTAAAGGCATCCTTGACTACGTTCACACCGATGTATGGGGCCCGACAAAAAACGCTTCTCTTGGAGGAAAAAGGTGGTTTGTCACCTTTATCGATGACTACTCAAGACGAGTTTGGATGTACCCAATGAGCCACAAGGACGAAGTCATGAAAATCTTCCTTGAGTGGAAGAAAATGGTGGAGAATCAAACTGGACGGAGAATCAAGAAATTAAGATCGGATAACGGTGGAGAGTACAAGTATGATCCATTTCTTGAAGTATGTCGAGAAGAAGGAATTGTTCGGCACTTTACAGTTCCAGGAAATCCACAGCAAAACGGCGTCGCTGAAAGAATGAATCAAACTTTAGTCCAAAAGGCTCGTTGCATGTTGTCCCAAGCTGGCTTGAGCAAAGCATTTTGGGCGGAGGCAATCAACTACGCAGTTCACCTTGTGAATCGGTTACCTACAGTTGCAAACGGAGGTAAAGCTCCACTTGAAGTTTGGTCAGGTGAACCTGTTAATGATTATGATCAATTGCATATTTTTGGTTGCCCGTCTTATTATCATGTTTCTGAATCTAAACTTGACCCTAGAGCCAAGAAAGGAATTTTCATGGGTTTCAGTACAGGAGTTAAAGCATATAGGTTATGGTGCCCCGAGTCAAAGAAGATCGTCAAAAGCCGAGACGTGACTTTTGACGAGTCATCCATGCTATTGAAAAAGATCGATAAGGAAAATGAAGTTCCTAAGCAATCTAAGAAGGTCACAATTGCTTCTGTGCCTGTTATTCCCGTAGATGAATCTTGCCAAAACGAAATCGAAGATGAAGAAAACTCCAAACAGGTGGAGGAGAATTTCGAGCAGGTGGAGCAAAGGCCCGAGGAAGAGATTCAAGAGCCCGAAGTAGCTGAATCTATTGCAAGGAATAGACCTCGGAGAGAAATTCGAAAGCCAGCTCGATTTGACGATATGGTTGCATTTGCTCTTCCGGTAGTCGACGGTGTTCCGAATAGCTACAAAGATGCTATTCAAGGTTCCGAAAGCTCGAAATGGAAGGAGGCCATGAACGAAGAAATGCAGTCTTTGAAAAAGAATCAAACTTGGGAGTTGGTACAACTTCCTAAGGGAAAGAGAGCTATCGGCTGCAAATGGGTGTATGCAAAGAAAGACGATACGCCCGGAATTCGATTCAAAGCTCGCTTGGTGGCCAAAGGATATGCTCAAAAGGAGGGGATCGACTACAACGAGATTTTTTCTCCCGTTGTAAAGCATTCGTCGATACGAATATTGTTGGCGTTGGTAGCTCAATTCGACCTCGAGCTTTACCAACTTGACGTCAAAACGGCTTTTTTACACGGAGACTTGGACGAAGAGATCTACATGTCTCAACCCGATGGATTTCGAGTTGCAGGGAAAGAAGACTGGGCTTGTAAACTTCGAAAATCCTTGTACGGCCTCAAGCAGTCCCCTCGACAGTGGTATAAGCGTTTTGACCAGTTTATGGTAAAACACAAGTACACTCGCAGCCAATTTGATCATTGTGTGTACTTCCGAAAAATCCAAAATGGTTCCTTCATTTATTTGCTCTTGTATGTGGATGACATGCTAATTGCATCCAAGAGCAAGGTGGAGATAGATAAATTGAAGGATCAGCTCAAAAAGGAGTTCGAAATGAAAGATTTGGGCGAAGCTCGACGAATACTTGGAATGGAAATCAAGAGGGATCGAAGCAAAGGTACAATTTGGTTATCGCAATCTCAATATTTGAGGAAAATTTTGCAGCGATTTGATAACAATGGCTCGACTAAACCTGTAAGTACTCCGCTCGCTTCTCATTTCAAGTTAAGTGCTTCTTTATGCCCTAATTCTATTGAAGAACGAAGATACATGAAAAATGTCCCTTATGCTAATGTTGTTGGAGCTTTGATGTACGCGATGGTTTGTACGAGGCCCGATCTTTCGCATGCGGTTAGTATGGTTAGCCGATACATGCACGATCCGGGAAAGGGACATTGGCAAGCTGTGAAGTGGATACTTCGATATCTTCGTGGAACTATCGATGTTGGTATAAAATTCCAAAGAAAAGAAAATCTCGAGCTTGATAAACTTGTGGTCGGTTATGTGGATTCGGATTATGCAGGTGATTTAGACAAACGGCGATCCACTACTGGATATGTGTTCACTATGGCCGGTGGACCCGTTTGTTGGCGTTCGACTCTTCAATCCACCGTTGCATTATCCACTACCGAGGCAGAATACATGGCGGTTACTGAAGCTTTCAAGGAAGCTATTTGGATGCATGGTTTGGTGAATGATTTGGGAATTGCTCAAAAACACATTGAGGTGTTTTGTGACAGCCAAAGCGCTATTTGTTTGTCGAAGAATCAAGTTAATCATGCCCGAACCAAGCACATTGCCATTCGTTTTCACTTTGTTCGAGAAATTATTGAAGAAGGTGATGTTCGATTGCTGAAAATTGGAACCGCCGAAAATCCCGCCGACATGTTAACGAAAGTGGTTACTCGAGATAAGTTGATCCATTGCTTGGACTTGATCAACATTGGATAGTCGGTGCACTTGGTGGCAGCCAAAGCCGGTGATGAGGATTATGAGAACTTTCGCCAAGGTGGAGATTGTTGGAATTGGCTAAAGTTTTCTAGAATGTGTCTATTTCTCTCCCATTCAAACACCCTAGTCAAAGTGATGATTGATGCTCCCAAGATTGATGGTTGGTGTTCCAACTTCATCTAGATTCATCCATTGTTGTACCTATAAATAGACTTGTATAGTGTTTGTAGAAGTGTGCAGAAAATTAGAGAGAATAATTGAGAGACACTTGTGAGGAAATCTTGAGAGAAACACTTTGTAATCCTCTTGTAGTATTTGAGTGAAATACTTGGCTGCCACCCGTGGAGTAGGAGTTTATTTCTCCGAACCACGTAAATTTCGTGTCTCGTTTGATTTCGTATTTGTGTGAGAGTGTTCTCGTTTATGTTTTCGCTTCCGCTTTGCGCAACATTAATAAGCAAGATCTCAGCAAGCAAACATGCATTTCAACTAATTTTATTGTCGAGTTTGATAAATTAGAGCTAGTAAAGAACTTTTGTAGAATGATTGAACTGAGAGTTTAAACGTTAAGATTAGTTAGAGACTTACTTAGAAAGAATTGTACGAGAAACTTGTTTGAGATCGAGCTTAATTAGTTAATGGTGAAGAGAATCACAAAAAAATAGGCTTACACATAGAATTAAGAGAATAGCTCGATTACAGAGCTTAGTTATGTTCATGGTTAGCAGCTTAACAAACGAACACATCTCGAGTAATTTAAAGAAAGGGTTTAGTTAGACATTGCAGTAAGTTAGTTAGAGTTAATTATAGAGTTTAAGTAAATAAAATTCAACGTAACATAGAGCTTCGTTAGAGTGTTAAGTTATATACAGAGCTTACTTACGCATTATAATTATAAAGCCTAATTTTTTTTTTGAGATTTATCTATATTAATTAATAGGGCAAATTACAGTCACCCCTGAAATAAGGTCAAATTACGGAAAAAAAATTCTTATATTAGATAATTACAACTACCCCTCAACTATGTATTGTCTTACGAAAAAACCATCATTCAGTAGTTTTTTTTTTTTTTTTTTTTGTAATTTGACATTATCTCAGGAGGTGGCCGTAATTTACCCTAATTAGTATTTCCATATAGTGTAAATGCCTCCACTTCATCACTCCCTGAAGTTAGCTGGAATAGTATCTGCTCGGAAATACTCTTTTCGAACATCCTTCGCCGAACAAAACCTCACCTACAAATATCATAAATTAATAAAAAAAAAAAAAAAAAAATTAGGGCCGATTCGATATGCAATTATACGCAATTTTTCGAAAAATGAAAACAAATTAATATCCGAAAAAAAATATACTTACCAAAGAGGCGTATGATTTCAACAAGGGCTTAATCATCAGCCAAATTGGTTTGAATATAAACGGAGCGTCCACAAACAGGACTTCGGTCAATAGCCTCGGATAGTAGCAGTCGAATGCATCAAACTGCACATAACCAAAGATAACATAAGAAAATTATTAAAAAAAATTAAGTAATACGATCGAAGTTTTTAGCATTTACCACAAACGTTACGAATTTAATGTCGGTATTTTCTGCACGAAAGCCTCGGAGATCAACTATAACGAGTATTTCTTGTTTTCCACCTCGGAATTTGCGTAATGCCTTTTCGATTAAAAACACACAGAGCTTCTCATCTTCAAAGTGTTCCTGCACGCTCAATAAATATTAAATAAAGCTTGCATATTGAGATAAAATTTCAAGAGAGAACGCATGTATTCGATGGAATTTTTTTTTCCGGGTTTATTGCATTTAGTACCCCTATGTTATTCCGAATTGATCAAAAAACTCCTCGTGTTGTAAATATTAGCAAAAAATCCCTATGATCAAATTTTATTAGCAAATTACCCCCCTAAAGGAACACTGTTTTGGGGGCTGTGTGCTAAAAAAAAGTGCAGCATAGGGGTTGTTTTGCTAATAGTTTATAACACAAGAAGTTTAGGCTAGCTTATGTTACGTACCCCTGGAAAATGCTTCGATGCTTCCACTACTAGCACTGCTCTGCCCCGTGAATCGAGATAATTGTGCAGATAAGCTTTTCCCGTTTCCGCTGCACGTTTGACCGACTCTTCGGACAATTTGGACACACCGAACTCCTTTCGCCATCTCTGTTAAGGTAAAGATAAACTCAACGACACCATATATTTTCAAAAGCTACGGTTTTTAATGTTAGTCAAAGAAAAACGAAGGGAAAAGAAAGAAAAAAGATTCGATTTTTAACATCATTCAAAGGAAAGCGAAAGAAAGGAAACTAATATGAAAATAGGGTGCGAGTAATAATTAGAGACTAATATGAAAATTATAGTTACAATGGCTTTAGTCAACTTGGAGACGGCATCTTCGACGGAATATTTTCGATCCTTGAGAAACCAAAGAATCATTTGATCGTCATCTCTCCCATATTTTCCCAACGGCAGACTGTTTTGCTCTTTCTCGAGCTTTTCTTTTACTTCTGCCACAAGCTGCAACATGAAACATATGATCAACCGCATTAAAATTTCATCGAACCAAAATCGATACTACACGAAGAGTTTCGCTATTTCTCCTTCAACGGAAAAAAAAAAAAAAAAAAAAAAAAAAAAGCTCATCCCTTTACTTTTAAGACAGCAAAAAACCATGACCTCATAATTATCCAGACAAGAAAGTACACAAAAAACGGACAATTCATACACCATGTATATTTCGATTCATCCCGCTAACTTATAGCTACAATGGAGGTTAAATAATTGAATTCTTCGAATTTTCAAGAAATGCAACTTAAACAAAGAATCAAATAAACCAGGACAAATTCATTTCAAATTTTAATAACCAAACAAGAACAAGAAATCGAGCAAAACCGTATATACGAGGGTGTGAAAGTGTGTACTCTGTGTGTATTTCGAGGAGCAACGGAACAACTGCGAATTCCGAGCTTGAAAACCTTGGTGGGTTTCTTGTAATGAGTAGAAACTGCCTTGAAATGTTGAGCCAAAGGAGGACTACGCATCATTACACAGTGAGACATTTCATCAAACAGTTTGCGATCACTTGATTTTTCTCACTGATATCAAAGCTACCGCATTTTGTAGCTATAACAGAATTGCGGGTGCATGTGTAGGAGTTGGGTTTGTACCGAACTCTTAACGATAACAAAATTTATTACCGCCCTCCTATTAAATCGATATAAGATATGAGTATGTTTTAAAAGTACAAAGTATAGTATTTAAGCTATAAGATTCATAATATTCCACACTAGAGAGATGAAACCGCGCACGAGTAGGGGTGGAAATCGGACGGAATTGATCAGAATGCAAAAAATCATTCATGTTTCGGAATACTTTGGAATTGGCGAAATGTAGGAAATTTCGAAAATTAGGTTAGTTTATAATCTCTTGTTCTAAATTCGGATATAATGAAAATTTTCACAATATATTTCAAAATTTTGCAGTAAAAAATGCAAAAAAAATTCAGAAGAGGGTTCGAAGAAATGCAATATATAAAACCAAATGTAGGAACAACAAATTCATACAAAGATTTTTTATGCAACAAAGAATTTCTGATACCAATTATTTTTTGCTAATGTTTTAATTTACTTGATCCGTTAGTATTTATACTTTTCATATAAAATATAATATAAATTATATTATGGAATTACAAATATATCATAAAATTATATTATATATTTCGAAAAACAATCGAAATATTTAGAACTAAAACCGGATCAAAAATCGGAATTTTCAGTAATTTTATATACAATAACGATTCCATTCCAAATAAATTTGGAAAAATCGGATATCAGAACTTAAAAAATTGGAATAAAAATTACTGTTTCAAATTCAGATGTTTTCATATCGGAATTGGCGGAATTACGAACTTTAATTCCGATTTTCCACCCCTACCCACATTGGATGAATAACATCGTCACGTGATAAACACGTTATGGTTGCTTATGCTGTTATGCACTTGTCAAGCATTAAATTAAAGAAAATGGTCTTGCTGTTTTTTTTATTTAATAAAATAAATTAAAATCTAGAAAAAATACATCTACATTAGCTACAACTTTGAAAACTTACATAAATTCTCTTGAAATGTTTATTTTTTTAAGAATAAATTACACTCACGTCCCTCCAGTTAGATTTATTTAAATTTCAACCCTTTTATTTGAAAAAAATATTAGTCAAACCTCACTTGAAGTTTATTTTCAGATGTGACAAATTGTTATACAAGAATAAATATGACCATAAGCATATACTAAGGAATCAACAAAAAATCTTTTCCATTTTGATTTAATACAAAATCAAGAACTAATTAACTAATTAATATTAATTAAAGAAGCTCCAAAAACAAGCTTGCTTTTGGATGAAGTCCACACTCTTTGAGACTCGTTCCCATTCGATCTTCACCGTAAACTTTTCTCGGAAAATTCGATATTAGCCTGTAATTTCCGACTCCGATAAGCCCTAACGAATCAACGTACACGTAAATCGCTCGGATCTTGTCCGTGCACAAGAAGCTACATTCCCTTCTCTCCCCGTTCGGAAATCGAATCAAAATCTAGCAAAATCAAATCAAGATTACATTTTTAGCTGCGAATTTTAAATCATGTTTTTTTTTCTTGAGAAATTAGTGTTTATTGCATTTAGTACCCCCTATGTTATATTGAATTGCTAAAGACTCCTCATTTTATTTTATTGGCAAAAACCATTTTTAATGCATTTTATTTATCACACAACCCCTAAAATTGTGGGTTTAGGGGGGTATTTGCTAACAAATATTGAATCATAGGGTTTTTTTAACATTTAGAAAAAAACAAAGGGTCCGAATGCAATAAATTCAAAATGAAAAGAATATATATATAGGAAAATAATTTATTGTAACCTGAGTTGCTTCAGCTGCTTTCTGAGAAGTTTGTGCACTAATGTTTGCTGGCTTAGCTTTGTTAGCTTTAGCTTCTGCATTAATTGGCTTCTTCTTGAGTGTTTCTTTCTCCTAAAATAACACAAATATTAAATTTGTTTTAAACCGAGATCGAAACCGAAACCCGAAACACGAAAACTCTTATTTATTTAACGAACCTGGTCTACATGGAGAGATGTTACATAAGCAACATCTTGTTCGTCCCTCAACCGTTGATTATCAACGCTTGTCGTTTCATCGTGTTTAGCCACGTCATCACTCCCAAATGCTACTCCTTGTTCTTCTATTGTTCTTTGCAGAATTTCGACTAATTCGGCAGGAGAAACCGGGCCTTCTATCTACAAACAAAGGAAGGCAAAATCTAGTAACGCCTCGTTTGGTAGGTTACATAAATTACGATTTCGTCGAATAATTGGCTTCATTTGGTGTTTGGTTACTTCAATAACTTTTCGGGCCGACTTAATATGTTCTTATTTTGTTTTATTGATGAATCGTGTATTGGATCCTCAAAAATTGGACTATATAATTGGATTCGGGAAATTTAATGTTCTCATCCCTCAAGTTTGCAATGATTTCACATTTAGTTCCTTATATTTATAAAAAAAAAACACATTTGATCCCTTAGGCCTATTTTGGTTGAGCTGATCCGGGTGGATAGTTCCTCTAATCCACTCGGATCTCAACTTTGGTTCAGCCCAACCGTGTTCTGGATTGTACTTGGGCCCGGGTCCGGATCATGGAATTACTGGATCTCCCATCAGGCCGAATGAGGTGAGATTGAGTAATCTCATCCAACACTCAGCCCAATCAACTACCTATATTACTATTATGCCCTGAATATTTATTTCTAATTACAAGACTACCCCATATATATATATATCAATTACGCCCTAGAATTTTCCCGTCATAGCATTACACAGCCGTTCTTCTGCACCGAAAACCGAAACCAAAAACCGAATAGAACAATTCTGAGAAATTCAAAGGAAAGATCGAAAAAATAAATCAATTAAATTTGTGCTTCAAACGGCTCACCTGATGATCGGGAACCTGGCGGACGATGCTTACAGAAACATTAATTTTTAGACATTGTTAATCCTCGGTTCGATGATAATAAGATTCTCCACTGTGGTCTGTGGTTTTTTCACGGAGGTATTTTTTCGGATAATCGACTCATCTAGGTTGTCTAATACGTTCCTTTCTTCGTTTTTTAGGCCCCCCTAAACAGGAGTAATCACAGATTGATTTCACAGATTGCTTCAAACGCATCCGAGTAAAATTGAAGAATTTTGGGTTCATATCCTTAATTTTCCTTTTTTTATATCCTTAATTTTCTCGCATTGTTCTTACAGCATTTCAAATTCTTGAAAGAAAAAAAAAGATATTTTCTGCTATATGTTTATATCTCATGATTCTTGAATTTCATTTTATTTGATTGTCAGTTATCCCTCTTTTTTAATTGTATTCAATGCTTTTGTGGCTTATTCGAAGTTTGTTCTATGCTACACCACGATAATTTAAATTCATATATTGATTGCTATAAACAATGGGTTCATTTTTTTTTTTTTTTTTTTTATTGCAGTATTTGCAGGGGAACCAATTGTGGAGTACAGTTCCACCAAATAAATGAAGCATATGATGTAAGTAAAATCTTCGAACTTTTTTTGTTTACTTACTTGTCCTTTTCTCCTTTAGGTTTAATTTCACAGATCTTGTTCGATTGTCACTAATGCCTCGTTTGGTTGCTAAGATAAGATTAAATAAATCTAATAAAAACCCAATTATTTTATCGGGCACCGAGACGTCCAACAAAAAAACTACCTAAAAGGCCGATAAGCTACGAAAAGTTATTGGGATACCAAACATTAAACGAAGTTAAATTATTTAGCTAATAATGGTTAATCTCCCCAACTAAACGAGGACTCATAGTCTAATTTTATAGTAAGAGGTTCAATGCCAATTCTCCAATAAGCGTAAATAAGGGATGATAAGAACTAATTTTTTGGCACCCTGAAAAGTTATTGAACCAACTAAATACGAGGCATTAACCTCTTTTTTTTCTCGCGATGGCGATATATTAGTAGCGATTTTGTTCACTTGAAGCATTTACTAATAATTATTAGAGTATGAAATTGACCTACGTGGTGGATTCTTGAATATCGACGTGACATGTGTTTGTTTTGGTTTAGTTACTTCTTGTAATGAAATACTTTCATGATAGGAATCATTTGCTTTCTCATTAAAGTTGATCTCAATTAGCTGACTAGTCGATTTTCGATCACCCACCGAAGCCCCTACATGTACAAGAATGAATGATTATTAGAAACATGGAAATATACGTGTGTTCAAATATTGTGGAGAATTCTAATTCTCGGTGGGATTTTATATATATTCAATGGGATTTTTTTTCTTTTTGCAGATTGTGATGAGTAATTTACGAGGGGAAGTGAGCACACCACAGAGATGTGCGACGATGGTGATTCGGAAGAAGGGATGAGAGGAATGAACGATCAAGATTGGGAGCTGTGGGAAGAGTGGATGGGATGGGAAGGTGCTGGAATTCAAGATTACTCTTCCCATATTAACCCTTACATTTAATGACATCTTCAAAATGAGTTTAATCAAGTGTTTGTATATATATATATATATATATATATATATATATATATATATATATATATATATATATATATGTTGTATTGAAGTTGTAAAGATGGTTGAGGTTGCCGTGTATAATGATGTTTAATATTTTTTTTTTTTTGCTGTATATATCATGGCATTGTTCCTTGGAAGGAACACTGTTAATTGTATCTTGTATATCAATGTTAATTATTAAATGATTTTACTTAGTATATTTGAGTTTTTACATTCTCTTGTTATGTTGAGGTTTGTCTTGTTTTAATTGTTGTGCTTTGATTCCATGCTGACCTCCTCTTAGAAATATAGAAAATTTGGACTCCCGTTGTTCAATCCTAAACGATACACGCTTCCAATGACACCTAGTAATCGTTTGCCCCGTCGATTGGCCGTTTGCCGTTATCTTTCTTTGAGGGGTGGTTTGACCCGGACGAGTGAACAAAATTGGAGGGGCGGTTTTAAAAAACAAGAAAAATGGTTGATGTAAGAAGTGGTGGGTTCAAATAGTGTTTTCCATTATTTTGGGGTATATAATATAATAATAAAAAAAGAGAGAGAAAGGGCGATATGGTAATTAACCACATTATCCGTCCCAAACAACCCAACCTTTCACGAGATTAACACACCTAGTTTCAATCCCATAGACTCGAATCCCACCAACCAAAACCGAGATCCCATCCAACTAACACCAATCCATACAGTAGAATTTGAAAAAGAACCCCAAATCCCATCCCATCCCATCAACCCAACCAAAAGGGGCCTTATGTTTCAATATTTTGACAATTTTGGTCATTTTTGTCAATTTACCCTTAGTCTGTCAGTTACGGTAGTGATGGGCACATGTTTACAGAAAATTGACGGAAATGACTAAAAATGTTAATTTTTTTAAACATGACGGATGAAATGTGTCTTTTGTGAACATGATAGACTAAATGTAAAATCGGTTAAAACTTATATTTTTCCTAATTGGATTCTAAGGCCTCATTTGGTAGTCAGAATAAGATTGGGAAAATTACATTTTTCATCCTTAAACTTTGCACCGATTCCACATTTGGTCTCCATGTTTACAAATAACACATTTGGTCTCCATGTTCACAAATAACACATTTGGTCCCTCGTGTTCCATTAATTCAACAATTTTGGTCATTTTCGTCAATTTAACTTTAGTCCGTTAGTTAAGGGGAGATTCCGTTAGTTTTGACGGAGATTGACGGAAAGGACTAAAAGTGTTGAATTTTTGAAACATAAGGGACCAAATGTGTGTTTTGTGAACATGGGGGACCAAATATGGAATCGATGCAAACTTGAGGGATGAAAACTGTATTTTTCCAAGACAAGATTATATTAATATCGGACTAATGGACCAAAATAAAATAACAGAACTACTAAGAAAATGTACTAACCTGTTGAATCACAGCTATACTATCACCACTAGCTGGAGCAACAACAGCACAAAAAGGGAATGTACAAGCCCCTAATGCAGCCGCCATCTCCGAACCCTCTCCGCCACCCGAAAGCCCACCCCAGCTAACGAAATTCGCATCGAGAAAATGTACAACCACCTCCGAACAAAGCGTCCCTCGACAAAAACCCGAAGTGAACGGATGTTCCGGCGAATGTACGTACATGAACACGAACTTACGCTCGTCTCTAGCCATCTTCATTACGTCCTTAAACCGACACGCGTAGAAAAACGGGTGCATTGTACCGTAGTCCCGCTCGAAACTAGTCGAAAACGACGACCATTCTTCTCGAGGGTGGAAATTCGAATTATTATTATTATTATTAGGATGGTTTTGAAAGGGAAAGTTTAATGGTGGTTGATTATGAATGTGATGGTTGTGGTGGTTTGTTCTTCCTCCGAACCGAATTAGGTCGACTCCTTGGTTCATCATTCTCGAACATCCTTCTAGAATGTTCCGAGGGAGGCTCGTGATTCTTCGGACGATTCTCTTGCACGATTCTTCTCCGGAATATCTTCTTGAATATGACATTTTTTTTTCTTGAAAAATTAGTGAAAGTGAAATTTCTTATTAGTGGTTTCATGTGAAATGAAACATATATGTTGGAAGAGGTTTATAATTTGAATTTTCAAACATATGTAATTACTAATTAATAATGTCATAATCAACTTTATTTTTAACTTTGTCTTTTTACTTTTTTCTTTTAATTTAATTTCTCTTGTATCGAGTTCTAAAGAAGATGCCTTAATTCCTTTATTGTCAGCTGAATTTCTGGGGTTAAGACAATCAAAAGGGAAACAAGGCAAGACAAGAAAATTAAGAAATAACACTACATTTCAAGAATATATATATATATATATTATTTATATATATGTATATTATTTATCAATATGTATGTATATATTGACATTGAAAATTAATGAAAATTCGATTAAAATTCGACTCGATTAGAACAAAAATGATAAATAAATTAAAAAATGTGGGAAAATTACAGTTTTCACCCCTCAAGTTTGCATTAATTTCACATTTGGTCCTTCATGTTCACAAAAAAGCACATTTGGTCCCTCATGTTTGAATAATTTAACACTTTTGGTTATTTCCGTCACCGTTAGTCCGTCAGTTAAAGCAGCGACGGACACACACATAATTCCGTTAGTACTAACGAAAAATTGACGAAAAATACTAAAATTGTTCAATTTTGGAAACATCAGAGATCAAATGTAAAATTGGTGCAAACTTGAGGAATGAAAATAGTAATTTTCCCAAAAAAATGTAAAAAAAAATCCAAGATACTCGAGTTCGATTCGTGTTCGACTGAGTGTGAACCAGTCGGACCTTGTCATCTACTATTTCCATGAATAAATCAAAGTTCACTTTAATATGACTTAGCTTCAAAGCAACGTATAGTCTCACTTGTGCTAAATTACAAAACAAGCTCATTTTCAACTTGCAATTTGCATATACTAATCCATACAAAATGATGTTTTCCTTAAACATGATCAAAGATTTGACTAATTTAATTTAATTTAATTTAGATCATTGCTTTCCTTCAAAGGTAATTTATTTTAAAAAAATGTATTCCTCATGATTAAATGCATGGACTAATAATGGATCACAAATTCACAACATTATCAAGAAAGCATATATGTTCAAGAAATCATCTCTCACAATTCCAATGTTAGTTCCTACTTATTTCCTATTCTTGTTTCAACAATCATGCTTCTCTTGCTCTTCTTTCGAATTTCGATAATATTGTTATCCTTCCATCCAAACGGGGCCTTATCGGCTCGTTGCATAACAACAACCTCATCGAAAACCTACCAAAGATGCATGACACTCCCCACTCAACAAGCTTCGATAGCTTGGTCGTTCCACCCCAAAAATGCAACCCTAGACCTAGCCTTCTTCGGTAGCTTCATCTCTCCGTCTGGGTGGGTCGGGTGGGGCATAAACCCTACATCACCCGAGATGACGGGTACGCGGGCCTTGATCGCTTTCCCGGATCCAAATACGGGTCAAATAGTCCTACTCCCCTACATCTTGGACCCTAACGTCAAGCTCCAACGGGGCCCGCTCCTCTCCCGTCCGCTCGACCTCCACGCCACCGCCTCGTCAGCCGCTCTGTACGGTGGCCGCATGGCCACCATACACAGCGGGGCCACCATCCAGATACACGCCACCGTAAACCTCGTAACGAACAAAACCAAGATCCACTTCGTCTGGAACCGCGGGCTATACGTCCAGGGCTACTCCCCGACCATCCATCCAACTGGAACGGACGATCTCTCCTCGATCGCCACGATAGACGTCCTGTCCGGGGCGACCGACGGGTCCCACACAAACATAATCCAGCCACTCAAAATCGCACACGGTGTAATAAATGCAGTCTCGTGGGGAATCTTGCTCCCGATCGGGGCAATCACTGCCAGATACCTGCGCCAGATCCAGTCAGTGGGGCCCGC
The DNA here is from genome assembly GCF_056151865.1 of Erythranthe guttata. Classification (NCBI taxonomy): domain Eukaryota; kingdom Viridiplantae; phylum Streptophyta; class Magnoliopsida; order Lamiales; family Phrymaceae; genus Erythranthe; species Erythranthe guttata. The sequence continues at coordinate 1,050,101 of NC_142541.1, read as the reverse complement.
ATGGTTCTACATGCACGTAGGGGTTCAAATCTCCGCGATTGTTTTGGGTACGGTGGGGTTCGGCATTGGAATCAAGCTAGGGGAAATGTCCCCCGGCCGGGTGTACGGGCCCCACCGGAAGCTAGGGTTTGCAGCTTTCTGCTTGGGATGGCTGCAGACCCTGGCGCTATTGTTCAGACCTAAAACTACTAATAAGTTCCGAAAGTATTGGAAATCGTACCACCACTTCGTGGGGTACGGTTGCGTGATTTTAGGGGTTGTGAATTGTTTCCAAGGGTTTGAAGTGATGGGGGAGGAGTACTCTTATGCAAAGTTGGGTTATTGTTTGTGTTTGTCTACATTGGTAGGGGTTTGCATTGCACTTGAAGTTAATTCTTGGGTTATTTTTTGTAGAAAATCTAAGGAAGAAAAGTTGAAGAGGGAGGGGCTGTTTGGCAGTGGATCAATTAATAATAGTCATTAATTGTGAAATAGATTTTACATGCTATAAGTTTTAAGCCCATTTTCACATGCATAAATTTTGAATTTATTTATGCTGTATGTAACATGTTATATATGTTTTCAAGAAAAGAAAAAAGTCAAAATCAAGAACAAGCCTTGAACACTTTCAAGATTAAAGATTGAACATTGCCCAGAAATTGATATTTTCATATTTAATTAATTTTGAATTTGATTGTATGGAAAAAAAAAGTGAAAGCCCTTTTAACAAACCAAATGTAATTAATTTCTTGCTTTCTTTTGGTCGATTCCAAAAATCAAATCAATTGCTTTTAGTAAAGGCAACAGCTAGCACCAATATATACACCACCTTTCTCTTTCTCGTATGGGCCCCACCCTCAACTTCTCGTTTTCACTTAAAATCGTAATTTTTCGGATCGGAATTAAAAAAACAAAATTATATTGCATATTACATATTCACAAAGACAAAATTAGACAAGTCTACCGTTTTCTATGCTATACTCAGTGAAAGTCACAATAGGTAAATATTTACCGTTGGTCTACACACGCACTAATGTGGGTGCGTGTGCATTTGTGTGCTTATGAACAGTACAGATCTACCCGGTGTGTTCACCCGATATAACATAATATAAACCTAATTGGGATCTTCAAAAATTATTAAAATTTTAGGATCTCAAATCCTTAAGATCTCTATTATGTATGTATATGAGATGCTACGCCCGGTGTGACACACCGGGTGATCTTGAATCGTTATATCTATATAAATAACTATCCACTAAACACATATACACACGGGTGTGTTGTTATTATGTGTAGATCAAATGTTCAACGTCACCCGATGCATTTCATCAGGTCTAGCATCTACAAAATCGTGTTTTTTTTCTTCTTTTTTTTTTTTTTTTTCCGTTTTCAAAAGATCTATTTAATTATACTTGGCCCAAAAATTATAAATCAATCGAAATCAAGCTTTTATCAATATATGTATACACACACACATGACACATGGAAAAAACATTAGTTAAACCATCAAAATCTTGGAGTCTCAAAGTAGACAACAAGTTGAAAGGGCCTTTTATCCAACAAGTGCATTTCAGTCACATTTTCATGATTCTTTTTTATTTTATTTTATTTTATTTTTGGTATAGAAATATTTTGATGAATTATAATTATAGCCAACAAAAATCGCTTTAGGGGAATCTAACGACTTTCATTCAAAATAATTATGCGCGTGCTTGTGTCGCATTTTACCTTTGCCTACTATATATCATCACCTACATTTAGTGCCTTATCTTGTGTCGGCAAATTACGGCCAACCCCCTAAGGTAAGGTTAAATTATGAAAAAAATCCCTCTTGTTTTTATAATTACAATCATCCACTTTAACTATGTATTATATTACACGTCCATCTTTAAAGTGTTAAATTTACCAACTTGAGGGGGGTTTTCGTAAGAAAATACATAGCTGAAAGGGTAGTTGTAATTATCCAAATAGATAAGGATTTTTCGTAATTTGACCTTATCTCTCTTATAGGTTGGTCGTAATTTGCCCGAAGAATAATAATATTTGTTTCAAATCCAATTTGAATCTTATCTTCGTCTCTAAAGCATAACCAGCCATATCTCATTTATTTAATTTCCCAATGTGTTTATCCTCTCTAATATGCAAGAGGATATATGATAATTATTTACACTTTTGATGCAATAATTTAATAATCAAGAATGACCTAACGGTTGGAACAAATTATTATGATTTATGTCTCTCAAATGGTCTGCAAGCTATTATACGAGAGTATAGATTTATCCAATGTACCTATATGATTAGCTATGAATTTTTTTTTTTAAATAAAAAATATATACTACTAAAAACATCAAAGCACAAGCATTGCAGCCTTTATTCCCCACTTATATCACAAAAGTGGAATTTGTACCAATAAAAATTTATAATATAATAATTCATCAAAAGCAAGAATATAAAATTTCACTACACATTTTCTCTCTCACATGCCATCCACAACATTTCATGTCACCAACACATATTTTGAGACAAGATTTTATTCCACCCTTTTCTCTAAATTGTAATAAATATTTATTAAATTTATAAAAAAAAAAATATGTTTTTGAAATTAAAAAAAAAATTGCCACCTGGGAATCTGATCTTTCAGGCCAGCAAAAACTTTACAGAAAGTTAATGTATTCCAGTGAGAAAATTAAATAAGGGAAATTAAATAGTCTGAATTAAGTGGGTTGGGTTGGGTGATGAGAGTGACAACTTATGGGCCAATTATTCCTCAAAACAGTTCTCTAATTCCTTTGTATGCAGATGATCAAGATTTGTGAGTGGGATTGTCTGAAAAGAATATATCTGTAAGAATAATATTAAATAAATAGTATTTATTTATTTATTGAATTTAATGGTGGTAATTAATTATAATAATGGGTAAAGTAAAGTGGATATGAGTGGGAAACATAATTTGCCCCATAACCCTACCCTAAAAAAGAGAACCCTAATTTATTTTATTTTTATATAAGGGGCCTCCATACCTTTCTGCTGCTAACACAAAGTAGTGCTTGAAACCACATGATAATTGTTACATCAACTTTTATTATATTTATTAGGGCAAATTACGAGCACGCCTGAGGTAAAGTTAAATTACAAAAACACGACTCATGTTTGTATAATTATAAGTACTTCCCTCAACTATGTATTATCGTACACAAAAATTCATCCAGTTGATAAATTTAGGGGTGTTCATTCGGTAAAATTATACAGAAATTAGGGTACGCCAACATTTCATACTGTTTAGCGTGTGGTTTGATAAATAACCGAATTAACTAGATTTTATCAAAAATATTTAAAATTTTTGATTTTTTTTATTTAATTTAATTAATTTTAGTTTAAATACTAATATTGCGTATATAAATATATAAATATAAAATAAAATTGAATACCACACGAATTAATGGTTCGGTAATCGGGATGTACGAATTTTAGTTCGGTTCGATTCGATCAGTTTATCGACCGGATTAACACCCCTAGGTAAATTTTACATTGTAAGGGTGGACGTGTAAGACAATACATAGTTGAAGGGGGTGGTTGTAATTATGCAAACAAGAGGGGTTTTAAGAAATGTTGGGGGAGCCATGTCACCCCATAGCTGTATGTTGTCTCTACCACTTCCTGAAACTAATGGTCCGTTAGAACTCTATCGGAATAATGTATTCTATGTATAGTCCCGTTAGAGTTTCTAAAAGTGTTTCAGGGGTGATTGTAATTACCGATTCTACAATGGGCTTTAAAGTTATTTTAGCATACCTTAGCGGTGTAGGTGTAATTTACACTTTTTTTTTTCCTTTACTCAATTCTATGTAACGTAAATTTGACCTATAATATATTCGTTTATTAATTGAAGAATGCTTTTCTAGTATGGTCACGATGCAATTATGGTGGCAATTTGATTTTATCTTTTTGTTTTAAATGATCTTGATAAATCATAAAATTTATAATTTCGAGAAGTGTATATAGGTTTTGATATAGGAAAAAAGGCTATTAATTATTAAGGTTTTTAGGATTTATAGTAATAAATCAATATCTAAATGAAATTGACAATGATTGATAATAAATTAATAATCATTCTGATTTAGATATTCCCACAGTAATCTAATTGTGAAATTTTTAATCTAATTAGCATGAAAATGACATCACGTGGAATTGATCATGACGTCAGGCCCATAATGGGGACAAAGAAATCATGCAAATCTTGATTATCATCATTTTGTAATATCTAGTGCATTTATAATAGATTTCAAAATAATATGAACCTAATGGATAATCATTAATCACATAATTTTCAAATAATTAAATCAATATTTTTTACTCTTTCGAAACTCGTACCGGACCGGCCGGTTGAACCGGGTAAACCGTGAATATTGCCTAGTCCGATTCGGTTTGACCGGTTGAACCGTAATATCAAAACCCGAGTGAAATTCTTTTTAGTTTTTACTGCCTGAAGAAAAATATATTAAAAAAATATATATATCAAAATGTATTAACCAACACGTAACCCATTTTACCTATATATTGGGAAAATTATATTGTTCTTCCATGATGTTAAGTCTAATTAATTACATACAGACCCTCATATTTTTAAAATATTACAAAGACCCCCTTAATGTTTACTTGTAGCTAAATTAAAATTAAACTCATTAAATCATAATTTTCTGTTTACTAAGATATTCTTAAAAGGAAAAAAAAAAACATAATTTTCTTCAATAATTTTGAGTAAATAATTTTGAAAAATTAACAATTTTATTTTTATTTTTTTGAAAAAAATTACTGATTAAATTGGGGTACATAAGGAATCAAAAGAATTTCTTTGTTGATAATCATTGTAAATTTGTTTTATTACTGAATCTATATAACTTGTAATAAAGTTGCACAGAAGCTGGTCCACCATTTGCAATTTGCAGCTGCACCAAAAAAATTTAGCACTGTCATAACTAATGTAGTGTACTCTTTTCTTCTCTACCTTCTTTCTTGTTATCTTCATTTTCAATTTTCTTTAGCTCCCTCTTCAAATTACGAAAAAACCCTTCTTGTTTGTATAATTACAACCGCTCCCTCAACTACGAATCTTGTTCCACGCCTATTCTTGCGGTGTCAAATTTAGTGGAATATTCTTCAGTTTGTACCCGTTTTACCCCATTTGAGCTCCACATAAGATATGTTTTTCGACTTGTAAATATCAGATTGTGGTGTATCAGAAACTGCATTTTTGCACAAATCGAGTACAAATTAGAGAACATTCCACCGAATCTAGAAGCTTCTATTGAATTTGACACAATAAGAATAGATGTGTAAGAATATTCATAGTCAAGGCGATAACTGTAATTACCCAAAGAATTTTTTTCGTAATTTGATCAAATCTCAGGTTGTGACCGTAATTTACCGTATGTATACATATATATATAGCATAAAATAACAAAAAATATTGAAATACACGTGCAAGAAAATGAGGAGTTTGAAAGCAAACATGCTTCAAAGACATTTTAGAATGCTTTGTAGTGAAGCAAAGACAACCTCAAACATAAAAGAAAAGCAAACATTGCTTGTTGCAAATGTGGTAAGAAAATATAAATTTTTAATTTTGTTTTTTTTTTTGAAAAGCCATAAAACTTAAAGCAAAGGGCACCTTTAAATAAAATGTCCTTAAAAACCCCCAATTATATATATAATATAAAAATAAAAAAATAAAAATAAAAAACACTTTTGACCACTAATAGCTACAAAGACAAGTCTATTTTAATAAGCTCACCCCATAAAACTTCCTCCTTTGTCAGTTCACAATACCAAGAAACCAACAAGAATCTCACTCTTCACTCTCTCTCTCTCTCTCTAGTGTGTGTGTGTGTGTGTGAGAGAGAGAAATAAGAAAGGAGTATCTATTTAGTATCTATCTGTCAAATGGTATAGAAAGTGGTGAGTGCTTAACTTTTCCTTTGAATGGTTGTGCTAAAAAAAGTTTTAATCTTTTTATTATATTAATTTAAATTTAGTTTGTATGTATTTGGGGTGATAGATACAGTTTGTTGAGGTTGTTTCCATGGACAAAAATTTGGAATGAAAAAGAAAATGTACTCCAAATGCGTACAAACACAACAACCTTATTAGCTCAACAACAAAATACTAAACAACACAGACAAATTACACTCTGCACAAATGGCTTCTTCTTCTTCTTCTTCTTCTTACAAATCTTCTCACTCTTACAAACAATCCCCAATCATTATTTTCATCTTTCTTTCTTTCTTCTTGATTCTTTCTACTTCAACCTCTCCTGTCTTTTCTGAACCAAATCTCTCCGGCGGCGGCGGCGGAGGCGGCGGCGCCGCCGCCGCTCCGCCGCCGGCCAACCAAACTTTCCGGCCACTCCAAGAATTGAAAAAGTTGAAGAGAATCAGAAGTTACCTCAGGAAAATTAATAAACCTTCTGTCAAGACAATTCAGGTTTTTTTTTTTTTTTTTTTTTTTTTTTTATGATGTTCTTGAATATATGTTTAATTTTAATTTAATTTAATTTTTATGGTGGTTGAAAAAAAATATTGCAGAGCCCTGATGGAGATATTATAGATTGTATTGAATCCCATCTTCAACCAGCTTTTGATCATCCTCTACTAAAAGGGCAGAAGCCATTGGTAAATTTTTTATTTTTTATTTTAAATTTATTTAATTATTAAAGTTATTGATTTAATTTGATGTAATAAAAAAAGAAATGATGGTGATAATGAAAAATGCAGGAGCCACCAGAAAGGCCAAAGGGACAAGACTCATCCGTCGACTCGGAGATTCCGGAAACCTCGCAGTCATGGAGAGACGGCGGCGAATCGTGCCCCGAAGGAACGGTTCCGATAAAACGAACAACCGAAAAAGACGTGTTGAGGGCGAACTCCGTTCGTCGATTCGGAAAGAAAATCAAACGCGGCGTACGAAGAGACACAATGAGCAGTGATCATGAGGTAATTAATTAACTTAATTAGTAGTGTATATGTTTTTTTTTATAATTATCGAAAAAAATCGAAATTAAATTATTATTTCGATAAATTTGCAGCATGCAGTAGCATTTGTGAATGGGGACGAATATTATGGAGCAAAGGCAAGTATAAATGTGTGGGCACCAATTGTAACAGATCAATATGAATTCAGTCTTTCTCAACTATGGGTTATTTCTGGCTCTTTTGGTAATGATCTCAACACCATTGAAGCTGGTTGGCAGGTACATATATATAGATACATAGATAGATACATATTCGATATTTATGACTAATATCTACCCCGACTGACGGTGCAATTATTATTATTATTATTATTTTTTAAATAAATTAAAACGTCGAAAACAAAATAACTTCAATAACGAGTTCGTCTTGCTTGTGTTGTATACAATTCAGGTGAGCCCGGAGTTATACGGGGACAACTATCCTAGGTTCTTCACGTATTGGACGGTTAGTAATTTTACGCAACAACGTTTTTTTGTGTATATGTAAGAAAATCGGAAGTGTAATAGTTATACTAATTAATTTTTTTTTTCTCAGACGGATGCTTATCAAGCGACGGGATGCTACAATTTATTGTGTTCGGGTTTTGTTCAAATTAATAATAAAATTGCTATCGGAGCTGCGATTTCTCCGAGGTCTTCCTACACCAACCGGCAGTTTGATATCGGAATTATGATATGGAAGGTACATAATGTATATATGCATATTACGCAAAACGTTTTCTTATTTTCGTATACGAAATCGAAACGAAGTTTCTTGCTTAGGAAAAAACTAAGATTTTTTTTATTAATCTCCATTAGTTGTACTAATTCTTTAGTCAACAAGGACATAAATTAATAATGCAAAAATCTTAATTAAATTATTACCAACATTTCAATATTATATTAAATAAATAAATAAACAAATAATAATTGTAAGATGCTCCACATGGCTAATCCACTTTTATCTCCCTAATGTCTCATTTAATATTAGTTTAATTAGTTTACACCACCGAACTTATTGTAAGTGTAAATCTAGCCCTCGTTCAGATACAGTGGCAGAGCCAGGATTTTAATCTTCGCGTATGAACCAAAACATGTAGCGGGACCCACGTAAATGTATTAATATATTATAGATGAATTAATATGTTTTCTTGATTATTATTATTCTTATTACTATAGGATCCGAAACACGGGCATTGGTGGTTAGAATTCGGGCCGGGCCTACTAGTGGGGTATTGGCCGTCGTTCTTGTTCAGCCATTTACAAGGGCATGCGAGCATGATACAATTCGGGGGCGAAATCGTAAACACCAGATCGACGGGGCACCACACGAATACGCAAATGGGGAGCGGGCATTTTGCCGACGAAGGATTCGGGAAAGCTTCGTATTTTAGAAACTTGCAAGTTGTGGATTGGGATAATAGCTTAATACCGATGTCGAATCTGCATCTTTTGGCCGATCACCCTAATTGCTACGATATTAGAGCTGGTAAAAATAATGCTTGGGGTAATTATTTTTATTACGGAGGTCCCGGAAAAAACTCTAGGTGTCCATAATTAATCGATTTTTATTCAGGTTTTTTTTTTTCGGGTTTATTCTTTCAATCTTGTTTATCGTCACTAGGGTTTTAATTAGTTAAATTTAATTTCTAGATTATTTTTCTTGTGAGTTGTTAACAGGTTTTCCTGTTCCCCCAATCCAGACTTCATGTAAATGTGTTTTGAGTTAAGAGAAACTGATAATATACCAAGTTTTTTTTTTTTTTTTTTTTTTTTATTATTATTATTATTTTTGCTACTCTATTTGTTTTTATTATTATTTTTCATAAATTTTGAAAAGTATGATGTATAAGATCAAGAAACAGTGGAAACTCGACGAAACGTGTATTTGCACGTGGGAAACACTAAATATGGCAGAAATCAAGATTTTGAATATTCCCACACTGAATTATAATATATTTTCACACTCGCAAAACCAAGATTTCAGACAATGTTTTGCTAAATGGAAAATAAAATAATAATAATAATAATAATAATAATAATAATAATAATAAATAAAAAAATAAAACCAGCTATGTGACAAAGACAAATACAGATACAAACAATTTGAAGTGTATCTCAGTTAGGCCACCAATATTGCCAGTTTTTTAATTTTTTGTTGGTTTCTTCATCATTATAATATCATTTAAGGAACAGTCAACCCATAATAAAAGCAGAAAAAAATAAATAAACAATTAATTAATTAATTAGAAAAAAAAAATATTGGATTTTATTCAACAAACAAAATGTTGAGATATTAAACTGGGAACATGCATTTGTCTTTTACTACATGCAAAACAATGAAGTTAGTGCTGTCATAATTAATAATCTCAATTTAGATTGGCCTAGTGCTTAGTTCTACCAGAGTTTACTTCCCCATGAAATTAAATATTGGATTAATCTAATTCAATTCTTTATTATATTAGTACTCTATTTTGAAAAAAATATAAAATAAAAAAATATAAAACACACACACCCATATTGGTGTGTATAGATCAACGGTAAAAACCCACCAGAGTGTAGCATAGAAATAACACGTTTGTGCTGTATCAGTGGTCGTGATACTGCCACGTCAGCAAAGAGTACGTTGGTCATATTTTTCTTGAATCGTACAGTATTTGGGTATGCTACATTTTATTTATAAATTAATTTTATGTAAATTTGCAAAATATTTTAAGCTGGCAGTTGCATGATTAAGTCAATGCTAATTGCGAGGACTATTTAATTATTAGGAATAGGACGACAGCTACTTATTGAGACGACTCATGTTGTGTTACTTACTGTAATAAGAGGAAATCAAGAATCAATATTTTGTTTTTTTTTTTTGTTTTTTTTTTGATAGGCAAACCAAGAATCTATTTACTCACTCCAACAACCACTTATTTATTTAATTTAATTTAATTTTTATTTTTATTTTTATTTTTAATGACAATTTTGGAAAGTGTGAATTTCCAGATGGTCAAACAAATGCAGGTGATTGTAATAACTGCAAATGAAAAAGCCCCAGACTTAAATTCTCAACATATAAAATCTGGTTCTTAAAGCCAATTCTAGAAATAATCTATAAAAACAAGTGAATTGTTTTTGTACCAAAAGAAGAAAATAAATTAAAATAACCATTCGAATTGTTAAAAAACTCCCCGTATTATTCGAGAGCTATTCAATTGTTGGATATTTGACTATTGAAGTCAAACATAAGTTATTGTTTGAACTTTCTTTAAATCAATTTTATTTATTTAAATGATTGGGTTAATTGTTGTTAGTTAATGGGAAGTTATTTTCAATGTTAATTGTTTTAGCACATGCTTAATTAATCAATCACTAGCACATTATCTCTTCTAGTGTGTTCATTTGTCGTGCAGGACAAGGAACTTTCGATTCATTTACTTGCGCATTTCTAAAGAGCGTTGAGAGCAGATAGCTTTGAGTGTTGGAAAATCTTATACAATACCTTGCTTTCGTTTGTATTTTTCTCACTACATAATTGAATTTGTTTTTGTTTGTATTCAATATCATTGAACACTATTATGTATTCCTAGAGTTATGTTAGATATCAAGCATTATCGATTCTACAAATAAATCAACTTGTGATTTTTTCGTAAAAGCGAAGAACTTACTTCCCTTTGTGTTTTCTTCAAATAATGTTTAAATTTTTTTTTTTTTCATATAAAGCGCATCCACAAGGTATATATACCTGTGGATAATGATTTAAAATTTGTGTTTAATTTCTGCAGCAAAACATATCTCTACACTAGCATTTATAAAGGGTAAATTCCACTTTCTCCCCTTAAACTTTGGTTCGGTATCACTTTACCCATCTACTTTCGATTGCATCGATTTGGCCCCATGTACTTGAAAATTGTCTCAATGTAGCCCTCGTTGTTAGTTGTCAAACATTTGATCTTAACACCGTTTAATCTAAGCTCTGAAATTACAAAAACGTCACCTCTCACAATTTAAATAATTATTAAAAAAATAAAATAAAAAAATAAAAATTCAAGACAACGAGAAAACATAGTTCACGACGCCAACCACAATTTATATTTTTATAATTATTTAAATTGAGAGGGGTGGTTTTTTTGTAATTTCAAAACTTAGATCAAACGGTGTTAATATCAAAGGTCTGTAAACTAACAGCGGGCCACATTGAGACAATTTTTCAAGTACAGTGGGGCAAATCGACGCAATTGAGAGTAGAAGGGGGTAAAGTGATATCGATGCCAAGTATAAGGGGGAAAGTGGAATTTACACTTTATCAAATCATATATGTAAATTTCTGATTTTCTTTTTTCTATATTAAATTACACGGTGGCATTGAAATAATAAAAAAATATAAAATAGTCAACGTTAAGCATTTAGATAATGACAAATGAATTTGATGCAGTGAAAGATCAAAATCAATTAAATTCACTATAAGACTTTTGCAAGAAAATGTATCAATCGGATTGTGTACCTTCATTTTCCGACCAGTTTCAAAGAACATTCCACAAATGCAAGTAGGTCGTCAGGGATACGAATATGCTGATGCGAACCGAAAATATTTAGTTGCTCGAGTTTTTGAAGGGTTTGACTATGTTGACTTTCGTTGTACATCGTGCTATATGTTGTTCCCATGGCATTGCAGAACTCCACAAATGACCGGTCCTCAATGGTTTCCGTTATATTAATGGTAGTAATACCACGGTTTTGCCATGCAGATTCGGATTTCATCTTCAAAGCAACGTGTTGAATGTTTTCAAGGTTGAAAAACAAAAGCCGAGCCATTTGAGATGAATTGCGGTCCATGTTTCTCGCGTCTGTTGTTAGTTGATGAAGTAGGACTAAGTTTGCTAAGGCAAATCGAGTCATGAAAGTGAAGAAATCTCGGAAATCCATGCCTACCAAGAAACGAATATAAACAAGAATAAGATTCTGAAAAAACAAAAAAACGAGTTTTAGTTCTAAGAATTATCTATCGAGAACTAAAGTATGTGTGTACGGGTGTACCTGCGTTAGCTGCAAGATTTTTCTGGCAGAGCCCCTCAAAATCATCACATATGTCTCTGATGTCTTCAATATATCCCACAGCTTCGTGATATTCTCTCAAAAGCAAATCCCACTGGTTAGATTAGATTTCATTAGAATCGACGTAATTATGCACTGTACGAGGACTTTCGCCAGCATGGCATTTGAATATGATATTCTTACCACCCAAGAAATGTTGTAGGCATTGAACCAGTTGTGATTTATTGATATTGTATCCTCCTGAAAAATAACAGCCAATTGTTGGGCATTGGCATCTTTTAAACGACCGGAGAAAAAAAGTCCCGAATACTTACTACTTTGTTATTCTTTATGATCATAACTATCGAACAAATATTTCAAATCCAACAAAAGTCAAGTCATAAGATTAGGACAGTCAAGTCTTAACCTAATTTCCCATAGAATCCTCAATTATCGACTTTCATAACATTATGTAGAACCAACTATTATTACTCATAGCTTGATTTTATTCTGATATACTAACCTAATGAATTAAATATACTTCTTCTTATAATAAATTACATATGGAATACGATGTACGTTAAAAGCGTAAGCCAGTGAATAGTGCAACTCTAACAGTAATCACTTTGCCTTATCTTGATGCCCGGTGCATGTTGATATATAACCAGACACTTATACGATTAAACACCATTCTACAGATCCACACTAAGTAAGAAATTAACCAGTAAAATAATCTAATATACATTCGTTCCATGCAAGTTTATCGTTTAAATAACTAACAGTAATGGGAAACAGAAAAAAATTGAAGTCGAAGCTTTAATATATACCAGATTATGAACTTGATGATACCATCCACTGGGAACAAAGATGATTTCATTGGGTTCCTGAGTGCACTCCAACCAGATCGCCTGAACTAAGACATTTACGTAGTAAACTGTAAGAAAACTTCTCGTCAAAGTAATAACAACCCTTCACAAAGATAAGCACGGAATCTCGGTTTGCAAGATACCTTCTCGAATCCAGGGTACTTTGATTTGCAAACGTCGCCGAAGATGTCATAGACAGAAGACTTCATATATCTGAAAAAACCCATAAGTTATATGTTTTCAGAACGCCGGATATAATTCTTGTAAGTGCAGAGATATCTATTTACTGAACGTAACGACTCACAAATAACAGTTCTATATATTTCTCAAAGAATTAACTAAAAATACGAAATACGACAATTATTCCCTTTCAGGTAACAGAGCAAGTTAAAGGGATCTAGTTCCTTCGTTTTGTTCCTGAATCCATATTTTCCCCCGTGTTATATAAATGAATTAATAATTAAGTACACAGCATCCGATCAAGAAAACGAAGACAATTTTTTTATCCGCACCTGTCGTATACTAGGTGATGTTGACTTGGAGACAGAAAATACCATTTCTTCCTTCCATATACATTGGCTGACCAGCTAAATGACCGGAAAACATCAGCATGAAGAGGAGTCCATGTACCTACACTAAGAACGAGAAATTCGTATTATTTCTCCAAGATAAAATATACGGTCAATTATCATATCTAGAAAAAAACGAAACAAGTTTGTTGAGTTTATGCTCAAACCTTTTGCTCCCATATACACAAAACGATAATCCGAGCAACTAATTTCGTTTCGATCTTGATGACTCTCGGGATCATTATGCATATGGTACTTATCGAGATAGAGATTAAGCCAATCGTCAAGAAAAAAAATCGGCGTGTTGTAGGCCACGTAATCTGGGTACTCCTGCAAATGTTCCAAGGATTTTTCTAAGAAATGACGAAGCTTATACTTCTCCCTTTTTTTTTTTGTCTGGTTCCTATAATACTTAAATTTTTATGTAACAAAGCTACACGACGATACGATATTTGATCTACCATAACTAAGAAAACAAAGAACAAATTCACAGGTTATACATATTACAAATATTTCATGCCCATAGAATATAATAAGACTTTACCCGTTATCAAGCATACAGATGAGTGGCAACGACATCAATAAATGTTTTCACACACAAAAAAAAAATAAAAAAAATTAAATAAACCTTCACAAACCCTATCTTTTCTTTAAATTATTTACCACAGAGCAATCATTTGGACCAATTTGCATGAATTAAATTAAAAATCATATGACAATTCACGATTCACGATTCACGGACATGATCATGGCTCTCACTATGAAATCGAGTGTATGTTAGAACATAGTTTGTGCTGTAAAATTGTCTTTTCAGCTTATTGTTTACTACTCGAAGTAAATTTTACCGAGAAAGGAATTTTACAAAAAAAAAATAGGGGGTGGGGGCCGAATTTGAAGAACACAAACCTTAGAAAAATGCCAGTCCTTCAAATATAGCAATGATTGTTCATTAGATTCTCCGTTATCAGAACTGGAATCTGTTAGCCACCGGTCGATGAATTCGGAAACCGACATCTCCAATCTCTTTTGATCCGTAAACTCCCTCGTAGCACAATCTGCAACCTGTAAAATATAGGCACTGCGATTATCCAGTTTCCGTACAATCAACAATTCCAGTCTGGCAAAACGACGCCGTAAAAATGTGGTTGGGTTACCTGAACTCTGGAGCCACCAAAGTGGGCGGAGAAGAAGCGGAGATTGGGTTTTCCGTCATCGGAAACCCAGTTTTTGCAGGCCCGCCAATCGTCTGTGAGCCCGGTTAATACTACGGGCTGGTTTCGAGAGAGGTAATTTTCGACAAAATCGGCGTAATTAAGCTCTTTTCCGTTCACCTTCTCCACTTCCCCTCCGATTTTCAGTCCCATTACCTTCTTCACTTCCCCCTCTCTCTCTCTCCTCTCTACTCTCTCTCTCTCTCTCTCTCTTAAATTTTAGTGGCAAAAAAACACTTTATTTCACTAATACCTCAAAATTTTCCAAAAAAATCCAAACACCACCCCCAAAACGCGTAAAAGCCCAACTCGGGCGCCCAAATGCAGCTTGCACGCCCAAGTTTTTTTTTTTTTTTTTTTTTTTTTTTTTGCCTTGGGCGCCCATCTTGGGCGTTCGAACATTTTTTTGGGAAAAAAAAGCCCTACAAATCGATTAGTAGGGCTTTTTAACATGAAAATGGTTCTGTAATCGACCTACCCAATGCATATTACACATAAAAGAGTCGAAATTACATCAAAAAATCGAAGCCCAACCCTTCTTCAAGCTTGATTTCGAATTTTTCTTTTTTTGCTATTTGCAGTTTTGGGGGGTTTTTGGATATTTTTAAAAGTTTTGGGGGGTTTTGTTATAAACCGCGAATAGCAATTTTGTGACCGCAAATAGCATTTCATAAGTTAAAATCGCTCCGTTTACTCAAAAAAAAAAAATCACTCTTGAGGTGTCTGTCAAATTACGAAACATCTCTTTATATTTGAATAATTACAACTACTCATTAATTATGAATATTTTTACACATGGACCCTTATGGTGTTAAATTCAACATAATCTTCTAGATTCCGTGAAATGTTCTTATGATCATCTTGCTTCAAAATGTGGAGCTAGAATGGAATAAAACGAGTACAGAATTGAGAACATTCCATATAATCTAGAAGATTCCACTAAATTTGACAACGCAACGGTGGACGTGTAAGAATATTTAGAGTTGAGGGATAATAATTACCCAAATATAAGGGGTTTTTTAGTAATATAACTATACCTCAGGGGTTGGTTGTAATTTACCCTAAATTATATAATTTTAGTCGCTATAATTGGGTTTAGCCTGCTTGTTCCAAGTGGGAAGTTGGGCCATGATGCCCAAGAAATAAATTTGATTATTTTTCTTTGGCTTAATTCCATATTGCACCATCGAAATGTAGCATTTTGACATTTTATCCTCTAAAAAAAAAAATTTAATAACACTTTGCAACGTCGAAAAACAATAAATCATGCATAATGCCCGCTGAATGAATTTTTAAAGCTAATGGAGAAAATTTAATATTTTTAGTGTATTTTTTAGGATGCCAAATGCCAAATCAAAATTTTAATATTCATCGATCATTTCGAAACTACAAAGTTCTAAAAATAAAAGAATACTTCTCATCAATATGTTTAAAATTAATATTTTTATCACAAAAATATATTTTACAAATAAATAAAAAGAAGAAACATACCTTCAACTATCTGGTTATCAATTTATTTTAAAGTTATATTTTCACCAGTCACAATAATATATCCATCAACCGAATAATTTAGTGAGAAATAAAGTTTTTTTTCGGTAAAAAAATATAGTTCTTTCAGTAATTCGGTGTGATTTTATTTTTTCATACTTTTCACACTCAAAATTAGCTTCAAGGTAGAAGAAAACAACCATTTAATTTGCTATTTTTAACGTGGAAATATAAAAATCAAGGAAAAATGAAATTTGCCTCATTAAGTTTTAAATATTCAATCCACGGTACATTGGATAATTCATTGTGTTTTGAGGGTGTAAAATGATATTATTTTCTTTTAAGGGTGTAAATTGCCAAATGCACAATTCAAGGATGTAAAATGGAATTAAGTCTTTTTCTTTCCTCGATTGCTTATGGAATCAGCTTTTATTCAGTTTCAAAAAGAAAAGAAAAAAAAATGGCGGGCTAATCTCTCTCTTCTCTCTTCTCTCTCTCTCTCACACACACACACATTTGATTCACTTTTCGTACACATCACTGATTTTCCAACACAGAAAGATGCAGAGCTCGGAGGAGAACAGTGTGCTAACGCGAATGGCGGAGATGCGGCTAGTATGCGAACGAGAAATCCCAATTCAGCAGCAGAGAATCGACTCTCTGCATACTTATTACCGGAATTCTTTCGATTCCGCCAAATCCGACGCCCAACGAACCTTGCAACTCCAAGGTAATCCCTTCTCCGGCAAACAATTTTTATTTCCTCTCTAATTTTGGTTCGAACTGCAATTTAGGGTTTTATGTATCTATCTACCTTTTATGTACTTTTAATTTAGGGTTTTTTGATTTTATGGGTCTCGGATTTTTCTTAATTTTTTGTTGATCTACCTTTTGGGCAGAGGAATTGGAAAAGCTGAAAGAGGAATTTAGGGAAGCTGAAGAAGCTCTGGTGAAGGCTCGTGCTGGTAATTTTGCTCTATTTTTCGTCGCTCTTCTGTTCGGGCAATTTGTCAATTATTTTTTCGATTTCTACTGTCGTTTATTTACAGTAATTTTTGCATATGATGGTCTGTTGTCGGATTTGTAGAAAAAACTCGAAAAGCGGCAAAGAAGATGGCGATAATGGAATCCATATCTGCTGCACAAGCTAGGGTTAAAGAATTAGAAGGAATCGTGAAGGATCAGGGCGAAAGAAAAGAGAACTACGCTGCTATAATATCTCAACAGTCTGAAGGTGAACGATTTTTCTAATTTTCAGGATACAACTGTTTACTTATACTTGAAATTCGAGGCTCGAGCATATATTTCGATACGTGAAAACAATGTTCTTCAAATTCAGAATTCGTTAGCTATATAGCCTTCAAAGAGATACTAACTTTACTAAGGGCCTTATCGAAGAGTGAGATAAAGTCGTTTTGTTGGACTTGACGAGAAAATATTTTAATAATTGGATTGTGTTTCGTAAATGAAACTGAACTTCTATGGCATTTTTGCCTGTGTTCCGTTTGAAATATGTACAGTAAACTGTTATATTTAGTAAATATCTGGGTAGATGCTAAGTAATTCAATCATTTGAACGACTTTTGGAAGAGAAGTTAGGACATCTCGATTTTTTTTTTCTTAGGATGTAAGAACAATAAAACGGAAGTATTGGATGTGCAAGATAACTGAAAACAAAATGCCTCGATCTCCTCGGCCTTTTGAATTCAGTGACCATGTCTCTGTCTCTTCCACTATGTTAAAATGTTAGCCTTTTTGTTAGACAATTGCGTACGAGCAGGAAACTATTCGTTTTGGTTTTGATCTGTCTACTTATTATCTTTCCTTGTTGTTCCTCGTGTATAAGTATCTGTTATCGATGTTCTAGTTTAGAACGTACACCCTTCTTTTGAGCGAATTACTTACCTTCTATCTATTTTTTTCGAGAATAGCTTTGGCAGTTGCCAGAGAAAAGTGTCATCAGAAAATCGAACACACAGAACAAATAGAGGAAGCTATTTCGTGGTACAACAGGGTCCTCGGTTTCCGTATTGAATGTGGTCATGGTGAGTGATTCTGTCGTACTAGCTGAAAACACTCGCATATCGTTTTCACCGTGACTGAAATTCTTAATTTCTCTTTGAAGGTGTAAAATTCATATTCACTAACATTGATCCGAAGAACCCAAACGAGGAGTACTCCTTTACCATTCGTCACGAGAATGAGATATACACTCGTAAGCAATATTCATTCGTTTTCTTTTTTTTTTTGATCGAGCAAAACACTTGTCAATTTCTCTTCTTGGATCTTTCTCTTCAGTGCTCACGTGTGATCCACAACTGAACGACACGAAAGAGCTGGTTAATGAGTTAAACAAAAGCAATGGACTATTCGAATTTGTTAGAACCATGAGAGTGAAATTTCAAGAAGCTGCGTCACACGGTGAGTCCTTTTGTCTTTCGTAATTTTTCGAAAAAAAACATGGAAAAAAAATCATATTTTCTTTTTCTAAGAATAGATGTAATGATTATTCAGGAATTTCGCCACATGGCCCGTCTCTCGATCAAGACTCTTCGATGATTTCCCTTTCTGCCCCTGTAGTGTCAGTTTCAACCGATCACAGATATGAATCTCCAGTCAAAGAAAAGGGACTTAAATTTTCTGAATCGAACAGCAGTTCAAGAAAAGTTGGCAGAGGACAAACAATTCGCTCTCCAGGATCTGCTTCTCTTCGTCGTTCCTCTCGCTTAAAGGTGACTAATACGAACATAAATTAGGACATGAATTCTTGAAATACTAGGATTTTCCTTTCGGAAATTAGTGTAATATTGTGTTTTTTGAGTCGAAATTTTTGAATATTTGTAGGGTAAGAGTTGAAGACGATCTTGAAATCATTTAATCGCCTGCTCAGTCTATTATCAGTTTCCGATGTAAGCATTACAAGCTTTTAGTTTCTGGGATCAAATAACTTTCTCTTCGTTGCATGTAAGAACGATGCTAAAAATCAAGTGTGCAATCAAATTGAGTCGAACACATAATACTATTGTACAATGTTGTTTAATATTTTTATCGAACTTCAAAAAATCGTGTTTCTAGTCGATATATCTCTATATATATATATATATATATATATATATATATATATATATTTTATTTTTTTCAACATTTTTATTTACTATGAATTTTTGAATTGATTCACCCAAGTCTAAAACAATATATGTGTGCCTTGAATACACTTGTGCTGTATTATACTATTATTATATAATATTATATACATGGATAGAAGAAGTAGCTAAGTTTTAGTGCACAATGGGAGAGGTAGTAGTCGCTTATTTACCAAAGCACGACTTTGGTTCAATAGTTTCCAGGCAAGAGTGACGTCATTAGCCATGGCTGAACAATGAGTTTCATTACAGTCTGCAAAGTATTTGCCACTCACCCCTGCAATTTGTGGGCTTAACGCCACGTAACATGTTGTAGCTGCACCCTGTGTTGATATAATTGCAAAAATAACATTAATTTATTACATAATATATAAATTTTATAAGTATTTGTTATAAAAAATAGTTTCAGAATATTTTATAAAATTTAGATTTTTTATTTATTTTTATTTTTGAAATAAAGTACACTTTTCATACAGTAACAGAATATTATTCAGAAAGGTGAAAACAAAGAATGCATGGACAAACCTGTGATGTTGACTTCAGCAATTTAGATGCCACAAAATACAGAGAATCTGTAAAATTAATTAAAAAAAATACAATAAGACAGTGGGTTTTATAGTTATTTTTGCTTGGATTATTTGCTAAAAAAAAAAAAAAAAAAAAAAGTGGCTTGGAGAAAGATGAAGGGCATGCCTGTAATAAAGCCTCTGTAATCTCTGATAATACCAGTCTTGACAATTCCTGGATGCACAGCATTGATAGTTACATTTGCTTTTCTTGCCTGAAAGATTATATTCCCACCAGAAAAAAAAACATTATATGATTAGAACGAGAAAATCAGATTTTGTTTTAGAGTAAATTACGGCCATCTCCCCTGAGGTAAGGTCAAATTACAAAAAAAACCCTCATGTTTGGGTAATTACAACCAACCCCTCAACTATGAATCTTCTAGATTTCATGGAATGTTCTCTAGTTTGTACTCGTTTTATGCAAAAAGACAGTTTCTGATGCAACACAATCTGATATTTACAAGCCAAGAGAATATTTTATGATCATCTTGTTTCAAAATGTGGAGCTCGAATAAGATAAAACATGTACAAGTTGGAGAACATTCCACATAATATAGAAGATTCCATTAAATTTGACACTGCAAAGTTGAACATGCATGTAAGAAGATTCATAATTGAGGGAGGTGGTTGTAATTACACAAACATGAGGGGGTTTTTCGTGATTTAATCTTACCTCAGAGACATGGCTGTAATTTACCCTTTATTCTATTTGTTTACCTTAAGTTGTCTTGATAGTTCCTTGGCATGCAATATGTTTGCCAGTTTCGACTGAGCATAAGCTTGAGTACCGTTATAACTGTTTTTTTTTAAATAAATTAGAAAATGATGTAAGAAAATAAAAATAAAGGGGTTTGTTTGTAATTCTTACTTTTTAGGGGTAAGCAAATTAGTGAAGCAAAATGTTTTGGGATTAACCCAATTATGAATGACAGATGAGACATTCACTATTCTTCCTTGTATGCCTGTTTCTGATGCCGTCTTCTCCATTTTCTCTATCAGCATTTCTGTTAATAGAAAATGACCTAACAAAAGACAAAAGGGCAAAATAGTCATTTCACTTGTCACGATATTCAGGATTTTTTTATTTTTTTAATTTTTTTAAATCATTTTTTGCATATTTGTTCTGTCACACACTTGAAATTGCATAATAATTATAACTATCACTTCTTCAGAAAAAAGAGGGAAAAAAAAAAAAGAAAAGAAGTCCCACAAAAACTTTCAACTTTTTTATCATGAAATGCAAGGGTGGAAAGTTATTTTGTTTTACCAGTTTTGTTGGGTTGGAAATTGGAATGGAATTTTCGAATTATGTCGATTCAGATTCGAAAAGTTCCGAGTTTGGAACAATTTTGAAAGTTTTTATATTTTATTTTTGCGGATCAGAATTGGAATATGTACGAGAGTCCAGTTTTTGAATCGATTTTAATTTTCAAACATTTCATTTTTTTCCCCAAAATACTCTTGTAATATTAATATTATGTACTTTATATTATAGGTGAATAAGAAAAACAAATTTTCCCATTTCCGCCTAATCCAATCCGATTTTTTTTTTTTTCCAAAACAAGCTTTTTCATTATTCAAATTTCGGTTTCTTGTTTTGGAATACATTTTTGTAGCTTTTCACTTCCGAAAAAATGGTTTTTTTTTCCCTCCTCCTTCAGAAAATGCTAATTTCGACTCGATTCATCACATTTCAACCCACCCCTAGTGTTATCCGATCCATCTCACTCTTTATTGGAGAGAGATAGAGAGATTCAGAAAGTGCTAATTCCGACTCGATTCATTATATTTCATCCCACCCCTAGTTTAGTCCATCTCTCTCTTGATTGGAGAGAGATATAGAGATTCAGAAAGTGCTAATTCCGACCCCATTCATCAGATTTCAACCCACCCTATAGTGTTGTCTATCTCTCTCTTGATTTTGATTGAGAGAGAGAGAGAGAGAGAGAGAGAGAGAGAGAGAGAGAGAGAGAGAGAGAGAGAGAGAGAGAGAGAGAGAGAGAGAGAGAGAGAGAGAGAGAGAGAGAGAGAGAGAGAGAGAGAAAAGTACCTAAGTAATTAGTGGCAAAAGTGAGCTCAATTTTGTCCTCAGAAAACTCCAGCTTCTGTGAATACTTGCCAGCATTATTTCTGCACAATATGATATAAAATCTTCCCCATCACTTTCACACACTAACACCACCTTTCGGTGTTCCACTCACACAACAAAATCAGACAACAACAACAAAAGCAAAAACAAAATAAACAAAACATAATTAATTAGTATATAGAAATCCAAAATTAAAAAAAAAATTAAAAATTAAAAATTAAAAAATAAATAAAAGAAACATACATGAGGATATGAAGAGGCAGCCCCAAAGATAAAAAGTGATCACAAAATCTGTGGATTGAAGCAAATGAACTCAAATCTATCTCCAATATTATTATCTCAGCTTTTTTATTTTCTTTTATTATATTTTCCTTCACTCTTTCTGCTTTTGCCAGATCCTTTGCTGCTATTACCACTCTCACTCCTCTCTTTGCCAGCACTCTTGCCGTCTCTGCCCCTATTCCTGATGTTGCACCTTTCATCATAATACATAAACACACAATTAATCCCAAATAAATTATTATTATTATTATTATTATTATTTATTATATTTATTTATAATTAAGTAATTTGTTTTTTAATTTTAATATAATTCCATGTCACAAATATATTTTCATGCAAGTTCATTATAATAAGGTTAATATTTACTATAATGATATATCTACCAATATCAAGAAGCATGAACTCAAAGAATCACAAGTTCTTGATTTTCACACACACAGAAAATAAAAACTTACAACCTTTAATTTACACCTCAAGTACGTGTGTGTGTGTGAGAGAGAGAGAGAGAGAGAGAGAGAGAGAGAGAGAGAGAGAGAGAGAGAGAGAGAGAGAGAGAGAGAGAGAGAGAGAGAGAGAGAGAGAGAGAGAGAGAGAGAGAGAGAGATGAATTACCAGTGACAATTGCAGTGAGGAGAGATGGTGGGATGGAGGGAGAGAGAGAATCGAGAGAGATTTGGTGTGCGGTGGTTTTAGAGCCATAGCCACTTGGTCCGGCAATTCCTGTCAAGTATTTGAGTGTTTCCTTCATGGCTGAACTCAAACTCAAAACCTTACTATATTTCAACAAGTATCTTACAACTATGCTGTTATAAATATTCCACATTATATATATACATATACATATACATATATATATATAATAACACACACATATATATTATTTAACTTTCTTTAGGTTTATTTTCCCCCATGCACTCACTCTTTATTATTACCACGTCACAAGATAAATTAAAAAAAAATTATTTAATATTTTAGAGTCTTGTCTCTCTTTCTTACACGTTTGAACATGCACGCACATATATTCAAACGTGTGACATACGTTCCATCCGACATAAAAACACACATTATGTGTCTTATTTCACACACACACACACACACACACTATATATGTTTTTTTAAAAGAAGTTAAGGAAAAAATTGCTTTTTTTTAGAAGTATTTAGTGTAAAATGAACAAAATATTACAAATACAATAACCATAATTACATTATTGTTTATAGGAACTACGTCCACTCCTGAGATAAGGTTAAATTACGAGAAAATCCCTCATGTTTGGGTAGTTACAAGCACCCCACTTAACCATGAATCTTTTTACACGTCCACTCTTATGAGATCAGATTCAACAAAATTTTGTACTCGTTTTATGGAAAAATACAGTTTTCTGACGCACCACAATCTGATATTTACAAGCCAATAGACACATTTTATGATCATATTGCAAGAAAATGCGTGGAGTTCGAATGTGGTAAAACGGGTACAAATATTACAATAAACATAATTACATTATTGTTTATTTAGTTGTAGGTTTTTTTTCATCCCATATATTATATATATGTGATAAATTACAACCACCTCCGTAAGGTAAAGTGTAATTACGAAAAAATCCATTCTTTTTTAGAAATTACATTCAGCCCCTTACAGTTTATAAATTTCTTACATCCAACCCCTACAAAAGGATGTTAATGTAAGAAATCTATAAATTACAGGAGTGGATGTAATTATGGAAAAATGAGGCGTTTCTTTGTAAATAGACTTTATCACTGGGGTTAATTGTAATTTACTCTATTATATATGATGCTTAAGTTGAATAAATTGTAGATAGCACCAAAGTTTAATAGGTGGTCCATTGACTAAATTGAGCATGTAATTGTGAAAGTCCACTCTTGCGGTCTTTTCTTTCTACTTATAATAATTACTATTGTCCCCCCATATTAGTTGTCTTTCTCCTTTTTGGTGGGCTGTTGAGATTATTTGTCTTCTTAGGGCACATTTTACTGTTCCAGATGATTTTTTGTCCTATATATATATATATATATATATATATATATATATATATATATATATATATATATATATATAAATTCATACACATACCCTCCAAATATTTATTTATAAGACCATTTTCATGATTGATTTGTTATTTAACCATTTTAATTAATTAGTATAATAATTAATTAAAAAAATTAATGAAATAATTGAAAAAAAAATCCGAAAAATCGACGATATAATTTAAATGATGAGTTACTACATAGTGAAAAAAGGGCACTTTAAGTTACTTTGAAGCCAAACTAAGGAAGGGCCGGGGGAGGGCAATATCGTCCCCAATTATCAATTACACGATTTTATGGAAAAAAAAAATGTTTTTTTCTTTCTTTCGGTAAATAGGACTCGACTCCCGTGTGTTTACAAGCTTTTGCAGATAACTTCATTGTATTCGTAATATAAGCACATAACTCCTTTGTGGTTGATAAGGGTAGCTTCAGTTAGTTATGATGTCAAATTTAACTGCAGATGACCCCTTTGAAGTTTGAATGCACGATTAAGTTTAACAGAAAAAGTAACGGGCGCTACATCTACGTCATACTACGAACGGAAGAGGGTCATCTACAAAAGTATGTAACCACTAGGGTGTAAAGTGTCATTTACTTTTTTTTCTTCTATTTTTTCTTTTCCATTTTTACTCAAGTGGTTAATGAAAATGTCTGTAAAATTGAAAAAAATGAAATGATAAAAGCTTAGGAAAGTGGTTTAGACATTCACCTCTCACACGTGTACATCTAGATAACCCACAATTAATTATATTTGCCCCTTTTAAATAAAAAAAATATAAATATTAGTCTTATGGTCAATGGAAAAAACATTGAAATTAAATCAAACAAAATATGATTTATTTTTTAAGATAAAAAAATAATTTCTAGATAATTATTCTGTAAAGTAGATGGAAACAATAGCTTCTATAAGGAAAAGTGCTTTTGTTGCATGCGTACAAGAAAAAAAAGAACCAATTAAAACTTGTCAATAATTATTTATTTTTATTTTATTCAAATTCATTTATTTTTATTTTTGGTAAAACTTTAGGGTGAAAAGGTAAAAGAAAATTGAGAATCTGAGTGCTAATTAAAACAATGTGTAATGCATATTGGACCCATTAGTTCCCCATTTGCTACACATCTTTCATCAATGTGTTACTAATTTTACAAACATTTTTCATTTACTAGTTTCACCTTAGGTTAAAATTTAAATACACTTTGCACCCCTAATATATAGATTATGTAACATTTACCCCCTTCAAGTATCATTTGTAACACTTATCCCTCAAGCACCATTTAATATGTATATTTATTTATTTAACTTCAACACCCGAAAAAATAATGCACTTTGTTTATAAAAAAAATAACCATTGAAGCATCGAACCGAAAATTTAAAATTTTATTATTATCGCGAGTAGGTAACATTAATAATCTAAAATTCTAATTATTGGAGCAAACATGAAACTAGCATAACATAACTTTTATAATTAAGCTAATATCTAAAGAAGTAAAAAAAAAAAAAAACTTTTCTTCGACATCTTAACACGTTGTCCTCAAATTGGAACCGAACAAAAAAATATTAATTAAACGAGATTATTAATTTATCGAAATTTTACTGTACATTATCCAATTTTCTGATATTGTTTGTGTTTTTATTAATTTATCTACGGTGTGTGAAAGTGGGAGCAGCTAGCAACCATTTCTCCATCAACTTTATTTCCCACTAACTTCTTGACAATATAGATTAACTTTTAAGTTTCAATTATAGCCCACTAATTCCAACAAATCACATCAATTAAGATGCAAACCACATAAGATTATGCCCAAAACTTAATTAGTCATAAGCACTATCATAATCACCTACCTAATTAATTAATTAATCATTATATTAAAGTAAGCTGTGTTTATCAAGTTGCCAAAAAGGAGGGAAAACAAATCCTTATCTTCTACATTCACTCGGATAAAAAAATATTAAAAAATATTGAAAATCGGAATTTTTAAAATTCCGAATGAAAAAAATTGGTAGTGGACCTAAATCTGATGTCCACAACAAAACCAGTCCTTAATAGAGTTGAAATTCTCACAGTGCGACTACTGGTAATCGATTCTAGGAATCAGTTGAGCTATATACACTCGGGCCGAAAATTTCATTCCTATTTCCACCAAGAGGTGTTGTATTATTTGCCCTATTATATTATTTACAAATCTAATCAGAAAAAAGTGAGTGCATGCATTTTGTATTCATTGAAAATGTTCACTCAGATCCTGCAATTTAGGACAAAGATAAATAAATAAATAAAATCAAATAATCAAATCACACCAAATTAAAGTAACAAATTAGCATAAAAAATAATTAACAATATCTAGTAAAATAGAGGGACCTGATTATTAGTAGGTAGCTTATGACTTTTTGATTTATTTGCACCCCCCTTTATATGTATTATTAATTAGTTTCCTAAACCTGAATTGATTCAAATCCAACCAATTGTTTAAGAATAAATAAATAAAGAAATTCCGACAAAAATGAAACATTCTTTTCCATCAATCATTGCCTCGTACAGTTTCTTGCCTTCCATGAATTAAAGGTACATACTACATAGGATCACTAGAACAAGAGTAAACCCTAATAATGCTTACACTATATAGAAATTGAAACCCTAATTAATTCATCAAAGTGGGTTCGACCCGGTTACATTTGGGTCGTGACTTAATAATTCAAGATTTTATATTGTAGAATTTTGACACCTCCGTTCGAGCTCCACATTTTTTAAATAAGACTATCGTAAGATGTTTCTCTTGGCTAGTAAATATCAGATGGTGGTGCATCAAAAACTATATATTTGCATAAAACGAGTACAAACTAGAGAACAACATTCCACGGAATATAGAACATTCTGTTGAATTTGACACCATGAGCGTGGACGTATAAGAAGATTCATAGTTGATGAGGTGATTGTAATTACTCAAACATGACGAATTTTCTCGTAATTTAACTTTATTTCAGGGGTGACCGTAATTTACCGATTAATCGATATAATATAAAACATTAATTTAACTTCTTGTTTTATATTAATCTACTCTTTCCCCAAGAAAGAAAGAAATCACATAAAGTAGATACTAGGAAATATTAATATTTGTAGCTAGGGTATGTATGCTACACATAGGACATACCACCATCTTGCCCAACATTTTTGTTGCATAATGTCAATTGTTGTTTTTCCCTTTTGCTACATGGGCAAATTAAATGATAGAGAGTCTCTCAAATTTAATCATGTAATTTAAAATATTGTCTCTATCTATAGTAGTTATGTATTTATTCACTATTAGTGTTTTTTTTTTTTTAATAATTGTTACTAGCTTGTTATATAAGATTAGGTATACAGCACTTAAGCCCCATATGGTTACAAACTGTTGCAGATGACTGCTTAGTGCTGGTAATATCAGCACATAACTCCCTTGTGATTGGTAGGAGTAGTGGCGTCCGTTAGTTTTAGGTCAAAATTAACTGCACTTGTCAAATGTTAAAATACTACATTTTGCAGATGACCTACTTGAAATTTTACGTGCGCGATTAAGTTTGATAGAAGAACTAACGGACCCTATCCCCATCAACCACAAGGGTATAATTCAAATATTTACAATTCAATGACAAATATGTGCATCAGGTCAATTTTTTTAATAGGAAATCTGCCCCTATAGAAAACTTTTATTACAAAACCACCTAGTTTTTCCCTTAACTTTTCCCCCCTTCTTTGAGCTATATCAACATTGATAATGTATTTAGTTTTTACACTTGAAAAACATCTTTAAGTTTCTCAATAAAAGTTGAGTGATTAATTCAATTATTTGAACTATCCATATATAATTATTGAAAAATATTCATCATATTAATTTGAAATTGTGTATAACACCTTATTATAATTACAGAATTCAAATATTATAATATTGCATAATAGTACATTTGTTAGTCGTATCTTCACAATCAAACGAGACCTGAGAATACCAGTGTTGGAATAAAAAAGTTTGAGGGACGATACAATAAAATAAAATAAATAATTGAGCTGAATATATCCTTCATTTTTCCTTTTGGAGCCATGAGGGCTATATTTATAGAATTGGTTTATAAAGCCCATCAAAGCCCAATTAGTAAGAATAGCCCAACAAATTATGGGTTATACTAAGCCCGACCCGGTGACATAAATGTTTAAATTATAAATACATCCCCCAAGGTTACATCTAATTACACCTAGACGGCTTCAAATTTGAAACATTACATAAATCTCCCTTGAGGTTTAGTTTCATTCGATATTCAACCCCTTGGGTATTAATTTATAAAATTATTTTTCTTCCCTGAGGTTAGATATAATTGCACATAGACTCCCTCGTATTTGAATAAAAAATTAAGGGAAGCGTGAATCTTATTTTTAAATATAGAAGGATCTCTATATAATTAAATTTAAACTCGTAAAGAAGAATTGTTGTAATTTTTTCAGTAAATTAAACCTCTATAAATTAATACAGTCGGAACTAGCAAAATTCGATTAACTTAACGAAATATTAAATTATCGAGTTGATTGTTTAGTACATTTTTACCAGCTCGAGACGAAAAGTATTTTTAAATAAAGTTATTAGTTTTATCGAGGAGATACTGTGCTTGATCGATGGTAGAAAAAGGAGTTGAGAGTGAGACGGAACTAAATTCTAAGGGATCTAAGTGTAATATCTAAAGATTTAATAGGGTTTATATGTAATTTGCCGAGAAAGAAAAAGTACAATTCACACACATTCATCTTCATTCTTCACATCGACACACCGATTTCTATTCCTGTATTGCCGCCACGTGTAGGTTGCAAGATAAAATCTCCGGTTCTATCCGTAGGGGATTACAAATCCGACTCGGGCTTTGTTCCTGTGCGACGCTACTCCCACAATTTTCGATACACGCTTCTCTAATTTCACCAAGCTAGGGTTTTCAATTTTCATTCATAACCCCCAAATTCAGAATTCAGAATTCCAATGGCGTCGAACGACCATCTCGATGACGTAAGAATCCCTTCGTGCTGTGTAATTTTTTGTTCATCGGCTTTTTTTTTTCCAGATTAATTATATTTCGGGGCAATAATTGCAGGAAGATGATTTCGGAGGCGATTTTGCCCGGGGAAATACTGCAGGGCGTCAAGGTAATTAAAAACTAATTAATCTAATTCAAATTCAATAATATCAGTAACAAATTCAAATTACCAGTGCCATTGCTGATTGAGAGTGCGGTTATTTTTTGTTAGGTGTTAAGAGAAACTTTGGAGTTATTGACGATGAGGAAGACGATATTTTTGGGTCAAAAAAGGTTTTTTTTTTATTCTGTTAACTATTTTTAGCCGTGAATTTTGTTTTACTGCTGCTCTTTATGTTTGATGTATTGGATTATTTTGTTTTTTTTTTTTTTTTTTTTTTAATTTTTTAGCTATCTCTTTCGGGCTTTATCCTGTGAGTCTCGGGTTGGTTTGAATTTGTCGGCTGAAAACATACAATGCTACAAACATTCTCTCACTTTTCTATTGAGAAATCGTTGCATTCTTATTTGCTATTTAGAACAAACTAATGTTCTTGTGTGTATAAAAAAATGTTTGAGGGTTTCTTTGAGGAGAGGGTAGCTAATTACTCGTGTCTCGGATATTGAGGCAGAAAAGTGATAGTTCTAAGTTGCATGGTACTGATATCAGCATTCATTGTGATTACTGTTGTTGTGATGTTGTCTTGTAAGAAAATAAAGAAAGAGTGTTAAGTCGTAAGATAGCTGACACTGATAGTTATAAAGAGGCCAATTCCTGTTCAGACTGCAACAAAATGATTTGTCCAGCAGAATCTGAATTTTTCATACATGTGGTAGAGTATCTTTTACATGTAGAAGGATCTTTCCTGAAGGGGGATTTTCCTAGTGCTGCTGCCAGGGTTTCTGAACGTTTCACTAAATTCTAGAGAGTTTGGTGTTGAAAGGAATAGAAAAGATTGACAAAATGCAGAATTTTATTACATTATTGACCAGATAGACTGAATTATTTAGAACTGAACGAGGCATTATTGAATAAATCATGTACCTTGCGCCTGCTAGCATATGGTTCTATAAGATTTATAGTTGACTCACTGTTTGTTTGTTGGCACTTAGGCTAACCTGAAAGTAGAGGAAACTGCGCCTGGATTGGCAACTGGGATGATTTTATCTCTTCGTGAGAGGTATTAATCCTTATGCCGATTTTCTCTTTTTATTCGAAATAATACAAACGCAATAAACTAGCGGTGATGGGTTTAATAATAATAAGTAGTTTTAGAATATAAACCTACCAACTTCTAAGTAATTTTAATATAAGTTTTGCTGGCATGTTTCTCTGCTTTTCTTTTGTAGTCTCAAGAATTGCCAAGACGAGCTCTCAAATTGCCAGGTACTTATCACTTCCGAATCTTACTGTTGTTTTTCTTTCTTATCTTTCTGTTTCTTCAGTTCTCCATCTCTTAGTCAATATGGTTTAAGTTTGCAATTATAGGATTTATGTATAATGTGGTAATACAATACTGGTTTGTACATATTCAGACAAAACTCGAAGATGCTAAATCTGAGATTCAGAAGTGGCGCTCATCTTTTCAGAATGAATCCTTTGTACCCCAAAGCGCAACTCCTGGTTTGGTTCTAGTGTGCCTTATGCCATTTTTCCTCCTGTAATTTGGTCTACAGAATTGATGTTTTAATCAATTGTTAGCGTATTATTGTTTATTTTAAGCCAAACAGTTTTTCAATTTCTGTGGCAGAACCAAGATTTGTGGTCAGCTACCTTCAGACTCTGAGGTCCTCTGAGGAGTCTCTGCGAGAGCAAGTATGTTTGAATACCGAAGTCCTTTTAGATTTCCACGTTTTTACTGAGATGATATATTCAGTTTTATTCTTTGTTATTAGCTTGAGAAAGCAAAGAAAAAAGAAGCTGCATTCATCGTTACATTTGCAAAACGGGAGCAGGAGATAGCTGAGTTGAAGGTGAGAAATTATTAGTTGTACATGCATTATTAACTCAAAATTGTTAGTTGCTAAAGAAATATCTTACTCGAGGGTCTTTTATAGAAGGGGCTTTATCCCTTATCCCTTTTCTTACACTTTCTTCTTCTAACTTTAATACAGTCTGCTGTTCGAGATTTGAGAGCTCAGCTGAAACCTCCATCGATGCAGGTATACTGTGCATTGTTGTCTTCCTATACGGTTTGTTTTCATATCACTACATATTGCTACTCGTCCATCACTCCCACAGACAAAGTAAAGTATGGTAACACTAGATGTGCCTCTCAGTTTTTTTAAAATGCTTGGAAGATTTTGAACAAAGGTCGTTTCTAGCTCAATACAAAACCAATTTGTATTGAGCTTGAGTCAGAAAATTTGTCATGGAAAAACATTTTTTTCTTTCAATATGACCGGTGTCGCGTCGCGTCATCTTGTTTATGTTTTTCTACTTTTCATTTGTTTTTAAACTGATAACCTGACAGGCAAGGAGGTTACTGCTAGACCCAGCTATCCATGAAGAGTTCACAAGATTGAAGGTGCTTCTTTTGGGCTATACTTACGTGCATGTAGACATATACAGATAAACATATTTTATTATTTTTCCACAAACTGATTCCTGCTCTGAACTATTCTTTTGTCAGAATTTGGTGGAAGAGAAGGATAAGAAAGTTAAAGAGTTGCAAGATAATATAAATGCTGTTAGTTTTACCTCACAAAGTAAGATGGGAAAGATGATAATGGCAAAATGCAGAACTCTGCAGGAAGAGAATGAGGAGATCGGTAATCAAGCTAATGAAGGAAAGGTATGTGACCCTTTGTGCGATGATGATGT
This sequence comes from Erythranthe guttata, assembly GCF_056151865.1. NCBI lineage: Eukaryota > Viridiplantae > Streptophyta > Magnoliopsida > Lamiales > Phrymaceae > Erythranthe > Erythranthe guttata. The sequence goes on along the minus strand of NC_142541.1, from coordinate 1,017,975 downwards.
TAAACCAATTTTTTATTAATTTTCAATTGGAAGTTAATAGTGGTTAAGCACAGCTATACATACATACACTCTGTTAGAAGAATTACAGAAAACTTGAATATCTTTATTTCTGTAGATAAGGGTTGATTTTTAAATCTTCGACTCTGCATTTCCCACACGACTTTCTTTTACACACTGCCTTTCTGTAATGATTTTAAATCTTTGGTACTTTGATGAAATTCAGTTCATTTTACTTCTGTTGTTTCTGGCAGATACATGAGCTCGGAATGAAACTTGCTTTACAAAAATCTCAAAATGCCGAACTAAGAAGTCAATTTGAAGGTTTGTTTTCATGCACCCATTTTCATCGTTTTCGTACTGCTGCTCTATCGGTTACGATTGTGGACTATGATTGAAATATGGTTGCTAGCATATTACGTTGTTTTTTGGTAAATTTTTATTGTACAGGAATATCACGATACGGGCACATTTTTAGCGGTATTTCCTTTGATTTATGACACCAGCTTCTATTTTATTGTTTTCTGTAGGATTATTCAAGCAAATGGATAAACTCGCTAGTGATGTTGATAGATCGAATGAGTTGGTACTTCCCCGTTATGATTCTGTAATCCAATTTATATAACGTTTATAATAGAGATATAGAGTAAGCGAATACATATATATAGAGAGAGAAGGTGAATTAAATGTTGGGTTCTTGATTGTTTAATTTATACAATGCTTTCTTGATCTTACGTATTTCGATCTCAATGGTTACAGGCGGTAATCATGCAAGAGAAATTAGAAGAAAAAGAAAACGAGATACAGAGACTGAAGCACGACATGGAAAAGAATAATAGCCTTGTAGAGGAGGAGCAGACTGTGTTAGCTGTTGCTGCTACTGATAGTGTTGAAGGTGGTGATGCCATTGTTGATGAAGTCACTCCAATTAAAGTGAAAACTGAAATTGAAAGTCAACTTGACTAATTTTGTAATAATTACTAATTAGAGCACGTTTTTTTTTAGAACCTTCTTTTTTGTTGTGAGAGAACTTTACTTCTTCATTTGTAGCATCTTCTTCGAATAGTCACAAGAGTTAATTATATGAACAAGGTTATTAATCAGTCGAATATCAAATTAACGAGGTTCGTCTATACCCGAGAAACTCTAAAAATAAATGTCAATCAACAAAAAAGTAGTAACTTCACTTCTATATGTATATATATATACATATATTATTTTTCCGTACTATTCGATTCGCTAAGTAAAATTCGAGTTGTCCGGCGAATTATATTACTTTCTCCAGCCATTATCCCAACCTAAACCAGCAGTTCCTTTGTTTCCATTTGCTTGTATAGGTTCACTCAATCCCTTCATGCTAAGCCCGAGTGTCTCCCCCTGCATACAACAATTACTTACGAATCAAGATACTTGCGAGTAATGAGATTATTGTGATTTTATTCAAGAGTAGAAACGAGATACGATAGTGTTCGTAAAAACAATTTTTTTTTCTTGACAAGTATTTACCTCCTTCCAGCCCATGCCTTGGAGAATTTTTCTGGCATAACTTCCTTCACCGAAGGAAATATTCAATGACTCAGCTGCTGCCTCTTCGGGTTGTAAAGTAGGAGATGATGTGGCATAATCAGGACCGACAAGTGAGTTCTTCTGACCTGGGCCCACACCAAACCCACCGTGCAAAGCTCTTCTCTCAGCAGCTCTATCACGGTACACATTGTGATCCTAAAAACAAAATGTTTTTTTAGGACATAAAATAGAATATAAGGACTCATTTCAAAAGCAGCAAAAATTTATTTAGTTACCTTTTTAGATATGCAAATCTTCACTGGCTGTAAAGATTTCTCGTTCCGGACGGGAAGAACTTCCGAGATTTGGGATTCAGACAGATGTTCATCTAATTGTGGCAACTTGTCTGAATCTTTTATGGATAACTGTGGAAAGCCCCAATCTTTAGTTGGGTTGTACGCATCGTAAACTGACAAAGATGCCAAATATTGCCTGCTAGGATTTTTTAATCTGTATATCCTGCCTATGAAAAGGAAACCAAAAACAAAATAAAAAATTACGGTCAATCTTTGAGTATATAATTAAATGAATGGTTAATTGCATTCAGCACCCCTATGTTTACTGTAATTGTTAAAAAAGACTTATAAATATTAGCAAACTACCCCTAAAGGTGCATCATTTAGGGGCGTTTGTGTGCTCAAAAAAATTAAAATGGACCATAGAGGGGTTTTTGCTAATATTTAAACCGGGAGCTTTATTTTAGCAATTTGATATAACACAGGGGTGTTGAATGTAATAAACTCTATAAATGAATTAGGAGGGAGTTAAACAAAACAACAAAAGCATTGTTAAACTTATTAACTAAGGTTGTTGCTCAACAGTTTTCCGTCTTGTCTGAAAAGAAAAAAAATTGATAAAGGACTAAAGTGCAAACCTGATTTCACTCGTACCATATCAAGATGCACTTCACAAACGGGTGCCGTTTTAAATATTCCGCCACCTGAAGATACTGAAGGGTGAAGCTTAGTAGAGGGCTTCCTCAGTTTGCCAACCAACCTGGCAATCTCTGATTGGCCGTCCTTTTTCGTTCCTTTAACTAAACCCCAATCCCACAAATCCACCGTTTGCAATTCCGATGAAATCCACTCCTTATCTAGTTGAATTACTTGACCATATTGTGCGCGCCAATTTTCTTCTTCCTCAGTTACACCTGGCAGAAGATGATTGCTCCAACTGTCAATACTGCAAAGTACAATTTTGCGATAAAAATGGAACCTTTTTCCGCTGTCCTACTTTTCCAAATTACGGGATTTAGGCTCGTCTACGTAAAAAATAACGAGCTTCTACATGCTTTGAACTCAAATTTCATGAACATGAAATATCTCCGGGTCGACCCGGGAAGTTATTGGGTATGCCAAACATCATACAAAGTCCAATTACTTAGTTAATCGTGGCTAATCTTCTCAACCAAACGAGGCCCTAATTATATTCTTAATCTAGGACAAATTCCTAATTTTATTCTAACATATAGATAAAAGGCTCAAGTTACAGTTTCGGAAGCTCAATATGGATGATGAAATAAGAGAATAAATCTTGCTTTACGAATGTCGAGTATTACATACCTTCAGCTAAAATCTTGTCACTAAAATTCCTCCAAAAATCGGGGTCATCCGGGACCCACTCTCCTTCTTCAAGCTCTTCAATATCTTCATCTCCTTTACATTTGAGGAAATAAAATTTTGTAAGAACCTGTTTTATCGAATTTATGCGAAATATAAAATTTCACTAACCGTTTAATTCATCTGCACCGTTAGATGCTGCAGCCATTGTCATGTCAGAATCATCACCATAATTTGTTCGATTGGAATATCCCGATAAATATAAATCGATAAGAGTGTCTTCTAGCCTACATATAAAATGTGACTTAGGCGAAAAGAATTAAATAAATCGGCTACAAATTTTGAAAAATGGATCGAGACAAAGCTCACCATTCTGATGGTGGAGGGGGGAAATCTGATTGGTCGATGCTACCATTTGTTGGGGAGTCTGTCTAGATACAATCACAAAAACGAAATATCACCAGTGAAGAACAAAAACAAGAAACACGTGAATATTACTTAATCAGATTCTTAAAAATCATTAGTACTAACAAGAAAGTACATTCGAAATTTTCATCTTTAGTAAAATATACGAAATAAAATAGACATGTTATGTTCGAAACAAGATGTACTAGTTCACCTAGGGAAGGATCGATGCGAACTTCTTTTACTTCGATTTGAGCATCCGATGTTTCTACTTGATCCTGAGATAAACACAGTGTTATTAAAGCTCTTACATTCAATCTTCAGAAATAAATTATAAAATATTACCTAAAATATATGCAAATAAAAATAAATAAATAAATAAAATAATACCTGATTGGATTCAAGAGGCACATAATTTCCATCTTCAAATTTGTAATAAAGTCCATCGATGCTGCTGTAGTACCATCCTGCTTGTGGGTCATGGTAAAATCCAGTGCTGCATCAAAATTGAAAAAATTAAATTAAAAAACCTATTATTTTTTTCTCGAAAAAATTGAAAATTTTAATTTGGGGCAAATGCGAATTACGAATATACACACCGAGATTGCGATTTTAATTGAGGGAATTTGAAAATAAAAGTGTTGATTTCGAGTGGGATCGTCTTCAAACAGCCGGAAGATTTGGCAATAGAAAAAATAAAAATTAATAATTCAGAAAAAAAAAAAAAAAAAAAAAAAACCTGGCATGGTAGTAAAGCTGAGAATCTTCATCCCACTGGAAGGCGCAATCGCTTTCCTGTGGCTGATTATCTTCCGCCATTGATTGAGCTTTCAGTTTTCACTTCTCTTCTTCGCTGCGTCTTCTTTCAAAATTGTCACCACTGTTTTGGTGGGGGGTTTTTTACTTTTTCTTTTTTTATTTTTTATTTTATTTTTTGAGTAAATTACATCTACACCCTGAGGTATTCTAAAACAACTTTAAGGTCCCTCTGGTATTAGTAATTACAGCCACATCCCTGAAACAATTACCGGGGCCAAGATTTTAGATTTCATGTCTTGGAAACCGATATGCACTATATTTGTTTTCCGTGGGGCCGTTAATGCTACCATAGACGAAAATTTATAAATCTTATATAAGATAATAAGGATTTAAAAAATGTTAGAAGAACCATGTCACCCCCTAGCTTTACGTCGTCTCCACCATTGTCTGAAATTAATAGTCCATTAAAACTCTAACGGAATAACTTATCCTATGCATTATTCCGTTAGGGTTTCTAACAATGTTTCATGGGATGATTGTAATTACCGATACTAGAAGGACTTTAAAGTTATTCTAGCATACTTCAGCGGTATAGGTGTAATTTATCCTATTTTCATTTTATTTATTTTTTCTTCTCGTTTATTTCAAAAATAGAAATTGGTAAATTGAGAATAAAATTAGAACTAAGGTGGTGTTTGCAAATGATTATTTAAAAGCAGAAGTTAGTGATTGTGATTTAAGTTAGTTTTAAGTGCTTATTTCTAAAAGTTTGGGGTGTTTGCAAATATTTCGAAAAATGAACTAAAATTGAAAAAACAGGGTTAGGGGTGCTTTTAAAAAAATAGCTTAAAGCAGATTATTTTAAGAGAAGCAAAAGCAAAAGTTGATTTTGCAAACACCTAAAAACAGATTATGAGCAAAAAAAACTGCATAATCACTTTCAAAAAGCATTTGCAAACACCACCTAAATATTTATTCAAAACATAGAAGTGTTTGCAATCTTATTAATTAACTGTTAAGTAGTTAATTTACATGTTTACAAAATTAAATTTTTTTTTTTCAACTTATATTGGTAAATTAAATTGTCTCAAATATCTTTATTATGGGCTAAATTGGTGATAATTAAGTGATATTTATGCTTGTTGTTTATGGGCTAAGACCCATAATTAAGTTTAACTTATAAGTTGGGCTTGGACATGGATCAATAATATTATTGGGTTTGAAAACAATTTTTAAACTTATATAAATGAGCTATATAATCAAAATTTTGATCAAGTTAACACGTCGGTATTTTTGCTTTCTGCTATAAAGCAACTCGTTTATTTAAAAGAAAGTATTATCTCTATTATTCTCGTTTTCCGTGCTCCGTCACTAGAATTAGTTATCCGAATCGGATAGTTCGAATTCGGGCCACCCTCTTGCTCACGAATAATAATTTGCTAATATTCGACTTTTACTAAGGTGAGTTAAACTAAACATAGAACAAGAAAATAGAAAAAATAAAGAAACAAAAAAAGCATTAATTAAAAAAAAAAAAAAGAGAAAATGAAGTCATAAATTCTTATGGTGAGTTAGTTCCCTTATATCATATCACATATTAGCTCATTAACAAAACTTTATAATAAAGTTTAATTAAAAAACCTAAATTACAAAATTGAGGTCACCCTATTATATATGAAAAATTAATAATTGATGAAACATATTTTTTTTTTCAAGCAGCGGGAGCGTAATCGTAACCTCCATCGTCGTCGTCTCCATCGCCTTCGATTATAAATTTAGCCGGTGGACAATTATACCCTTCAACTGGAAAAATTTCACCATCTAGAACCTTCTTCTCCAACGAGCCGTCGCCATTATTGGAAATAATATACATTTTTTTTTTAATTTCTTTTTTTTTTTTTCAAATAAAGACAAACTGATAAACAGATAAATTAATTAACTGCTTTAAAGTTGTTTGAACAATTTGTTGGTTTCCAAATTTTGATGAAAGAAAATAGGTGTAGTCAAGTATATTTATAAACTTTGTAAAAAGCTGAAATTCTGCAAGGCTTAATTTTGCGTACGGCTTGCACGTGTTTGGTGTGCTATGTTGTGGGAAAGGCCTCAGCCGCTTACACGTGTCTCCTCTCTATTTGCCCACGTTGGAAATCCATTGCCACGTCATACTGCAGAGTTGGAAAAAAACTTTACATATAACTATTTTTTTCCCCACGTTTTCCTCCCTTTCATGCGTGAAAAGAATGTAATTACGATTATACCCTTTAGAGTTGTATATTACTAGGAGCATAAATTGGATGGATCGAATCGGAATCAGCAATTACAGAAATTAAATCGAAATTTAGTTACAATAGTTATGTTTCAATACAACTTGGAAAATTTAGAAATCGGAGTATAGGAAATTGAAATGTACAAAACTTGTTCCAAAATCGGTTTCATCATACCAAAATCAACGGAATTTAGAATATATTTTATTCACATATTTATCAATAAAAATACATAATAATTAATACTTGTCTTGTAATTTAATTATTGAGTAAAATTGGAATTTTCAAAAATTACAATCGGATTGGAAATGATTCTACATATATATGTTCCAGAAAGAAATTATTGTTTAAACGAGTTATTAGTTTATCGAGTGCTAATTTATCGATATTCTACTATATTAGTAAACGAGAGTCCAAATCCGCTGCCCTAGTAAATTAGTTGACATGGAACGTATGTCGTCAACGTTTAATTTATTTAATTATGTTATATTGTATTAGATATTATCTTAATAATTATGGTCCCCTCAAAGTTTTATATTATAGTTTAAGAGAAAATTTATCGTCATTAGAGCCTTTCTTTAATTAATTAATCATATAGATTAATTAACTACCAAGTCAATCATGAGATTATGCAACAACATAGTAATTAAGAAACACGTTTAATTAATTAATTAATTAAGTCTGTCAATTTTAGTCAAATCGATACATTATATTATTGATTAAATCTATACATGTATTATACTCGAATGTCATACGAGTTTCGTCATCTCACCGTACACAAAACAACGCGCGCGTGAACACACATATATATAATATAGGACTGACAATCATGCTATACGAGACTATTTTTTTTAATTAGTTCAAACTTAAATAACTATATCGAATTTCTTAACTATAAGCTCAAACTTACATATATTTATAGTAATATCGTATCGCAACTAAATAAAAACCAAACACATGAATTACCTTGATATTTGGCATCAATTTGCGCATTCTTAAAAAAAATAGCATTTTGCACCATCAAAATACAATAAATTATTTGCAAGGGTGCAAAACAGCAAATTAAAGTATTATGGTCTTCCACCACCAACAAAATTTCCAGCGTACAAAATGTGAAAAAAAACAAATATCACAACGAATTATTGAAATAACCATATTTTCGTATAAAAAGAAAACCTCCTTCAATTATTTGATTGATTTATTTTTTATTGTAATTAGTAAAGATATTTGGTTGAAAATATAATTTGCAAACAATTTGATACCTAAATAACTTGAGGAATTTTTTTGTTTTTTTTTTTTCTGTAAAATATTATATGTTTATGATAATTTTTTGTTAGAAAAAAGTATTATTTCTATTTATTTATTTTTCCATGCTCCATCACTAGAATTAGTTATGCGAATCGAGATTCGAACTCGGGTCACTCTCTTGCTCACGAATAATAATTTGCTAATATTCGACTTTTACTAAGGTGAGTTAAATTAAGCATAGAACAAGAAAATAAAGAACCAAATAAAAACATTAATTAAAAATAGAGAAAATGAAGTCATAAATTCATATAATGAGTTAGTTCCCTTAGATACATACATAGCATGTGGTATATATATATTAAACCCACACACCATATCACATCTTAAAACCATCATAAACCGAATATTCGGCTAGCTCATCAAAAAAAGAACTTCATAATAAACTTTTAAAGACCTAAATTACAAAATTGAGGCCACCCTAATATAAAAAAAATAATAAATAATTTATTTTTTTCAAGCAGCTGGAGCATAATCATAACCTCCATCGTCGTCATCTCCATCGCCTTCGATTATAACTGAAGCCGCATGACAATTATACCCTTCAACAGGAAAATTTTCACCATCTAGAACCTTCTTCTGCAACGAACCATCGGTATTGGAAACGATAAACATTTTTTTTCGTATTTTTTAATATGCGAAACAAGAGCTTAACGGGGGATTAAGAGTAGTGCGAACAATTTGATGGTTTCGAATTTTGATGAATGAAAAATATGTGAAGTACTCAAATATATTTATAAGCTTTGTAAAAAGCTGAAATTCTTCAAGGCTTAATTTTGCATAGGGCTTGCACGTGTTTGGTGTGTTGTGTTGTGGGAAAGGCCTAAGCCTCTAACACGTGTCTCCTCTATATTTGGCAAGGCTTAATTTTGCATAGGGCTTGCACGTGTTTGGTGTGTTGTGTTGTGGGAAAGGCCTAAGCCTCTAACACGTGTCTCCTCTATATTTGGCCACGTTGGAAATCCACTGCCACGTCAGATTGCAGAGTTGGAAAGTTTACATACTTTGTGAGTTGTGACTTGTGAGTTTGTGACACGTGTGTGAATTGTGGGACTCTAATATCTTTCCTCTAATATTGATGAACAATAGAGATGTAACTAGCTATTACTTGTATAGAATTCTTTAATTTAGTCAATATAGTTTTTGGGGAAAATCGGAATTTTTGAAAAATATAATCGTTTAGAAATCGAATTCCTATATATTAATTATGTTCCAATTTCATATTAAAAATAATTGTAAAATAAAAACCTAAAAATTCAAAATGAATAATATAATTAAAAAAATTGGAAAATTTTAGATGAAATCGACTAGATTAAAAAATCACGTTCCAATTTCAAGCCCTAAACTATTAATAAGTACGAGGGCTAACTATTAATTAGTAAGCGAAAGTCCAAATCCATTGCCCCGATAAACTAGATTTTTTTTATTTTTCTTGATAGTAAAGAAAGCCGTAGTCAACGACTCAATCATATAGATGCACTGGGTAAACCTACAGTCTCGTATAATAGCTGCAAATAATAAATTAGTAATTTCGACATGAATACATGTTGCAACGTTTAATATTTTATTCTAATTTATTATGTTATTTTGTATGATATATATATATATATATATATATATATATATATATATATATATATATATATATAGTGCTAGGCTGTTAGCTGCATGTATACTATTTTAATTATGGTCCCCTCAAAGTTTAATATAAATTAAGAGAAAAATTAATCGTGACTAGAAACACGTTTAATTAATTATCAAGCCAAATATTGACATTTCTTGCAACATAATAAGACACACGTTTAATTAATCATGATTGTCAATTTTCGTCAAACCAATCACAAAACAACGCCTTACTAATTAATTAATAAGATGTCGTCTTGAGACTGTTTTGACTAAAATTGACAACCATAATTAATTAAACGTGGTTCTTATTGTGTTGGAAGAAATGCCATGATTGACTTGATAATTAAATAAACGTGTGTGTATATATATATATATCTAGCTAAACCAAAAATCATAATAACACTATGGTGTCATCACTTCAACTATCTTTTATTTCATCCTTTTCTTTTGAAGTGTATCTAATTTATCCAATTTTCTTTCATTAATTATAAGTATCATTTTAGAGTTTTGGTAGAGGATAATTTTTTTTCTTCCAACTTTACCCTGATATTACATATTACTGAAATAATAAAGAGAAGTTGAAAAACACAAAGGGCTAGTTTTGTCAAACAAGAGTTTTTCCTTCTAAAATCAACACTATCTTATATTAATTTTAACTGTTGTGCATCAACCTTAAACGGCACTTCAAAAAAAATACGAACTCATTCATCTTAATATATCGTAGTGCGCAAGACCAATTAGTACATCCATATATCAAAAACCATTGAATTACATATACCCAGGGTTTCCTCCGAAAGTATCCCTAATTAATAACTACGATCGTAATTTAATTAAACGAGCACACATAATTAGCTTCTACAAAGCCACGATTAGTGTATGCATAATCATGCAGCGGGAGCGTAATCGTAGTCCGCATCGTTGTCGTCGTCACCGTCACCTTCTGCAAATATTAACGTGATGACATCATCAATGACGTCATATTTGTTATTATCTAGGTATAATTTCTTGTACCACGAGTACCGCTGGACGAGGGCCATTTTGGTAATTTCGAGTTGAAAATTACGAAAAAAGCAAATAAATAATATCACTAGCTAGTAAGGACTTAGGAGAAAATATATATATTATATTGTCTTTTGAGTAGTATGAATGGTAGCTTGTATACATATATATATATATACATACACATATATCTAAAAAAAAAAATAGGTAGGGTAAAGTTGTGGCCATGGTTGGTATAAGCTTGGCGCGTGTGATGAGTTAGGGGTATGTAAAAGGCCCCAAGCCAATTGTATGAGTGCCATGGTGATCGTCCACCTCAGAGATTAGCTGCCACGTCAGTTTTTTTATTATTATATATTCATATAAATTTATTTATTTTAATTAAAATAAATAATGTTTGTATCTTTTTGGGGGTGGAATAAAAGAATATTGTATCAAAATTCTAATGTGGGGTTTGCAATTTTACGACAAATCTCGAAAAGTAGAACAAGATTTATTCGGTGTTGCACCGATACTTACACGGTGAATATATATAAGTATATTTGCAAATATATATATATATATATATATATATATATATATATATATATATAACTATACACGTATGTAATTTTATATGGGCATGTAAAAACACTAGGTGAGATAATAAGGACGAAAAATGGAATGCAAGAAAACGTTTATTAGCTTTAAAAACTGATTTAGCTGGGGTGTGCACGAATCGTAAATCATTGGTTCTAGCATAATTCACCCTCGTCTCGTCGAACTACAATTCTTGATTTTAAGGAATCAAATTTGTGAGTTTTCAACGTATTTAGGATAGCGAGTGACGGGTTCAAAGTAGGACCCAATCTTCACGGGTCGAAACCTATTATCATTTAAAAACATACGCGAAACTGTTTAGAAATTAAAATGAATGGCGAGCGTAAAATCTTAAAATTGAAACCAACGTGGATAACATCGATAATAAATATAAAGAGTAAATCAAAATAAATACATATTTTAACCATAAATCCATTAAAGAGTAATTAAATTCAAAGCTTATATAAGACGAGAATAAAAACTACATAGATAACTATATAAAAAACGAGACCACATCATTGCTATAGATAGAAATTTTGACATACAAGAGATACTTTATTTATGTATTATAAATTATTAATTTATTATTCTACATAATATAGACAAAATGACGTCGTTTTGTATGGTAGGAATACATGAGTTTCACGGATATTAAAAAGAATTGAACTCTTCCTAGATCTAGAGTTGCGGATTTTTTCATTTCAGGACTCAATCCTATTGATGGATCTATTCATTTGATCCCAACAAGACGATTTTTCTTCAGTTTAACAGGCCAGTTCAACGGGTTGATGAGTCCGACTTGCTCACCCATATACTTCTCACAATATTAAATATTCTTCTTCCGAAAATCCCCGTGAATAATTTTGTATTTTATATTATATATGTAACAATATTTGTGATGAAAACTTAGTAACAACTTGTCACAAGTAAATTTATATTATATTATGTAACAATAATTTGTGTTTTGTAATTAGTCATTAGTAATTCATTTTTGTAGTCATTACATTAATATTTTATTTTGATTGTCATCATATTGAATTAATCATGGCATAGCTAACAGGGGTCATGATTGGTCACTTTGACTCATTACATAAGAAGCTTCTGTGACTTTGATTCATAGCATTAATTAGCAATTAGTTACTTAATTAATTCTGTCAACACATGCATACAATAATATAATTAATTATCTTGTCAACTAACTAAATCCAAATTATAGCATATTCATAACCAATTTTGTTTTTTTTTATATATATTTTCGATCAACGTGTCATTTTATTTTATGTATATATATTAAGAAGTCGTCACTATAATGTCAGAATTAATATTATAAAAATATTATAAAGTTCATTTATTTATGTTAGTTTTATGGATAATACTTTAGGTACTTAAATTTGAAGTCAATAAATTCTAACTTCAAACGTCATCTTATATATTCATCAAGAAAATCAAGGAATTACTATATGTTATATACCAAACCTCAAACAAAGTTCAATTATTCAGTTAATCACAATTAATATGCCCAAACAATACCATATATAGTGTAAATTTTGAATTTTCTTGTCAAAATAAAAACTATTTATGTAGTTTAAATTCTTGTCAATATATATAAAATTATTTAACGAGTGTCTTAATTATGATCTATAGTGGAAGATAATCTTGACATTGATGGAAGCATAAATCACTAACAAATGAGAAGCTCCACAACTCAAATAAAATTTTGATAAACTCTCTAAATTAATTAATTGGCTACGAACAACGTTACAAGTACAAGACTGACACCATCGCAAAATAAAGTTACTCGAAAAAAGGAAAAACAACTCGTTTGAGTAAGTTCTTAAGTAGAGCGGTTGGGGGTCATGACCCCCATAACCCTGTGCTCATGCAGCAGGGGCGTAATCGTAATCTCCATCGTCATCACCATCACCTTCATATCCATTATCGATGCCCTCCGGCCTCTTCTCGCACCACGACAACCCAATTTCGATAGAGATGAGGGCCATAATTGCAATTTTGAGTTGAAAAAAGGATGAGAGAGAAAGAAAAAAGTGAAAGTATATGAAATAATTTTTTTTTCTTTTTAGTCCCTGCAGTTTATGTGGCTTTTGGGTAATGTGAATGGGTTGGGTTTTTGTAGTGGGGAAGGTATACCTATATATATAGTACAATGGTACTACAATGTAACATTTATGAAAAAAGGTGGTGGCGGAGTGTGGGCGTGGTGCTGGCATAAGGCGGCGCGTGGTGAAGCTGGTGTTTCAGACAGGGTGGCTCAGCCACGTCGGAAGATATGGGGTTGTGATGTGTGTGAAAAGGTGGCTTTATGTGGGTGCCATGCTTAGGGTGTGTGTCACATTTTTTTGTGGTCTCAATTAATCTTGAATTTTGAAACGTGGCCAAAAAATTGATTATATTCCCAAATGGTAAAGTATCAAAATTAAATGAAATTCATTCTATTCGGGGAATTTTTAATTACTTGTTGGGTTTTGATTGATATGATATGGGAATTAATTATAGGATTTAAAATGTGTTTAAAGTTTAAATATGATTAGCCGTTAATTAATTTGTCATGCATTATGTTGCAACTACTATGTTGTTTCGATTTATATTAGAGTCTCTAACTCTCGGTCTTTTTCTTTTTTACCCGCCTGATGTATGGCTAAATTACGAAAAATCCCTCTAGTTTGGTCAGTTACAGTCACCATCTCCTTTCAAATATTTTTACATAAAACTTATGTAATTCGGTAGTCTATCGAACTAACGTGTATTCAGTTCGATAAACGGTATGAAATGTTGGCGTACTGAAATTTCGGTTAGGTTTTACATATTTAACATCCTTAAATTTACCTCTGGAGGGGTAGTATCTTAAGATAATACATAGCTGAAGGGGTGGATGTAATCAATCAAACATGAAGGGTGTTTTCGTAATTTATCCATAAGTCAGGGAGCGGCTGTAATTTGCCCTAAATAATACTAATATTTCTCTGCGTGCAATGCAGGTAATAGAGAGAAAAAAATTGATTTGAACACATGACAATGACAATCGGCATATTTGAAGAAAATGTTACGAGAAAAATCATCCATAACTAAAAGAGAGAAAAATAATTACAAAGATGTCATTATGCTTGTTTAAGTTTGTTGATCGTTTCGTAGAGGATTTTTTTTACAAAAATGTCAATAACGAAAAATGGTGGAAAATTAATTAGAAAATTAGTAGGAAAAAAATATTAATAATTACAAAAATGCCACTGATGTATAATTAAAAAATCAGAAGAGAAAAAAGTTTGCGTTAATTCCGTTAGGGTTGCCCTAGCATTAACTTTTTTTTTTTTTTATCTAGCTTAATTTTACCTTATGAATAAATGATTGGACTGGAATAAATTGTAGTGATAATGACCAAATTATCTATTAAAAAAAATAGATAAACAATTATTTCATTTAATTTTAATTTGATTACCTAGATGGTAGTATACATGCACTATTGCAGATACAGTGCAGGCTGTTGTCAATTAAATCGACAGCGTCGGTTACAATAGAATCTAACGGTCTTAATTAGCTCTAAAAACTGAAAACGGGTACGGGTACGGGTACGGATCTTGGTAGTGACCCATTTGCCGCTTGGGTTGTACTTATTGGGCCTTAAATTGAACAGTTAAAAGCCCAACTTATTGGGTTTACATTTTAACCCCAATGTTTCTGGACTTCCCTAATTAGGTATGTGGAAATTTAATAGCTTAATATTTTCCCATTTCTTTTTTACATATTTAGAAATTATCGTAATTTGTATCGGTTTTTTTTTTCTTTTTTTGACAATAAATTAATTATTTACACGATTTATTTGTCGTGCTGACCATTGACTACTCGTGAGGGCACTAACTGCACCACAAAAAGTCGTTAGAGCATTATGTACACTACCCGTTTTAGTTATCGATTACAAGAATTTTGTTTTAGTAGAGTAACTTGTCAAGATTTATGTTTAATACATTTTTTTGTTTGACATGCATTGTGAAATGTAATAATGTCACGCCTTATGTAGCACGTAAACTTCAAATTGTTAAACGTATCCGCATCGGACACGTTTCGTGTCCGACACTCGAAGATATCTTACGTACACCTAATGGACCATTTTGCAATTTCTGAAAAGTTCTAAACATGTTTGAATAGCAAATTTCGAAATATTTTCGTTACTTTCTTAATTATTTACATAACTTAATGATGAATTGCAAATTAATAATTGATAATAATATTTATTTTGAACATAATTGTACAAAAATATATATATAAAAAAAATTATATATAAAAAGAATTTATATATAAATAAAAATTTATATATATTTATATATCATATTTATAAATATATCCCTATATTTTTAATATTTACATGCTTACATCAAATTTCTGTATCCCCAGTCTTGGGAGATGCATTTTCTCTACGCCCGTTTTCCCGTATTGTCGTTTTTGTGTCCGTATTACATAGATCACGCCTAATTAGAGCTTTAAAAGTATTTTTCCTATATATGGAAGTACTCTTTGTGCACGCCTACTATTTTAAAGTGATATGTGTTCTAAAATTCTTTCTTCCATACAATGGAATCTAGAATAATAATAAATTAATACCTAACTAATGTATACCTAATCTTGTCTATTATAAATGATGTAGGGATTTCAATTTTTTTTTTTTTTTTTGGTGTGTCAAGTAAATAGAAATTGTTACAATAATTAAATATGTATAATGTACACACGAATTAAGAATTTCCCATAGTAGGGGGACCTGTCAAATAGTGATTGATAGAAGCCAACTTCAATGTGAATAAAATCTATAATTAAGTGAGAATTGAAATTGGCAACTTGGGCACGGTCCAATTTCTTGAATATAGGCTGCTAGCAAAATCAATGGGTGCAGCCAAAATGGACCACTTATTTGATTTAGGGGCGATTGCTTGTAATAAATGATGCAATTATTTTTTTATATAATTAAAATCCCTTCATAAGTTGTTCGATTTTATAGATAGTAGTAGAAATCAGAAATTTTTTTTTTCTTTTTTTTTTTGGTTGGGGAAATTTAAATTTAAGGTAAATTACGTACACAAGTCAAATTACGAAAAAATCCCTTCTGTTTGGTAATTACAACCACCCGTCAACTATGAGTCTTCTTACACGTCCATTCTTATGGAGTCAAATTCAACAGAATCTTCTAGATTCCGTGTAATGTTCTTTTGTTTGTACTCGTTTTGTCCATAAATGCAGTTTCTGATGCACCACAATCTGATATTTACAAGGCAAGAGACACATTTTATGATCATCTTTTTTCAAAATGTGGAGCTCAAATGGGAAAAAAAACGGGTACAAACCAGAGAATATTGCACATAATCTAGAAGATTCCACTAAATTTGACACCGCAAAAATGTACGTATGAGAAGATCCGTAGCTCAGAAAGTAATTGTAATTTACCCTTCAATTTATTTAGGATTATGATGACTGAACTCTCACAGCAAGAAGTGAAAAATATATGGTCCCTCTTTAAAAGAATTGGCTAAAATTCCAATTGTTACCTAATGAAATCTGATATTCTGGACCCTATTTCAGATTTTGGACAGTTGAGAGTTCAGTATCATCAACATCATTTTATCTTTTGTCAATTTTTTCTTCTGTCTTGTAAATTAATATTTTTAATTATTTATTTCTCATTAAATGAGAATACTACAAAATATAATATTTAGTGATTGAATTACACTCATTGTAATTTAACTAATTTTAATTGTGATTTCTCATAATTTCCTTAAGCATATAGTATCATTATATACTTTTAAGTTTATTTCGAGACATGAGTCATTTTAAATTTAGCCAATTGAATATCTTACTATCCTATAATATTCAGTAAACATAATTTACTAATAGTAATCGAACAAGACTTTAACGTATACTTGGATCCCACAAATCAAACGATGGCTTCACCACTGTATTACAATAATTGACATGACTTCAGTATTAATCGAACATCTTATTACTCTATACTATCCAGTTTACATAATTCAGCCGGACATCTTATTATTCTATACTGTTCAATTAACATAATTTACTGACAGTAATCGAACAAAACTTGAACGTACATTTGGCCTCCATAAATCAAATGATGGCTCCACCACTGCATTAATATAATAATTGACACGACTTTCAATTTCAATCAACAAACGTGCATTTAGCCCCCACAAATCAAATGATGGCTTCACCACTGCATTACAACAATTGACATGACTTCAGTATTAGTCGAACCTTACTACCTATATTATTAAGTTAAATAGAATTCAATCGAACATCTTACTACTCTATACTTTTCGGTTAACATAATTTACTGATAGTAATCGAACACGACTTGAATGTACATTTAGCCCCCACAAATCAAATTATGGCTGCACCACTGCATTATAACAATTGACATGACTTCAGTATTAATCGAACATCTTACTACCTATATTATTCAGTTAAATAGAATTCAATCGAACATCTTACTACTCTATACTTTTCGGTTAACATAATTTACTGATAGTAATCGAACACGACTTGAATGTACATTTAGCCCCCACAAATCAAATTATGACTGCACCACTGCATTATAACAATTGACATGACTTCAGTATTAATCGAACATCTTACTACCTATATTATTCAGTTAAATAGAATTCAATCGAACATCTTACTACTCTATATTGTTCGGTTAACATAATTTACTAACTGATAGTAATTGAACAAGACTTAAATGTACATTTAGCCCCCACAAATCAAAAGATGGCTCCACCACTGCATTATAATAATTGACAAGACTCAAATGTCAATTCTCTATATTAATATAAGTTGTGGGGAATGAAGTATACAGATCAAAGACCCCTATGATTCTCAAATTAGGATTAGAAAAAAAAATCCTAAAAATAATTATAACAAATTAATTACCTACAATTGAGATTTAGGCATTAGGTACTGAGCTATTAGAAAGACCCTACAATTAATTATAGATCCATTTAATTGAATTGGGATGGCTGTAATTGTGGAACTCTATTGAAAAGTCTTGATAAATAAATAAATTAACAAATAAAATAAGCACCTAAGTATACATTATCAACGAATCAATAAAAAAAAATGTTCATCCTCAAAATTTGGATGGCGTTTTTGTAATTTTTAGGCTTGGATCAAATGATGTCAACTGGATTAATTTTCGAAGTGAAGGAAGGTAAATCGATACAATCGAGAGTAATCGGGACTAATAAAAATGTTAAAGTTTACCTAAAAAGATTAATCAATATATAAAAAATGATTTAAAAATAAAAGCAAAGTACAAAAGATCCAAAGTGAAAGATTTTAATTTAAAAGAAAAGGCAGAGACAGGTATTTAGGTGGTACTAAATACTAATATATATATATATATATATATATATATATATATATATATATATATATATATATATATATATATATATATATATATATATATATATATATATATATATATATTATTTTTTTATAAATAAATTGCAGCTTTTCTTTTATTTTCCCTTTTGCCATCCCATATGGAAAAGCCACCCACTTTTCCCTTTTCCACACGCACACAAATTATTATTTTTCGATTAATTATTCATTTCCCTACTCTTTTTAATTAATATATGATTCACTTATTTATTATGCCATCTAGAATTTTAAATATCTCGAATTAATTATTATGTATTCTTTCTTATTTTCTTAGGATATGTACAGGGTTAGCAATCAGCGTATACGAGCTGAACTTGCGTTGACTCAAACTCATATATCATCGAACGTAGTTACTATATAAGCTGAAACTCGGCTCGTGTCTCTTTTCGGGCTTTGAATTTATATCAGACTTATATCGAACAATATATAAATTATGTACTTTACAACTTTGTAGACGAACGTGTTCCAAGAAAAAAACCCTATAACATTCAAGAATCGAGTATAACAAAATGGCTTAAACGCTTTCCGTCTCACTAAAAAATAATCTCAACTCAAATATAATCGGGCCGAACCATCGGACTTCGATCAGTGCGTTGCTCGGAAGTAGAATTAGATGCAAGTTGAATTAAATTAACCCTTTGTTTTTTCACTGTGGCCCAAACTGCAATTTCTGCGCTGCGTTTCTTTCATCTTTATAACTTATCAAATACAATATATAAATAAATCACTTTGTAGTGTTTACCATCTTGACCATCTCTCTCACTCTCTCTCTCTCTTAAAATCTTTCAGAAACTGCAAATGTGATCATAAGATAGAATCTTTTCTACAGATTCTCTCTCCCTCTCTCTCTCTCTCTCTCTCTCTCTCTCTCTCTCTGTGTATCAGCTTTCACAGAAGTGGGATTAACTTTTCAGATTATTACAGGTAAACTTATTCATATATATATATCAAATGCATGAACAACAACTAGTATTGTGCTATGTATTTATGTATAGTGGCAAAACTGTAAATTTACACATTTCAATTTATTACATCTGAAAAATCAAATCTTTTTGTTTGTTTATTCTAATATATATATATATATATATAAGCATATGTATTACCAGTTAGGGCTCTTGGGTTTCTTTTCCCTAATGTTTTGTTCTCTCTTAAATATCTTTTTTTTTTCTTGGCAGAGATTTTGCAAAAGGTAAGAAGAAAAGAAACCTGGTAAACTCAGTAATGGAGCTTAGGACAGTGATTTTGGGGCATTTTTTGGTGGTTTCTTTAGCGTTGAACGCTGGTTTGTTGTACAGAGACTACTGCAATGGCGGCAAACACAGGTTTAAGGATGTTTTATTCTTCAAGAATGAGTGCAAGAACTCATCTTTAGCCACAAATAGAGATGCCCATCTTTCCAAAAGTGCTTTTCTTGATTCTTCAAAAGCTCTTCCTGCTGAAATTATCGATCTTGATCAGTAAGTTTTTTTTTTTATAATTTTTTTTTCTGGGTTTTTGCTCAAGCTTCATTAATCATGGCTATCATTAAAAAAGATTCGAACTTTATATTTTTTTGTAATATTAAAAATGGTGTTGGGGTAAATTGTAATGATGGTTTTGCTCAAACTTCACTAAATATAGCTATCATTAAAAAAAGATTCGAACTTTATATATATTTTTTTGTAATATTAAAAATGGTGTTGGGGTAAATTTTAATGATGGTTTAGATTAGATTTTACCATCATTAGTGTCTTGTTAATATCCCTTTTACATATACTTAAATTAAATTAAATTAAAAAATAAATAAAAGAAGAAGTTGGAGGAAGGAGGGGTTCTTTTTTTTTTTT
This sequence comes from Erythranthe guttata, assembly GCF_056151865.1. Classification (NCBI taxonomy): domain Eukaryota; kingdom Viridiplantae; phylum Streptophyta; class Magnoliopsida; order Lamiales; family Phrymaceae; genus Erythranthe; species Erythranthe guttata. The sequence goes on along the minus strand of NC_142541.1, from coordinate 997,632 downwards.
TCTTTTTTTTTTTTTTTTTTAAATTTTAATTTTGGAGTGTTAATTAAATGAGTTGAATTAGTGGGGTGTGGGAATAGTGGTGCGATTCCCTAACGTGCGCTTGAGGGTTCACGTTATGTCAGTTTTTACAGACAGTGACAACTCCTGCTCTCGCTTTGGAATTCCCCATTCTCCATTTTTGAATACTCTCTCTCTCTCTCTAACTATGTGTGTGTGTGTGTGTGTGTGTGTGTGTGTGTGTGTTGTTCCCAAAGTAAATGTGTTTTTTTTTACTGGTAATTAAAGACAGTGGCGTGCATGATATGAGGCCACACAGGATGGTTGTCTTTCTTGATTCCCTCGTTGACCACTCTCTTCATTCTTTCTTTTGTTATATGTGTGTGTGTGTGTGTGTATTATATATATAAATATAAAGAGAACCAATATTTTTTTTTTTTAATTTTTTACCCCCCCCTAAAACTACTCAAAAATTCCTTCATCTATGATCCGTCTCGAGTTAAGTAGTCGATATTTAGTGTTTCGTGATGCTTTGAATTTATTTCGAAATCCGACCTTTTTTGTTTTATTTTTGTGGTCTTTCATATATGTTAGTGGATTCTCATTTTCGTAGTATAATATATATATTTCTCGAAGAATGCCGATCGAATCGAAAGTAGATAGCAAAGATGGTTGCCTAAAGTAACTTACTTTACATTGCGACTCTACTAATTAAGCTTAAAAGATGCATCTTTAGTGGGTCATTTTTCTTTTGTTGCTGCATTTGCTATTGTTGTGAACACCACTTTCGTCCTTCGATAAGATCTACGAGAAAAATTTAATTAGGCCCACTTTTTATTTTATTTTTTTATTTAATTTTTTCGATACACGAATATGTGGAAAAAGGGGTCTAAATTTTAATGCGTTATGAATTCTTGGAGCCATTTATAGGCCATTTGTCTATTAATGTTGAGGAATGAAATGTGGACCTGATATTTACTTGTCATTTATCCAATCATTTGATTATACGATGACCCACAATTTTATTTTATTTTTTTATTTTTTTTCGTTCGTCGTCCTTCCCCATACCTAACTCCCCACCCAATATTCAAACCTAAAATTGAGTGGCGTAAGGACCACTTTGTCCTTACGGTTTTAGGACCATCCTTTAAGGTTATGGTGATGTTTTGCACCATTTCAATTTTTTTTTAATGTTTTTTTATAGTGGCGATCCGACGATGTACGAGAGGTATTGGCAACAAATGGGGGAAAAAACGACGGTTGTGATTCCGGGGTGGAAATTCATTAGTTATTTTTCGGATGTGAATAATCTTTGCTGGTTTTTGGAGCCGGAATTTGCGAGTGCAGTTACTCGGTTGCATAAATTGGTGGGAAATGCGGTTACTGAAGACCGTTATATGGTCGTCGGAACGGGGTCCACGCAGCTATTCCAGGCTGTCCTTTATGCCGTTTCGCCGACTAATGCTTCTGAACCAATCAGCGTAGTTTCTGCTGCTCCGTTTTACTCGGTAATTTTTTTTTAACTAACAAAAAAAAAAAAAACGAGTTGAAATTGGCTTAGTTATCGACCGTATTGGTTTTAAATCAAAGACGATAATTATATATAGCAATTATTTGTTATGAGATTAATCCTTTTTCAAGTTAATAATAGAGTTTACGGCACACAATGCACATGCATAGATAATAGAGTTAAGTATGCTCCAAGATATATATAATTATACACACACACACACACACCCACACATGGTGTAAATGATCATTAATTGCTATGAGTTGGCGAAATATTAAAGATCTTCCCATCTTATCTTTCATTTAAATTCAAGAATAACGAAGATATCTTCAAAGATCTTCGTCATTATTTTAATTGTTGTCGTTAATAATTAGTGTATGAAATTTTATGTTTGCAGTCGTACCCATTGATAACCGAATTTCTGAAATCCGGGCTCTATAAATGGGCGGGAGATGCTCGTAAATTCAAGAAAGATAAGCCTTATATCGAATTAGTGACATCTCCGAACAATCCCGATGGATTATCAAGAGAAGCGGTTGTTAATCGAGATCAAGGGATATTAATACATGACTTGGCTTATTATTGGCCGCAATATACTCCGATTTCTTCTCCTCCTGCGGATCATGATATTATGTTGTTTACGGTTTCCAAGAGTACGGGCCATGCTGGCACGCGATTAGGGTACGTAAAACCTATTACATCTTCGTACTATTTATATATATAGCTATATATATATTTTTTTTTGAAATAAATCTTGGAGTTATATTTTTGTTATAGTGTAGGCCATGGAGGCCTTGGCCCCCCTTGTTATTTTTAGATGAGTATAGTATATTTTGGCCCCAAAGAGAATTTTTAGCGTATATTTGGCCCTCGTAAATTGAAATATTCTGATTTTAGAACGAAATTTCTGAGCTTTTCCATTTTTTTTAAAAATTGGAATTGGAATATATGCGGGATTCCGAATTTCAATCTGATTTTAATTTCCGAATATAGTTCCAAATTTTTTGATGTTTTTCTTCCCAAATATTATCTTATAATATCAAAATTATCATGTATTTTACATTTAGGTTACTAAATATTAGAATTTTCCGATTTCCGCTGATTGCAGTCCGAAAATTTCCGTTTTTCAAACAAGGTTCTCGGTCCGATTTTTTTTGAACTTCTATGGAACGGAATTGTAATTAGTTTTTGACGAAAAAAAATTGGACTTTTTATTTCCGCAAGTGCTAATTCTGATTAGAACTGTCCGATTTCCATCCCTAATAAAAACGAACATGAAACTAGAAATTGCACACAAATTTAGACAATACCATAACATTATGGCATGATGTAGCAACTATAATATTTTTATTTTATATTTTACTATTTTTTGAGTTGGGTTCATTTTGTTACAGTTGGGCTTTGGTTAAGGATCGAGAAATCGCAAAGAAAATGACAGAATTCATCGTGCTAAGCACAATAGGCGTGTCCAAAGAATCGCAACTAAGAGCAGCAAAAATATTACAAGTCATGTCCGATACACACGAAAACGAACGTAACTTTAAGGAAAGTGAACCCTTCTTCGACCACAGCTACAATCTCATGGCGATGAGGTGGCAACAGCTTAGGGACGCAGTGAAAAAGAACCCGCTCTTTAGTCTGCCCGAATTCCCGCATGGCAAATGCGCCTTTAGTGGTCGTACATTTGCATCACAGCCAGGTGACTTTAGCGTTTTCGCCACTCGTTTGATTAAATTTTCTTCTAGTTCGAAATAACTTTTTGATACTAAATTTTATGTGTATTGTACGTACGTAGCTTTTGCTTGGCTCAAGTGTGAAGGCGAAACGGAGGATTGTGAGGGATTTCTTCGGGAGCACAAAATATTGACGAGAAGTGGGAAGCACTTTGGCGAGAGCTCGAAATATGTTCGGATCAGTATTTTGCCACGCGACGAAGTATTTGATCAGTTTACCGATAGATTATCGAGTATTACTTCTTCATAGACTTCAAAATTTCTTTCTTTTCTTTTCTTTTTTTTTTTTTTTTTTTTTTTTTTTTAATGTTTTGGTCTTTGTGATGATGGTTTTAGGCAGAAGGGCTTTTATGTAAACAATGTTTGTTAATAATGGTGTTATGCATGATATCTAGTTAAGTGCTATAAATAGTAAATATTTCCAGAAATTATGCTTTCGTCACTGTTTTTCGGGAAGTTAGATGCTACATCTGGTTATTTATATGGATTTGAACTATTTAATTAAATGACTACCTGTACACATACACATGGGTGTGTACGATTATGTGTGAATCTATGGCTGAAATTCATTCAGTAAATAACCAGGTGTAACATCTTATTTCTCGTTTTTCTTATCATTTGTTTATATTACGACGAATTAGGTAGATGAATCGATCTGAAATCTGTTGAAAATCTTCAAGAACTACAAATGTTACATCTATCTTCGATCCGTTAACTAGCTATCGCATGCAAATATTCGATCCGTTAAACATAATACTGAGTATTCGATCCGTTTCAAAGTGTCGCGCGAGATACATTTAACACTCTTTTAACATGTACAAATTACAATATATACATACACAATTATACAGTGTATGCTAGGATACATGAATTAACTAGTACATGAATCATTAGATACATATTATTATTTGTTATTAATGAACATATTTATCTAGAATTCATGACGAACATTACTTATTATAATTCATAGAAATTCTCCATCAACTTATTTTGTCGAACTTTTAAGAAGTTATAAAGTCCTAAACATCACTTAACCCGACTTCTTCGACCCTACACCGGTAATAAAAATCAAGTGGGTCTTCTGTTGGCACGTATATTTTTTTCATATTTTATGATATGTTGCGCCGCTTGGGTTAACCATTTTAGAAAAATACAAAAAACTACACGTGACAAAAAAACTACACGTGACAGCAGACAACTCACCCGGTGTTTATCGCTGTTTATCGCCGAGTGTAGTGTCGAAGGATCCCACTTAACCCTGGGAATTATATAATTAATTAAATAATCCATGATAAGCTCGATTTGCCTTTTTAAGTTATTATTAACTATTAAATAACCCAACATTTAAACCTGGGATTTATTTATTTAACTTTATTAAAAATCTAAAATTACATAAAAAAAAAAAAATAAAAAAAAAAATTACACGAAACAACATGAACCCAGGCCCATATTAACTTAAGGTTACTTGGGCTGCTTGGCCAATCTCACTCGTCTTCAGGCCCATATGATCTGCCGTGTCTTACACGCGCCGCCTTGTGTGCTCGAAATACTCCGGCGAGCTCCATCTCATTCTCCTCACATAGTTGAGCAGCCAGGCAACAGAAGACAGCGCAGTGATACCGAAAGCTCCGGAAGTTATGAATCCGGCGACGGATAAGGCCAAGGTGAGGGCGGCGGGGACTAATATCGGGCTGAAGATTAGGAAGAGTGGGGCGGCGACGGCAAGTCCGACGACAGTTCCGGTGAGAACGAGACCGGCTAGGAAGAGGAGGGTACCTCCGACGGGGAATAGAGCGACGACGGCGAGTACTTGGGATGTGGAGGGACCCTTGTCTTGGAGGCTGACGTCGTCGTCGGTGGGGTGGTGCTGCTGGTTGTGGTGTTGCTCCGCCATGGACGGTGGCTAGTCGGTGGTTGCTGTGAGTGGTGGCGGTGGTGGTGTGTGGAAGTCAAAGACTGTAGTACTTAAAGAGTGCCAGATTTGGACACGTGGATTTATTGGGGTGACACATGTTTTGAGTTTGTAAGCGCTGCTTATATAAACTCAAATATTTTTATTTATTTAATATTTTTTTTTTATTCAAATGTGATTTTAGTAAAGGCTGCAGATATTTGCAAGACGAAAATTACTAAGTGCAAGACCTTACTTCATGCAAGACCAAAATATAAATAAATTTACTAAGATCAAGACTGGAAATTACAAATATAACCCCAATAATAATTTAGATATTATTAATTTAAATTAAGTTAATTGCTATTGCAAGACCAAAAAAAAATACAAAAAAAGAATAAAAAAAAAGAAAAAAGAGAGGGAACTCACTCACCCAACAAAACACCAACATCTTCTTCTTCACCCTCATTTTACATATTTTTTTCCACAAAAAAATCTTCCATATTCTCCAAAACCCTTATCACATAAAACCCTCAAATCTTACTAAAACTTGAAAAGAAGGACATTATGGATACACAAGACATAAATATGGAGGATTCTAAGGTCGAAGAACACAAAGAGGTAAGAAATATTGTACTTTGTGATTGTTTTTCTCGTTTTTCGCACCTCATTTCACGTACAAAAAAATCGACATGTACAGGTCGAAATATCAGCTTTATATCGACACTGCAGTGTCGAAAATGTCAAAATAATTCGACACTCATTAACTGTCGAATTATATTGAAATTATCGACATTCTGGTGTCGATATTAAGCGGATATTTCGACGCCAGTGTGTCGAAAATTTTCCAAAAAAACGACAAGTACAGGTTGATTTTTGTAAAACCGCAACTCCTTCAACAATAGTGCTACAATCGAACCCTAGAATCATCAACTATGTTCTAAAACGACTTGAATTCATTATTCTAACAATAAAATCATGTTTATCACATTTATTTCTCAAAAAAAAGTTAATTCAAAAAGTAATTTTTACTTGTTTTTCGTGAGATTGTTGTGGCGGAGTTGGGGCAACAACGGAGTTCAACGGCGACGGGCGACGGCGGTGGACTTCAACGGCGACGGCGACGACGACGGACGGGGCGACGAACGGTGTTTTGCTGCAATTGATTTTTTTTGTTTTCTTCAATCTTCCCTCCTCGTTTTGATTTTGTCAATTCAATTTCTTTTTTCTTTTTCTTTTATTAATTTTTTTTTAAATTGGTCTTGCAAAAGAAAATTAATAAAATAATTTTTTTTTATTTGTATTTTATTAAGGTTATTATAGTCTTTTTATACTGAATTTAATAAAAAAAATTAAATTGGTCTTGCACTAAGTAAATTTCGTCTTGCAAATAGTCGCTGCCTTTAGTAAATGCACACCGATTCAAAAGTTTAGGGTAAATGGCACTTTGCCCCCCAAACTATGGTGTCTTTTGCACGCTACCCCCTGGACAATTATTTTTTACAAAATTTTACCTGAACTCGTGATATGTTGGCACGGTGCCTTAAATTTGCCGGAATTGTTCAATTTTCGCCGGAATCACTGTCACATGCATTGCACATGATATTTTTAAGGGTACAATTGTCACTTCATATCAACCTTGATCCTAGCCCCTTTTCCCCTTGATTTTGGCAGCAATTAACCCCCATTTGTTTGTTCATTTTAAAAATATTTGCAGCAATCGTTTCAGCACTGAAGATAGAGGAGCCACATCAGTCTTCATGATTATCAAATAATCCAAACAATAAATAAATTATTATTTTTATTTTCTTGTTCATTCTTAAACTGCAATTCCATTTCTGGAACTCCAACTCTTTATTTATGAGTTATAAAAAGAGAGATAAAAACTTGCAAAATATAGACGAAACCAAGCAAAAAAACTAATAGAAGTTTAAATTGATGTTGTCAAGCATTTAGTTAATTAAACAGTGAATCACATGAATTCCGACTCTGTTTTTCCACCGCGTCCAAATCTCATCGGTCCCTCCATCCATGCATATTTAAAGGTCCTCCAAAGAAAAGAGAAAAATACATTTGGAGAGAAAAAACAAAAAAGAACAAAGAACAAAGAAAAAAGAATAGAAACTCTACACATTCATTCGTCTCTCAATTGCTCAGTCATTTTGTTGTTTTTTTTTTTTCAGAGGGAAACATCTGCTGTCTCAATATACACACAAAAACATGCACATACATAAGTGAGATGATTAGGTCATGCATATCAAAGAAATAGAAAGATAATACACATATATCTGTAGCAATCGTTTAAGTGCAGAAGATAGAGGAGCTGCAGAAGCTGGGAGGGAATGATATAGAAGAGGGGAATGAAAAAACGAGGGAAAAAGTGAGCAAAAAATGGGGGTAAATCGTTGCCAAATTTGAGGGAAAAGGGGGTTAGGGTTAAGTTTGATTTGAATTGACAATTGTACCCTTATAAATCTCATGTGCAGCGCATGAGAGTGTGATTCCGGCAAAAATTGAAATTTTCCGGCAAATTTGTGGCACCTTGCCAACATTTTACGAGTTCAGGTAAAAATTTGTAATTTTTTTTAGTTCAGGGGGTAATGTGCAAAAGTCACTATAGTTCGGGGGGCAAAGTGCCATTTACCCAAAAGTTTATTTAATTGATCGACTTGCAATTTTTTAATGCGGGCCTCTGAAACTTGTGATTCGGGTATGGTCGATGCTGATTTTGTAGAACTTACGTCTGGTTAAATACGTCCCGTGGTGTTATACTATTAATTTAGGGTAAATTACAAACACCCCCTGAGGTATGGTTAAATTACAAAAATCTCCCTCTTGTTTAGATAATTACATCTACCCCCTCAACTATGATTTTTTCTTACCTTTATGGTGCCAAATTCAACATAGTCATCTAGATTCCGTGAAATGTGCTCTAGTTTGTACTCTTTGTGTAAAAAATACAGTTTTCGATGCACCACAAACTGATATATACAAGCTAAAAATCACATATTATGGTCATCTTGCTTCATAATGTAGAGTTTGAATGGGATAACACGGGTACAAAAGTGATAATATTCCATATAATCTCGAAGATTCCACTAAATTTGATGAGTTGAGGGGGTGGTTGTAATTATCCAAACAAGAGGGGTGTTTTTGTAATTTGGTCATACCTCAGGGGGTGTTTGTAATTTACCCTATTAATTTATATATAATACTTTTGAAAAAAAATATTAATTTTTTTTTGATAATTAAAAAAATATTATATATAATAAAAACATGCAACTATGTGTATGTCACTAGTAGAAAATTTGCTTATTACCACGAAATTGTTTGCTACGGCAATAAAAGGTATTTTTTACCACGGAACAATTTTGAAGTCGTAGTAAATACTAGGATTTACCATAACAAAAAAATATTTGGTACGGCCATTTACTGTAGCAAAGCTTTTGTCAAGCCTGTATACGCTACGGGGCAAATTCGTAGCATATGCGTAGCAAAAACCTTTTTAGTACGAATTTGATACATTTTGCTACGATTAATGATCGCAGTAAAGAGCCATTTTTCTACTAGCATGCGTATAATATGGGCCTCTTGAGCTTTTGATTTGGATCTATTTGATACTCATTTTGTCGAACTTACATCTGATTGGATTCGGCGTAGAGCTTTATATGATTGATTTATATATAATTAACACACGCAACTATGCGTATGTTTATGTGCTTAATGGTAATTATATATATAGATCTACGATTTAAAACTACATGGTATGTTTCACAGAATGTAGGATCTCATAATCCTTTGGTACCCATCGATTATGCGTACTAAAATTATGAACTCGTCATTAGGCTGCAATTTTTTATTTTTTTTAAATGATAGAAATTAATTTATGTGTCATTTGATTTTATGAATAATGTAATTGTCACACCACAATCCTATAAAATCACACGTCCAAAATATTTAGTGGGAAAAATTTGTTAAAAAAAATAGATAATTTTGTATCTAATTGTATAAATGCCGACGCAGATAGATGAATACGAAATGTTGTACTTAGGGGTGGTAAACGAGTCGATCCGGCTCGCGAACTCGACGAGCCGGCTCGAAAAAAGCCCGAACTCGAGCTCGGGTTTTTCGAGCTCGAGCTCGAGCTCACGAGCTCGAGCCCAAAATTAGTTGTTCGGCAGCTCGCGAGCCGGCTCGCGAGCTGCCTTCTTCTTCTTCTTTTTTTTTTTTCTTTCTTTCTTTCTTTATATATATATATATATATATATATATATATATATATAAAAAGAAATCTTCCCATCTTCTACCTTGTCTCAAATCTCTCTGCGGTGAGTGGTTTCGTGACCTCTGTAAGTGAGGGTAACGGATCTGGGGAAACACTGTGTGTGTGAGTTCGATTCCTTGGGGTTTTGGGTTGGGTTGAGACGACGGTCGGAGTGAGGCTGTGATCTGAGCATTCGGGCGAAGTTACGACGGCTGGGCGTGGATCTGTGAGCTTGACACCGGGAGTGTGCTGGCTGCCACCGACTGCACTCCGGACGTGGACACGTGAAACGAGGACTGTGGCGTTGCTGTGGCATCTTCTCTACCGGAGCTGAAAACGGGCAGATTTTCAGATCTGCCCAAAATTAGTTTTTGTTTTATTATTATTACTATTTCTGTAATTTATTTGTTAAGTCATAATCCCCTTCCCCTTATGCTTATTAATCTAGGTAATTCATTTGATTAAATGTCTGTAATATTAATGCTATTTGAATGGCCACCCAACATGTACTCGTTTTGTGCAAAATTACAGTTTCTGACACACCACAATCTGATATATACAAGCCAAAAAACACATCTTATGATCACATTGCTTCAAAATGTAAAGCATTCTTGAGAAAATTCCACTAAATTTGACACTGCAAAAATAAACGTATAAAAAATTCATAGTTGAGGAGCTGATTATAATTACCTAAACATTAAAGAATTTTTCATAATTTGACCTTACTTCTTGAACCTAGTTTGGCTTCATACAAAATGACATGGATTTGAAAATGTTGGGAGGCAGCAAACCCCACCCTATGCTTGGTCCACCACCACTTCCCTACTTTATGAACAATTTCATAATACATACATATATATATATATATATATATATATATATATATATATATATATATATATATAAATAAATTGAAAGAATGATTGAGTGAAATGAATCCCACTCATTTTTTGTTCCTGTGCTACTGCAGTGCCAATCTTTCACCTGCAGATCTTCGCTTCTTTTCCACGTCTTGCAGTAAGGCAAAAGGTTGATGTGCTTTACATTACATGCAATAATGGATTCTGGAAATTCCACTGTTTTTTAGGGCAAATTACAATAAAACCCCTAAGTTAAGACTTAATTAGAAAAATCTCCTCCATAGTTTGTGTAATTGCAAAAAAACCCCACGATGAATGTTGCTTACAATTCCCTTGGGACGTTAATCTTGACAGACAAATATGGAGGGAATTTTCATAATTCAACTTTAGCTCAGTGGTTCTTCTCGTAATTTGTCATTTTTATTCTGGTTATGTAATAATAGTACGTACATATATAAAAACACACACACACACACTCATATTTACATTTAGTTTTATGTCTCTATAGTCTATATATATTTTATAGCATAAGCTAATTAATTCAGGATTTGTTGGGTTGTTTGGAACTCGAGTTGGAATAAAGCTTGCACTTAATGAAACATAAGCCAAATGATTGGATGGAGTTATATGTATTATTGTCCTTGTACGGAATGCCCTCGTGCTTCATTTAATTTAGTTTATTATTAAAAAAAATATTATTAAAACAAAATACTTTTTTATTTTTTATTTTTTATTTTCCCATAAAATATAAACTCAACCTGAGTTCGATTAAAAGTCGATCAGGCAGAATTAAACCCATATGTTGAAACTCGAAAGTTATTCTATTAAATTACAATGTGCGTAGACTAGCAAAAAAAAAAAATTAAATTTAACTTCAAATGTATAATATATTAATAGTTTAAATTATAATTAACCAAACGTGAAAATTTGAAAAAAGAAAAAAAAAAAACATGCCTGCAGATGATAGGCAATGAATGCAATAAGTGGGGGTGCAAACTGCAAACATGTGTGCAGTATGAACAGCTTTTACCTGTTCAAATATTGTAGCTTCTTTTTCGCAGCCTTGCATCAGAAAATTCAGAGAATGTGAAGATCTAATAATTTATAAAGTGAGCTAATAATACAATAAATATAAGGGTTAAATACAAAAACACCCCTGTACTATAAACTTTGTATCATTTACCCCCCTCTACTACATATAAATACAAAAACCATCCTCACATTGCATTTTTTTCAAAATATGACGAAAATACCCCTACTCAAGCATATATATATATATATATATATATATATATATATATATATATATATATATATATATATATATATATATATATATATATATATATATATATATATATATTTTTTTTTTTTTTTTTTTTTTTTGAGCCATATTCCATTATATATTTTACCATTTCCAGTCAATTTTATGTTGAAAATTTTGGTATTTATACTTTTTTCTCCAAAACATCTAATTGCTTACATTTTTTTTTATTTTCTAAATAAAACCTTTTATTTTTGTCATTTTGTGTTTCTTCATTTTTTTTCTTAAATGTCTTCCGGTAGTTCAAACATCTTTACAATCCTATTATAGTTGAGAACTTGAACTACCGGAAGACATTTAAGAAAAAAATGAACAAATTCAAAATGACAAAAATAAAAGATTTTTATTCAGAAATTTAAAAAAAAAATCTAAGTAATTAAATGTTTTGAAGGAAAAAATAAAAAGAAATAAAAATTTCCCAAGTAAAATTGACCGAAAATGTTAAAAAATATAGTGGAAAATGGCTCAAACAAACCCTTATATTTATAGGTTTAGCAGGGGTATTTTTGTCAGATTTTGGAAAAAATATAATAGTAGGAGGGTTTTTGTATTTATGTGTAGTACATGGGGGTAAATGATACAAAATTCATAGTACAGGGGTGTTTTTGTATTTAGCCCTAAATATAAATGTGGAATCATATATATCAACGTATTTCAATTTTGTAACAATATATTTATTCCGAATTTTCTAGAAATTCGGATTTCTGATTTTTTTTTAAATATATTTTGGATCGAAACCGATGCATGCGAGTTTATGATCGACCCGATTTTAATTTTCGAAATGAAAAAAAAAATTATATCGATGTGTCTTGTTTAATAATTATTTAAATTAGAAGGGGTGGTTTTTTTTTTTTTTTTTTTTTAATTTTCAGACTTAGATCAAACATTGTTAAGGTTAAAAATATGAAAACTTAACTGCAAGGGCCACACTGAAACAATTTTCAACTACAGAGGGCAAATCGATGCAATCGAGAGTACAAGGGTAAAGTGATACCTAGCAAAGTACAAGTGAGGAAAGTGGAATTTACCTTTAAAAATATTACAGGTGAACACAAAAATTGAATTCCGATTGATTTGAATAAAAAAAAAAAGAAAAAATCGATTTTGAAACAAGTTTTTTATTTAAATTTTCAAAATTCCAATTTCTGATATTTTATTTATTTATTCTGGAACCGAATTCGAATTAATTTTATTCGTTACAAAACTGAAAATTTCGGAGAAAATAATAATTTCAATCATAGAGAGAGAGAGAGAGAGAGAGAACAGTACAAGGAAGAAACTGAGTGCTGCCATGAAATCTCTTTGCTTTCAATGGAAAAGCAGCTTTTTCACATACATTTCTGTATATATACATATACACGCACACAGTCAGCAAAGCTGTATCTACAGCACCCGTGTGCCTATTTACTACAACTTGGGAACAGCAGAATGACTCTAAGAAATCAATAGTTCAAACAAAAATCCAGATTTTCATTTTTATATATATACTCTCTCTCTCTCTCTCTCTCTCTCTCTCTCTCACACACACACTTACCCCACACACACACAGCAAAACGTGCATAAAAGATTGGCAGGTTTCGATTTATAAACCACATTACTTATAATTTTTCTGGGTTGAAACCCTAACCCTAATTATATTGGATCAGCTTATTATTTTGCATTTTTGTTATATATATATATATATATATATATATATATGTATACACACACTAAAAAAAAATCTTTTGAGTAACACCTATTTTTCACATATAGTTAGGTAAAAAGTGTTGTTACTGTGGTTGTCACTAACGGACTGTGCTTGTCACTAACGGGGTGTTGCTAATGCTCTATAGTGACAATAAATAAGGATTAAGTGACAACAAAAAGAGCTATTAATGACAATAAAAAAGATACAATTTTTACATTTATCACAATTCGGGTGTCGCTAATGCAACTTTTTCTTGTATCAACAGTTTGTATCTAATTACTTAGCATAATTATTTAGTCATGTCTTAATTTACTTTTTATTCATGGGGGCAGGTCAAGGAGCTAGCTAGGGGGGCCTGGCTGTATAGCAAAGACCTGTTCCTCACTGTTTTTTAGTTCTCCAGTTAAAAGATGAGATTACATTATATATATATACAAACTAAAAAATGCATATAATTATGGGTGTAACTTGGAACAGTAATTTCAAATTAATTTCGGCCCGTTTTAATACGAAAAGTTCCTGTTTTGGAACAACTTTTTTCATCCCATCTTCCGAAATTACGATTTCTGATTTTTTTTCAATTTTCTTTGGATTGAAATTGGACTTATATATGAAAAAAATTGGAATTTCCTATTTCCAATCGGATTTAATTTCCGAAATTTCTCAAAAAGGCTAATTATTCCAATCCGATTCGTCCGACTTTCACTTCTAAATATAATGTTTCTGATATTAAGAAAATATTTATATATATTATTTTTTATAATAAATAAAAGAAAATTGATGGGAAAAAAAAATTTGCACAGTTTCTGGTGTCAAGTAAAAAAAGTGTCGTCTTCATTCTTACTGTGTTATCTAGAACAACTCACCAACTTTACTGCTACAAAACATGTATAAATTAATTATAAGTGGTCCTCAATAACAATCCACCTTGCCTAATTAACTATATAGTGTTGAATATTCAAGAATATATATAAATGGGTAAATTAAATTCCTACAACGTACTAAAATTACGAAAAACCCTTCCTGTTTGGCTCCTAAGGTTAAATTATGAAAAACCCTTCCTGTTTGGGTCGTTACAACCACTCGTTAACTATGAATCTTCCTACACACGTCCACCGTACCCTTATGGTGTCAAAGTCAATGGAATCTTCTAGATTCCGTTGAATGATTTCTAATTTGTACTCGTTTTATACAGAAATACAGTTTCTAATACACCTCAATCTGATATTTATAACCAGCCAAAAGACACATCTTATATGTGATCATATTTTTTTCAAAATATGAAACTCGAATGGGGCAAAACGGGTACAAAATGAAGAATATCCTACATAACCTAAAAGATTCAGATTATTTCGGTTTTTTAGAATTCATTAATTTCACATAAATCTCAATCGTCGAATATCTCAACGAACACGGTTATTATGATCCTACACACGCATACGATCTAGATTTATCACTACTCACTTTGCACACATACACACAGTCCCATGTATAGGTGTATTCTATGCTACATCGGATGAAATACACTGGGTAGATCTTTATCATTCATGTACACACAAAAACACTTATACCCACATTGGTGTATATCGATCAACAGTAAAAAATCACCCGATGTATTCTTCACTGAGTGTAGCATAAAAATATCCCATGTATATGTGTGTGATTGTATAAACAAAGACCCTACTATATGAAGGTATATAAATTGCATCACACTTATATAAATTGCAAACTCTCCAAGCTCTAAAATCATGCCTTACATTTAATATATAATAATAAAAAAAACAAGAAATTAAAATAAATAATACATACAAATATTGCACTAAATAAATAATAAAAGTGCTTCTTTTTTAAATAGGTAGCTAGAAAAATCATGAGCAGAAATTAATAGATATGAAAGAAAATTGCATACCAATATTTCAAAAGGGAAAATAGAAGCTATAGCTTTGTGCAGCAGAAGCAGCAGCAGAAGCAGAAGCAGAAGCAGCAGATTATTTCCCTAGAGAGAGAAAGAGAGGAGAGAGAAAGAAACACTGAAGAAATTGATGATGATGAAGAAGAGAAAATCTTGTTAAATATTACCATCAAACCCTCCTCCATGAGGGTTATAAATATCAGCCCACGGGGTTGCATTGTACGTAATTTGGTAGCCAGGTGTTGTATAAAATCTTCCCCCGCCGCCCCCACCGCCCCCGCCGCCGCCGCCCTCGTTGCCGAATCTTCTGCCGAACTCGGCCGGGCGGTTGGGCGGCGGCATGTGGACAGAAGGGGAGGCGGCGGCGGCGAGGCGGATGAGGTCGGCATTGGCGGCGTCGAGCTCCTTCTGGAGGCGGTCGACCTGGCGCTGGAGGAAGGAGATGGCGCCGACGCAGCCGTAGACGGGGTCGCGGACACGCGCCTCCGCCTCGTAGGCGAGGGACTGGACGGCGTCGTCGCGCTGGTGGGGGAGGAGGTCGTTGAGGAGCTTGGCCACATTGCTTGCTCCGAAGATCTTGTGGACGTTGGCGAACTTCTGAGGCTCCTCCGGAGGGAAGTAGCCGGAGAATATGCACCCGGCCGTGCACTTTCTCCTCAGGAACTTGCACGCCGCGCATGGTGGGTTGTACGTGCTCGACGACGAAGCCATTCCTTTTGCCCCTGTCATCATTTCAACATTTGAATTCTTTAACTACGGCAAATTACGGCTAACCCTAAGGTATGATCAAATTACGAAAAACCCCTTCCCATTTGAGTATTTACGTTTACCACCAGCTATATACCTACTATACCTTATTTTATATATATATATATATATATATATATATATATATATATATATATATATATATATATATATATATATATATTAATAATTTGACTTTGATGTTAATGAATAAAATTCTGCTCCCAGCAGGTCTGTCTTTTCACCTTGTTTTCTTGTCTTTTTTTACCTTTAAGGATTTGTGTTGAATTTGAGGTTACTTGTTAAGCTGATCTTCTTCATTAATTCTTTTTGTCGTTAAACTTTAAATTATTTTGCATGTTAATTCATTTATTATAATATTCATACTTTAATTATATACACACACATACATATATATATATATATATATATATATATATATATATATATATATATATATATATATATATATATATATATATATATATATTAATTCATGTGATTAGCAATTCAGATAAACAACACTGGGATTTAATAAATATGGATGCTTAAATAATACCTTTACCTAATTGATCCAAAAAAAAAAAAACAAAAAAAAAATTAATAACTTAACCTAAAATGGTCTATATGCATTTTCATTCTTCAAACACCTAGTTCCAAATAATCTAGAGTTTAATTAGTACAGTGTTCTCTTTTCTAATATATATATATATATATATGTGTGTAGCTGAGATCTATTCAAATTATAAGCAAATGATCCACAATATAATTATATCCCAGCACCATTAATAATAAATCTGAGTGAAGAATAAGGTAATGAAGACTGTAACATGAGAGAAAACCCTAGATCAAGAAATCAACAATTAATTAAAAGATATTACATATATATACATATATATACTGTAAATCTATTTATTATATATCTGCCATTAATAAATATTACCTGTTGTAAATAAAACATATATATATATAGTAGTAGTAGTACTAATTAATGGAAGATATTCAAGAATCTATATATATAGTTACCTCTGTTGTTTGATCAAAAGCTAAAACAATACAACACTGCAGCCACAGAAATGAAACAGATGATTATTCACAGCATGGGGGAAACCCTAATCTGAAAATTCAGTGAACAAAAATTAAATGGGGAAAATAAAACTCAGAATGAAGATTAAAATCAATTAATTAAATAAAAAAAAAGGAAAAAAAAACCTAAGGGGGAAAAAAAAGAGAAGAAGGACAAAGATAATGAATGAGAGGTACACTAATAAAGATGACTACGACACTGCATCTAATAATATATACTTGTGGGGATCCAATATACGTCACACATATTTTTTTTCTATTTTTTTTTTCTCTTTTTTTCTCATGCACTCACAATTTATTTATTGAAAAAAAAATTATTTTGAGTTTTAATTATTTTCATTATATAGCAGTATATATAGTACACAGCCAACTCTAATTTAATAAACATTTAAAGAAACATGTTAAAGTTTAGCAGATTGATGAGAATATCCAGTTCTAAATTAGACATATATATATATATTTAATTACAAGATAATATAGTGAAAAAGAATGTAGCAAAAGTCAAACAAAACCAGAACCAGAAGCTGTATCAACTATCAACCACACACACACACAGTAGTACTATATATTTTACTTCTTGAATATATAATATTATCCAATATTATTAATTCCCTTTTCATGTTAATAGAATTTCAGAATGTTTCCTTTATATATATATATATATATATATATATATATATATATATATATATATATATATATATATATATATATATATATATATATATATATATATATTGGTGTTGAACAAGTGATCAAAAAGAATTTCAGAAGGGTTCATGCATGAAACATACACACATGTATTTTTTGTGTATGGTCAAAAAGAGTAGGCAGCTCATTAATTAGTGAATATATACAATAATTTTCTGATATTATTAAAGTTTATAAATATTTATATTAATATATATTAGCTAGGTTAAGGTAATTTGGTTCATGAAACTGGAAACATAATGTATATGAGAAAGGCTTAATATCATTCATTCACTTGTGTTCAATGTACACCAACTGGTTATTTACATCGGGTGGATTTGAATCGTATATTTAATTAGATAACTATCCACTAAGTATATATACACATGTGTCTGTGGGCAAATTATGTGTAAATTTACAGTTCAAATTTACTCAGTGTAAATAACCAGATGTACGTAGCATCTGCTTTTCCCCGAGAAAGGTAATGCAACATTGTGGGGAGGGGAGGATGTAAAGTTGAATGTCGAAGTTGAATGCCTATTTGCAGAAGTTCACTGTCAATACCTAACACACGCACCTAAAGGGATTCGAACCCACAACCTCTCACCAAAAATCACTATGATAGAGGCTCGTGGTCGGCGATTTATAAAGTTCATTGTCATATTATTCGGTTAAAATGCACATATATTTGTAGTATTTCTGTAATTATGAAGCACCGACTTGCTATAAGAGGGTACTTTATACTACGCCAACTACACCAGATATAACTTTACCATTTATTTATACACAAAGAAATACACATACATCCATGTTGGTTGCGTTATTATCCGACTACAAAAATTCACCTGATTAAGCTTCAAGAAACCGATTATTTTGTTTCAAGATTAGTGATGGTTGATTGCAAGAAACAATTCTTTAATTTCAAAACTCGATCTCTCTTTTCTAATTAACGACGTGGTGAAACACATTGATCGAATGAGATCTCAAGGGATAATCTTACTTGGATGATTTCGTGTTCAATAAACCATATAAATTTGAATTGCTAATTTAAAAAGTTTCAATTGTAATAACTAGATTCAAGAATTGAAGGGAATATATTGCGTGTTTCCAAAAAACATGCCCAATATATTATGTGATGTAAAATTGACTCTTTAGTCTAACTCTTTCGTTTGGTGATTGTAGAAATACATAAGAACGTAACTGATGGAATAGAATTACAGAGAAAATAACACAACATAAGAGAGACAATTTGTAGAGAAATAATACTCTACAAAAATCATGCAAGGAGTTATGGGGGCAATGTGTAAGATGAGAATCTCAAGCGACCTAGTGGGAAGTTATAAACTGCGAGTGACTTAAGATATGAATAACCACATTTTATATTATTTACAACAAACATTGTCAGGTATTTTAGTTTGTAATAAATCTTAAATTGAGTGTTTTAAGTTGCTTTTATTACTTTCAAAATAAGTTGTTTTAAGTTATAATTACTACATTTGAAAATTTTATTTTTATTTTGTTATTCTATAAAATAAATCTCTTATTATCTGATTGAATTCGGGTATTCTCTAATTTTCCATCCTGACACATCAAAACTAGGGGCGTAAAGGAGCCGAGCTCGAGGCGAGTTTGGCTGTATTGACGAGCTCGAGCTCGAGTTCGAGTTTGATTTTTTTTTTCCTCTACTTATTTATATCATTATTTTTTTATTATTAAAAAAATATTTATATTATTATAAAAAGATTACAAAATAGATAATGAAATGTAATTAATTTTTATATGTACTTTTTCTATTATTATTACAATATTCATATTATTATATATTATTTAAATTATTTGAACAAAAACATGGCTCGTGAGCTCACGAACAAATGACTAGGTTTATAATTCCTAGTCTGCGAAAAGGTTAAAACCTATACAAGCTATATCACATATATATATATATATATAATACATATTATATTGAAGCTATGAATGAATGAGTAGATGTTAGAGAGAAGTGTTGTAATTGGGTGAAAACTGAAAAGGATAAAAATCCTTAAAGTTAGATTCGAAATGTTTGTATACAATTATGAAACCTTGAACAATAACTCTTATCATCTCAATGTGACACAATGTTCCAACAACCAATATTGCTACAAACCCTATCTCTATATATCTATCTATCTATCTATACACCTACCTTCATTTTTTTTGCCTCTTCACACAGTTCAATAACCATTTCCATCTAAACAAATTCTCACATGCAAGTGTCGAAGCTCGTTCAGACGCCGTCGACATGTCAATTGGGCAAAACCCTATTGACCCTATGCAGTGCTAGAGGTGAAAATACGTCGTTTAGCCCAATTTCGTTCACTTTTAGATGCGACCGACATGTTTATCTGGGCAATCCACGCGTTTGATCGATCTGACCGGCTCCTATTGATTTTTTTTTTTTAAATTGTAGATTGTGGGATTCGAACACATGACGTTTTAATTAGTTTCGTTCTGATACCATGTTAAATGACCACTTCATCTAAAAGCTTATTAATATTAGACAACGAAGCTAATTAGTTGTTGCGACCAAAGTTATATAAACCGAAAAATATACTTATCATTTATCGTAATCGAAGATCCAAGAAATGTTGAGAAAGATTGCAAGAACACGCATCCCATTCCATTGATGGCTTTCCCATGTAATATTCGACAGTATTCTTAAATAGGGGAAAAACGAAAAGAAGAACTTAACTCGTGTTCAATGATTTGTATTACTGATCCAGCTTATTGCAGGAATCTTCCCTTTAGCTCCTCCGTTATCAACCCTCAACTGCTTCACATGGTCCCACCTCTCATCACCCGCGAATAAATTCGAAAGTACGACGTCGTAACTGCGATTTTCTTGCTCGTTTTCATCAAGATGCTTCGTTATCACATCGATCAACTCGTAATTCTTACAAGAGGCGCAACACGACAAAAGTGCACCCCATATACCGGAATTCACCGGTTCTTGGTTGATGGGTTTGACGAGATTATAAGCCTCCTCCAATTTTCCGTTCATACCAAGAAGCTTCACCATGTGAATATAATGCTCCGTTTTAGCTCCAATTTGGAATTCCTCTGTCATGCGTCTGAAATACTCTCTGCCTTCACTAACATGGCCCGAATGGCAACACGCGCAAAGCAGGCCCGCGAAGGTCGTTTCGTCGGGCTTTAATCCCTCTTGTAGAATCTCGTCGAACAACCGAAATGCCTCTTGAGCACGTCCGTATAGACCGAGGCTCGAAATTACAATATTGTACGAGACAATGCTTCTTTGAGGCATTTTGTTGAACACCTTAACGCCCATTTCCAAGAATCCACATTTCGCATACATGTCAATAAGAGCAGACGAGACTGCAACCTCTGTGCTACATTCGTGCCGGATAGCATAACCATGGATCTCACAACCGGGTCCCACAATCGCCAACTGAGCAGAAGCTGAAAGAGCACTAGCAATCAACACATAATCAGCCTTTTTTCTTCCACCTATAAGAAATTCCCTAAAGAAAAGCAAGGCCTTTACATAATCTCCGGCCAAGGACAAACCGGTAATTATCGCCGACCACGAAACTAAATCTGGCTGGACTAGACTTCCGAATACTTTAAATGCTGATTCTATGTTTCTACACTTTGAATACATACTAACAAGCACACTTCCCACAT